>NW_026988454.1:63575000-64775000 GCF_030222135.1 Aotus nancymaae | reverse complement strand
CTATAACCTTTAATTTTTGTATCATACATATAGTATTATTATAATAATAGCAAATAAATATACATGAAAGTAATAGGTCAAAAAGTAATATGAAGATAGTTAATCTTCTTTGCTATAAACTATCAACCTTGAATCAAATCATTGTTAAGATTTAAACAATGGATTCTTTTTTCTTAAGTGCTATGATTATTTTTAAATTACAGAATATTTCATTTAATTTTAATATTGATTATATCATGAACTTTCTATTTTTTGAGTTTTCAATTATATTTCTTCTATTTGTTATTATTGCACAAACTCTATGTATTAGTCCGTTCTCACACTCTTGATAAAGACATACTTGAGACGGGATGATTTATAAAGGAAAAGAGGTTTAGTGGTCTCCCAGTTCCACGTGACTGGGAAGGCCTCACATTCATGGCAGAAAGAAAAATGCATATATTACATGGTGGCAGGGAAAAGAGAGAATGGCAACCAAGCAAAAGGGGCTTCCCCTTATGAAACCATCAGATTTCGTGAGACTTACTACCACAAGAACAGTATGGGGAAAACAGCCCCTATGATCCAATTATCTCCCACCAGGTTCCCCCCACAACATGTGGGAATTATGGAAGCTACAATTCAAGATGAGATTTTGGTAGGGACACAACAAAACCAAAGAATACTATATAACTAGCTTCCTGTTTTAACCAGAAACACTGTGTTCAGTGTTTAATCCATTTTCTTCTTGAAGCTACTTTTCATGTATTCTTCCAAATTTCTCATCTAATTTAAGATAATTTCCTTGTGGGTTTGTTATACATCTGTCACCATAAATTTGTTTATGTGTATATGTAGTTATTATAGTTATATGTAAAAACACACCCAGATATACATATACACACAGTCATATATATATATAGAAATCTATATATGTTAATGCCATAGTTTTTAGCATTTTCCTAACATTCCCCTTTTGTGTATTCTTATATTATGTTGCTGGAGTAGTTTCTTTAAAAAATGGCTCAACAAATGTACAATATACTTTACATCTGAAATCCCAGAGTAATTATTTAACATATTTCTGAAAAATTCTGAGATATTCTATGCCTAAAAATGCATTCTCAATTTTTCATGGTGCATACTTATAGGTTGAAGAAGATATTTTTGTGCCTCAGAACTTTGAGCAATATTTTCTATTATTATTATTATTATTTGCACATAGTATTGCTGATGAAGAACCTGGTTCTGCATTATCCTATCTGTAATCTATTAGGCCCTGAGCTATATTTTGATTTTCTAAAATTTAACCAAAGCATGCCTTGATATAATTCTTTGTTAATTCACCCTGCTCCTCTAAATTTGTGAATAAAATAATATACCATTAATATAGACAATTTGTGTGTTTTCATTCTGAAATCAGAAATCTCCAATTTGCCTTTCCCCAAATTGGAGGCACTTTGTAAAACTGGAAGAAAATAGTCTTCCTATCTTCATTCAAAAATGCATGGGTAGAGGAATAGGCAAGCAGGCTGTGGACCTACTCACTCTAAATGCCAATTTTAGAATGACTTTATACTCTAAATACAGCACTTTCTGTACTTCCCTTATGGAAAGAACTGCTTTCTTTCTTTCCTCCTTTGTAATTCCAAATATTGCTTTACCTATTAGTATAATGATCTTATATATTATCTATTTCCAGAAATCTACTGATTTCATCTATTGCCAGTATCAGTTGTGTTGTAGTATTTTTCCCTGTTGATAATATTTTCTGCTGATACAAGAGGATATTTACTTATTGTTTATTTAGTTACTTTAATGAAGGAAAGTAAACAAAATTATTCATACTTTTCTCTTGAACTCGACATCCAAATTCATTAAAATTTTTTCAATTCCTTATGAAATAAGCAATCCCTCAAGAAATAACAGAATGTTATTTAATGACAGGTGTATTTGAGGACATGTTAATATAAGTAATAAAGCCAATGTCATGTTTGCTCAAATTCTTAAATTACGAATCATTTTATTAATGGAAGAGAAAGGTATATGTGTATCTGAATCAGTCATGACAGTGTTGAGGCTGTGACTCTCACGTAGGAGTCAATGTGTAACTCATTCTTGTGGGTGAGACACAGGCATATATGGCCAAGATAACAGACTGAGCCATGGTTGAGGCAAGGGGCACATGGAATGCTGTGCTCTAACTCATCCCTCTCTCTCAGTCTTTCACTGCTTGTCAGGGTGTGATGACACAGCAGTTGATAACCACTGGTTTGGAGAACTGGATATTACAGAGGCATGGCCTCTTCTGCCAGTGGGTATAACAGGCAGTTTTTAAACGGTAGTGGTGGTAGCAAGAAGAAAGCTATGTCATAATGCTTGGTCCACTTTTCAGGGATCATGTCTAAAAAGATTTTTAAAAATTTCACATATGTCATACAGTGAATCTATTTCATGTTTTTTATAGTTTTTGATCTTATTGTGTTTTTTCAATATATGTTTAAAAATAAACATTTAATTTTGAGATAATTTTAGATTCACATGAAAATTTTAAGGAATAGTATGGAGAGATTCCATGCACTCTTTCCTCAGTTTACTCCAATGGTACCAAGAAAAGAGATACCAAATCTTGTTAAATTTTGACACTATCATATTTTTTCAGTGAATCTTAAAACAATAGTATAGAACACTGTATTCCTGATGACTACTTCTCTTTAAACACCTGCCAACCTAAGAACATTCTTTCCTATTTAAGTATAATCACTGCCCCTAATGACCACATAAAACATCTTCTGGCTCCCAGACCTTGATTTGGATTCAAAGTCAGGAAAAGGTCTGGCAATGTTGACCATCCCTCTCAATAGCAGTCCCTTAATTCACTCCTCAGTAACTCTTTTAGAATTTCTCACAATTCTCAATGCCACTTTACTGGCAAAATGCTTTATGAATAAGTTTGTATTTCAGATGTAATTCATTCAGAATCTTTTGTTTTGTATATCCATTGCATGCCTGGCTCCATATTAAGTGCTATGGATATAAAGATTACTAAACTGAGGATCAAGCCTTCCAGTAGTTCACAAAATAATGGGTACACAGAAAAGTAAATAAACATATGTCAATATATTGTTTACAATTGCATAATAGAAATACAAGTGAAATTATTTTATGTGATCCAATGAGATATAGTTACTAAAAATTAGAGGAAGATAAATTTTGGTTCAAAATGATGAACTCTGTAATAGTCTTGATGAGAAGCTGCTGTCTCAAGAGATGGTAAGTTCTCTGCCACTGTAGGATTTCAGGCATAGACTGCAACCACTTGGTGGGGATCTAGCAGAAGAAATCCAAACATTGTATAAGCACTATTACTAGATGACTTTAAAAAGAAAGTCTTCAGACCCTGAGACCCTATGAAATCTATTCATAGTTCTGCTTGGGGCTACTGCCTAATTTGAAAACCACCGGCTTCTAAAATCTTGAGTTATCTTTAAGTGTGAATAGAAGATTCTTAGAGCAAATGTATTAAGTATCACTTTAACACTTCCCTATTATTCTGAGAAGAGTGTTTTATATACCTAGTCCAATTCTTTTTATATGATAGTAAAATGACACTCTGCTTTTAATCTTGACAGAACAAAAGTATGAAAAATGTTTATGTTGCACAATTTTTGAATTTTTTGTCTATAAGATACATAATAAAATATATCAAAGAGTTTAAATAACACAATTGGGATAATACTTTCTTCTTTTAACTGCCTGGTTCTTTAAAAAACTTGAACATAAAAAAAGATATTTCAAAATGCTTTTCCCTGCAATTGATATAGCTAAAGTAAAGGTACATATGAGGGAGGAAATTTCTTCTAATTAATTGGACATATTCCTAAGAATACTGAATGAAGCAGTCCTGTTATGTACAGCCTGGAATTATTCATTCCCAACCCGAAACACAATGTGGAGTGACCTGTCAGTTGGGTAGGCTTTAGAATTCTGGAAAACATTTTGGGAAGATAGTCTTGGAAATACCACTTATTGTTGGCAATGGATATTCCTGAATTAACTTAAAGATAAATTTTGGGCTATGATTTTTCAACTTATATAAGTATTTTAATTCATTATATTATGTTTTATAATTAATACTAATTTTTATTATTTTCTAAAATTTCAAGTTTTTTGTTAGATACAGGAGGTATCTGCACAGATTTGTTACATCAGAATATTGAATTATGCTGAGGCTTGGAAAATGGATACTTCACCCTAGTAGTAATCATAATACCCAACAGGTAGTTTTTAAAACCATCATCATCTCTCCACGTTCTAGTAGTCCACAGTGTCTACTGTTCCCATATTTATGTCCATATGTGCTCAGTGCTTATCTCCCATTTATAAGTGATAACATGTGGTATTTGGTTTTCTATTTCAGCATTAATTTCCTCAGTATTATGACCTCCAGCTGCATCCATGTTGCTGCAAAGGACATACTATCATTCTTTTTCATGACTGCATAGTATTCCATGGTGTATATGTATCATATTGTCTTTATCCAATCTACCATTGGTGGGCACCTGGGTTGATTCCATGTATTTGCTATTGTGAGTAGTACATTGATGAACATATGAGTGCATGTGTTTTTTTTTTTTTTCTTGGTAGAATGATATATTTTCCTTTGAGTATATATACTCAAGTAATGGGATTGCTGGGTTGAACAGTAACTCTTTTTTTAAGTTCTTTGGAAAGTCTCCAGACTGTTTTCCATAGTGGCTGAACTACTTTACATTTCCACCAACAGCGTATAAGCATTCCCTTGTATTGACACTGTTGTTTTCCCATTCTACATGTTGTCTGCTTTCTCTATTGACAGTTTCTTTTGCTGTACAAACAATCTTTAGTTTAATTAGATCCCACTTGTCTATTTTTGTTTTTATTGCAATTTATTTTGGATACTTAGCCAAAACTTGTGTGCCAAGGCTGATGTTGAGAAAAATATTTTCAAGATTGTCTTACAGAATTTTTGTAGTTTCAGGTCTTACATTTAAATCGTTAATCCATTTTGAGATAATTTTTATATATGATTAAATACAGGGTTCCAGTTTCAATCTCTGCATATGGGTAACCAGTTATCCCAGCACCACTTATTGTATAGGGAGGTCTTTCCTCATTGCTTGTGTTTTTTGGTAATGTTGAAGATCAGATGGTTGTAGGTATGTGACTTTATTTATGAGTTTTCTATTTTGTGCCATTGGTCTATGTGTCTGTTTTTATACAAGTATCAAGCTGTTTTTGTTACTGTGACTTTATAGTATAGTTTGAAGTCAGGTAGTGTGATCCCTCTGGCTTTGTCCTTTTTGCTTAGGATTGCTTTAGCTATTTGGGTTCTTTTTAGGTTCTCTGTGAATTTTAGAATAGTTTTTATTTTCTAACTCTGTGAAGAATGATGTTGGTAGTTTGAGAGGAATAACATTTAATTTATAAATTGCTTTGGGCAGCATGACCATTTTAACAATATTGATTCTTCCAATCCATGAGCATGGAATGTTTTACCTTTTATTTATTTTGCCTCTGGTTACCGTAAGGAAATAATTGCAATATAAATGTGATTAGTTTTAAATGTGTATGTAGTACTATGGGATATTTTCTAGTAGGCAATTCTTATAGTAAGTCACAAAATTGAACCACAGTCTTGTCCCATTATCTGCCTTCCATAAGTTTTCACTCAGAGACTATGAAAAAATATTTAAAAGTATTTTTAAAGTTTGTTGATTTAGTTGCAATAATTGCATGTAGAATCCTTCACATTTAATCCTGGTATTTGATTACTTAGGTAAATAATGTTTGAAATTCTTTCTATGTAGTAATATGTATTAAATTTTAAGGGATTATTTATAAATGAGACGTAATAATCAAGAAAAGTTGCTGTTTTACCCACATACGGGCATGAAATTTTTAAACTACACTTAATTTGTCAGAAAACAGAGTTTTAAACATCAATTTCCCTTTGGCTTATCTCAAGCTTTGCCACATTTATGAATTATTTGCCTCCCTTATTTAATTTATGTATGGTCCTTTACTATATTTTTTCGTTTTCTAGTTCACTGAATTCTACGTAGGTTTTAAGAATGTAGCAAATTCTGGTGGTAATCTGAGTGTTATTGGATCATTGTTTCCCCTTTATGTTTAATTTCTCTTGATTTTTTAATATAATCCAATGAAAAATATTTCATATACAAATTGTTTTGATAATTATCTGTCATATTGTTCTTTAACATTTTACTTTTTTACTTTATAAAGAATAAAATCTCTTGAATTCTGTTATATTAAAAGCTTTCGTTTGCCAAAAATTTTAATATAATAAATAAAATTTGTAATGTAAAATTATATAAGTAGTCAGAAACAGGGGCAAAAATAGAATTCTATGCCACAAGAGAAACCAAAAATCTAGTCCTTTGGAGAAGACAGCTGTTTATGACTACCTTTGTAGCAATTAATTGCCTTTCCCAGTAAGGAAAAGTTTTAGTGCAGATTCAAATCTCTTTTCTTTTTAATAGAAATGATGATTGTAACTGTCATGAGTATATCCTTTTTAGTTTGATAGAAATACATTTAACTCTGTGTGTGGTGTATGCATATGTTTCTGTACATGTGTGACAGTGTGTGTGTGTCTGTGTGTGTGTGTGTGTGTGTTCAACACTTTTTTTTTCTTTCCCTTTTAGCGTTTTGACCAGTTGGTTTCAGGAGTGTATTATTTGATTTCTAGATATTTTGATTTTTTTTCAAATTGTCTTTCTGTTACTAATTTCTAGCTTCTTTCGAGAGTGGTTGGAAAAGATAGTTGGTATAATTTCAATCTTCTTCAATTTCTTAAGACTTGTTTTGTGAGCAAACGTTATATTGGAGAATGTTTCTCATATTGGAGAATGTTTCTTATGCACTTGAGAATAAAGTGAATTCTACTGTTGGGTGGAATATTCTGCATATGTTTGACAGGTTCATTTGATCTACAGTGTTGGAGTGTTGGCCAAGTCCACTATTTTCTTATTGATTTTCTGTCTAGCTATTCTAGCCACTGTTGAAAGTGAGATACTCAAACCTGTTGCTGGTATTGTATTGCTATCTCTCTTTTCAGTTATGTGAATATTTACTTATATATGTAAGTGCTCTAATGTTGAGTGCATACATACTTATAATTGTTATACTTTCCTGTTTAATTGACCTTTTATCATTATATAGCATCCTTCTTTGTCTTTTCTAACAGTTTTTGACTTAATGTATATTTTGTCTGATATAAGTATAACCAAATCTGTTGTCTTTTGGTTAACATTTGCATAAATTTATTTTTCCTTTTTTTCATTTGCAGCACATGTGTGTCTTTAAATCTGAAGCAAGTGTCTTGCAGACACCATGTATTTGAATCTCATTTTTAAATCCATTCAGGTATTCTGTGTCTTATAATTGGGGGCTTTGATTTATTTACATTTATAGTAACAATTGATAGTGAAGAACTCATTATTGGCATTTTAAAAATTATTTTCTGTATGTCTTATACTTCTTTTGCTACTCTTTTTTTCCTCCTTTTGTCTTCCTTTGTGTTTTGTTGATTTTTTTTGTAGCGATATGCTTTGATTCCATTCTCTTTCTATTTTGTGAATCTTCTATAAAAATTATTTTTCAGATACTTAGAGGCTTCATAAAATAATTTCTCAAAGACTTAGAGGCAGGAATACCATTTGACCCAGCAGTCTCATTACTGGATATATACCCAAAGGAATATAAACCATTCTATTATAAAAACACATGCATGTGTGTGTTCATTGCAGCACTATTCACAATATCTAAGTCATGGAATCAACCCAAATGCTCATCGGTGATAGACTGGATAAAGAAAAGGTGGTACATATACACCATGAAATAGTATGCAGCCATAAAAATAAATGAGATCATATCCTTTGCAGGGATATGAATGGAGTTGGAAGCTATTATCCTCAGTGAACTAACGCAGGAACAGAAAAGCAAATACCACATATTCTCATTTATAACTGGGAGCTGAACGATGAGAGCACATGAACACATGGTGGGGAACAACACACACTGGGGCCTGTCAGAAGTAGGTGGTGAAGAAGGAGAGCATCAGTAAGAATAGCGGATAGATGCTGGGCTTAATACTTAGGTGATGGGATAATCTGTGCCGCAAACCACCATGGCACACAATTACCTGTATAACAAACCTGCACATCCTACATACATTCCCCGAACTTAAAATAAAAGTTGAAGAAAAAATAGGGAGAAAAAATACTCAACATCACTAATTATCAGAAAAATGAAAATTAAAACCACAATGAGATATTCTCTCATCCTAATTAGAATGGCTACTTTCAAAATAAAATAACAAATGCCAGTAAGGATTCAGAGAAAATCTACTTTTATACATTGTTTTTGAGAATTTAAATTAATATAGTCATCATGGAAAATAATCTGGAACTTTCTCACAAAACCAAAAATAGAACTACCATATTATCCAGCAATCCTAATATTGGGTATTTATCCAAGGACATGAAATCAATATATTGAAGAGACATCTGCATCCCCATGCTTATTGCAGCACTATTCACAATAGCCATCAAATGGAAAAAATCTGAGTGTCCATAAACAGATGAGTGAATAAAGAAAATGCATACACAATGAAATACTATTCAGAAATAAAAATGAAAAAAAAATTGTTAATCAGATGGAATTTCAGTAAAGGCCATCAAATGACTTTTATTAGTGTATTGATGAGTAACTACTCCTCTTATTATATAAAAAGAAATCCCGGGCGCGGGGGCTCAAGTCTGTAATTTCAGCACTTTGGGATGCCAAGGAGGGCAGATCTCCTGAGGTCAGGAGTTTAAGACCAGCCTCCCCAACATGGTAAAACCCCATCTCTACTAAAAATACAAAAATTAGCTGTGCATGGTGGCCCATGCCTATAATCTCAGCTACTAAGGAGGCTGAGGCAGGAGAATAGCTTGAACTTGGGAGGCGGAGGTTGCAGTGAGCCAAGATCACACCACTGCATTCCAGTCTGAGTGGCAGAGTGCGACTCTGTCTAAAAAAAAAAAAGAAAAGAAATTTAGTAAATATTGGGAATATTAAAACTATAAAAATAAAATTGAATTCCATTGTTTGTGATGAATGAAGGGACTTAGTCAATATTTGTGTGGTTTAAAATAAGATTTGTGTGAGATGTGTGGTATGTGTGTAAAAAATATATATGTATATATGTGCTTATATATACATACATATATTTATGTATATGTTTACACTCGTTTATGACATATTTAATATACTTGCAATGCACATATAGCAATGTATATACAATATAGACTTGCATAATCTGTACATAATATATTGAGGTTTTATTAATATTTATATGTTGAAAACAGAATGCCATGTAATTTATTTATTTATTTATTTATTTAATATATATATTTTATTGCATTTTAGGCTTTGGGGTACATGTGAAGAACATGCAAGATTGTTGCATAGGTACATACATGGCAATGTAATTTAAATGAAAAACCTCGGCCAGGTGGGTTGGCTCATACCTGTAATCCCAGCACTTTAGGAGGCCAAGGTGGGCAGATAACCTGAGGTTGGTAGTTCAAGATCACAAAATTAGTTGGGCATGGTGGCGCATGCCTGTAAATCCCATCAGCGAAGCGGGGGTTGTGTTGAGCCGAGATCGTGCCATTGTACTCCAGCCTGGGCAACAAGAGTGGAACTCCGTCAAAAACAAACAAACAAACAAACAAACAAAAAAAACTCAAACAGCAAAAACAAAGGAGAAAAATAGGAAATCTCAGGTACAACACTCCATTTCAATTCTGCTTCACTAAATTGTAGGATGTAACAAAAAGATGTTAGATGTTAGAGTGTGATAGCTAACCTGTATGTGACAGATATTTTTAAAGCACTGATTTTAAGGATAAAATAGTTTATGCCATGACCAAGAGATATATCTTGCTCTTATACATGCATTTTAATCTAATTTTGACATTGAATATAACAGATTATATTAGTTTTGTATCATTGTTTTAGCTCTTCGTGGCTTGTAACCACAGTGACCTCAATGGACAAATAGTTTTTCTTACCTATTTCTCAAAAGGCCTTCAATCCTTATTTAGTAAGCAATTATTCCTTTTAGAAAAAGAATTTAACTTAGTACTCAAAGAAAAATAAATAATTTTAAATGTGGAAATGTTTTAGTTGTTTGTTTTGCTATGGATTATGAATGATTAAATTATTTGGTGTTTTAAATTTGTATCACTTCTGAAAAAATAATTAAAAATAATCAAATCACAGTGACCTGAGCTGTTAGAAATGGGCCTGGATATACTCCTGGGAAACTCATGTGCCAAGGAAAAGAAATAAGAAATGAAGATTTCTTTTAACCACTTATAATCTATTTTTAATGGCCACTAATCATGATAGCTCTTTATACCTGACAAAGTTATTTGATTTAGAATACAACTGTGCTGTAATTTAAAAGGCTAATTATAATATGTTATAATACTTTAATAGGATAGAATACCTAAAATATAAAGAAATGCTAATTAAATGTTTGTAACTTGATACGACAAAATAAAGCATTGACTTAAAAACGTTTCAGAAAATTGTATGTGCATAAATAAATGGCAGGAATTTTAAAAAAGTCAAGTTACCATGCCCATGGTTTTGGTTAGGTAGAGGTCAAGCATCAGTTTGCAAATGAGATGATAAATAAATAATGTGACACACAAATTGTTGGTTCAGTTATTGGTTATCAAATTTTAACTCATCATAAATAGGAAAGGAAGTGTGAAACGAAAAAAAAATACTAAGCTACTGACCGAGGTGACTTTTGAAAAATTTCAGAGCTCAGCACAGAGAAGTACCATTCAAAGGTATCTCAAATTAGTTTTTGTAATTTTATTTAATTAATTTTATTTATGACATAATAGTTGCACATATTTATGGTTTTGATACATATAATATGTAGTGATCAAATCAGAGTAATTAGAATTTCCACTACCTTAAACATTTATTATTTCTTTGTGATGCCAATAGTCAAAAACCTCTCTCTGGGTCAGGCACAGTGGGTGGCTCACACCTGTAATTCCAGCATTGTGGGAGACCAAAGCAGGGGGATTACTTGAGCCCAGGAGTTTGAGACCAGTCTATGACCTTGTCTCTACAAACAATTTTTAAAAAGTTAGTTGGGCATGGTGGCACCCACCTATAGCCCCAGCTACCTGGGAGGATGAGATGAGAGGATTGCTTTAGCCTGAGAGGTTGAGTCTGCAGTGTGCTGAGATCGCACCACTACAGACCAGCCTGCGCAACAGAGGAGACCCTGTCTCCAAACAAAAACAAAAACAAACCAACAAACCTCCAAACATCTTTTCTAGCTATTTTGCAATACAGACTATATTATGGTTAATTCTAATCATCCTACTATGTAATAGACCACCAGAACTTTTTTTCCTAACTGTAGCTTTGTACCCATCATTCATTCTCTAACCATCCTCCTTTTCCTCCCCTTCCTGTTGTTAGTTATACATATTAAACCTATTTACTAAATCTGCAAGTATCAATTATAGAATGTCAGTGTACAATTAAATGTAAGTTTTCCACTAATGTAAATAATAAAATATGTCTGGGCTGTTGCGAATGTAAAACCAAACTATGTAATGCTGTTATCTGATAAAATGTTGTTACAAAAATTTTTAATAAGCTTTTTTGTGAAGTGAAAGAACCACTAGGACTGGAGACCAATTTTTATGAAAACATGGGCTGGTACTTGACTGGAAGTCGCTGCTGGCACATTTGATGTAACTTGGTTGTACATCTGGTATGAGTCAAATAAGGGACAGAAATTAGCACAGGCAATGACTTCCAGAGAAAGACAGAAAGAAGAGCACACCAGGATCCTCCACGCCAGCATGAAAAGGAATTCAACAACATGAAGGCATGAAAGCAAAATAGAGGGACTTTACATGGTGAGTTAGTCCTAGAATTTTCACTGTCTGAATATAGTCCAAACACTGTATATTTCATTTTTAGCTATATAGTATTTTATGTTCATTAAAGTTCTTATGTCTTTATAAAAAAAGAATCCAACTGTTTCTGTTGTCACTATAGTCAAGGCTGAATGCATGAGACATATGTCTCATCCCTCCACTTGCATTTCATGATTTACAATTTTATTGTTTCTTCACTTGAAATAAAATCCACTGTTTAGCTATTAGAGCACTACTTTTCCCAGTGCTATAAATAAGGTTGTTTCATCACTTCCAATGTAACCCCTATTTTTCAAAGTTTTAAACTGTACTCTGAAAATTTGAAAATCAGCACTCAATGTTTAAAGGGTACCTGTATATTTCTGCAATTATAATAGAAAAAAATAACTGGTTAATTTAAAGTGATGAATGAGTTAAGAATAGGAAGGTATTTTCGTGATTTTTAAGCTACATTTGAAGATTTGATACATTTTTAAATGCAGCAGCACGTATGTAGTGTAAGTAATATCCTACAAAGATTCAAATGCAATGAACACACGACTCTCAGAGCCCCTCATCTTCCTGGAGAATAGCACTTATTCTTGCTGAAGAATATTACCTTCTCCACCAAAGAAGTACAAAACTCTAGCTCTGTGGAGTGAGATGGTTTCAGTTATTTGGTGTAATTTGTGCTCCAGAGCTTTCCTGTGGTTAATCTCCATGCCAAGAAAACAATCTTGTTTCACCTTCTTCCTTCCTGTGATTTTCCCTACTTCCTACACTCTTCTCCTGAGAGCCTGCCCTCAGTCAGTCCCTCTCACAAGAACAAGAACACTATTTTGAGGGCATCCAAACTAAGACATTAACATACTTCCTTTTGTTTTTTAATGGAACTTCAACAAGCTCAAATAGAAGGTAATCTCAATTTAAAATTTTCTCTTTAAATGTGTAAATATTTTCACAGGTACAATTTTTTTGGTCAACAAAGTTCTTATATAATAATATTTTTATGAAATGAAACAAATAAGTTTCCCGAATGCTTCTTTCGAATAGTCTCCCAAATTCATGCATTGAAAACCATAGGCCTTATCAAATCTATTCTATTTTACTGTAGAGCATATATTTACCCAATTAAAAATAGGACTTCATGAAAAGTCTCTTCCTATAACTTGAGACATTTTGTAGTGCAAATACAAAACTTGACTCTGCATTTGTACACATATTTCATATGGTCCTAAAGTACCTTTTCACATCCCCAGGTGGTTTCATCAAATCCTGGCCTGGTGAGCTGCAGGCCTCATACCACCTGTAGGTCAAGTCACCGGCCACTCTGGTACAACATATTGCTGTGCCAATTGGAAACTGATGCTTCTTTTACCACCACCAACAGAAAATGAGTTCTTGCTACTTGTTCATATTGTGGTCATTTTTCTTTTTGATTTTATTAGTGAATGCCCTGCTCTCTGTTCAATGTAATAAGGTAGGTTCTTATTACATTGATTTTTAAAAGAGTAGGGGAAATAGAGATTGGTCAGATTTCACCATGTGCCTATGTGAGCACTCTTCACCGCAACATGGATCTTCCATATTACCAGACAAGGCCATGTTATAGCTTGAAGTATCAATTATCAAACTAATTTTGGCTTATTTTAATAATAATATCTTGGTAAGAAAATACACAATCTGGGCCAATTTAAAACTACATGGGACACAATAACCTAAACCATCAGTATGATATATTTAATAAAGTATAACTTATACCTGAGCCTCCAGTCTTGCTCCACTGCTATGAATTTTCCACACTACTGAAAAAAGGGATATTTATAAAATTCAAATATGATCATGTAAAAGAAATCCTTCTGTGGTCCCATATGCTTCAGAATAAAGAACAAGGTCCTTCCTGCTGTTCTCCCTCTCAAGCTCAACCTGGCCTCTTTACCTTTACTTCCTCAAACATACCAGTTCCTTCTGATGTTTTTACACTTTCCTGAATTGGGAGGCTGTCTCCCTTCCCTACTCTTTTGCATACTTTATTCACTTGCCTCTTATTACCTTTTCAAACTCATTTTATGTATTGTCTCTCCCGAAAATATTGTCCCCTGAACCCACACGTAGATTTATCCACACATGGATTTGTTGAATCTTCTTGGGACCACATGAAACACTCTGTATACCTTTATCATGATAATTATGGAAAAATATTAAACTGATTGGCTTAATTGATTTTGTAAGCAACTATAGAACTTCCATTCAGATGGAAGAGTCTAACTTTTAGCAACACGTCCAATAAAATCTTCCTTAAATAATTGAAAAAAATATGGAAAAATACTTTGGTTAATAAAAATGGAGAGAGAACATTTTCCCTTGTCCCTAAGGAGGTGGTTATCTAGTGTGAACAACAGATACTTCTAAACTTACTAGTCTATGTGTAATAATTAAGAATCAATTTTATCTACATTTTTTTAGATTTAAATCCAGATTTAACTATGTTTTTTCCATGGGGAGGATAAAAAAGAAGCTTTCAAGGATCTAGTATACTTTGATGACTTTCCTTTTTTTTTGGTTGAAGTACATACATTTATTTGCCAACAGTAGATCAGGTAACACCCATCTGTTCTGAGCAGACAAGAACTTCTTGACAGTGTACTTGAAACACCTAAATGAGCATGTACTCAACCATAATGATTATTATATAAAATCTGATTTATTGAAACTAGTTAATAAAACTATTGCTTTAGCATTTTTCCCCAAGCTCCAAAGTTTGTTATACTTAAAAATAATCTATTATAAAAGTGATAAAAATTATTTATTACTGTGTAATAAATTATATGTAAGTAGTCTGTGTAAAAACAGAATTAGAGGGGGCTCCAAGATGGCTGATGAGAGGCATCTGGCACTCACCTCCTACACTAATAAGAGCCCAAATAGCAAGTAAATAATCAAACTTTAATAGAATACCTAACGAAAAACACTGAAGTACAACAGAGAAATGACAGGAAACACCTAAGGCATGGAAAGAAATGGAAGTGGGAATACAGCCAAACCATGTCGGTGACATAGTTAACGACAATGTATCATTTATTTCCAAATAGGTAGAATAGAGGACTTGAAATGTTTCCAACATATGGCAATGAAAAATACTGAAGATGATGGATATCCTGAATACTATGATTTGATAATTACACCTTCAATGCATGTAACAAAATATTGTATGTACACCATAGATATATGTACAAATACTAGTATTAAAAAAAAGTGCTGAGTAGGAAGATTGCTTGAGGCCAGGAGTTTGACACTAGCCTGGCAGCATAGCAAGACCCATCTCTGCAAAAACATTAAAAAATTAGAGGCAAATGTTGACATGGATGTCTATACTCCCTGCTACTAGGGCAGTTGAGGCAGGAGGATTCCTTGAGCCCAGAAGTTTGAGGTTACGGCGAGCTGTGATCATGCCACTGCACTCCAGCATGGATGATAGAGTGAGACCCCTCTCTATAAATAAATAAATAAATAAACAACAGGATTATCTATAACATAGAAACGGGATAGAATTTTCTAAGTACCTAATGTATGATTTTGGTAGAAATTATAAATAAGTAATTTTAGTTTCTCCCCATGGTTTGAAAGTTTGTTATGAATTGAATAGTCATACCATATAAAAGTAACTGGGATAAGTAGAAGAGAAGTCGAAACTAGTAATATCTAACTAATATGATTATATTCAGCTTACTGACCTGTGCCTTAAAATGTATATAAATAATATTCTTGAACATTTAGATAATATCGTTTGTTTAACTCTTAAACAACTGATGAAAGATGCTAGAATACTAAAGAAACACAGTTTTATTTGAAAGTATTACTAACCATAGCTCTCATTTTCATCTCATCTCTTTCATTGTTTGTTTTATATTTTTAATACTCATTATTACCTAGAATCTCACGTCATTTTTCCTTTTCTTGCCATCGTTTTTGCTTATACTCATCTAGGGCTGAAGAAAAGGTATTAAAAAACTTATTAATACACATCCGCTGCTGATTCTATGATTTAAATGATCCCAAAGAGGTACCAAATTTTCTCAAACTAAACTCTCCAGCTTTTATTTATTTTTTAAAATTCTTTGGTGTCTGTTCTTAGCCCTTCATTTTACCAAGCTCCAAGCTTTGGTGTCCTTAATTAGCTGTCTCTCACTGTGGGTTTCAACCATCATAAAAGATAAATCTACCTTTTGTTGTTGTTGTTATGTTTTTTCCATATTATTTAAGATAAGTCAAAATTTATACAAAGTGTCAACCTGTTCACCTAGAGCTTGTTTATATTTTTGTTCAAAGTGTGAAATTATTAAACCATTGAAATAACACATGATTTTAAACAGTTAGAGAATAATATTTTATTATGATTCCCATTTAAATGCATTGTTAGCTAGATAAACTTCCATCATGTCGAAAATATATCTATGCCGTCTAGGAAAATGTAGTTGTTTATTAATTTGGAAAGCTCCATAACATGTAGTAACATTTTGACCCATATATCTAATTTTGCACACCACAACTCCCTTTACTATCTTGTAAAATTCCTAAGTATGTAAGTGTTTACCACTGAAATCTTTTGCATCTCCCTATTAATTTGTTGAGAATAGGTTATATTAATTTAAAATATCCTATCTCTTGCAATGACCATGTGGTTTCATAATATTAATATCTTCTAACACCATTTACCTAGCTCATGAATAATCTTGATCTTGAGGTAATTAGTGCAATATGGATGAAGAGATTTCTAGAAAGACTCCCTTGTTGTTATGCTGGTGTTTGATTATAAGAAAAAATGTAAGGCTTAAAAAATATGTCAAGGAAGTTGTGATGAAATGACTTCTATATTATCTTTTATTATCAAATTTTAAGAGCCATTATACTCATTATTGTCATAATTTTTTCATAAGCTTCCTTCATTTTCAAACTTATTGCTTGCCAACACAATCATTTGCTATAATAAAATAAAAATATTTACACATACATGGAGAATCATTTATATCTTGTACATTTAAACATGTCGCTGGTCTATAAAAGTTTAAAATACATTTTTAAGGCAGAAGAACAGAATTTAAAAGTACTAATTTTTTTTTTTTTTTTTTTTTTTTTTTTTTGAGACAGAGTTTCGCTCTTGTTACCCAGGCTGGAGTGCAATGGCGCGATCTTGGCTCACCGCAACCTCCGCCTCCTGGGTTCAGGCAATTCTCCTGCCTCAGCCTCCTGAGTAGCTGGGATTACAGGCAAGCACCACCGTGCCCAGCTAATTTTTTGCATTTTTAGTAGAGACGGGGTTTCACCATGTTGACCAGGATGGTCTCGATCTCTTGACCTCGTGATCCACCTGCCTCGGCCTCCCAAAGTGCTGGGATTACAGGCGTGAGCCACCGCGCCCAGCCCTAAAAGTACTAACTTTTTAAAGACTAGAAGAGTATTCTATATTTTCACAGATTATATTTTACAAAATATAGTCACAGTGACACTCCCAATCCCACATAGTCTTTTTCACATTTTGAGTTTGCCACTCTCCAATCAAGGGATGAGATTCGTATTCCTTTCCTTTGATTCTAGGAGGGCTTGTGTCACATTCGTAATGTGACACATATTATATATAATATGTGACAGAGTTGATGCTGTGTAACCTATGAGGCAAAGTCATGAAAGGTAAGGCAACTTCTGCCTGATTTGCAACTTGGATCCCAAACAGGCTGTGTAAGAAATCTGACACCACCGTGCTGGGGAGGCAATGATCTGATGCTCTTATCAACAGTCTCAGCTGAACTCTCAGCTTATATCCTGCTGGCCATGTGAGAGAGCCATCTTGATGGTCCAGCCCACTAGAAAGTTTCGATGACTAGAGCCCCAGCTGACAAGTGACTACAAGAGAGACCCCAACTAAGAACTGCCTGCCTATCCTAGTCCTTCTAAATCCCTGTCTCACAAAATCGGGAGCAAAATAAATGGTTGTTTTACAATGCCAAGTTTTGTGGTAATTTGTTACATGGAAATAATATTTGACATAGAAATTCGTTACTGGTATGGTGTGCTGTCATTAAAAAAAAAAAAACTAAACTAAACTAAGTTGCACATCATTTGCTTTGAGAATGGCCAGTGGACAGAAGACAGAGAACATAGGAGGCCCTCGAGGATGTGGTTAAGATACCCCAAGGATGCTCTTAATATAGGCTTAATGTGAAGTAAATAAAAGGCTGGAGGTTAGAAGAAGAGTAAATCCTCTTGCCTACCCAATTATCATGTATGACAAATAGTAAGGTCTACTCCTCTCTATTTTTGTCAGAATTTAATTGTACCAGTTTTGCCATAACATGGCATTCCCATCTATGTATATGCCTCTGATGTATTCAAATAAAGAAAGCAATATACATTTATACTTTATAGGCAAATACAAGATTGGTTAGATAAACAGAACTATATACAACTGCAAGAAAAATCTTTTTTATTTCCATTATTTTCCTTTTGTTCTGGGGATACTGGAATTTAAAGGAAAAAAAAAAACACTTGTGTGAGGTAGTTTGGACACATAATATATAATTAGTACATGCCAGGTTCCACTCCTACTCCCTCTGGACCATGGGAGTCCCTGAAGACATGCCCTTCCTTCACTCCTTTCACAATGGCTCCAACTGCTCAAATGCCTGCTGCCTCAAAAAACATGGAGCAAAGTACAAATCTGAGCAGTGGCTTCTGTTGTATAACACTGGTGACTAGAGAGAGTGAGGTAAAATTCCACAACAATAATAACAAAACTACATCAGAAAGCAAAGGCAAACCAAATCAAGGAAAACCAAACAGCATGCAGTCCCACTACCGCACTGCACAACTACTGTTCATTTTACTGATTCTATCAACTATGCAGAGCAGTTTTTATTTATCTCATAAGATATGAGAAAACTGAGGCACAGAAAGCTTAAGGAAACTGTCAAAATTTACACAGCTACTAATCGTTAGAATTTGTAAAAAGAAATCAAAAACAAAAAGAAAAAAAACCCTGACAGTCTGATTTCAGAATCCAAATCGTTATATATATTGCCTCTATAAAAGTGGCATCTGGAAGATAAAATAATTATCTGTCAGTTAATAGTTTTCTTAACATTGAGAAATTACTTGACCTAAGATGTCTCTAAGACCTAGTTTTAGCAAATGTAAAATTAAATAGTTACATATGTAATTTTGTAAATGCAAAATTAAATATTTACATATATCACATATTTGATCACATACATTGTAAAATAGAAAAGATTATAGAAAAGGTCATAGTTTTACTGTCATTGAGGTTGATACCATAAGAATTTTCAGTATAGGTATGCTGTTATTCCTCAATTGTGGAATAATATAATTTAACAGAAGAAAAATGCCTGACTGCCTTCTCGTTTGTTTCACTATCAATTTAGACAGTAATGTTTATTTGTGTTGTATAATCACAGAATCTTGATAGAGAGTTACCCTATAAAAGAAAGACTAGACTCTGGGAGCCTATTTGAGTGTCTGTTTATTTTAACTGTAACTATTATTTCTATGGGTATTTCTTTTGAGTAAGAGGGAACATATCAGGAAGGAAGCAATATAAAAATATGTAGAAATATAAAGCCTTTTGTAGTTCTACTTGGCAGAGTAAACTAAGACCTCAGAACAAATAGAAGAATTCTTAAGCCTTTTGTTTGTCTCCTGAGTTAAAACATAAGCAGTCAGCAAGCTCTATCTGCTAGAAAAGCACTACATAGCAGCCAGTGATTTATGCCTTGTCTAATGCATATGGATGTGGCAGATTTCCATGACGGCAGTGGCTCTGTCATGGGTCTAAGAGAGAGAGTAAGTTGTCTAATTCCAAGCTAAGGCCAGGAAGGTCACCAAGAGGAGTGTGTTTTGTTTCATTTTAAGGAGTCTTGTATGGTTGCAACTGTGCCTGGGAGCTTACTTAAATACAAGCATGACAAGAAGATGTATTTAGAAAAAACAAAGTGAGACAGCAAAAACAGAGGAGAAAACAATAGAGTATATAAGGTAGTGTTTGCTTTATATTTTAGCTTTGTATAAGTGAATTGATTTGTCACCCAAACTATAACATCAGTGAAAACTAAGTAAACATAAAACTTCTCATTAACCTAAGTTTTCACTCATTACCTAAGTTTTCACTCAACAAAGTACAGTATTAAAATGTCAATAATCAAAACAATTTAGGAAGCTGGCAGCAATAAATTCAATGACTCACAAGCAGAATCATATTTGTGTAGCTTATATGGTGAGAATTTCTCCTTATTCAGGGGAATTATCTCTTATCTGTAATACCCTATTGTGAAAATAACCCAGAAGAAAAATCACTGCCAAAAGAGTTTTCAAGATATATATGATTTTAGCACAAATTTAGATATTATGTAAAAAGTCAAAAATTAACAGATGCTGGGGAGGTTGCAGAGAAGAGGGAACACACAATGTTGATGAGAGTGTAAATTAGTTCAACTATGGTGGAAAGCAGTATGGCAATCTCTCAAAGAGCTAAAAGCAGAACTAACCATTTGACCCAACAATCCTATTACTAGATATATACCCAATATAATATAAATTATTCTACCATAAAGATGCAGGCACACAAATGTTCATTGCAGCACTATTCTCAATAGCAAAGGCATGGAATTAACCTAAATGCCCATCAATGACAGATTGGATAAAGAAAATGTTGTACATATACACCATAGAATACTATGCAGTCATTAAAAATTGAGATCATGTTTCTTGTGGGAACATGGATGGAGCTGGAGGCAAACTAACTCAGGAACAGAAAACCAAATATGCATGTTGTCACTTACAAATGAGAGATAGATGATAAGAACTTACGAACAAAAAGAAAGAAACAACAGACACTGGGGTCTACTGAGTGGGGAGGCTGGAAAGAGGGAGAGGAGCAGAAAAGATAACTATTAGATACTGGGCTTACTACCTGGGTGATGAAATAACATGTACAACAGATCCCTGTGACATGTGTTTACCTACGTAACCTTCACATGAAACCCCAAACCTAAAATAAAAAAGTCCAGTGATGTCAGAAAAAAAAAAGTTTTAAAAGAATAACTTAAAATTCTGAGTGTCAATCTTCATATTAATACACTGTCTGAATATATGTGTTTGTGTATCATGGTCTTTGATAGCAAATTTGATGTAGATATTTCTCATCTTAAATAATATATTACACCTTTGAGATTTTTTCAATGAACATTATAAAATCGATATTTAGTATTTGATCTGATAATTACAATATTTTTAAATTTAGTGATATTGTTATTTTATTCCATGTTCAAAAAATATTCCAAAGTGTTTAAGAAAAACATTTGGAATGTGTTTATTCCAGTGTGCTTATCATTTTTTTATATACAACATATTTGCTTAACAAATTGAACACAGGCACATTATATTAAATAATGTAATAACTTAGAAAATTTTAAACATTTTAGAACCTGGGATATTATAGATCTTAAATATTGATCTTTAGAAAGACTAAATCTTAGGAGTTCAGTTGCATACCCAAAGATATTAGAGCTAAGAGGAAATAATTAAAAAACTGCCTTGAATAGGTTATGAACTTGCAATTATTAAGATAAAACAATTATGGGAACACACACACACAAACACACACAACCATAATTTATTACTTATGAGAGTTAAATAAGGCATCTCAGAAGAGATACTACTTAAATTAAGCCTAGAGAAATAAATAGCTTAATTGAATCTCTAGTAAGATAATTCTAACAGCAATGTGTGTAGGATCTATGAAGACAGAAAACATAGAAGTAGGACATTTTTTCAACATTTTAAAATAAAAAGTTTCAAAAATATAGACAACCTGAGTGGTTAGTTCAATAAATATCTAAATGTATGTCAGCTAGATAGAATATTTTTAAACATATTGCCACATTTGCTACGTAAACATGAAGCAACAATTCAGCTTGCATCTACTAAAAATACATTTTATAAATATTAATCATTCCATTTAAGCAAAGACAATTATTAACAATCTCTAAAATGGTTAATATTCAGTCCATATTCAAATTTTCATAATTGCCTCAAAAATGCCTAAGCTTTTCTCAATGTTCACGCCTTACATACTGAATATTTATTTAGCCTCCTTTAATCTAGAAACTACCACTCTCTTACGTTTTCTACATGGGACTACTTTTTGAAGAGACAAGTGCTGCTGTCTTGTAGAATGTCACACAGTCTAGATTTGTCTGATTGTGTCTTGAGGTGTTAAATAGATTTCTCCATCTTTTGTTATTTCCAAGAAAATGGAAGGTAGTTTTAAAATATTGATTAGACTCAGGTGAAACATTATTTGCTAAGAACATTTAACAGGTGATGAACCCTCTGGAAACACATGAGGTTGGGCAGACCATTTGTTAGTAATGCTATCCCATTACTTAGTTGAAATGGTAACTAACCTATCTTTCAATTTTAAGGTACACATTTCACCTTGTGAAGAGCAAACAAACCGTGTGACTCTCCAATGGTTTCTATTGATAATCCTGGCCTGAGTAAATTGTTTTATCAGAGACTGCAAAATGGACATTTAAAAAAATTATGCTATTTTTATGTGTTAGTTAGCTGGCATTCTTCCATAAGAAAAGCTGTCTCCATCAACTGGGATTGAGAATTAAAGCTTAATTTATTTCTTTTAATTACCTATTTTCAGAATAAGGAGCTTGTATCATAATCACTACAGATGATATCAGAAAAGATGTTCTTTCCTTTGTTTTTTGCATATCTGCATGGAAGCACAGAATTTCTGAGTTTTATTTCTAACAATTAATTAAAGGCATTATTCTTTTAAATGCTCAAACTCTAACTTTTGCAAATACGAGCTTATTCAAACTGGGTTCTGTGTCCTTTTTTTTCCTTTCTATCCTCACTACCCTTTGTTTTCTTACTTTCTCTAACACAATAAATATTTCATGACCACTTTCTAACCTTATATGTTCCAGATCTCATCACTGGTTATTAGTCCTAGAATGCCAAGAGTCCAAAATCTAGACACTAGGTTAGATTCTAAACAATAATAGCTCATAGGTACATTATTCCCTGTGTTCCTGGATATTTAATTGTTATTTTTAAAACTTAGACAAATGAAAAAACTTTATCTGGGTCTCTAATCCTTAGCTCTCATATTTGAGTTTTTTTGGATGTATTGCAAAACTGCTGTAATTTTTATATGTTACTCATGAGATACATACTGCCATCATGATTTTCTTCACCTTATCTAGGACTTGGATAACCTGGATGACTAGGGTACTTTATTTTACTATTTTAAAAATATTCAATTCTCATAGTTTAATATTTATGTATCAGAATTGACACTTTTAGTTTGATATTTTTAGTACATCTATAGATGCACATCTTTGCTTATTTGTAAAATGTTTTCTTGAATTAGTAGTAAATTCACAGTAAATTTTTTAAATTAGTAGTAGTAGTAGTAATTGGTAGTTCTTCATTGCTATGATTTTCTTGTTCAGATACTCCATTGTTTTCTATGTTAGATCTTCTAAATATTTATAATTTTTCCTGAACTCCTTTATCTTTTCCTTGATTTTTAATTACATACTTTTGGCCTACTTATTTATTTCTTCATCTTCTCTTTATCCTTTATTTATTTTTGTGCTTTTCAGTATTATAGTTATCTTCGTTTTGTCACCTTTAATTAATTACTTCTTTATTACTAAAGTGATTTAATATTTTCTTTTCTTAGCCACTGTCCTGAGCTCTAAAAAGTGTTGTTTCAACTTATCTTCTTACATTCTTTGTCTGATTCTGAATTTTGAACTTCTGTTTCATGTAATTTTTATATCTGCAACTATTTAATTATTTGTTATATGGTCATGTTATAAATATTTTTGACCACCTCACCAGGATATTTACTATTTTTGTTTGATTATCCTAAACCAATAATAGTTGATGATCTCAGGTAAGGATATGGAGAAAAGGAGAATTAGAGACTTGGCTGACGTTCTTATTGCTTTGTGAGGGATTAGTTACCACTTACTACTTTTTCTAGAATAAAACCATCATTTCTGTACAGTTTGGGAAAGGAGAGTTCAGCCACTGTGGGATCTTACATTGAAAGGAGTGCTGTCCTGTCACAGCAGACAATAGACCTAGACAGGGGGAATCACCCATCCGAGCAGTTGGAACTTGAATTTCATGGCGAGCCTCACCACCGCAGGCTGAAGTGCTCTGGCGTCCTAGGTAACTTGAAAGATAATCTAGGACAAAAGGACGTCAATTCCTAGTCAAGTCCCAGTGCTAGGCTGGGCTTAGAGTGAATTTTACAATTAATGCCACCTTAAACTAGGGTGGCATTTGACCCAGGGATACACCAGGTGTACCACCTGTATCTAAGGGAGGGTCAGCGCCGTCTCTCCCCAGACACCAGGCTGTGCAGTTTGTAGCAATGAAGGTAACTCCTTCCTTCTGCTTAAGGAGAGGAGAGAGAAGAGTAAAGAGGACTTTATCTTGCATCTTGGATACTAGCTAAGCCACAGTAGGATAGGTCCCTGGGCAGAGTTGTGAGGTCCTCATTTCAGATCCTAGCTCCCAGATGACACCTAGATACACCTGTGCCAAAAGGAAGCCCATTGCTTGGAATGAAACAACCCATATGTGGCTGGAGTCATCATTTTTGACTAAACAGCCCTTGGGCCTTTAATAAACAGCAGCGATACCCAAGGCTGTGGGCTTTGGGTTCTGAAACTCTCTGGCTTCAGGGGATACCCAGCATATTTCTAGCTGTGTGGCCATAAAGAGTCCTTCTGTTTGAGGGAAAAAAAAAAAAAAAAACAGAGGAAAAAGTAAAGAAGACTTTGTCCTCCCCACTAGGTACAAGCTGGGCCAAAGTGGGGTATAGCAAGAAGCACACTTTTAGGGTCCCCAGGTCCAGGTCTAGGCTCTTTGGAAGTATTTCTGGACCTTTCCTGGGCCAAAGGGCGAGTCACAGGCCTAGCAACATTCATCACAAGTGGATGGAAGAGCCCATTGTCTTTAGGAGAATATTGGCAGTTGCCTGGCAGAAACCCCCATGCACCAGTGGTGGCGGTGTCCATAGTGGGAGGTCCCTCCATCTGTGTTAGGGGAAGGAAGAGTGGGAAGGACTTTGAATGGTGGCTTCTGGGCTAGCATAGCTGCAGTAGAATAGAACACAGGTAAATTGCTAAGATTATTGATTCCAATCCCTGGATCCCAGAGAACATCTCTGGACATACCCAGGTCCTTGGGGAACTCACCACTCTAAAGAGGAGGGCTGTGGGTGAGGCCAAATATTTTGCTGGCTTCAGGTTTGATGTAGGGCAGTCCAAGTAGTGGTGGCCACAGGGATTCCTGCATCATCATATCCCCAGTTCTAGGTGGCTCAGTGCATGTGAGCACACACACACACACACGCACACACACACACAGAGAGAGAGAGAGAGACTCCATGTGTTTGGGAGAAAGAGAAAAGAACAACAGTCTCTGCCTGGTAATCTGGAGAATTCTTCTGGAACTTATCCAAGACCACCAAGGTGGCACCTCTATGAGTCTGCAAAAACTACAGCATGATTGGGCTTTGGACTCAAGTTCCTTTGAATTCCTGGAATGTCTTCCCAAGAAAGACAGGAAACAACAAGCCCGGACAGTGAAGACTACAATAAATGCCTAACTTTTCAATGCCCAGAAACCAATGAACATTTACAAGCATCAGTACCATCCAGGAAAACGTGACCTCACTAAATGCACTAAATAAGGCACTAGGGACCAATTCTGGAGAAACACAGCTATATGACCTTTCAGACAGAAAATCTGAATAGCTGTTTTGAGGAAACTCAAAGACATTTAATACAACATAGAGAAGGAATTCAGAATTCTATCAGGTAAATTTAACAAAGAGATTGAAATAATTAAGATGAATTAAACAAACTTATAGAGTTGAAAAGTGCTATTGACATGTTGAAGAATGCATCAGAGTCTTTTAAATGCCTTATATCCACAGACAGGCAATAACAAATGCTGGAGAGGCTGTGGATAAAAGGGAACCCTTGTTCACTGTTTGTGGGAATGTAAATTTCTCCAATCACTATGGAGAAACGTTTGGAGGTTCCTAAAACATTTAAAATTAGAGCCAACATACAATCCAGCAATCCCACTGCTGGGTATATGCCCAAAAGAAAGGAAATCTGTATATTAGTACTGTTTGCAATAGCCAATATTTGCAAACAAATTTATGTGTCCATCAACAGATGAATGAATTAAGAAAATATTGTACTTATACACAATGGAGTAATATTCAGCCATAGAAAAGAATGAGATGCTTTCGTTTGCAACACATGGATGAAACTGAGGGCCATTATGTTCAGTGAAATAAGCCAGGCACAGAAAGACAAATATTGCATGTTCTCACTTATTTGTGGAGTTTAAAAATCAAAATGATTGAACTCATGGAGATAGAGAATGGAAGGATGGTTAATGCTAGTAGGAGCCTGGGAATGCTAGTAGGAGTGAGTCGGAGAAAGGTGGGGACGATTAATGTATACAAAAACATAGAATGAATGAGACCTAGCATTTGATAGCATAACAGGAGAACCATAGTCAACAATAATTTAACTGTAAAATTCAATATTATAAAAATAATATAATTGGATTGTTTGTAACAGAAAGAGTAAGTTATTGAGGGGATGGACATTAAATTTCCTATGATGTGATTATTATGTGTTGCATGCCTACACCAAAATACAAATTATAAACATCTAATGTACACCATAAAATATATATATTGTGTACTTCCAAAATCTAAACTTAAAAAAGAAATGGGGATTGACTAACCAATGGCTCTAGAGTTAAAAATAAGATAAATAAACTCTAGAGATCTTCTTTACAACATTGTACCAATAGCCTACGATACTATAGTACACATGTAAAAATTTGTTAAAAGCACAGATCTCTAGTTAAGTACTCTTACCAAAATAAAATTGAATTTAAAAAAAGTTTTGCAAAAAATTCATCAGGAAGCCTATTCTATTAAAATATTTCTATGTAGTTTTAGATTTTACAATTAAAATATTTTTATATTTAATATCTCGGGTATTTTTGCAGAAGACTTGTAATTTCTTTATTTGCAAATTGTGTCATATTATGAAGAAAATTGAGTTTCAGAAAAGTATGTTGTATAAGTTACACTGGCTAATAAGTTGCATGGTAAAGAAACAAACAATTTTACTGCAAATGTATGGCTCTTTTCCTATAGTGCATTATGTCTCTGTGTCTCCCTTTAGCAATTCTACAGGTCACTAAAATAAAAAGCTCAAAAGCCTCAATAAAAGCCAAGAAAAAGGGTTGGCTCAAAGTTAAACTAAGCATGAAATAAAGATACGTATTTGAGGACTATGGTAGAATATATTTAGACAGACAGTTTAGCTGGATTTATATACCAGAGGCCACATCGAGATAATATTATTTTCCATTTTTTTTCTTTTATGTCTTTCATTGACATATAATTGTACATATTAATGAGGTATATAGTGATGTTTCAGTAAATATAGTGGAACAGATTGAGGTAATTAGTATATCCATCATCTGGAAAATTTATCATTTATTTGTGTTGAAACTATATATTACTAACTATAATCATCCTATAGTGCCACGTAACTTATTATATAAATTTTATGTACATAATATGTATATATATAAAATATGTGTATATATAAGTGCCACTACAACTTATTCCTCTTATCTAGCTGTAATTGTATCTGTAATTGTAGCTAAAAGATTTGTATCTTTCAACAAATCTCTCCCTATCCACCATTCCCCATTCTCCCTACTCTCTAGTCTCTTCTGTTCTACTTTTTACTTCTTTTTTTAAATTTTAATTTTTTTGACATGGAGTCTCACTCTGTTGCCTAGGCTGCAGGGCAGTGGTACAATCTTGGCTCACTGCAACCTCTGTCTCTCAGGTTCAAGTTATTCTCCTGCCTCAGCTTCCTGAGTAACTGGGATTACAGGTGCCCACTATCAGGCCCAGCTAATTTTTGTATTTTTAGTAGAGACGAGGTTTCACCATGTTGGTCAGTCTGGTCTTGAACTCCTGACCCAGGTCATCTTAGCCTCGGCCTTCCAAAGTGCTGGAATTACAGATGTGAGCCGCAGCACCTGGCTCTGCTTTCTACTTCTATATGATCAACATTTTTTAGCTTATACATGAGTGAGAGTATGTGTTCAACTTTCTGTTCTTGGCTTATTTCACTTAACATAATGAATTCTGGTATTTTCTACATTCCAATGAATCACAGAATTACATTATCTTATAGGGCGGAATAGTATTTCTGTGTGTGTGTGTGTGTGTGTGTGTGTGTGTATAAAACGTTTTCTTTATTCGTCTGTTGAACACCTAGCTTGATACTATACCTTGGCTATTATAAACAGTGCTGCAGTAAACTTGACAGTACAGATGTCTCTGAAATGTACTGATTTCCTTTCCTTTGAATAAGTGCTCAGTAGTAGGATTGCTGGATTTTATGGTAGTTCTATTTGCAGTGTTTTGAGGAACCTCCATACTGATCTCCCTAGTGGCTGTGTTTGTTTGCATTCCCACTGAAAGTGTTTAAGAGCTCCCTTTTCTCAGCATCCTTGCCAGAAGTGATTTCTCATCTTTTTTAGTATAGCCATGCTAACTGGGGTGAGATGATACATCATTTCAGTTTTGATTTGCATTTTGCTGATGACTAGTGATGTTGAGTATTATTTCACATATTTGTCGGCCATTTGTAGGTCTTCTTTAGGAGAAACATCTGTTCAGATCATTTTCCCATGTATTAATCAGATTTTTTTTTTTTTTTTTTTTTTTTTACTGTTGAGATGTTTGAGCTCATTGTATATTCTGGATATTAATTGACTGTTAGATGAATAGTTTGAAAATATATTCTCACATTCTGTAGGTTGCCTTTTGCTCTGTTTCCTTGGCTGTGCAGATAATTTTGAGTTTAATATAATGTCATTGGTTTATTTTTGCTTTTGTTGCCTGTGCTTTTGAGGTCTTATTCTTAAAATCCTTTCCCAAACCAATGTCCTGGAGAATCTTCTTCATATTTTCTTCAAGTAGTTTTAAGTTTCAGGATCTTACATGAAGGTCAATAGAATGAAGAAATTGCATTTGATTAAATTTAGCATCCCCTTATGATAAAATCTCTAGTTAAACCAGTAGAAAAGAAGTTTAGCTTAACATAATAAAAGCTACATTGATCAATTCACAGCTAACATCAGAATCAATGTGGGAAAAATTGAAAGCTTTTCCTCTAAGAACTATAACAAGACAGATGTCCACTTTCATAACTTTTGTTCAATGTAGTATTGGAAGTCTTAGCAAGAGCAATTAGGCAAGAAAAAAAAGTGCATCTAAATCAGTAACAAAGAGAGTCAAATTGTCCTGTTTACAGAAATATGTTTTTATATAGAGAAAACCTAAATATTCTACCAGAAAACATTAGAAGTGATAAACAAATTTAGTAAAATTGCAGGATACAAGTCAACATACTAAGAACAGTGGTATTTCTATACACAGACAAAAAAAGCTGAAAAGAAATCAAGAAGCCAGTCTATTTACAATAACTACAAAAAACACTTAGGGATAAATACGATTAAGGAGATTAAAGACCTCTACAAGGAAAACTACAAAACGTGAGTAGAAAATACTCTTTTTTTTTATTATGTTGTAAGTTCTGGGATACATATGCAGAACTTGCAGGTTTATTACATAGGTATACACATGCTGTAGTGGTTAGCTGCACCCATCGACCTGTCATCTGCATTAGGTATTTATCCTAATGCTATTACTCCTCTTGTCCCCTATCCCCCAAAAGGCCCTGGTGTGTGATGTTCCCTTCCCTGTGCCCATATGTTCTCATTTTTCAACTTCCACTTATGAGTGAGAACACATGGTGTTTGGTTTTCTGTTCCTGTGTTAGCTTGCTGAGAATGATGGTTTCCAGCTTCATCCATGTCCCTGCAAAGGACATGAACTCATTCTTTTTTATGACTGCATAGTATTCCATGGTGTATGTGTGCCATATATTTAATCCAGTCTATCACTGATGGGCATTTGGGTTGGTTCCAAGTCTTTGGTATTATGAATAGTGCTGCAATAAACATACATGTGCATGTGTCTTCATAGTAGAATGATACCCAGTAGTGGGATTGCTGGGTCAGTTGGTATTTCTTGTTCTAGATCCTTGAGGAATTGCTACACTGCCTTCTACAATGGTTGAATGAATTTACACTCCCACCAACAGTGTAAAAATGTTCTTATTTCTCCTCTTGCCCCCCACATCCTCTCTAGTATCTGTTGTTTCCTGACTTAATGATTGCCATTCTAACTGGCATGAGATGGTAATTGTGGTTTTGATTTGTATTTTTCTAATGACCAGTGATGACGAGCTTAATTTCATATGTTTGTTGGCTGCATAAATGTCTTCTTTTGAAAAGTGTCTGTTCATCAGCTTCGCCCACTTTTGGATGGGGTTGTTTGTTTTTTTCTTATAAATTTAAGTTCCTTGTAGATTCTAGATATTAGCCCTTTGTCAGATGTATAGACTGCAAATGGTTGGAATCTATTTACCTCTTTAAAGATCAAAAATCATTTGGATGTACAAACTTAAAATATCTGCATAAGAAGCCAATTTGTTAAGTTATTAATTTTTCATATTCAACTTTGAACATCATCAAGAAAATAAAACTTGGTGAGTGAATTACAGTCATGATCTGAATTAAAGAGCAATACATATGAATTTTGGCTAATGGGCAAGGGCTTGATATTAAAATCAGAAAATGCATTTTCCTCTTATACATACTTGGGTTGGGTCATTCTTTTCAAACAAGGTTTCAATATCATGAAGTCTCATTAGGGCTGGTCTCCAAATATTGTGTTGAAATGTTTTTAATAAAATATCCTTCTTTAAATTCTGTGATTCAAAAGTTACTGATGAGCACTGCTTATGTAAAGAATGACATTTTAATGGAAGTTAATTTAGAAAAATCTGCCTGGAGGTAAAAACAGTGTAGCACATATCTTTGGATCAATTTCTTTCAAAAAAGGCCAATCTACTCTAAATCACCTCATAATATAAAAATACAGTTGACTCTTGAAAAATGCCAAGATTAGAAGCACCAACCTTCCACAGAAATAAAATCTGTGTATAACTTTTCATTCCCTCAAAACTTAACTACTCAATAGACTACTGTTGACCAGAAGCCATGCTAATAAAATAAATAATAGACTAGTCCATATTTTGTATGTAATATGTATTACATACTGTGCTTTTACAATAAAGTAGGCTAGGAAAAAAATGTTATTAAGAAAATTGTAAGGAAGAGAAAATATATTTACTGTTCATTAAGTGAAAGTGGATTATTATAAAAGTCTTCCTACTCATTGTCTTCCCACTGTATAGGCTGAGGAGGGAGAGGAAGAAGAAGAGCTGGTTTTGTTGTCTCAGGTGTGGCAGAGGCAGATGAGAATCCACACATAAGTGGATTCTACTGTTCCGTATTCCATATGCTATTCAACCCACTGTTGTTAAAGAGTCAACTGTATACTAAAAGGATTTCTTTTTAATAATCTTTTTCCCCCATATCCAATATCTAAATGGCTCTGAAGTTTCCATTAATCTTTCACTGGAGAAATATGATGTGATTATGTAGTGCTGAGGCACACATAATAAGCAGAGATATAATGTGCTGTTATGGAGAACTGAGATTGTGTAAAACCTCAGGAGATATATGTGTGTGTGTGTGTATATATACATATATATATATATCTTTATATATATTGTGTGTATATATTTAGAATACATATATAAGAACATACATTTCAGAATATTTGTTTTAGAGTATATGTGTGTTTCAAAATATATATATAGAACAAATATATATGTAGAATACAGATCAATACATGTAGAATATAGAAAAACAAATAATTTCTGCAGTGGATCATATAGCTCTTGAAGAACATAGAGAAATATTCTTTAAACATTTCTAAATGTTTCAACGGGCTAAAGTATTGCCACAAAATATGGACTTCAAGAAAATTTCCACCCAGACAATGAGAGTTGTAATTGTATTAAAGTTGCAAAACTGGAGGATCATTTGGCGATTGCTTCACTAATTTTAGGCAAAGACATGGTTTGTGGATATCATTTGTGAGTGTGCATGGAGGGAAATGAGTAGGCAGCATATGTGATTTCCATCAGTGTACCCAGGAATGAACCATCATGTGGGCGTCTGGAACACAGAGGGCACCAAAAGAAGAATTAAACAGCACAAACCACCTAAAATGTGTCATTTTTTCCCAATCCCCCTTTGCTGCCTATAGTTTTGTAGGACCAGCACAGAAGACTTTGTGGGAAGTAAACTAGAAAACTGACACAAGCCAGTTCCCAACTTAGAATATCAGTGTTGTAGATGAGGGAAACATTGGCAAAATGAGGAAGTGGGAATGTGGTGGGGAAGAACTTTTAACTCTCATGGAAGATTAGATTTTTTTAAATAAAATGGAGTTGAATTTGTAATACTCAAAGATGTGTTTTTAAAAGAGAAAGTCTCCCAATCACCAGAAAGCTGCGGATCCTTCCAGGAATGTTGCCAAGACATAATAAAGGAAAATCCACAAGATTGTGTTTGAAGGCATAAAGGATGGTGAACAAGAAAAGAAATAATTCTATATTCCTTTATACATCAGCAAGTGTGAACCAATGTAGAAATCAGCTACTAGATTATATATACACACAAAATAGACGATGAGTTTATATAAAATTGATGATGAAAGGTAGACAGACATAGTGATGTATCTCATTAGATATGAAGATTCACAATGATATTTCAGTAATTAAAATAATACAAAATTAACAGAAGCTTACATCAGATGGATTACATGAACTGCAGTGGTCAGAGTTATGTCAAATATGAAATTAAATTTCATATAAGATTAACATGGCAATTTAAACAAGTGGGGATAATAAATGGTTAAAAGCAAAGGCTCTGGATTTAAATCTCAAAGCCAATTCTCACTAGATGAATAACCCTGAATAAATTATTTAATCTCTCTGGATCTTAATTGTTGCATCAATAAAATGAGGGTAATTGTACTATCAACCACACAGGTTTGTCATGAAGATAAAAGCAGTTAATATTTTAATCCACTTATAATAATCATGGGCATAAGGAAATATAAACATTTGCTAAATTAATAATAAAACAATTATAATAACTAAGGCATTTAAAAATAATAAACAATTGGATTTCTAGCTAACTTAATGCATAAAGCTGCTCTTTTGACAAAGCATATAGATATAAAAATGTAGTAATATTATTTGAGAAAAAATAGATGTTTACATAATGTTAACATTAGGAAGTCTGCTAACACATTATATCCAAGAGGGAACACTTAAGAAGAAATTACTAACAGCGTAAGTTATATATTAAAATATCTGTTACTCCAAAGGCCTTTCAAAATTTGAATGTGTACATATAATGAATATTTTTTTAAAATTTGATGCTTTCTCCAGAAAATTATTTTGCTTATAGTATTTGTCAAAATTTTCAAAATAGTTAATTTTTTATTGATTTAATTGGGTTATTTAAAAACATATGGTAAGCAAATATACTACAAGAGGCCACTCATCTTACAGAGCATACCATATAACTTTTTGATTAATGTAATTTACTGGAAAAAATATATAATATTTAGTAGGATACAGATGGCTGACTACTATCTTTAAAAATGTAAGTGATGAAACTTTATTTCTTTTAGTTACTAAAACAAATAATAATCAACAAAAGAAATACAGCATAATGCATACAGAACTGACAGTCCTTTATTTAATGCATTAATTCTGCTTCTTTGAAGTCTTTCTCAGGAAAAGAAAAAAAAGCAAGAACAAAGTGTGTTATAATTTTATGTGTGGATTTTGAATTAGAAATACTGCAAATAACCTTTTAACATATTCATTATCTGAAAAATGGTTATGAGTATAAAACTCTGTAAAACACATATTAAACTGTAAGGCAGTATATAATATATTAATATAGTAAAAGTTGAAGACAAATAATGTCTAAATTTATAGCAGGTACATTGTATTCTCTAAATGATTTTTTTACCCTTAATTTAAAACTAAATCTACCAATGTTTATTGTTAAATACAAATTAATTTTCTAAATTTTCAACTCCATAGATTTTAAAGAGGGTTATGTGGTTCCCTACTGCATCTTCCCAGTTGGAAAGTACAAAGAAGTTATGAGTGAGTAAGGCTGATTAACAGCATGGTATGTAAGGCATATAGTTTAAATAATATTGTACAAATGTTGATAATTTTTACTGTGTGGGATAGGATACTAATATTAGGTGAAAGAGGATAGAGAATATGAGGAAATTCTTTGCACAATTTTTTTTTGAGTCAGAGTTTTCACTCTTATTACCCAAGCTGGAGTACAATGGCATGATCTCTACTCACTGCAACCTCCACCTCCTGGGTTTAAGTGAGTCTCCTGCTTCAGCCTCCTGAGTAGCTGGGATTACAGGCACCTAACACCACACCTGGCTAACTTTTTTATATTTTTAGTAGAGACTGGGTTTTGCCATGTTGGACAGGCTTGTCTCAAACTCCTGACCTCAGGTGATCTACCCACCTCGGTCTCCCAAAGTGAGCCACAGCACCTGGCCACAAATGTTATATTCTCTCTGTAAATCTATCTCAAAAACTATGCCAAATATGAAAATAGGACAAATTTTGAATAAAAAAGGCCTTCACATGCAAACCTGTATTCATGATCTTTTGGTGGATAGGGGTAAGTGGTAATGGCTGTGCTGGAGGGAATAGGGATGTTTGTTTTTCATTCACAGGCTCAGAGTAAAGAATAGTTTTGTCAGTCTGTATGCACCTGTGTTTGGAAGGTAAAAGGTGAGTGAATTTTGTAGTCTTTGGTAGCCTGAGTTGATAGAGATTTTCTAGAAAGTTCTTCATATATATATTTCCCATGAGAGACTTTGGAAATGAACTAATTGGTAGGTTTTTTCTCTGGTACTATCAATAGACAGGACTTCTAATTTTTTCAGGATTGTGTAGTTCTTTAAAAAGTCAGACCTGCAATCAAAGTACTTATACATTTGACTGATTAATTGTATAGTCTGTCGTCCCAAGAGCAACTACAGTTTTTTTAGTGACACAATCTCAAGAGTCTCCTGGGGATGTTGAAAAAGAAATGTTTAATCTATTGGATTTCTTCTATAAAAATAGAATTCAAAAGCATATTCCTTTATGTCGATCATTATTTAGTTTGGTTTGTTGTGATAATTTTAGGAGTATAGAAGAGTAAGATGTTTTCTGAAACAAATTATTTACCTTTTATCATGAGAGTTGCTTAAATATTCAATAAGAACATGCAATGTTAATGTGTATCAGAGGGTCCTGAGTTTAAAAGATTTGAGAAAAAACTACTCTAATTCTTTTTCCTTTATACAAATAGGAAGTATAAGGCAATGAACCCTAAATTTAGTAGCCATAATGTAATTCTCCTTTCAGTGAATAATCCTTTTCCACTTTCAATTGACTGTTTTAGCTATGTATGTTTAAGAAAGCTCACAGAGCAAGTTGAGATCAAATCACAATCATCCGAGGGCAACATTAACTGCCTTATACAAAATAGTAATAATAATAGATTGTTCATACATGGTTTACTTTTCAATTTCAGCTATATTGTAATGTATACAGAAATTACTATCTTTTCTCTTGCCCCTTCCTTTCTCTCATGACTTCTTTTTGTTTGTTTTTGAGAGATTAAAATGTTATTATTTTGATGTATGTTCCTTTGATGCCTAGTTTGTTGATGGTTTTTAACATAAAGGGATTTTAAATGTTGTCAAAAGTCCTTTCTGCATCTATTTTGATGATTATGTGGTTTCTGTTTTTAGTTCTGTTTATGTGATGAATCACATTTATTGATTTGCGTACATTACACTAACTTTACATCCCAGGAATAAAACCCATTTGATCTTTGGTGAATTCGCTTGTTGATGTGATGCTGAATTCTATTTGCTAAAGTTTTATTGAAGATTTTTGCATCTGTGTTCATCAGGATATTGATGTTTTCTTTTGCTTTTTCAATTGTGTTTCTCTAGGTTTTGGTACCAGAATGATGCTGGCCTCATAGAATGAGCTAGGGAGGAGTCCCTCCTCCTCAATTTTTTGAAATAGTTCCAGTGTGATTAATATCAGCTCCTGTTTACATATCTGGTAGAATTTGTCCAGAAATCTATCTGATGCCACACTTTTTTGGATTGGTAAGATTTTTATTACTGATTCAGCTTTGTTATTGGTCTCTTCAGGTATTGATTTCCTCCTAGTTCAACCTTGGGAGGTTTTATGCTTCCAGGAGTTTATTCATTTCTTCTAGGTTTCCAATGTGTGTATATAGAGTTCATAATAGTATCCTGAGAGCTTTTTTTTATTTCTGTGGGGTGGGTGGCAGTGTCAACTTTGTTATTTGTGATGGTAATCATTTGAATCTTTTATTAGTCTAGTTAGTAGTTCAACAATCATTTATTCTTTCAAAAAACTAACTTTTGGTTTCATAGATCTTTTGTACAGATTTTTGCATCTCAGTTTCATTCAGTTCAGCTTTTCTGCTACTTTTAGTGTTCAATTTTTGTTTTCAGTTTCCTCTGGGTGTAATTTTAGATTGTTAATTTGAGATCTGTCTAGTTTTTAAATGCAGCCATTTAGTGCTATGAACGTTCCTCTTAGCAATGCTTTATCTGTGTCTCAGAGTCTGTTATATTATACCTTTTTTTCAACAGATTCAAAGAATTTCTTGATTTCTGCTTTAATTTTATTGTTTAACCAAAAGTCATTCAGGAGCAGGCTGTTTAATTTACACACAATGGTATGGTTGTGAAAGATCTTCTTGTATTAATTTCTATTTTTATTTTACTCCGGTCCAAAAGTGAGGTTGATATATTTTTTTAATTTGTCAAGAATTGCTTTATGGTCGAGCATATGGTGCACCTTAGAATATATTCTATGGGCAGATGAGAAGAACCTATATTCTGTGGTTGTTGGGTGGAGTTTTCTGTAGATTTCTGTTACATCCATTTGGTGAAGTGTCAAGTTTAGGTTCAAATATCTTGTTAGTTTTTTGCCTTGATGCTCTAACACTGTCAGTGGAGTGTTATAGTTTCTTACTATCATTGTGTCATTATATAGTGTCTTCATAGGGCTCTAAAACTTTGTTTTACGTATCCGGATGTCCAGTATTGTCTTCTTATCTATTTAGAACAGATAAATCTTGTTGAATTGAACCTGTTATTATTAGTAATACCCTTCTTTTTGCTTTTTGATAATCACTGGTTTAAAGTCTCTTTTGTATGAAATTAGAATGGCAACCCCTGCTCTCTTCGGTTTGCCATTTTCTTGTAGCTCTTTCTTCATCCCTTTACTTTGAGCATATGAATGTGTTTACTTCTAGTTGTGTTATGAAATCCTTGTAGTGAGTTTTTCAACTATAGCAAATAAGTTTGGTTGCTTCTTAGAATGGCTATTTGTCTTTAGCTCTTGTGTTATTTTACTGGATTTCTTAGAGTCCTTGAATTGGGTTTCAACTTTCTCTTGAATCTCAATGATCTTTGCTGCCATACAGTTGCTGAATTCTATGGCTGTCATTTCAGACATTTCAATTGCTGGGGATCTAGTATGGCCATTTAGAGGTAAGAAGACACTCTGACTTTAGAGTTGCCAGAGTTTTTGTGCTGGTTCTTTCTCATCTGTGTGGGCTGATGTTCCATTAACATTTGAATTTGCTCTCCTTTGTATGTTTTTTTTCCCTTTTATATTATTTGATGCCTTTGAGGTCTTGACTGTGGTACAATTTGGGTTTAGTTGATTGTCTTCATTTCCGGATTATTTTAGGGGGCCAAGAATCAGCTCAGCACTTTTGTGCTGTGTGCTCTGACCTTGCAGGGTTGGGTGCAGTCTGTGGTTCTTTTTTTCTGGCCGCTCAAGGTTAAGCATCTCTTGCACTGGAAGGGCTGAGGTATTCCCAGTCCACTGGCAATAGCACTGATGGGGTGGGTTGCCAGCAATCACACTTTGGTAGAATGGTGGTGGGGTAACTGGTATCTTACATAGGAATATGTGCCAGTGACTGAGAGGTGGTGGGTCCCACACATGTGTGTGCCAACTGTGGGTCCTGTCTGCATGTGCCCACTGGGGTTGTGGCAGTCCTGCACGTGCATAAGCACTGATGGTGGATGGAGTGGAGTCAGTATCACAGGAGGAGACTATAGGTGGTGCATGCCAGAAGGGACCCAGCACAGAAACTCTCTATTAGGCATGGTCTGCCTGTGAAATAGTTACAGACATGCCTGCTGGCAAGTGACTTGACTGAGCAGCCAAAGATATGCTAAAAGCAAGTTTGGCCAGTCAGTTACCCTGGAACAGACTGGCAGACAGGAGTGCTCAGATCAAACTGGCCCCATGGCATGGGCAAGATATTCCTGCCCTGTTCAGATCCAGAAACCAACACAAGCTAAAGCTGCTGATGTATTTTGAATACTTGTACCCACCCAAATATCATGTTGAATAGTAATCCCCAGTGCTGGAGGTGAGGCCTGGTGGGAGATGTTTGGGTCACCAGGGTGGATTCTTCATGACTTGGTGCTGTCCTCATGATAGTGAGTTCACATGAGATCTGCTTGTTGTAAAGTGGGGCACCTCTTGTTCCACCATCTCCTGCTCCTGCTTCCATCATGTGATGTACCTGCTCCTGCTTCACCTTCTGCCATGAGAAAAAGCTCTCTGAGGCCTCCCCAGAAGCTGAGCAGATGCAGATGTTATGCTTCCTGTAGAGCTTAAAGAACTGTGATGAGTCAACTAAACCCGTTTACTTTATAAATTACTCAGCCACAGGTATACCTTTATAACAATGCAAGAGTGGCCAAATATAACCACCTAGATGAGTCTGATGAGCCATTTGGGATGGATACTCATGGCCATGCTCCACTGCAGTTATTCCATCTGTGCTTAAGTTCTGTCTTTGCCAAGCAAAGTTCTGTCTTTAAGTTTCCACAGCTAGTACCCTTGAGGTTGATGATGAGAGTGGATCACTCCATGCCTCTTATACTCCACCTCTTTCCTAGGAATGGGTCCTGGTGCTCAGCAACCCTGTTCAGGGTTCCCAACTTCCTCCCATTTCCATCCGCTCTGAATGCCTTCTTGCCAAATATTTTAATCAAACATTTGAATAGATATTTAAATTAAACAAATAGTTAAATAGAAACTGTAAAATTTCCTATGCTTCGATTATTCATGTGTCTGTGTTTCATTCCCACTTAAAAAGTGAACACATATTTCATCTCATTTTAATTATTGCACAGGCTAGTCAGCTTGATTAGTTTTTTCATTCTGCTTATAAACACTCTGTGGTTGGAACACAGATTGCCTTATTTATTGCCCTCATCAGGAATATTAGTTCTTTTGCTGCTTAAGTACATATCTAGTGACTGTGTCTAGCAAGTTAGAGGATAAGTAGACTACAAGTGCTGAACGACTGTGTCTCATTCCCAAAGTACCTGTTAGAGCAAAAATGGTCATTAAGTATTCAATATTTATTGTAGAAAAAAGCATTTAATTTTCATAGTCATTTTAATATCTGGTCACTTTCAATAATTAAAGTGGCAAAATGTAATAATATGAGAAACAATCTATGTTGCTTCAAGATTTAGAATAAAAAAATAAAAAATTCTGCTTTACATAACAGAATTTTAAAAACTGACATTTTGATATTCCAAGTAGGTCATTTCTAAAACATTAACAATTTGAATGATTTTATTATAGCGAAAGAGATTATCAAATATTAATTTTGAAAACCTGATATTGACATAAATACTAGGAATGTTTACACTTGTCCTTGGACTGTAATAATTTTGCACTAAACTATAGTTAGGCTCCTTGCAAAATTGTATTTGTCAATATATTTTGAGTGTCTATGTTGTGCAAATCACAGCATTGAAAGTTTTCAGTTTTCAAAGAAACACAAGTCTGCAAACAGCTTTCTTTTTGGAAAAACAAATGATTAAAAAAAGGTAAAAAAAATTCTGAGAAGTAAATGGTTGCCAAATTTGTCATAAATATAAGACTATACACCTTAAAGAGCAACTGATTGGAAATTGTGTAGAGTGAAACAAAACACATTGTTTAGAAACCTTGGGTATATAGAGCTGAAATCATATAATGGGAGAATTTTAGTAGGAACAGATTTTAGAGACTGAATGGGTGTCCGAGGAGAAAATTGCTAGGAACCAGTAAAAACAAAAGAACCAGTGAGCCAACAGTTTCAAATGCTCTGGAAAGTCAAGTAAAATAGGATTAGACAAGTGTTTTTTCAACAAAGCAGTGTTATAGTGTTTAGTGATTTTAATTCCAATTTTTGTAGTTTCAGTTCCTGTAACAAACATTTCATACTTCGATAGTTTCCAGTCTATTGTTGACATTTAAAAAAAATTTTTTGAGCATACTTACTTAACCATACTTAGTCTAAAGTCTGTATAGGATGATTGCATTATCTGGATTCCATCCATGTCTGTTCTCATTGTCTGTTATTCTGTTAGGTAATTTTGGCTCATTTCATCTCTGGTTACTTTTGTGGTTCTTCTTTTTAAACATTTTTATTTTAAAATAATATTAGATACATAGAATAATTGCCAAGTTAGTACAGAAAAATCCTGTACACTCTTTGTCCAGCTTTCTCAAATGTTAATAGCTTACATAAACACAGTACATTTATCAAAACTAAAAAATAAGCATTGGTGAATACTGTTAATTATGCATATTATGCAGAATTCTCCAGTCTTTCTATTGACTTCCCATTTTTGTCCCAGGATACATTCAGTAAGATCACTTATAATTCAATTGTGACATCTATTCAACTTTCTTTTATCTGTGAGAGTTTCTCATTTTGTTTTTACTTTGATAATTTTGAAGAATAGGGGTCCAATTTTGTAGAAGGCTTCTCATTTGAGTTTCTCTGATGTTGTCTTATGATTAAAATAATAACACAAAGGCAATGTGCTCTTCTCAACACAGAGGGTACATTTCAACAAGTCTTATCACTAATTATGTTAAACTCAATAGGTTAAGATGTGGTGTCACCCAGGTTTTCCAACTCTGAAGTTACCGTTTTTCACTTTTACCATTGTATTGTTAGAACAATTCACTAAGTCCAGCCACTATTTAAAAAGAAGAAATTTAAGATTCAATTTTAGAGGGATTAATAAATTTTTAGATACATGATAAACTACCACAGCAATTAATAGATTTTGAGAAAGATCATTCAGATATATGCAAATATTGTGTTTCTCCTTAATATAATAGGCTTCCATTTTATTACTTATAAATAGTTGTTAACTGCAGTAATCATTACTGTGGTGTACTAATGGTGATTTTCTATGACTTTATTCTTTCAACAATTTTTATTTAGAATTTTTCTGTAATAAAGATTTGCATTTTTTTCATTTTCTTTATTCAATCATATATCTATATTAGTTTGAATTCATATTCATGAATATATGGCTATTTATTTTATTCTTTGAGTTATAATAAAAATTATGGTTATTTATTTCATTGTTGTAATTGTTTTGGCTTTGGCCATTACTTAAAGGCTGGATCTTTTGTCCTTTCGACATGCCATAAATCCTTTTAAATTTATTTATCTGTTTAATAACCTCCTTACTTTATTACGCTGCAAATTGTTCCAGGCTCATCTTGGCTGTTCCTTTTCCTATTATCTGAATCACTAATTTCCTTAAGGAGTCTTGATATTTTTTGTTAGAGAATAGAATTTAGAAACCAAGATCTGAGACCTAGAGTTATTTCTCCTGAGTAGGATGTCACTGCTTGTTTTTGGTTCTTAAGGGAAAGAACTAGTAAATATATACACACAAACATACATTTATATACAAATATCTACATTTATTTCAACATTTGTCTATTATATATCTATTAAAGTAAAAATGAGTTTATTGTGCTAATATTTTGAGAATTCTTGCATATATTTCATGAAGTGTATTGGTCTGTAGTTTTCTTCTTGTGCATTTATCTGCTTTTTATGCTAGGGTAACTTCTCTTTCTCTATATCCTAGAAGATATTGTTTAACATTTTATTATTTATTTCTTATTTAGAAGAATTTGGCAGTGCAGTCATCTGAGACTGGAATTATTATTATTTTTTATTTTCTCAAGATAAAACTTCAATTTCTTTAATAGATTTAAAAGTAGTCAGGTTATTTAGTCCTTCTTCAGTGAATTTTGGTGCTTTTTGCATTTATAAAGGAATTGGTTTATTGTAGCTAAATTGTCAAGTTCACGTGTACAGAATTGTTACTAGTATTCTTTTATCATTCTTTTAATGTCTGTGAGATCAGTAGTGATATAACTTCTTTCATCCTGACGTATGTGTTTTTGTCTTATTTCTTTTCTTGGATTTCTGTGACTAAATATTACGAATATCATTGTTCTTTACAAACATCTGGATGTTGCTTTTACTGTATTGTTTTTGCTTTTATTTTTATTGATTTCTGTGCTAACTGCTCTTAATTTTTCCCTCTGCTCTCTTTGGGTTTAATTTTCTCTTCCTTCAAATTGGTTATTTTTTCTAACATAAGTGTTTTCATGCAGTAAATTTCACTCAAATCTCTGCTGTAGCTGCATCTTATGAACTTGATAATCGGTTTTCATTTATGTTGGGTTAAAATATTTTTAATTTAATTTGAATCTTCCCATTTGGTCCATGGGCTACTTAAAAGGGTATTGCTTAATTTTCTATTATTTGGGAATTTCTATCTATGTTGTTACTGATTTATAGTTAACAAAACTATGGCCTAAGAACATGCTTTGCATTATTTATTTTAAAACTAGTTCAGGTTATTTTACTGCCTAAAGTAAAGTCTATCTTGGCAATTTTACGTACTCATGAAAAGAATGTCCAGTTTACTATTTTCATTGGAATGTCCTCTGATTATTTTTGTTTGAATATTCAGACTATTAATATAAAAATTACCTATATAAGTTGATGCCTGAAAATATTATATTCTCTAGAGAAGTATTATATTTTTTTCTGGCTAGCATTGAAGGATAGTGAATCCTGGACCACTAGACCTGGACTAGAACCAAAGGATACTTAACCCGAATTTTATGCATATAATTTGGAAAATGCCTGAACGTGAATAGAAAAAAAAGTCATTTTTATTTTCACTTATATCAAACAAAATTTAGCACTTTTAAAGTTACGGTTGCCTTCTGCAAATCACTGTGATAGTATCAGTAACTAATTGCTTTGTCGCCAATAGAAATAACAGATATTTTAATATCACAATACATATGTTGCAAATATCTGAACATATTGTTTATATTCATTACTGCTTTCAAATTCATTAATAAAGAAGTATGCAGATTGTATTTTCCTTTCGTTGAGATAAACAACCTCACAACCAGCCTCCAGATATCCATCATGGCTATTCCTTTAAACATTCTAATCTCTGTACTACTGCCATAGTAAATGATAAGATATTAAAAGAATAATAGGATTATTTTACTTAAAATACTTTCATATTTCCCAAGTGATTTATTATTTACTTCAAATTTCTCAGGAGACTACAAAAGAGCTTATTGAAATAATTTTAAAAAATATTTTTAGTTTTTATTTTAAAATGTTTTCCAACACTTTGTCTGTATTTTGTTTCCCATACCAATCACAGTGATATAAATTTCTCAGTCTGGAACGCTCTCCCTGTTTCCTACTTATGCTCTTACATTTATCTAATTGTATTAACTTATTAAAATATCAATTAATTGTGAAAGTACCTCCACAATTTGATTTTTCTACCCCTCCATCTGGGCTCCTGAAACAGAAAATTTTCCTTGACCCCTTCATGGGCCTTGTGACAGGAGTGCCTCCTGTACTCAGCTTGCAGCTCTCAACACAGGAGCAGGTGGGTGCAAGAGTTGGGACCAGTGCTTCTGGGCACCGGCTGGAGCAGAACTCTCATGCACTCCCATAGCAACATCTCGGGGGTTACCTGTGAGCCTTGGAGCCCCTGAGGGCATGTGTTACAGTGCTCTTTTAGCTTTGCAGTCTGTGGACAGCTTAAGTGTTAAACAACTTGTGTCTGCACCTCCTGAGCTCTTCTTCCACTTCCAGGAAGAATCAGGTCACAGGAACAAATTGAGGGGTGGTGAATATGGAGAATTTTATTGCCAATGAAAGTGGCTTTCAGTAGGAAGGGGAGCTGGAAAAAGGAGTCTGTCCTTGGTTGGGCTCTTCTCTGAAGTCCCACCATCAAGCCATCCCTCTGAAGTCAACCTGCTTCTCTCCTACGTCTAGCTGCTTCTCTTTTGTCCTTCTCTACTGCTCTGCCAGTGGAGCCTGGGGTTTTTCTAGGTAAAGGATGGGGGTAGGCAGGTCAAAAAGGCAGCATTCAAATGGGAAAACAGGGATAGCAAGTTGTCCCATTGGGCAGCTGTTCCAGGCTTGAGGGCAGAGCCCTCACCAAGAACCCTGCCCTTTTCTACTTAGTATCTTCCTGCCTCCTGTCTCTATCACTCATATACATAAATTTTTAGGTTTGCATATCACACTGTATTGAAATTAATACTTTGTCTGTCTTGCTTTATAAAATAATAACAAGCTATAAACTCTTTTCATCTTTCTTTTCTTGAATTTACTCTATTTAATTAATGTGTATTAGATCCTTGATACATATTTGTTGAATGAGTAAATGAATGGCCACAGGAACCTCAAGCAACAGTATATTTTGAGCAGAAGTGGAGAATTGAAAAAGGTAACCAATATGAAAAATGTATATTAGTTGTATATTAGTGAGCAGACCAAATCATCTGGAACAAAAATTTATTTTTTAATAATGTAAGAGATGTCATAAAGATAAATATAGATATCAGATATATGAGGTACCATATAAAGTATGTGTATTTTATTAGTGAATGGAAAGCTGGTAAATATTTCTGAGAAAATATGAAACAATGAAATACAAAGTTTTTTAAAAAATAAAATCTGGTAGCATTTTACCAAATAAATTATAATTAAGGAGCTTGTTTAAATTATACAATTTATTTACAATAGTGAATTGCCAAATGTAGGTGAATAAAGTCTAATAATACAAAAGGGAAGAGAGGCATCTTTGTTAGAGATACAATGTGATTAATCTCAATTTTATTAATTCAGGTTTTCTATTTTCTTCTTCTTGTTTTTATTTTCATTCCCAGTGTAACTTGAACATAGAAAAGTGGTGTACTAGTCAAAAACTGTGATGAGATTTATCAGATAATTGCATTAATTCACTGAAGTTCCTATAATAAATTACAACAAATTTAGTGGCAAATTTGTTGTAATTTATTACAAAACACAAATTTATCTTGTGGTTCTGTAGATCAGATGTCTGACATGGATCTCACTGGACTAATATCAAGATGTCAGCATTCCTTTCTGAAAGGAGGCTTTAGGATCCATTTCCCTGTCTTTCTCTGGTTCTAGAGGCCTCCCATTTTTCTCGTTGCTGCCATGTTTCTTTCATCTTCACAGCCAGTAACATCAGGCTACATCCTTCCCATGTGGCCTTGGCTCTCTCTCTTGATTCCCTCTTCTACTTTTAAGTTTCCTTGTAATTTTATGGACCCACTTGGATAATTAAGGATAATCTATGTACCTTAAGGTCATTTGATTAGCAAATTTAATATGACCTTAATTTCCCTTTGTCATCTAACCTAACATATTCAAGAGTCTGGGCATTAAAAGGGTAAGATCTTTCCCTCAGAAAAATTTTCAGTTTAAACAGAGGCATAGACATATAGACATCTTTGAGGGGAGGATTGTTCTGCCTACTGAAATATTAATAAATGATTCAGGCGTTTGTCTTTTTCATGTACCAAATGCAAGATTAAAAGCTAGAAATGTATCAGAAGAGTCTGAAGAATATACTTTGATATGACAACAGCATATGGATGAAAGATTATATTATACTTTAAAAATCATACTATATTGACAAATTGTAAGTACTAAAAAGTTTATTTCTATTTAGAAAGACTATTAAATGTAAAGTTTTACTTAGAATTTTAAAACTCAGTAATGTATCCATATTTCTTTCTTTATATACAATACTTCAGTCAGTTGTATATATTTAACACCTGAAAAAATTCACGATCAAAGTCCTTCATGCATTTTATGAGGAAGTTCTGGATTGAAATCATGGTCAACCAGACATTCTGTTGGCCTGGGAAGATGGTGTCATTTCCTGTTGCAGAGTGATCAGTACCTGTGGTTGATACTTTCTTAAAGTTTTGGTTTCTTTGTGGTCTCAAGTCGTTTTTTCTGCAGGTCTCCCATTTCCTGACGTGAGTGCAGATGACTCCTCTTCAGTGTCTTCTAAAATAAGTTCAAGTTTAGGTGCAATTAGATGTGTTTCAAGCCCTTTAATATGATCCACAACACTGGAAATTAAAGTCTGAAGCCCAGTAACATAGTCTTGGAAACTGGTAAAGACAGGTGGCATGATGACGCTGGTTTCTTTTTTCTGCTTTTTCCTTTTCTGTAAATTTAGTTTGTATAGTTGCAGGACACTCTCACAGTAACTGGATACCCAAAGGATAATATAAATAGTCTCAACAATGAAGACCAGATTTTCTAAAACAGTAGGATGTGTTTTCAAGTCACCATCTTTAACTTGTAAGAGGTCACTTTTGCATTTACTGAAAACATCTTTTAAGTGGTCTAGTAAAGAATTAAGACTATTTTCTGTTCGTTCCTGGATCTCTATTGTATCCTCTAAACCACTGGTATCCAGCTCATAAATATTGCCTCTTACTAAAAAACCTCAGATGACTGACAGTTCTATCTGACTTATTTCAATTCTGTCTTTTGACTGATTGACAATGCCTGGACTCCTCCTGCTGAAGGTGAACACTCTTTAGAAGGAGAAGTACATTATTCTGTAGAATAAGCTGTGAAGTTTATAGAAGACTAAATAACGGAAGAATCTAACAGTTCTTGCCAACTCCGAGGACCATATCTAACTAAATTGGAGCTAATTAGGCATTTACGAAGTCAAGGTTGTAATGAAGAGTACAAACTGAGTGATCTGGAATTAATTTTCCATATTTTAAAAAGTTTGGTGATAAACCTTGTTTTTCTACAGACCTTAAGATGTTTGTTAACCTCTTACCTGCTACACAGTGTACAAAATTTACTAATCAGTTACTTGGAGTTGTTCCTTTGTCGACATCAATAGAGGATAAGCTGGCACTGTTTGCTGACATCAGAGCTCTGCAGCAATATTTGTCTATGGTGCAGCTGATAAGGTTACTTGGCTTGTACCACAGCATGGATAAAAATCAGAAATTGAGTGTGGTCACAGAATTGATGTTAAGGTATCAGCATGGACTGGAATTTGGGAAAATCTGTTCGAAAACAGAATTGCAATTTTCTGAACTATTACTGTCTCCTTGCTGTCCATGTGCTTACTGATGTATGGAGGGAAACAGGTGATGAGACCCCTGTGTGGCAGGCCCTGACTTTGCTGGAAGAGGGATTAACCTATAGCCGTTCCAATACTCAGTTCAAATTGCTGCTTGTGAGGGTATACATATTCTTTTTATACTTATCTTTATAGGTAAGCTGATAAAGTGACTATTTCCAATATAATAACTACAATAAGATCTGTATTTGCAGATACTATCTACAAATAGTATTTTCATCATATATGATTCTAGACAATTGAGAAAAAACATTCAAAACTACATGCACCATTGACAATTATTGACTAGATTTACTTAATGTTATTATCTATGTTTCATCTGAGTACATTTTGGAGTCAGAAAAATGATTCTGAGATTGGTTGAACAATATGTAATCAATTTCTTTATTATAATCTATTAATGAATTCTTATCATCAATTACTAACAATAACAATGCTAAAAAAATTTTGGGGGACAATTGTAGGGAGTTACTGAAGTGAGGAAATTGTTAAATTAGTCTATTTCAACCTTTCAATTTTAATCATCTAGTTTGTAGTATTTCAAAGATAACTAAATCCAAATCAGAAAGTTTTATTAATTTAACTTCAATCCACTGAAGCTTCTTACTTTCATCTGATGCATTAACTCTCTAATGATAGTATTATTTCTATGTTCTCATGTCAGGCTGAGTTACAATATTGTGTCCAGATACAAGTATGTATATTTTAGGGAGGTTAAATTATACAATATTAGAATTTCTGTGAAATGAGATACATATAACTCTGAATCTCCTTTAAGATGTGTATTACTGAGCTGTTGCTATGTATAAATTTAGTTTTTGAGATTCTTTATTGAATAATCTGGAATTGATGAATAACTTATAATTGATGACAATTCTAATCTCAGTGGTTTTCAAAACAAAAAGGTTTATGTTTCTCTCTCGTTACATGTAAACTGCAAGTTTGCTGTGCTTCTGCACTATGTATTTTCAATGGGATTAACCCTACTGGGAACATGACCTCTTTATAGCTTATGGACAAATTTAAATAAATTACAAAAATATGTAATGACTCTTAAAGGGTCTCTTCAGAACTGTCATATATTACTTCCACTCAAATTTTCTTACCGCAAACAAATTCACATGGCCAAGCCAAACAATAGAAAAAAGAATTGTACTCCTTCCACAAGAAAGCCCTATGGGTTGTATGGCAATGGTCAGGGATGTACAGTCTTCTTACAGGGACTCAGCATGTGAATAATAGATAACAAGGATACAAGCCAGCACAGCTGTCTTTCTAGTGCCCAAATATTTTCTTTCTTCCTATCAGCAAGAAAAATGTATACTCCTATAAAGAATGCATTCTAAAATTCCTACCCAAGTAATGTTATACCTGTGTGAGATGTTTTGGTAGATTCAGAGATAAATAGTATATTTAATGTATAAAAAGCACTTAATATTATCTAGTTAATCCCATTTGTTTTACAGATTAAAAATCAGAGGTTTTTAATGTCCTACATTTAATGAATAGTATCAGAAAATAGGTCCCTATTCTCCTAGTTTATTTTTCTTCTTTTATGTTAAACTAGGCTATATTGGGAACAGAAAATTTCTTAAGGTCAGATCTTTACCCTAAGGATATTTTTTAGTCCAAACAGAGAGCGATAGACATATATGAATAGATTTTATGGCCAGTCCTGTGGCTCATGCCTATAATCCCAGCACTTTGGAAGGTTGAGGCAGGTGAATCACTTGAGATCAAGAGTTTGAGACCATCCTGGCCAATATGGTGAAACCTCATCTCTATTAAAAATACAAAAATTAGCCTGGCGTGGTGGCCCATGCCTGTAATTCCAGGTACTCGGATGCTGGGGCTTAAGAATCACTTGAACCGAGGAGGCAGAGGTCACAGTGAATCAAGATCACGCCACTGAACTCCAGCCTGGACGACAGAGTCATACTCTGTCTCAAAACAAAAACAAAGACAACAAAGAATCACATTTAGATGAATAGATTTTATATGAAGATTAAAAATATTTAACATTACACAGGAAAACAGAAATGACATTTATGGGAGCCTTTGACAATAAGGAATCACCTTTATGTATTTCCAATTAGGTCAAATACATAAGCTTGGTAGAACCTGGAAAGAAATGGTTGAACAGCTGTCTGGTAAGTCTTTCCTCTGATAACAAGGATATTTGAGAATTTGACCCTTTGTTTAAATCTTACAAAACATAATCAAGCGACGTATAGGAATATACCAGATACAAAATAAAGATCATCCGGTTGAGTTTGCCATGTAGCCATCTGGTTGTTGAGATTGTTTATTAACCACCTGGAATTAATGAGTAACCAAAAATTGACGGGATGTCCCTTCACTAGAGAGTGGGGGCTAGTCATATACTTCTGATGGGACTATGTAGCCAGAAGGTATGAAGCTTGAAGGGATGTCAAATATAATTATTTCTTAAGCTGAGAAGTTCCTCATCCACTTGGTTTCAACTCTTCTGATCATGTGTGTCTCATAGCTGAGTCACGAGGACATTCAGAAACTGCACTGAAAGTCATGAGACCTCCACTCTTCTATTGTGTATTCTGTATTGGTTGTCCTCTATTATTAAAGCTACATAAACTTGGTGCTGAATAAAGCCTATTGTATCTCAGAGGTGTGATCATCTCTTCAAACCCATGACTACTACTGCTGGGGAAAATAGTAGATATTTCAGCATATATTTTGAAGGCAACTTTATGTATATTTCTGGCTTTTTCTTTCGAATATATCTATATGAGGTATTCACTGGATAACAGAGATCATTAAAGTAACACAGAAGTTAAAAATTTTGCAAATTTGGTTCACATTTCAGCTAATTCACTTACCAGATAAATTAGAGAAGTCACTTAGCCTTGTTTCTCAATAAACTGATCCTTTAAAAATTATTTTTATAGTTCTTAGTGAATTGACATTATATATTTTATTTTCCTGGAACATGGCAGATCCTCATCAATGGTAGCTGTTATATATTGGCTTGCATTTGCTGTAATTTTAAAATAAAGCTATGTTTGCATCTCTGTATAAATATATTTCCTATTTTGCATTTTATAGATTGGGTTTGGGCTAATCTAAGTAATCATTTAGAGTGGACAAAGCCTCTGGGTGGCATTTAATTAAGGTACCTCATATGGGAGAAAACTGACGCAGAAGCAAATATAACTTATTTTTATTACAACATATTATCTCTCTGAAAAAAATACAATCAACTTTAAAAGATTCACATATCTAAATAATATTATGCAATAACTTTTTAAAACCTTCATTATTCAGATATGTATAACCCTTAATTCTTACTGTGAATAGCATTGTTACTTTTGTTACACTAATAATTGTGATTAATTCATAAAATGAAAAATTTATTACAATTATCTTATGATGATTTTTACTTTGTATAGTCTCTCACATAATTACGACTACAGATTTAACATTATTTAGAATGAACACTTTATTATGGTTGCTGCATGTTTAAAGTAATCCTATCACGCACACAAAAAAAGGAAGACATGATTCTTTGTAGATTTGGCCTTGGAGGAAGGTTGAAAATTAATATACAACATCTGTGAGGCACTCTGAGCTCTTTGAAGTAAGATTTGTAACATAATGTAATATCACAGAAATCTAAGAGATTATGAAAAACCAATTGTATTAAAGACAGTTTATCCTTCAGCAGATTAATCTTTGACAGAGCCACAGGCAACTTTTTAGATGCTGGTGCCACTGCCAAATATACTCTTGAACAGACAGATGTAATAGCTGTGCAACTACTTGCTATATGCTACTTTTTAACACTTTATGACTCTGATGCTGATAGAGAAAAAGAGAAAATAAGTGATACAAATACATCAAAAACATACATGCCACCTTCTTTAGTCTTCTAAATCTCTTATTCATTTTAGAAATTTCACAAAGTAGAAAAGCTGTAACCAACCGTTTTAAATTCAAAAATTGTATGATGGTTTATATTTTCTGAAATTCTATATTTACACATGAATTCTTCCATAAATAATTTTTATCTCAGAAAAGAGCCTCAATATAAAGCTCCAATATAAATATAAAAGAGAAATTATCTTCCGCTTTAAAAGTTTGTTACAAAATTTTTTATTAGTGAACCAGGTTTGGCATTGAAACAAATGCTTATATTTTAGGAACTTTATTTTATTATATATGCAATTGTAACTGATATTAGCATTTATAGTATATAATAAAAGGCAATAGACTTACAGAAGATAGCATTTTAACATATATTTTACCAAAAGTTTACTATAAGTACTTGCTTATTAAAATGTTTTTTCTCTTTGTGACGCAAACATAGTGTTAATTCTGTCATTTTTGTTTTGCGAGTACTCTAGTATATTATTTAAAGACATTGTAATGAGTATAAGAAAGAACAAATTTACAGATAAAGGGTAAGTTTTAAAAATCATAAATATTCAAAAAATCTCTTTATCAGTACAAAATTAAATTCCATTATTATGCAGATTATAATACAAATATATTGGCAATTTAATATAAATAATTAATTAAAATATAATAATATTTAGAAGCCAGAATGTCTAACCCTAGATCAACATGATTTGTTTATTACCATAAAATTATTCAATAAAATAAGTCATCTAACATATATAACGCTTTATGTAGTTACTTTAAGTAACAAAAAATAATTTATTATATAATCCGTACTTTTTCTTAGTTAAATCTATTTGAAGAAATGATATGGACTCCCAAAACTTTAATAACAGAAACAGGTATACTTTGCATACATATTTGCACAATTTTATTGACAAATTTATTTATATTTATTAGTTTTAAAATTTTCACAAGAGCATTCTATGTAGTTAATATTATCCTGCTTTACATATAAGAACACTGAAATTAGGATGTATTTGTTAGGGCAATTTTACCTACTGAAATACATAACATTTAGAGCCTTCAAGGATTAAAGTATATTCATTTTTTGCTTATGGTGTTTTCATAGCAGCTTGGAGGATGGGATAGGAGAGGATGTTTTCTGGCTCACATAGACATTTCAGAATGAAGTTTGATAGAGTCTCTGATGCTTTCAATACGTGGTTTCTGAATTTATCATGTAAGTTAATGTCTAACCAGCAGATTGGGAAAAGATGGTAATGGAGGACAATGCATGAGAAGATTTTATTGGGCAGAACTGGGAGGGGTGCATATTACTGTTGCACGTCATATTTCTTTGGCCAAAAGTTAGTCACATAAATGTAATTAACTACAAAAGATGCTAGAACATATATAGGTTAACTTTATTCCAAGAAGTAAGCAAAATAAATTTTTGAAGCCAAATATTCTACATTGTAGAAATAGAAAGTGACTCACTCAATGACATATAGCTAACAGAGACATTCAGAACTCATAACTGTCTTCTCATCCAGTGAAAAGTACTACATCTCCATATTAATCATTTGTAATTTGGTCTTTATAGTGCTTTCTAACTCATAAAAATTCACTCTCATTATTCTGTTTGATCCACGCAACCATTCTATGTGGAAGTGATATTCTCAGAAATTTTTATTTTAAAGTATTGCTAACATAAATTGTACAGGCATACAGGATTGGGTATAAAAACGTGTTCTATCATTTTCCAGATATTAATTTTGTGGAGATTACTTAGACTTTATCAGTTGTAATTTTGTTAGTGGCTAAAACACTACCAATATGTATAAAAATACAACATAATAAAACATATGCAAAATATACAGACAAATAGATAAGGAAAATGTAATTAAAACTCCAGAAATACACCTGTATTTATATGGCTTACAACAAAAGTTCTACTGAAATTTGAAGGAGAAATAATATCTCTTTCAGGCTACTGCCCGTAGGATATCACTGCTCTGCCTATGAAGCATCCACCTTTTATTCTTCTACTTTTTTTTTAAGAATGTTTCTTCCCAACGGACCCCAGTGTGTAGTGCTGGGGTCTGTTGGGGGGAAATAGGGGACGGACAGTGGTAGGTGGGGAGTTTGGGAGAGATAGCATGGGGAGAAATGCCAAATATAGGTGAAGGGGAGGAAGGCAGCAAATCACACTGCCACATGTGTACCTATGCAACAATCTTGCATGTTCTTCACATGTACCCCAAAACCTAAAATGCAATATAAAAAATAAAATAAAATAAAATAAAAATTAAAAAAAAAGTTTCTTTCAGTAAATAGAGCATTCAAAGATTTTATAGTCAAAACTTTATTTCCTCGCAAAGCCACATAAAAATATAATTTGAGACAGATTATAGGCCTTAATAAAAACATAAAACATATTTCTAGGATTTAAATTTTCTGAAATATCTTCTTGGCCTTTCTTGAAGTAGACTATCTATATTCACTTTCACATTCACTTGCTCAATCATCTATGCTAAAGTGGTGCAATCACGGCTTATTGCATTCTTGACTGCTTGAACTCAGGCTATCCTTCCACCTCAGCCTGATGAGTAACTGGAACTATAGGCATGTGCAATCATGCCTCTCTAATTTTTTAATTTTTTTTTTTTGTAGAGATAAGGTCTCAGTATGTTGCTTGGGCTGGTTTTAAACTCCTGAACTCAAGCAATCCTGTCACCTTGGCATCCCAAAGTGCAGTGCTGAAATTACAGGTGTGAACCACTGTGCCTGGTCAAAATATCTAAAATATAATACAAAAACACTAGGTATAAAAGAAACATATCATGAACTTTATTATAATTAGAAACTTTTTTCTAAAACATACAATTATGAAGATGCAAAACAAGCCACATACTAGGATACAATATGAGCCAAAGATATATTTAACATGGAATATATATCTCAAATATATATATATATATATATATATATATATATATATATATATATAAAGAGCTCCTACAAATAAATAAGCAAAACAATTAAAACATAAAACAGGAGACAAAATTATATAGATACTCCACATAAGGACATTTTCAAGTGGTCAGTAAGAATCTAGAGCTCTTCAGCAACACTCATTTTAAAAATGCAGATTATAGCCTCAAATATTGACCTATTTACATTCACCAGGATGGCTAAAATTAAAAGTGTGTACTGAAAACCTCAAGTATTAATTAGTGTGTGGAGGAACTGCAACATCCATTTATTGGTGTAACTATTTTGAAAAACTGTTCAACAGTTTACAAAAGGTAAATATATGTTTGGTAGCTCATCTCTAACAATGACCTCTAAATGTACTGTGACTCCTACTATTCAGACCTTCATATAAATTTTAGTTGAATCTGCCCTGCCCTTTGTTATTGGCTGGGATAACTGAATGAGGTAGTTGTGATTTTTTGAAACTTCTAAGGCTATGTCATCAGCAGCCTTGCAACTTCCTTCTTGATTTTTGGAAAGCTTACTTTTGGGACACTCCCTCCTGGATCTCAGTGTTCCTATCTATAAGAAGGTCAAAAATGTTGAAGCAGCTGTGATATGTAGGTGATCTGTTTGAAACACCTGGAAGAACTCCTGATTAATAGTCAGCATTCAGTTATGTATGTCATGTGATTTAAGTTATTTTTACTACATAGGTCCACTGAGTCTTTAGATGATTCCAGGTACAGTTAAGCAGCAGCAGCAATAATTAAAACAACACACTTAAGCCAGTAATATAATTTTTATATACCTAAGAAATGCTGGATATATCTATCAAATCAAATGTACAAGAATATTTATAGCAATAATACTCATAACATTTTAAAACTGGAAAAACTTAAATGTCCATTAACAAAAGAATAGATAACACAAAAAATATGTAACTATAATGACAGTAATAAAGTCAGAGACATTATTTTCCATCAAAGGAAGTTCGTACTCAGTGAGTACATGTAGTATGATTTTATATTACATTATGATATACATTTTATATGAAGACTAGGTAAAATTATTTATTAGTGTCTGAAGTCAAGAAAGTAAACACAGTGCTTAGAGATCAGGATTGACCTCCAAAATGAAAAAAAGATATATCACAAGAACATTGTGAGTATTAAATTAAGTTGTGCATGTAAAGCATATATATTTGCTTGGTATAAAAATTAATATTTACTGCTTTTGTTTCCTATCCTTTTCATTTACAATATAAGGGCACTAAATTCAGGTTAAGTGCTTAAGGAAGCATGACATAAGAGATCTTGGAAATAAGATAATGGCACTGAGAAAGGAAAGAAAGATGAATTAATAAAGCATTGTGACTAACTACAAGGCAAGAATAAAAACCTACCAAAAATATGTTTTATGCAGAGAATGGAGACAAAAGTGATATCACTAACCAAAACAAAGCAAACATATACAAGAGTAAGAAGTTGGAGAATGTACACATTTGTATTAAAGCATGCAGCATTTGAATTAACAATAGACTAATGAGATCTCATGTATACAATAGAAAAATAATAATTGTTGAGATTTCTTTGTAAGGAACATATAGAGAAAGACTTCCAGAAAAATGTGGTACACATTTAATAGCTGATTGTTCCCAAACCTTAATAAATTGTTATTAGAAAAAATATAGCTGTTATTATCCCACAAAAATAAAGAGAATAAGAGAGAAAAATAAGTGAATAAAATATTTAAAATGCCATTTGAGTGTGGAAACCCGAAAGAAAAATGTGAATTGAGTATAAGAGACAAACAAGTTATAATTTAGTGTGAAAAAGAAGATTAATATAGACATCAGTTTACTTATGGAATCCCTGAAGTAAACTAGGAACTTGAAGTAGACAAAATATTATCTAAAAAGTAACCAGATAACTAAGCCTTTGTGTTCTTAGTAGGAAAATAGAGATTTATTCACAGGAGATATTGAACCTGAGGACTTCAGACAATAGAGGCCACTAAATTCATGTCAAGCACAGTACAAGGGCTTTGAAACTGTATTATTTATATTTTATAACTGGAACTATGGAAGTTTTGGCCTTCCCTATTTTACTTTCTTAACAAAAATAGATAGCTATATAGCTCATTTCCCCTATCCCCAAAACTTGCAGAAACTGAACTACACCTCGAAAATAGATGTTCACATCTGGGACCTGGGTGTCTGCAAATAATGCTGAATTACACCAACCATGAAAGTCCATTGGTTGTCAAATCCTTCACAGACTATTCTACATACACAGAGCTCCCAGTCACCTGTTCAGTGCTTCAATATTAAATAGCAAAGAGATTTGAAGATCACTGAACATTTAAGTAGCTCCTTGCACTTGAAAGGAAGTAAGGAACAAACAAAAATTAAAAACAAACAAAAAAGCCAAATACATGTTGAGAAGGAAAGGGGTAATGCAGAGAATATAACAAAACTTAATATAATGAAAATATTCAGAGAAGATATTTTGAGTCTATAAAACAAGACTATAATGCTATAATAAAGATTTTGAGGACACAACCTTTAAACATTTAGGACATACTAACTATAATTTATAAATGAAATTGTCATATAAGTTCAAGATAACAGAATAAACAACAAAGATAGAAGATAGGCCAAAAAAAATAAAGATTTAATATCCAGCACCTATAAGGAACTTAAACAAATTTACAAGAAAAAAACAAACTGCATTAAAAGGTATCCAAAGGCAATGAACAGACACTTTTCAAAAGAAGACATACATGTGGCCCACTAACATATGAAAAAAAGTTAAAAGTTACTGATTATTACAGAAATGCAAACCAAAACCACAATGAGATACCATCTCACACTAACAGAATGGCTGCTATTAAAAAATAAAAATATAACAGTTGCTGAAGAGGTTGCGGAGAATAGGGAAAGCTCACACACTGTTGGTGGGAGTGTAAACTAGTTAAACCATTGTGGAAAGCAGTATGGGATTTCTTCAAAGAGCTAAAAGCAGAACTACTACTTGATCCAGCAACCCCATTCTCAGGTTTATACCCAGAGGAATATAAATCATTCTACCACAGGACACATACACATGAATGTTCATTGCAGTACTATTCACAATAGCAAAAATACTATACAACAATAAAAAAAAAATGAGATTATATCTTTTGTAGGAATACAAATGAAGATGAAAGATATTACCCTTAGCAAACTAATGCAGGCACAGAAAGCCAAATAAGGCAGGTTCTCACTTATAAGTGGGAGTTAAATGATGAGAACACAAGGACACATAGATGGGAACAACACATAATCGGGCCTATTGGAGGGTAGAAGATGGGAGAAGGGAAATGATCAGGAAAAATAACTAACGGATACTAGGCTTAATACTTGGTGATGAAATGATCTGTACAAAAAACCCTCACAGCACATGTTTATTTTTGTAACAAACCTGTACATTCTGCACATTTACATCTGAACTTAAAAACTTTTTAAAATGGTGTGGAAAGATTCAAAATTTTATGTCCTGTATAGCTGTCCCTATGAATCCAGTACTCTGATTCAGAAAACAAAATATGAACAAAAAAAATATAGTATTGTAATATGGTTTGGCCCTGTGTCCCCACCCAAATCTCATCTCCAACTGTAATTTCCATGTGTTGGGGGAGGGGCCTGATGGGAGGTGATTGAATCATGGGGCTGGACTTCACTCTTGCTGTCCTTGTGATAGTGAGTTCTCACAAGATCTGCTTGTTTGAAAGTGTGTGATACTTCTACTTTCGCTCTCTCTGTGTGACACTTCTACCCTGCTGCCATTGAGAAAACATGACTTGCTTCCCCTTTAACTTCCACCATGATTCTGTAAGTTTACTGAGACCTCCCCAACCATGTGGAACTGTGAGTTAATTAAACCTTTTTTCTTTATGAATTACTCAGTCTCTGGTAGTTCTTTATAGCACTATGGAAATAGATTAATACACGTTGCTTTTAAAAAGAATCGAGTGTCAAACTGAGCAAGAGAATATTGGATGGAACTCCTAGAAACAGGTTTGAAAAGTTACCTATATTTCAGATTAGAACAAGATACTGTGGGCTCTGAAACTGGTAGGTTGTCAATATGTTTAGGCATTTGTAAAATAATAAAACATTTTCATGTATTTGAGAGGCTGATACAGAAATTAAGGAAAAAATAGTAATTAATAGAACATTTTAAAAAAGAAATAAATAGTTATTAACTCCAGAAACAACAATGATAAATTAGTTATTGAGAATGGAGAGATCAATTCAAAAATGAATTGATCGTCACCAAATGCTACCTAGAAAAGAATGTATAAATATACTGCATATATATTTATAAACATACATAATATATACTTTATTTACATATACATATAGATGTTTAATTAGAAGAACAAAAAGAGGATGCAAAAAGCAAAAGGTATATACTGTTTAACATTTTATCATGTAATTTCATACACAGACACTATTTTCCAAGCAATCATTCTAATCACAGAAATTATAGATCATATTGCAGGTTTTAAGACAGTATAGATGAAAAAGTGTAATTTACAATTGTGGAATTATTTTCCTTTATAAGTAAAGCAGAATGCCACAAAAACGTATGTCTTCCACCATATATATTCATGGTTAAATTTGGTGTTATTAGGCCATTGTGTTTAATTGATACAATTGATCATCTATTTTAGCATCAAAATATATAAAATAGATCACTGAAATTTTTTGTTCAGTTACCATTTCCTTATTGCAGAAAGGTATTTCAAATAATATCATTGGCACAAATTTAAAAATCTATAATATCAGGGTGACTGAGTCCTGAGTATGAATTTTTGTCTTTGTTGTCTTCTTTATATATTAACACTTGACATAAGAAAATATATAAGAGATACTAAAGATAAATTAAAAGCCTAAGTAAATGAGAGTAATAAAGTTTTATACATTGGAAGACACAATATTGTATCTAATATCTTTCCAAGATATTGGAAAAGTGATCAATGGATGTCAATTTTTCAATGATTTGATGCATTCGTCATAATCCCCACAGGATTGTGTATGTGCATGTAGCATCCTCTTCCACATTTAAGGATCCTTATGATTGATTACATTGGGACCACCTGGATAATTTAGACTACTTTCTCTATTTTCATGTTGACTGATGAGCAACCTTAATTTCCTCTGTATTATAATATATCCATACATCAAAATACCTTATAGCAATCATAAAGAATGAACTACTTGAAACAATAACATAATGATTAAGGCATATATGAAATTAATGAATAGGTTCTAGGAAAAAAGAGTGCATACTGTGTGGATTTCATTTACATAAATAAAGTTCAAAAACTGTCAGAACAAATCAAAATACTACAACTCAAAATAGTATTTAATTTTCATAGAACTATTAGCTGGGAGGAAGAATGAAAAAGATGTGAGGTTTTTGAGAATATAAATCTATTTAAGGTTTTAAAACCAGTTAATGTTCTAAATCATTCCAAATTTAAATATTAGTTAAATATAAACTATTCACTTAAGATCTTTACATCGGATTATGTGAATGTTAGATATTATACCTCAAAAGTAGTTTTATGTAATTTCATGCAACCCTAAATAATATGAAATACTAATTTTATCTTGAGTTTTCGAGGTGATCTGACCTAACACAGGAAACGAGAGTCTTAAAACATGTGTAGATGTAAAAATACATTCAAAAACAGCCTAATGACTGGTTTTAAATTTTTAGTTTATTATGCATTAATTTCCACAACACTCAAAATAGAATATAAATTTGGTTCACACCAAATTTTTTTCTTTCATATCTATATGTTTCTGATGAATTATTCTTTTTCTATTGCTGCTGTAACAAATTATTAAACATTTAGTAACAAGAATTAGTTATTTTACCGTCTGTAGGTCAGAAATCTCACATGAATTAATCTCTCATCTCACGGAGCTAAAAACCAATGTGTTAGTAGGGCATTTTTTTTCTCCAAGGGGCTCTGAAGGAGAAACTGATTTCTTACCTTTCCCAGCTTTCAGAGACTGCCTGCTTTACCTTGACTCCTGGCCTTTTAGTCTAAGCCAGCAATATCCAGTGGTCTTCCTCTCATTGCCTCACTCAACCACTGAAACGTCTCTCCTCTTTTGCCTTTAAAATCCTTGTGATTGTCAGGCCAACCTGGATAATCCAAAATAATCTCTCCACATTAAATTCTTCTGATTAGCAACCTTAATTCCTTCTGTCACATTAATCCTTCTTTGCCATATGATGTAATATATTAACACATTCCAGAATTAGGATGTGGACAGATGCCAGCATCTTAATGGGAAGTTCTTATTCTGCCTATCATATTGTGTATGAAAAGTTCCTTCTTGAAATTTAAGTCTAGAATACAACAGATGCAGTGTCCTAGTTAATTTACAAAATCTAATTTATAGTAACTCTGGCTTCTCTGTCTCAGTTTTTTCGTTGACCTGTGCTTGTGGAAGACAAACTGCACTGTAAAATTTTAATATGTACCACTCTGACTTTTTAACATAAAAATATTTAAACATATTGAGTAAACGAATAAAAGATCTTGATGTATCTGGCTAGGAAGGCTAATTTTGACCTTTATATTTCTGCTTTGCTGTTTACCAATTGTTCATTGAGATTTTTCCCTCTTTTTCCAGTTTCCCTTGTTTTCAATAAATGGTTCACAAATACTGTTAATCAGAAAAAAATCCTACAGATATTATGAAAATATAATAATATGTCAAAGGCCTTTTTCGTACAAATAAAAATCTATTACTTATATAAAATTTTACTCTATATAAAATTTTACTTTATATAAAATTTTACTTTATATAAAATTGCATTAATAATGTTTTTAATACTAGATAATTTCATTCAATAAAAGATTCACAAATACTGTAAATTAGAAAAAATCCTACTGGTATTATGAAAATATACTAATATTTCAAAGGCCTTTTTTTGTAAAAATAAAAAATCTATTACTTATATAAAATTGCCTTAATAATATTTTTAATACTATATAATTTCATTCAGGTGTTTTTGATTAAAAAATATGTCTCCTGAAGTTCACTTAAAAGTATTCATTTCTTGAAAACCAGACACTTGCTACTCTGAAATTAAACTTTTATTTCTAATTTTAGTTGATTTTTACTCAGTTCCAACCCAGAATTGTCTAAAGTTTCTCAGTGAAAAGAGGTATTGAAGATGAGACAAAAGAGAATTAAATAGTTCTACATTATAAGGCTCTACATTATAGAAAACCCTATAATAAAGAAGTTCTCTGTCTACATAATTATCCTGGAACTATTATTACCAAAAGGGCTGAATAATGTTAATGTTGGCAACACTGAATGGCAGCATGTGGACCTAACTCACAGAAATAGCTATGATTCTTTGAAAATAATAAGTAAATCCTCCAGCTTTCTTGCTAAATAACACTCTAGTTTTTGAGAAAAAATAACTTACCTTCTATCAACTAAGAAAGTGAGTGTGTGTAAGTACATATATATATATATATATAAAATCTATGTGCATATGTATGTGTATGTATTTCTGTGTGTGTACTGATATACACACATATATGTATATGGTGGGGCAATAATTTCAGTGTCAGAAATCAAATAATGATCTAATAATAGTGGGAAGAAATTTTACTTCATGATTTGTTATTTGTTGCTTTTTTCCTTTAATATTGTTCACTCTGAGGTGTAAATTTTTTAAAAATCTAAGTTTTATATCTTTCAATTTTTTACCTGTCCTATTATTTTAATACTTACCAAGGCAAATATATATTACCTAGACTTTACTATCAGCACATTACACTAAGAGTTTTTCTTTTTATAGGTTTATATATTTTACTTGGTAAGTAGATTTTCTTAGATCCTTTATAGCAGAAGGTAAAGGATCTGTTTAAGGATACTAGAATACCTTTTCTGCTTTCCTCACAAATCCTTTCCATAACTACAGAAAAAATGTGTGTCTTTGCTGATAGTAAAGGGTTTCTATTGTTAACATTTCACTGAAAAGTAATAGATTATTAATTTCAGTTCTTTTAGAAGAATGATAAAAGGGCAGCTTCTTAGCCAGAAATCATCAGCTTTTTGGAGCTTGGAGGGAATTCACCAGGCATAGTCAAGTATCACTGTTGTAGGACTTTTTCCTTAGTTCAGCTGAGAGCCAGGTTCTTCTTCTGAGGTTAGGTTCGCAGACAATTTGAAAAGTGAGGAAAAAAAAAGAAATTTATTGGGGGAAAAAAGGGGAAACAGGGACCCTTTGCAAAGCCAGAGTCCTGCAAGTGAACTTCCTGCCTGGCAGATTAAATCCCAGGTGCCACCCAGAAAGAGGAGGGGCCAGGCTCCTCCTCACTGCAAACGGCATGAACCAGTGTGCACTCTTCCCAGTGTGAAGGCTGGTGGGGGGTTCTCAGTAACCCCTTTATACTCGGCTGTCTCTTTCCCCAATCTAAAGAAGTACATCTAACTGCCATTAGAATAAACATAAGGATAAGGACAAATACCGATCTTAACTGCTTCCTGCTGACAGAGGGTACTGTTTCAGGAAGATGGCAGTCGGATCTCCCTCAGAGCCTATCTAAGGGTGCCAGCAAAAGGGGTCATCTGAGTCTCTGGTTGCATGACTGTTTGGAGTTTGATGGCTTGAAAGCAAGAACAGACAAACTGGGTTATTGGAAAACATGTATCAAAGTGAAAGTAGGGGAAGGGTAAGGACAGATAAAAAATTCCGAGGTCTTTTACCAGTTTGCACAGGGAGAGAGAGGCCAAAAGCCCAACTGGTAAAAAATACTTTACCCTTCTGCTGGCATGTTGGGCTTCTGGGTTCCCTTCCCCCGAAACCAATCCTAAACCAACCAGTTTAAGGTTTGGGAAATTAATTCTTTCCAGTTTGAAGGATGCATCTGAGGGGAGTGTCCTGTATTACAAAGACACAATTACCTATTAGCAAAGAGAGGACAGAGGAGGAGACAGGAAAAATTAAGCCACTTTTTAAAGGAGTCCCAGAGATTCAGGATGCATTTGAAAGGGCTACAGACTGAAGAAGAGTGGTTACCCACCTAGAAAGAGTAGAGACGGCATCCTTGGTTCCTTTCTGTTCCTGGGAGATAGCCAGGTACATGAGGGAGAGAAGAAAGAGTGTCTTCTTTCTCTCTTCCATCCTTGTATACCTGTGTCCTGGAAACCTTGGCAGGTGCCACCATGGGTGCCAAAGTGGCTTGCACCCATGAAGCACAGAGAGCCCAGAGAATAGGAATTATCTGCTCTCACCTATGTTTCTATCTCACCTACTGACAGTAGCCTCGGAGTTCCCTAGACCTCATTTATGCCATGGATATTAGCATGATCTTTAGCCACAAAATGAGAGGCTTGGTTTAATTGGCAGGAATTAGCCATGCTCATTTGTGCTGTGCCTTTTATCCTCTGTTATTGTCTGTCCCTGGATCCTTTAGATCCAGTCTGTCTTCCTAGGGCTTTGACCCAAAGCTTAGAAATTAGTTTGAGATAAATATGTGTCTTGGAGGGAGGGTTGCATGGGTTCCTTATCTTAAGTCAAATGATAAGCTGCAACTGTGGAATTGAGTCCTCCTCCAACAAAGAAGAGAAAAGGATGCCTTGTGACACATGCAGAAAACTGGTGGCTGTAGTTAGGCTTGGTAGGATTTGGGGGCATGATGTTTGGCTTTGGTCAGCCCCCTTGGCCTTACTTTCCCCAAAAGGAAAAAACTCTGAGTTATGGACATTCTATTTATTCCCATTATCTGGCAGGATTTGCAGCATAATTGCTCAGAACTAGAATATTGATCCAGACTTTTACCTTACCCATCCCCTTTTGTTCTTTCTGAACTGCAGCCAGAGATTGATGGTTGGCTCACAGGAACAAGAAGCGTTAGTCTAACAATGTAAGCAAAAACGTAAAAACTACTAATGAGTTTAGAATGTAATGTCAAATGTATGATAACTTTTAAAACATAATTTCTCTCTCTGCAGTCCTCATTTTTGTTAAGAAAACAAATCATCAATTATTTTCATGAAAAAAAAATCAATAATTTTTGTGAACAATTTTAAATAGACTTTAGTCTTATATTTGGCCTGATTATTTGCATAAAATGCAGCAAGAATATTTCTACATAGGCCTTTTGGATTGGCTTTGATGGAACTCTATTCCACAAGGAGTCTCAGATAAGAACTTTTAAAGCCAAGCCCAGCCATACGGTTGTATCCTCAAAAACCTGCAAATTGGATGATCCTCTTCTCTTAAGTTTCCACAATAAACTTGGAGCTCCAGGATCTGTCAGAAAGCGACATTCTTTACTGGTTGAAGGTCAGGAAATCTGTATAGGGCCTGTGTAGGCAAGGATATGAGGCCAGTCTCCCCACGGGGCTTTTATAGGCTCTGCAAGTCGAGATTGACTCCTTAAAGGGAAGCATAGCCTTCCAGTCAAAGCCTTGGTAAAACAACCAGTTTCTCCAATTGTGTCCTGTTGAAAAAGAAAAGTTGATTCTTACTGCACTGATTCAAACAATTATATCACTTATGTTAAGAATACTTAGAGATAGTTTTCAAATTATAGAGGAATCAGGCAGAGAGAATCAAATATCCTCCAAATTTTCTTCACAGGAGTATACCTTGCTCAATTATCAAAGGCCATAAATAGTTCAAAATAAGTTTCCTTGATTCAGAAAAACAAAATGAGAAAAAGGAATATTTCAAGTAAAAGTCAAAAAGATTTGCTTCAGTGTCCTGAGTTCAGTTCATTTAGTTAACATTTGTTTTGCTTGATATTCATGAACATTTCAGCTGTTCATCAGTCATGTATATTTTCCTTTATTCCAATGTCGCAATCTCCAAATTTATCAGAAGCCTGTATTGAGAACACCTGTCAAAGTTCTGTGGTTTATTATAAACCATCTTTTTGAAAAGGATTAAAACAAGACAGTTGTCTGAGAATAGAAATATGAATATGGTAATTATGTTAGAAACACAATTGACAAAGTTTGGTTATCTTCATGGTTTACAATAACTTAATGTAAGAACTTTAATTATGATTGATAGCATATACACAGACATTAGAATTTTGGAAATCCTATGTAATTTTGGAACATATATTAGCATTATTCACAAAAAATAATCCAAAGAAGATTGACCATCATTTTGGCAATCATAAGTACATCTTCCAAAAGGAAAAGAAAACTGGTTTAAAAGTTAACTGCTATCTGGATGAAGAAGTAAAAAGGATACCTGGGGAAAGAACCTCTTATTCTGATGCAAATGACTCCTCCACCAGGGATAGAAGTTTAAATACCGTCCCATGAGGCTGAACCAGTTGGCCAGGGAAGGGGAAGATGAGGTGGACACAAGGCCTTCCCCATACCCAGCTGGGGAGTGGGGTAAGCTAGGAGACCCTGCTTGCCTGTCAGCCCCCAAAAAGGAAGGAAAAGGCCATGGAAAGACCCCCCAATACCGAAGAGCAACAGGGGTGAGGGCATGGTTTTCCCTACCTTCAGAAATATGAGGATGAAAAGGTTTAGAAGGGACAGTGAGAGGTTTTGAGTCCCCATTTCACTCACCTCTTCTCAAGCCCCAATTACTGGGCATAAAAGCTGTTGTAGAACTTCTTCTTTAGTTCATCTAAGAGTCAGATTCTTGTTTCATGGCCACGAGAGAGGTTAGGCTTGCAAGACACTTGGAGGGTGAGAAATAAATGGAATTTATTGGACAGAAAGGGGAAACAGAAAGGAAACAGGGACCCTCCACAAAATCAGAGTCCTGCCAGTGAACTTCCCATCTTGCATATTGAATCCCAGGTTCTACCCAGGAAGAGGAAGGGCCAAGCTTCTCCTCACTGCAAACTGCAGGAACTCCTGAGGCTCCATCTCAGTGCACACTTCTTCCAGTGCACAAGCTGGTTGGGAGTTCTCTGGTGACCCCTTTACACTCTGCTGTCTCATCACAGGCTGCTGTATTACCTTCTACTAACTTTGAGTCAACTGCAAGGCTGATCTCCCACTGGCAGTACATTACATTGCTTCCTGTTGGGTGGGTTTATCTCCATGCAGCAATGTTATCTTCTTTAAATCTCTCTAGTCGGATCTCTCTATCATTACTCTGATACTGCTGCTGACCACGTAATGATTTCAAGAGCACTCTAATGAATCATTCTGCAGCTTAAAAAAATCCAGTCATTTTATGGAGTGTAAATAAGTCTGGGTTATAAAAACAAAGGTGGATGTATTATATTCAGTTATTCACTGAAAGAAATGAACAAGTCTTTCTGGTCTAGAAAATGTGTGATAAGAGATTGTTCTGTAATATTAGAAAACATTTCTCACATGTCAAAATCTCCAGCCCATATTAGGTGAGAGGTGTCAGCTTCGTAAAGAATCCAAGAAACAACTTATTTTGTTTCTCATATTTTTATTCTATAAACTCATGAAACATGCTAGTCATTTCACTTTGAAAGTACATGCCCAATGCCACATTGGGTTTGCATAATTTCTGTGCATATTTAATATTTATCAAAATACTCTGTTTTAAGCAGACTTCTATAAATCCTCAAATTATTTTTCCCATTAGGTTACTATAATCAACAATTGCTAATATATTGAATGAGCTCCCTTTAAATATTTTGAGTTCTCATTGCAATAATAAATACATTAATCATTCACCCATTTTTTCTACACAATATTGGTTGACCACCCATAATTTGTCAGACACTATTACAATTTATGGTAATGTCACAGTGAGCCAAACAAATTGTTCCTGTACTTAGAATATTAAATTCCAATGTGGAAAGGAAACAAGTATTTGCCACATGTTAATAAGTGACATTGAGAAAAATAAAGCATGGCAGGTGTGGGAGCCTGTTGATTCGGATTGATACGTTTAAATAGGATAGTCTTGGTAGATTTCACTGACAAGGAGATATGAGACCAGACCTAAAATAAATGAGGGGATGAATTATGTGGCTTGCTTGTGATAAGTATGTTTCATGGAGAGAAAACAGCAAAGATGAAGACTCACAATTGAGACGGTGCATGCATGCTTTAGAAACATTGACAAATTCTGTGTGGGAGCTAGTTGGAGGGGAAAACTCTTTGGAGATGCGGCTTGAGTGTGGAGGGTTTTTGCTAAATACCCCTATAAAAATTTGAAAGTTTATGGCTCTTCTTAATTATATGAATTGCCATAAAAATGGGAAGTAAAAATTTTAAACAATGAGAAAATATTTAGGATCAAATAAGAGATTAGCAGCTCAAAAACATAAGATATTTTGTATGTTATATGTAGCAGTAAAAAAGGCAGTAATATAGGTAGAACATAACATTATTATGTGGCATTTGACATATTAATAGTTCTAACTGTTGCAATCAGGCATCAAAGATGAGAACAGCCAGATTAAAACAGGATAAAAAACCTGATTTATTCACAGAGTATATAATTGGGCATTTAGAAAATCTTGATGCATCTTAATACAAAGTCACTAGAAATGAGTGAGTTTAACAAGGTTCGAAAATATGAGATTATAAAAAAAATCATTATTTCTATATACTGCTAGCATTAAAAATATTGGCAAATAAAACATCAAGCAAACATACCTTAAACAATACTCAAAAGATAAAATATTTAAGAATAATTTTAACAAAAGTTGTGCTAAATCTATTCACTCAAAACTGTGTAATATTTTGAAATAAAATGTTAAAATGCTTACCTAAATACATGGAGAGAGATACCACATAAATGGATTAGAATATACCACATTAATAACACTTAATCAATAATATTAAGAAGCCAGCTCTCTTCAAATCTATCTACCGGCTTAACACAGTACCAACAACTTTTTCAACAGGTTATTTTACAATTAGAAATTGACCATGTCATTCTAATATTTATATGTAAAAAAAATACCTTTTACAAAATAATTCATTTTGACAATTCATGTCTTACTTGAAGACATACTGGATAAAGCTATAGCAATCAAGGCAGTGTGGTATTGACATTCACATAAGGGAAATTATATAGATCTATGGAACAGATTAGAACATAAGTAGATTTCTGAAGCTTATTCTCCATCTTAAGGGTACACCATTTAGTCTTTCACTATTAAGCAAAATGATAGCTCTAGTTTTTATATAGTTGTTCTTTATGAGATTCAGAAATTTAATTTACATTGCTAGTTTACCGAATTTTTAAGGTGAGTGAGTGTTAAATTAGTCAATTGTTTTCATCTTCTAGTATGGGCATCTAATTTCTCCCCTTTATTTTATAATATGGTAAATTACATTAAATTATTTTATAGTAAACCAAAACAATTTATTTGAATAAACCCCACTTGGACATGGTGCATTGTTTATTTCATATGCCTGGATTTGTTTTGCTAATATATTTCCATTTGTGGTGAAGCTCATGAATATCATAGTTCTGTAGTTTTCCTCTCTTGTGATGATTTTGTCTGTTGAGAAAAACATTAGTCTTATATTATGAATTGAGAAATAATCTTTCTCTATTTCTGAAGTTTGTATAGAATTACTATATATTTTCCTTAAATGTTTGCTGGAATTTTTATTGGTGAAGCCATCTGTGAATGCAGTTTTCTCTGTGGAAAATTGTTAAGTTGTAAATTCAATTTATTTAATAAATACAAAATAATTACTTAGATTTTCTATTTCTTCTTACACTTCATTGGTAAGATATGCAAATTTCAAATAATTTGCCTACTTCATCCTTGCCAGGGGTCAGAAAAAATTTCTCTAAAGGACCAAATAGTAAATGTTTCAGCTTTGTAAGCCAAGAGTCAACATCAAGATTATTAACTTTATTTTTATAAATATTTATATTATAAATATATATTTATGTTTATAATATATCACATAAATATATAAATATTTATATAATAAAATATATGTATAAATATATAAATATTCATATAATAAAAATAAATTTCATAAATAATCATAGGGTATATGTTTAGATAATACAGAACTACTACACTGGGTAATACAGGTCAATGAATGAGAATAATTAATTTTTTTGTAGGATTACATTTCAGTTACTTGGAGTTGAACTTGAAACACTGTACAGTTACAACTGTTTCACTGAAATCTGTAGTATACAGAAGAGCAGTGTGATACCATGAGCTATGAAGTCTGTATAGCAGTCATTCAACTCTTCCATTGTAGATTGAAAGTAGTTATCATTTATGTGTATATATATATATATGATATGTGTGGCTATGTTACAATGAAACTTTATTCATAAGTACTGATGCGAATTTTGTGTAATTTCCACATCTCAAATATTATTCTTCTATTGATCGTAGTCCATGAGCTAATATACAAAATAGGCAATGGGAAGAATTTGCGCATGGGATGTGGTTTGCTGACCCTTATTCTAGGTTGTCAAAATTATTGACATATGTGTGTTTTTAACATTGCCTTATAAATGTCTTAGCATCTGTAGTTTCTCTGGTGGTGATATGTCTTTTCACCTTAATATTAACAATGAATGTGCTGTTTTCAAAAGAATCATCTGAATGAATGTGAAATACAGACAGTTTTTAGAACGTTTTATTTTTCATAAATATTTTAAAGCAAAATAAATTTTATTTTTTAACTGAAGTGTTTTGTTTTTGGAAAAATATTGTCAATAAATTGAGTAACAAATAAAACACACATTTTAGTAGTTATTTCCATGGAAAGAACCCTGTAGGAATTAAAGAACATTGCAATGGGAAAATGCCACAACAATCCAAGTGGCATGAGATAAGGTCATGTGCTGTGGCAATGGAGGATTTAATGTAGAGATGAAAACAATTTTCAGGATTGTTTTAGAGGTATATCAGGAATAAAAGGGGTCTCTAATATGTAAATTTAGTAAGAGCACATAGAGTGTATGACCAAAAATTTAAAAAGGCATATAAAATCTTGAATTGAAATTAAATTAGCAACTAAACTACAAATTGGTGAGAGGAATTAATTTTATCTGGAAAATAAAAGGAAGGACCCCATAAGAATCTCTTTATGACCTCTGACTAAGGAATTAATTTGATATTTTAAATCAAGTTCTTACATATAAAACCATATTGATATCATTACTTAAGTTAGTCATGTTCATTAATCTCTTAAACATGGTGGTGGTTTACTATAACTTCATAACATTTTAAAGATTTAAAAATCTATAGTAATGTTTATTTTGGAAAAACATTTTAATATTATATTTTAATAAAAAATAAAGTGTCTCCAAGGAAATAAGAGTTCATAATTATTTTAATATAAATTCATTAAAGCTTAATGATTTCCACATAAGTGTAAAACGTATATTAATCAAATATTTTATAGTTATTATACAAATTTTTGTTTTGAGTCTATAACCTTCAAATTGCAGTGCATATACTTTGAGATGAAATAATTTTTCCAGATGTTAGATATGCCAGAGATAGTTTTACATTTTAGAAATTAGGCATGTGAAACGCTGATGATTAAATCAGGATATTATAGCACAATTAAATGCTCTGGATTTCTAAGAACGTACTCTAGTTGCTCATTGTTTTCTTTCACTTTGCTTTGTCACATTTTCATTTGAACTTACAAGTAAATTTCATCAAGGTAATTATTTCCAGTCTAATTTAACATACCATGTACAGTCTAGGGATTATATATCTACATTTTTAATTATTTATTGAAGCTCTTAATCTTCTTCATTTTCACTTTTGTTCATTACATTCTGATTCTCGAAAAATATATGCTAATGTTCTTTTTTTCTGTGAATTAAAAATGTAAATGTCTCTAAAAATATACATGCCTTTTTTGAAGTTTGTCATAATTGTATTTGAATAAAAACCTGACCTGAATGAGGCTAAATCTTTATTTGCCCCAATTAGTGTGAATACTCATATATTTTATTTAAGTCATATGATTATAGAGTATTGAGTCAGAATTTGTCAGGGTTGTTTAGTAATAATCAATGTATGTACTCTAATACTTCTCTAAAATCTGGAAAATAATATTAAATCCAAAACATATCTCTCCTCATTGAGCAATGAATTTATAGACTCATACAATCAAAGAGATCCACAATCTGTGTACAGAGCACAGATTTTGATTCCTTGCTGAGAGTTTCTCTATCTGACCTGGGTTTTGTTTGGTTTCTTCCTGCTCTCTTAAAATACTTCACTCATGTTTAAAAACTTGTATCTCCACCAATTACTTATTTTAATATTTTATTCAGTACCTTATGCCAAACTACTGATAATGCTCCTTTTTTTTTTTCTGAGAAAGTTATTCAGTGGCATGCCATTGTTTACTTATCATCAAATTCCCCCAATATTCATTATATTTTCATTTTAATGGTGACATCCTCCTGTTATATCTGCCTTTGCAGAGTTCATTCATTCATTTATTTATAAGTTCTTCTGAGAAAATAAGCTATGATCTAAAGGGAGAGTAAGAATTAGGATGAAGGTTAACTTTTATGTAGCTAAACTTTTCTGGGCAATTGAGTATTATCTGTAAAGTTCCTAAGAAATTATTTTGGTAGCTTGATTAACAGTGAAAGAATGATAATGTGATTAAAATACATGAACTAAGATTGGGCATAGGAAAAATATAAAATTAGAAAAATAGGCAGGGACTAAATATTTCAAGTTCTTGTGAAATGTAAAAATTATAATTTTTATTCCAAGAGAAATGGGTGACCATGAAAATTTTTAAGATGATAAAGAATATAGTAAAATATACATTGTAATAAACAATATGGTGGCTACATGAAGACTTGGTCAGAGAGGTACAACAATGGATGTGACCCATGTAAAGGCTATTGCTCTACTTTAGGTAAGAACTAATGATAGTTTGGACAAGAACATGATATGAATCAGGATAATAGTTATATATACACACACACACATATATATATTTATTTAAGTAAAAAGATTTGTAATAGGTTTCTCTTTTTTTTAAGTTGATAGTTTCTGTCTTTATCACAAGAATGTTGGAGAAGTTCAAAACTGAGAAATAAATTTATGTTAGTGATGTCAAAGGAAAATTGTACTAGCCAAGTTAAACTAGAAAAGAAGCCTTTATTTAAAACTCTTGCAATGAGAGAGAGAGATTGAATGGAAAAACCACTGAAACAAAAGTCCAGAGAGATTTTAAGTGCTGGGATGAACAATCGAAAAATACTCAAGGATGTTACACAAGAAGTTGGTCAATGTGTTAGGCCATTTGTGTTTGTGAATTGGCCTTATTAAACTCCTACAGATACTGGGAAATGGGGCCACTGTCTTTCCTGATGATTAGATTTCAAAGGATATCTCGCAGATCCTAGAGAAAGACATTCCTGGATTGTAAAACTGTCAAAAGTGTGGGAGAATATTTACACCTCAAAGGGACAGAGAAAGAAAATGCAATTACAAGTTTTACAAAATAAATGAGAGTGTAGCTCAGGTGCCTACAGTTAGAAATAAACTTTTCTAACATTTAGTCAAGCTGATGGGAACATTCAGGTCTTCTCCAATGGGTAGTGAGAAAATTCAGGTTAAATAATCTGTAGGTCCTGAAGAAATCAAAGGTGATCGTGTTCAGGATTCTGTAAAGCAAGCTTGTAGAAACTATTTGTGGTCAAAAAGGGAGATGCTGGTTTGAAAGTATAAAATTCGCCACTATTGACAGGTTTGAGCATAAATATGGTGATAGAGGAAAACTTATTGAAAATAAGCCATTGGTAAACTGAGGAGTAAGTTATCTAATGGAAGTGTGAAATCTGTGTTTATTTGCAGGTAGCAAAGAAACACAAACTCTAGGTTACCAGGACTTCAATAAATCAGCAAGAGTGCCTGGAATATTAGTAGATGACATCAAAAGGAAAAGAGAAAGAATGTTCTATAAAATGGTAGTAAGGCTCAAAAAAAAAGTTTTTATAGAGGAACAGAGTCTGGCAGCAGCAGAGCAGCCTGCCATTTCTGAAGTATATGGTAAATGGAAACAAAGAAGAATCAGCGCTTCAAGGTCATAAGGGAGAGTGTCTTCAACAAAGCATTTGGTTTTTCTTAAAGGAAAAAGGTAGAAGTGAAAAGAGACTTAGGGTTTAGAGTACTTGCTAAATATGAGAGACAGCTCCAGAAGGTAAGTGTAAAGGGTTGAGAAATAAGGGAATTGAAAACTGGGTCAATGACAAGAAAGTAAAAAAAAGAATTAGGAAGATAAAAGTGCAAGAGGATTAAAAGTGAAGAATATTGGTTCCTACAATATAGAGGTTGAGAGCCACGGGGAATTCAGCAGTCTTGGGAGTAAGATTAACAATGAAAGTCTTGGAGGTAGATGAGCAATGAACATATATAATAGAATGCTAAACTCACTCAGGAGCAGTTGTGGACTTAGAGCTTAGAGCTACAGCATACCATTGTCTTGGAGTACAATGAGCAAAACCTTGCAGTTGCAGTTTGGGCCATGTGTCCTTAAGTATTAGCTTCCTCAGATTTAGAGCACGTCTTTTATGGTTTATGGTTCTTCCCTCAAGGTTTTTCATGTGAGAGAAATAGAATGTAACCAATAGTCATGTTTCTTAAATGTGACTGATTGGGATATCCTTTTAAACAGACAAGAACATTTTTGTGATCTTCCCATGTTAATTTAAAATGCATTCATTACAATGTGGCTTCAGTCTTTATACACATAACGGAACCATTTATTGAAATGTTAAATTTTGTCTATTCTCCCTGTATATTTTCCTTTTTGGATTCTGACTTTTATTCTTTTCCTCTTGGATCTTTGATAAGACTAAGAAAACAAGCTCCTAAAAGATGTGTATTTTGTAAAATGCTGTTGAAGTGCTAGATATCCCATGGGTATAGTAAGGCATTAGGGGATCGATGCTCTTTGAGAGTAACAAAGTAGGGATCAAATGATCTTACGGACTGGACTTTTAGGCCAAGGACAGTGGATCCTTAGAGCAGAAGGAGGAGTCTGTGTCCTGACTCCTGGCTGCATGTGTGGAAGATGCATTTTGCACACTTTTACCAAAATTTCCTACAGCTAAGTCCGGCTTAGAAATAGCAAAGCCATAGGAGGTCTTCATAACTGCTGAACTATTTAAGACATAGGGTCATGAACAAAATTTAAGAGATATGCAAATTATTAAGTAATTTTAGAGTTTGTAATAATTAAGATGCTTATGGAAAACCCAAGTGTAAGATGCCTATTAGGTAACTGGATATAAGTGTCTGGAGTTCACATAATAGATCTGGGATAAACATATATATTTAGAACTTATCATCATTTAAATAATAATTAAAGAAGGATATAGATATTACTTAAGGAAATAAAGAGAGGAAAAACAGGTTGTTATCAGAGGACAATAAGCACTGAGAGCATATAAAGAAAAAATGAAACATATTAATTCAATTTAGAAGTGGCTAGAAAAGTAGCGGGAAATCCAGAATGGTGTTACTGGAATAAATTAAAGTGAACATATCAAGACACAATTAAAAGTAGAAGCCAAAATGTCATCTGGTTTTAAAACAGAAAAATAATAATGTCATTTTTACTTTTGCTGTAGTACTTGACTATTTCAATGAAGAAGTGTTTGGGTAATGAAATGAAGGAAAGAAAGAGTGAAGCATTTTTCAGAATTCATTGGAAGTGTGGAAAGGGAAAACTCAAGTGGAAAACAAATTTCTTAAAGGATGTGGAGATATAGACTGGTACCTAGAATAAGGTACATAATATAGAAATTATCTGTTTTTTCACACAATATGCAAGAAAACATGTGTTTAAATGTTAATGTGAAGAGCCAGTAGTAACAGATATTATATAATAAAAGACAGGGCTGGGCACAGTGGCTTATACCTGTAATCTCAGCATTTTGGGAGGCCGAGGCAGGCGGATGACCTGAGGTCAGGAGTTCAAGACCAGCCTGGCCAACAGGGTGATACCCTGTCTCTACTGAAAATACAAAAATTAGCCAGGTGATGATGCATGCCTGTAATCCCAGCTACTCAAGAGGCTGAGGTGGGAGAATTGCTTGAACCTGGGAGGCAGAGGTTGCAGTGAGCCGAGATAGCGCCATTGCACTCCAGACTGGGCAACAGAGCCAGACTCTGTCTAGAAAAGAAAAAAAGAAGAAAACAGACTTGTAATACTTTATCAGGCTATCTTTAGTAAAGTGGTAGCTGACTTACATGGTAGGTTTTATTCAGAACATAAGTGAAGAAAGACAAATGTAATTTATTAGATATGAAAAAAGGTTGGGAGGCCGAGGCGGGTGGATCACGAGGTCAAGAGATCGAGACCATCCTGGTCAACATGGTGAAACCCCGTCTCTACTAATACAAAAAATTAGCTGGGCATGGTGGTGCATGCCTGTAATCCCAGCTACTCAGGAGGCTGAGGCAGGAGAATTGCCTGAACCCAGGAGGTGGAGGTTGCGGTGAGCCGAGATCGCGCCATTGCACTCCAGCCTGGGTAACAAGAGCAAAACTCCGTCTCAAAAAAAAAAAGAAAAAAGAAAAAAAAAAAAAGAAAAAAGGATGGGTGGACAGATGGATGGAATTTTGGGCTTAAAAGGCAATAAGTTTCTATATGGGCACAGAGGAATGATCATATGTGTGACAGATTCTATATTCTCGGTAAATCAGAGATCATTCATTCAAAGTGAGGAAAGGTAGTAGGTTTAGAGATTGGAGTACATGAAGAAGGTTTGAAAGAGCCCTGGAAAATAAAGGTAGATTAAACTTATTTGGAAAACAGAACAATTGTCTGGTAGCTCGAAAAGACCATGGAGGCTAAAGCTGAAAATTTCTGATGTTAAAAATCCACTGTATATTCAATGAAATTTTTCTTTGCTCAGGTTCAGTTACCTTGGTGAAGGGGTGTGAAAAGAGCGTGTATTTTAGTTACCCTGAACTGGCAGTTTTACCTACTGCAGTTGTGAGTATAGACAGAGGCTTAGTTGAAGTGATTTACATGAAGAGTAGCCTATATAGGAAAATAACAATATATAATAGGGTCTAATAGATTGAGAGAAAAAGGTGAAATTAGAAACTAGATGTTGAACAGGTTACAGAACACCTGCACAGTGAATAACTGAGGGGAAGAATTGAAAGAAGAGCATTATTGTCAGATATTAATTTTAATTTTAAGATTTCAATACAAAACATTTACTCAGAAATATGTTTTGAGCATTTTTTATATATAATAAATTGTCCCTAGCATTATAGAAATGAAGATGGGGCAAGTTTTCTGCTATTATGAAGATTAAATTCTAGCCAGGTAGATAGTAACAAAATAAAAGAGTAATTTGCTTTCATGTTTCTATTATATAGGTGATAGAGAGTTTAAAAACAACAACAAAAAACCTAAATAACAATATTTTTGAGCTCCCTCAGCCAGAAATGCTATTTACAATGACACATAGATAGTGTTGTGGCATTCTTGTACTGTCCAATTGGAAAAGCCAATCAGCAGCTTATAACACAGGAAGGCACTTTTATAGTTGAACACAATGAGAATTAATCCCTAGCATCACCACAGCATTGGCAGGGCACAGTATCCTGACCCTGGGCATAGAACTAAGATCAGAAAGCTGTAGGGTTACAAAGATACAAAGAAAAGCCACTCTAAAGCTAGCTGGTAGTATATGGCCAACTATTTTACAGACATGCTGCAGATATTCAAACTGCTTACAATGTGATTGCTTTAAAGTGTATTTGTGGTGAGTTTTGAGGGTGTTTATGACAGAGTATACAGGTTTTATAGAAGTGATGGATATCTCAGTATGTATTTGCATATGTAAAAAAGCATCAAAGAATAAACTAAAGAGAAGAAACAGAACTTTGACAATATACAGAGTAAAGAAATTTTTCTTCACTACATAAAATTAAAAATTTTGGGTAAATCTTGGTTAAGAAAATAATTATAAATTATTTTAGAAATAAACATCTTGGATTTTTAAGTTGTGTCTTTTACAATTTTGTTTCTTTTACCAATATTGCTATATATTTGTAAGTTCATTGTATGTGTTATTCTCAACTCTCTTTATTGACTCCACACATCTCTAAATCTTTTTCATATTATTTTTTAATAAATATCTAAAACATGTCAGTCTCCTGCCTTTTAGGATCCACATTGGTTATTTTAGTTACTGTGGTTGTTTAAGAAATTTCCCCAAAACTTAGTAGTATATAACAACTATTTTTGTACCCTCAGATTTTTGTAAGTCAGGAATTCAGACAGAGTGTAGTGGGATTGCCTTGTCTCTACTCCACAGTGTGCTGGGGCACAGATGCAAGAGTTAATACCTGGAGGCTGGAGTCATCTGATGGCTTGTGTGCTCACATGTCTAGTGATTGATGCTGGCTCTTGGCTAGAGGCCCCATTCCTTTGTTTATGAATTTTCTTTCTGAGTGCCAACGAGTGCCAATTTGGGCTTTCTCCCAGCATAGTAGATGGTTTCCAGTGGCAAATGTGTTGGGAGAGAAAAAGAGAGAGAGAAGAAGAAAGAGAGAAGGAAGTCATATCACTCTTTATAACCTAGACTAGGAAGTAATACAGCATCATTTCTACATATTTCTTAAGACACAAAGTTCTTTCCAGATTCAAAGAGAGGACATAAGGCAGATTCCAACTCATTCCTGGAAGATCATGATACTAATAATATTTCTGTGGCCATTTTTGAAAACGTGATCTACTCAAATGGGTAATTTAAAATTACTCCTCAGAGTAATAGTCCTTAGAGTCAGCACTCCTTAGAGTTTTAAAAGTTTTATTTATTTTAGGTGTTGTCACTGATTACTTGTGTGTTCAGTGTTCTGAGAGCACAATGTGGAAATGTATCAATTCTGTCGAGTGGTACTGAGTGTTCTATAGAGTAGGTTATAGTGGAGTGGTCTATTTAAGAGAAACTTGTAATTTATTAGATAAAAAAAAAAATTTGTTTCATTATACTCTCCATGTGTGTGAGATAATACATGACCTGCTCAGAGATGGGTTTACTCTAGAGGAAGGTAAGGTTGGGAATGTCACATGCAAGCTCATTAAACTACTGTTTAAAAGAACAATTCATTATCTGTTCTCGTTGTTTATAACTTTAGTCCACACTCTTTGTATAAATTATATTTTAAAAATATTTGGAAGATGTAAGATAACATCGAAACAGTACTGTTTACTTTAAAGAAAAGTGAATAAGCAGATATTTTTATTCCCAGGGAAATATAGACCATAGAATCTTCAATAAACATGTGGAAATTTTCTTTCCTTAAAGAGATAGCTGTTATAAGAAAAATTTCCTTAGGACATCGTGATATCCATGTAATCAAGCATTGATAAAAATTCTCATATGAAAAAGGAAAAAATAAAGCAATGACCATTTGAATATGAGTGAATGATCCTCTGAAATATGTGAAAAATGTGAAAAAATATTGTTAATAAAATCAATGCAACAAAACATTTAAATGAAATTAAACACATATGCAGATACACAGTAAGCCTTCCTTCTAATTTTTTTAAAATGAATTATTCAGATTTAGTTTATCTTTCTTCTTGCTCATTTTCTCATCTCCCATTTCTTGCTTATCTGGCTTAAAAGGTACTTATTTAAAATTAATTATTGCAATAGAATTGCAGTCCACAAACTTGTGATATTCTTGAAACCTCTGGCAAATTTAATTTTTTTTAATAAGATTTGATGATTTTTCTGTATGTGATAAACCTTTTAGTGTGCCTTTGATATTCAGGTACATTTTTTGAAAATAATAGAGCAGGGTACTAAGCATTGGAGTAGGTTAAAAACCTCTTCTAACTCTTATTTCAAGTAAAAAGTATATATTTTTTCACCTTAAAAAAATCTAACATAATTATTAATCTCTGTAGAGGATACTATGTGATATTTTCTAAATCATTTGATTAGGTAATAACAGTGTTTTGTGGGACACTTAGGCTATCTAGACTCAAGTAAAAAAAATATATATATATATATATCTCTAAACTCAAGTAAAAAAATATATATATATAGTTTTCTTCAACTGTAATGTTTCATTATTTCAGTGTCAATTTTATAAGAAAAAAATTTGGGTTAAAAAGAATTAAAATCAAATTTAAACAAATTTTTACAGTGATCATTGAGAGTAATCTGTAATTATTTTTTAATATTGTTAATTGATATGATATATTGTAAAGAAAAGAGAAAATATACACATTTTAAAAATAAACCTCACTTCAAAATTCCATAATGCAGAGATACAAATTATTAATTTTTTCAACTTTAATATACTTAATATTTTAATCTAGTCTTTTACAAAATTGAAATTATATCATAAATATATTTTATGTCTTGATTGTTTATAACAGCATTCTTGTTTCTAAGAGATCATATTGTAAATACATTTTATGTTCCGATTTTTAAAAATGATATCAATAGGGCCGGGCGCGGTGGCTCACGCCTGTAATCCCAGCACTTTGGGAGGCCAAAGCGGGTGGATCACGAGGTCAAGAGATCGAGACCATCCTGGTCAACAAGGTGAAACCCCGTCTCTACTAAAAATACAAAAAATTAGCTGGGCATGGTGGTGCGTGCCTGTAATCACAGCTACTCAGGAGGCTGAGGCAGGAGAATTGCCTGAACCAAGGAGGCGGAGGTTGTGGTGAGCCGAGATCGTGCCATTGCACTCCAGCCTGGGTAACAAGAGCGAAACTCCGTCTCAAAAAAAAAAAAAAAGATATCAATAACATGTTGTTTTTCTACAAACATAAAAGCATTTTTTTTCTAGCTGTGAATTACTTTATAATATCCCATGATATAGTTTTTTTTACAAACACAAATTTTTTAACATTTTCTTAGGCAGAAAAATGACAAATATAGAAAATGCTGAATATCATTTAGGTTAGTTTTACAATTTTCTCTGCAGAACTCTGAAGTGAACTGAAGAGTCTAAAGGTGATGAAAATTAGGAGAGCCTGCTGAGGTAGGTGTCAGGACCGCCATTGATACTTATACCAGATCATAGTAGATTTCATATATTTTATGTTGGGTTTCAGGAGGCATTTTATTTAAATGGAGACTCTTAGGGCACCCTTTAAAAAGATCAATGATTTACATATGTAGATTCATAGGTAAAAGTTCAGCATAATTTTTAAATTTTTCTTGCTATTTAATTTTTCATATCAGTCATATCCATAATTTTACTTACTATGTAAATTCCTTAGTGGTATTTATACTTTATATATCAAATAATAAATTTTGTAAGCCTTAAAAGATGATTTTCTATTACTTTAGGTATGCATGTGAACTTTTATCTTTTAAATATACTACTTGAATAGAAGCCTATTCTAACTACTCTATTTTCTAAAGCAGTATTTTTTAGTTACAAATGAAAAATATAATCAAATTTAACCATAAGGAAAGTCTTTAGCTGGTCTTAACAAAGACAAAAAATAAAGTTAACCGAAGTTTAATTCTGAGTTAAATAATAAAAAGAAAGCTAAATATGTAATCAGAGGGAGCATAAATGGCTCAGCTTGCTTGTTCACTATCATGACTATATTGTTTGTTGCTCTCATTCAGAAACAATGAGTCTAAAAAACAAATAGAAAAGTCAACTCACCAAAAGCTGCAATGAAAGAACTGCCTTTGTTTCTCAATCTCTTCTCTCAGAAACTACAATAGAGAGGAATAATGTCTAATGAGAGAGTTCTCCAGTCATCTACTCAATGCTTTGGGAGTCAGAATAGGAGAGGGAGAAGCTTTGTAACCAGACACTTGTGAAACCTAAAAGCAACTGAAGAGCTATGAGTTAGATTTATGTCAATAAATGAACTTACTTTCCATTGGGAAACGAGTTGACATAATACAACTGATAGCTGTTATTAAGAAAACCTAAAACAACAACAAAGCCAAAGAATAAAAACAAATAAAAATCTTATTTAAGTTGAAGCTTAATGAGCTATGCTCCACAAGCCATACAGGATTTCATTTTTATCAATTTCTCCAAACTAATCTTGGACTCTTCTCCATCTTGCTTAATCTTTTTCTTCAACATTTAAAAAATTTGTTTTTAGAAATTTATGTTTTATATTATTTTCAAACTTACAGAAAATTTGTGAGATGAATACAAGAAGTTCCAATATACTATTTCCCTATATTACACATTGTTCTCATTTTATACTACTTAGTTTTTCTTTCCATATTTGGCTTTATTATCTCTGTTCCTCTAAATATGTGTGTGCACACACATACGCACACATTGTATTTATTTTCTGAACCACTTTAAAAATGTTATAGGTATTGTGCATAGCAAACAACATTCCACATATGCCATTCTTGAGTGTATACCTCTTTAATAACTTATTTTCAAACAACCTACATAAAATAAAGTCAATTCCCTGTAGTTTTTTCCATCTGTCCCCACTGTCTTCTATTACACACTGAGGTCATGCTTCTTGGTTCATGTAAGAACAATTTTACAGAAACTCATGTGCTGGAGAAAAGGTTGTCAGTTCAAATTGCAAATAGGCTCACGTTATGGCTCTGTTTTGCATATTATTTTAATTGATTGATTGATTGATTGATACGTCTGAAGTGAAACTAAAAACTATAAGAATTAGAGATCATAGTTCAGCAAATAGTATTAGCACATTAGGATTATGGTTTATTGTGACTGAAACTGTGGCAAATACTGTTTCAGGAAGAATCTTAGTTGGAAGTACAATTTAGTTAAATAATTTTTATGGTCCAGAAGGAGCATGATAGGCTGCTATTTTTGGCTAGAATATCTTGTGATGTAGTATCAAGTAACATTATTCATGAGCATATATCTTTTAAAAAGTTGTCAATATAACAATCTCCTTTTTATTGTTTCACTTCAGACTTTCAACCTTTGAGCCTTCAAGAGTTGGGTATCCTTAGAAGCCAGGCATGTCTTTATCCAAAATGACTGATTTTTTTTTTATAGATTTGGATTCATATAGAGTTTTCATGTAGGCAATGAAAAATGGAATCCATGGTGCAGTAGATCCTTGGCAGATAGAATACCAAATTATTTTTCTGAAATTTTCAATGAATACGTTTGCAGTCACTTGGAAGATAAGACCCAGCTCTACAACTTTTGAATGAATTCTAGATCCTACAACATAAATATGTAATCCTCATCCCATTTTAGCTAATAATACCAATCAAACATTTCAGAAATAATGTCAGTAGTATATTGCCTATTTTACAATATATTACTGAGACAAAAAGGATGAAACAAATGAGAGAGATAAGGAAAGATTTAAAGCAGTTTGCTACTAATACGGGATATACAGACACTGATAAAAATGAGGTTGGTTGACTGCTTTGACTGGTTAGCCTTGAATTATACCTCAGAGTATTGTTGGGAATGGGGTTAAGAAAATAACATGAGACATTGAGGCAACTAGGAACATCTATTATAAATACAGTAAGTAACTAGGAATATATAATATACTGAAAGCTAAGGTAATGATAAATTCTATGAAGGGGAGAGTGATAGATTTCTTAGACAATGATGTAGGGAAAAAAGTAAGGAATTGAAAGAGGAAAGATTGGAGATATTTGAAATAAACCAGTTTTGTTTTTCAAATAGATTAGCAATAAGGAAAAAAATACATATCAGTAGCTAGTGTGGGCAGTGGTATTAGCTAAATTCCTTCCTACTTCTCTCTTTTCAAAATTCTTATACATTTTGAAGGCCAGTAATTCAATGGAAAGGGAGAAAAACTTTAAAGAGAGTACAGCAGCACTGAGAGAGACAGAGAGGTTGTTTGCTAGCAAATGTCTGCTTCTAGTTTTACCATTATAAAAGAAAAGGATTCAAGAATAATCAACAGAAATATTAAATCAACACTCTGTTATTGTCATATATATATAATACTATTTTCCTAGAAAACTGACTTATAGTTGTTAAAATATTTTAAGGACAGATGAATAATATATCATTGTGACCCATTTTAACATTAAACTGATTTTCAATATGTGTGACAATTTATTTTCAGCAATAGCTTGTGACAGTATATGCTACGTTTTTAACAGTCAACATTGACTGGAGTCCACACAAATTAATGTTTTCATATGATCAAAATTATTTTATGGGAACATGAAACTTTTAGGCAAATAAGAATAATGTATAAAGAGGATATCTGTATTAAGGAAATAGGACAGAAAACATTTATCAAGATATGAATAAATGAATTCATACTTTAGCCCTCTCCCCCAAAAAAATCACATTTAAAAGTTTAGAAACTAAATTTCCAAGAAGTCAAATTTAAAATATATTGTATATGGCTGTAATATATACTTAAATATAAGCAAAGTATCCCAATAAAATTTAAATTCCTTTGCTTTTTTGTATCTACAATGGAGGTAAAATATTGGTTCTCTTCTTTTTCCTCTCTGTACTTTAAATTATATAATTCAGATTTCAGATCTATGTCTATTTTCTTTACTTTTGGTTTAGCTCTTTCTTAATTCTACCAAAATAATGGAGCACTAGAACCTATGGCTTTTTCTATTTGTGAGTGGATTGTGCTTTCTTACACAGACAAATGAATAAATAAAATGGCTGAATAAATTTAAAGTTGGGTTTTCTTTTAATTTTCTATGTACTTAAGACATAAAATGAAGTTCATTTAAAGCCTTCTTTGTTGTTTCACTTCATTTATTGGGCATAATAGCAATAAATGTTCTATTTAATCTGTTTTGAAATAGGGAAATAGCACTCAGATTTATAATAAAACTGGAGGTGTTTATTATATAAGAGTTGCTTAATGTGCCACTGATAAATGTACTAAAGCTGGTGTTATTTAATATGTTAGATTTAGATAATATCAGACTACCATTTCCTACTAGCTGTAAATATTTTATAAGTTCATAATAGAGGCTTCAAGTAGTACAATATACATATGTATTTGTTATATGATTTTACAACTCAACTCTTTATAATTTTTCCAGGGGTTTTAGTACTTAATTATCAATGTATTATGGTTATATATAATTTTACAACTATTACAGAATAATAGCAATAAATCATTTTTGAGATGATATGCCATAAGACTAAAGCATTTATTACCATCTGGTATACACTTAGGCTCCACTTTTATTTATCTGCTTTGTGTTTTATAATTTTCAAAGGTTTATACATTTTATTTTATATGAGAGCTCACGAGATATCATAGTTTAAAGTCTGACACTACCTCCCTTGCTCTCTCTCTCTCTCTTGCTACCGTGTAAGATGTGCCTTGCTTCCCCTTCCCCGTCTGCCTCAGTTTCCTGTGGCCTCTCCAGCCATGCAGAACTGTGAGTCAATTAAACTTTTTTTCTTCATATATTACCTAGTCCCAAGTAGTATCTTTATAGCAGTGCAAAAACAGGCTAATAGAGTAACCTATATAAGGTAGAATTTGTCAGGTTTTCATGCTGTAGAGTAATTCTCCCCTCTATTCCTCTACCTTTTATACTTCTTTCTCTGAAAGGAAGTCACTATGTGCAGCCCACTGTTAAGGAGAGAGTTATTGTGCTTCAACTCATAGAGGCATAATGTTTACAGAAATGGTTTGAAATTATTCTGAATAGGTATTAATTAATTTATGTAACCATTTATTTATATTAGTATGAGCTCACACATATGCATGTTATATATTGAATTATACACTAAGACTCAACACTTCTTTACCAATTTTATTCAAAATTCTTACGTTTTAGCAATTGGAAGCTTTTAAGTTAGCATGTGTGTCCATTTGACATACCCTCACCATTATGTTTTTGTTTTGTTTGAGCATTTTCTTACTTTCTGAAACTACAAGATGATCCAAGTTCATCTTGTATGTTTCCTGCTCCAGTCCTAGGATCACCATTTATTCAAGGATCTCTGGTTTCTTTTATTAGGGAATGGTAGCAATAATTAAAATCCAAGAACTAGGTGAGCACCTTGATTTTGCATTTAGGACATCTTAACTGACAGAAAAGAAATGCATGTGTATATGCTAGCCAGTATATGTGTATGTAAATATCTACAGGCATACTTCATTTATAGGTATACTTCACTTTATTACACTTAGCAGATACTGTGGTTTTCACAAATTGAAGGATGTGGCAACCCTGGGTCTAGTAAGTCCAGCAAGTCTAAAGGCAGCATTTTTTCCAATAGCATGCTCTAAATTTGTGTATCTGTGTATTGCAAACTTTATTATTATTATATTTGTTCTAGTAATCTGTGATGACTGATTTTTGATGTTTTCATCATATTTGTTTTGGGGCACCATAAACCATGCCTATATGAAATTCCAAACTTAATTGATAAATGTGTGTGTTCTGACTACTCCACTGATGGACTGTCCCCCGATCTCTTTCCCTCTACTCAAGCTTTCTTATGCCCTGACACACAGCAATGTTGAGGTTAGATCAACCAGTAGCTCTAAGATGGCTTATAACTGTTCAAGTGAAAGGAAGAATTTTAGGTATCTCATTATAAATCTTAAGCTAGAAACAATTCAGTTTAGTGAGGAAGGCATATGGGAAGCCAATATAAGACAAAAAATTAGGTCTCCTGTGCCATTAGCCTAATTGCAAATGCAAAGGAAAGTGCTTGAAGGAAATTAAAAGTGCCACTGTAATGCACACATGAAAAATAAAAAAGTGAGACAAACTTTGTGCTTATATGAAGAAAGATTGAGTGGTCTGGATAGAAGATAAAACCAGCCACAACATTCCCTTAGCCAAAGCCAAATACAGAGTAAGGCTCTATTTCTCTTCAATTCTATAAATGCTGAGGGAGATGTAGAAGAAAAGTTGGAAGATAGCAGAGATTAGTTCATGAGGTTTAAGAAAAAAAGGCCATCTCTGTAATATAAAAGTAAAAGAGAAAGAAGCAAGTGCTGATGAAGTTGCACCAAGTTATCCAGATCTAGGGAAGATCACTGATGAAGGTGGCTACCCTAAACAACATATTCTTATTGTAGATGAAATGGCCTTATATTGGAAGATGATGCCATCAAGGACTTTCATAGTTAGAGAGGATAAGTCAATGCCTAGCTTCAAAGCTTCAAAGGGTAGGCTGACTCTCTTGCTAGAGGCTAATACTGTTAGTGACTTTAAATTAAAACCAATACTCATTTACCATTTCCAAAATCCTACTGCCCTTAACAATTATGCTTTGTCTGTGCTCCTTAAATGGAACAAAGCATGAATGATAGCACATCTGTTTCGATACTGTTTACTGCATATTTTAAGCCCATTGTTCAGAAGAAATAATTTCTTGTACATGTGAAGAACGTGCAGATGGCTCTACTGCACTTCTGCTGCCTGTGCAAACAGAGTGAGACCCTGTCTCAATAAACAAAGAAACAAAAAAGTCCGTTATCAAATATTCAATAAAGGTTTTAAATCTTGATTGAAATAAAAAAAACATACCTCAATCTAGTTAGATCTAGTTGGATATAGAGGTTGAATTAAATAGATTCAGATACAACTTTGTCTTTTTTAAAGAAATAATACATATTGCTACATGCTTACTGTTGCGTCATACAAGAGGGAAACAATGCCCAATTATGTCTTTGTAATAATACAGCACGATTGTGTTTTCATAGCATTTTATTCTATTCTTTGTTTCTATGTATTCAAATTTTTATTTTTATTTCACATATAAGAGAAAGTATTTGTTGTTCTGTCTTGTATATTTCACTTAACATAGTGTATATTGTCACAATAGGAATGATTTTCTTCTTTTTAAGGCTAAATAATATTCCATTGTACATGCACATTTTCTGTATGTGTTCATCCATTGACAAACATTTAGATTATTTTCATATGTGGCTATTGTAAATAATACTGGAATGAACTTGGTAGTGCAGATAGATATCTCTTGGAGATACTGATTTTATTTCCTTTGAATATATCACCAAAAGGTATGTATTTTTGCTGGATTATAAGGTAGTTCTTATACTTCTATTTTGTGTGATGCATAAGTTATAAGTTCTATATCTAGGCAAGTTTCTTTTCTGAATAAGGACATTTGAATTAATCACCATTTGTTGAAAATGTTTTTTTGTTTTGTTTTGTTTTGTTTTTTCTCCATTGAATTGCCTTTGCATCTCTGCCAAATATCAGGTAACTATACTTGTATTCCGGGTTCTTTTTTATTTTATTTTATTCATCCATGTGTCTATGCTATATTGATACACTATAGTTTTATAAGTATTGAAATCAGTTCATGTCAGTCTTCTAACTGTTCTTTTTCAGTACTATGTTGGCTATTCTAGACCTTTGCCTTTTCATATTAACTTTAAATTCATATGTCAATATCTACAAAATAGCTAGCTGGGGATTTTGATTTGGGATAATTACTCCCTTTAAACTACATCCTTTTTGTTGGAAGATTGCTGGTTTCTTAATATATGGAGAGTTATGAGGGTACTCCTTTATATTGTCTTCCCATGTGATATAGTTTTATCTCCTTTATATTTTGCTCTTATTCTGGGACAACACAGTCAGCAGTTTCTATTAATGTCCAGTTATAAGAATGTAAGTCTCAATTTAAACTTTATGATCTCTATATAATTATGTAGAAAGTGTGCCATGAAAATAAGTAGTTAAGATATAGGTCTCAATCCATGCCCCACTTCGTTGAAAATCAAAATAGAGAAATTATACCCTTTGAAATGGAATATAACTTGAGGAGACATGTGATTTAGAGCATCTAAAAATGTCCTCCTTCAATTTGTAATCAGAACAGACTATCTATGCTTCTTTGAATATTCCAATACAGAACAAATTATTGTAATTATGCTTGAAATGTTCATGAGCCAAACTAAGAAATATTAGCATAAAAACAGCAAGTTGAGAACACTACAAATAGGAATGTATGAAAAACTGTTTTGAAACATCAAGTCACATGAAGACATTTTGCTAACTTTAAATATTTAGTTTGATGTGTTATCGTAAAGGACACAGTTTTAAATGTCAACAACAAAGTTGAATAGATTATTTTTATTAATTTGAATGTATTTTGATACAATTAAATGATAAAATAAGGAGTTGTTAATTACCTGGACAGATAACACTTCCCCCTTAAAGAAAACATTTGTAACTCAAAACTTAACATTCTTAAAAATAATAATTTCTTAATTGCCATCACAAATTTAGTTAAGGAAAATAAAAACCTTAAGTATTGGAATCTCAAATGTATGGATGTTAAATACTTCAGTTTCAACAGTTTAATATCTAACCAATGTAGTTTTTTTCTCCTTTTCTTTTTTTTTTTTCTTTTTTTTTTTTTTTTTTGACGGAGTCTTGCTCTGTCTCCAGGCTGGAGTGCAGTGGCGAGATCTCAGCTCACTGCAACCACATCCTCCCGATTCAAGTGATTTTCCTGCCTCAGCCTCAGGAGTAGCTGAGACTATGGGCACATGATACCACGCCCAGCTAATTTTTGTATTTTTAATAGAGACAGAGTTTCACCATTTTGACCAGATTGTCTTCATCTCTTGACCTTGTGATCCATCTTCCTCAGCCTCCCAAAGTGCTGGGATCACAGGCATGAGCCACTGCGCCCGGCCAGCTATTTTTTTTATTTTAAAAATGCTTGATAATTACAATGATCAAAACTCAGATTTACTATCTTAGTAGTATTTACAGATTAATTTGCTCTGTTATTCTTGACAGCACTTGCTCTTCTTTGTGTTTTTACTATGTTGTTTCTTTATTGCTTAGTTTTGTTTTTATTTCCTAGAAGTTGTAATAATAAAACGTTCGCTAAAATTTTACGTTATTTCCAGTTATCCTTTGTTTTAGCAATTTAGAGGAAAATAATAATTCCAATACTGCATCTATTACTATGATTAAAACATTTGACATTTTTGCACATATAAACTGTATTAGCATTAGCATAAATATTGGAATCCAGATCATTCAATTTTATCCTTAGGCTAATACTTAATATTTTGCTTATATATTTTAGACCTCTGCCATTTGTAAACTTCTATATACTTTTCCCAAGTGAACTTGAAGTTGTTTATTAAATTCAGTCTTAATCCATTTTATGCAGTTATATTTGAAAATTGTACAATGAAATTGAGAGTAAATATCACATTGAGATATTTTCAGGCTCAACACATGAAATATCTTCAGAAAAGCATTTAGAATCAGGGTTAGAAATTTCACCAATAAACATTTTCAATGATGTGAAGTATTTAAATAGACTCCTACCACTGAAATAGCTGAATTTTCAAGTTCATATAAAGTAAGAGCCCAATATACATACTATAGACTGAATTCTGTCCCCTCAAAACTTTTACGTTGAAATCCTAATCCCCAGTGTGACTGTGTTTGAATCTCACGTCTTCAGAAGGTTATTAAGGTTAACTCAGTTCATAAGGGGTAAGACCTAATACAATAGATTAGGTAACTTTATAAGAGAAAGAAAGGAGAGCACTCTTTCCATTCATACACAAAGAGGTCACATGAGTTTACAATGAGAAAGTAGTCACCACCTACAAGCCAAAAGAACAAACCTCAAAATGAAATCTACTTTGCTAGAAACTTGATCTGGTAGTTCCCAGCCTTCCACACAGTCTATAGCATTTTGCTGTGGTAGTCCAAGCAGACTAACACAAATTATACTAAAACTGAGTTATATTATAAAATTGAATATATTTGCATAGAAACCCACGTCCACAGAATTTTTGTGCTATGCACTCTACAATTTTGTTCAATGTGTTGCATGCACTTTAAAAGGTAATTCAAATAAATTGTGTTTTCATTTAAAATACAATGTTATTACAATTAAACTACATCCAATAGACACTCTGGATTCATGGATATGTAAAGAAAATGAGAAATTTTTCTTGTTATCCACCGAAATGGCAATAGGATGAAGAAGAAAGAAATAAAGATATTTGTCAAAGTTGAAGAATGAAACTGAGAGACATTCATTCTGGGAATCCAGAGTGTGTGGTTCTGAACTGAATGGCATTATAAAAGCATAATATGTTTCTAAAGTTTCTTTAGATTTCCTGTACTAAAGTTAAGTATAATGAAACATCTCAAAACTGGGGATGAAATCCCAAGTTATTTTTACACTGTTTTTGTAGACAAGTAAAATGTCTTTTGCTTCCAAATTAGGAGCTTCTAATTAGAATTTAAATAAAGATTGTAATGCATCTTCAAAATATTTGAAAATGCAGTCCTCAAGAAATGTGAATAATAACAATCATACATAAAGAATCATGAAGAGATGCAAATTGCTCTTAAAGTGACCAAATTCTACAATATCTAGTCTAGAAAATAGGGGTTAATAATTTTCCCAAGCCAAATTTGATGAACAGTAGACATGATTCAGATGTATTACTCTTCTGGTAGGCTTCAGATCCATTAATAAATTAAATTGCTATTGGTTATATTATGGACACGTTCTGAATAGACCTATTTTTTACACACATTTAATGAGACATAATTCACATGACATACAGTGACACTTTTAATATGAACAATTAGATACTATGGATTTTTAAAATATATTCATAAAGCAGTGCAACTATTACCATAATCTAGAGTATTTGTATTGCCTTCCAAAAAAATCCCAGAGACACTTCTGCTTTCAGATTGCATGTAAAGTGTTTGGAAGTTGTTAGTTTTATTCTTTTCTTTTATTTATTTATTTGTTTTGAGATGGAGTTTTGGTTTGTTGCCCAGGCTTGAGGGCAGTAATGGCAAGAACTCGGCTCACTGCAACCTCTGTCTCATAGGTTTAAGCAATTCTCCTGCCTCAGCCTCCCATGTAACTGGGACTATAGGTGCGCACCAGCAAGCCCGGCTAATTTTTGTATTTTTAGTAGAGACAACATTTCACCATGTTGGCCAGGCTGGTCTTGAACTCCTGACCTCGAGTGATCCACCCACTTTGGTCTCCCAAAGTGCTGGGATTACAGGCATGAGCCACCATGTCCTGCCTTGTCAGTCTTATTCTTAAAGCAAGAAAAATGGAACAAACTGAAATGACTTTTCGTGAACCCATCAGATGACTGAGGTTGCAGGGTAAACTGCCACCCAGAAATTTGAAGAAAAAGGAAAATCCAGAGAGGCAAACCTAATATCTACTTATCTGGATGAAAACCTGGCAATAAACTGTTAGGAACATGGTAAATAGTAACTTATGAATTTCTGGAGACAGTGTGACCTAGTAGGATAATGAGAAAGTCCTGGGAGCCACAATCTTACAGGGCCTTAGTATTTATATGGCTTATACCACCAAGACCCCCTTCCGGCTTTGTGCTTGGTGAAGATCTCAGAACTCTGTAAATACAGATTCTTTTACAATATTCACTGTAAAACTCTTCAGGGGAAAATAAAAGAAATTTTTGCACCTAGAAGAAGAGATTTTCTCCCATGTCACCCCCTTTTAGACTTCCTGTCTTAGTTATGGAGATGAGGGAAGCTGTCACACTAGAGACACGCATGTGACACAGCTCAAAGACACAAACCCACTAGAGAGCTGAGATTTACTCATAAGTTTACAGAATAATTCTCATCCCCTACACCTACAAATGAAAGTACTGTATTACTTAAAGATGAACTTAGAATGGTTAAAAAGGCACGTTGCAAACTCATTGGAAACTACTTAAAAATTTTTAAAAAGTATTATCAATGTGATAAGTGGGCAGTTATGGTGAAATCAAATAAAATATTCAAGTAAAACAATAGAAGGGAGAAAAGAGAGAGAACAGAATAAAATTTAAAAGGCAATAAACAGAAGATAGTTAAAATCATGGTAGCTATCAGGCCAACTATATAAACCATCATTTTGCATATCTCATAATTTATGTTGCAAACAGAACATTTAAAATATTGCATCATAACAACTTCATATACTGATCTTCCTTTGCTGGACGTTGTTATCATTGCTGTTTGTTTATTTATTGTTTTAATGACTTGGCTGAATTATTTCACTGAAGTCCCTTTACCTTGCCTTGTGCATCCTCTAACATCAGTCCTCAGAAGGCAGAGTCTTGGTCATGTGTACAGCTTTCCTGACTCCTCACTTCCATTTCTGGGAATGACTGTGGTTCTAGCTAAACCCTGTTTGAGTGCCTCTCTCCCCAATCCTTCTGTAAAACTTCTAGATGGTTTGGCTTTATTGGTATCATTCCCAGATATTAGCATCCGTTAATTGGTACCCTGTAGCAGATTGCTCTAATATTTGGCATTACCTTGGGGCATAAATTGCCCCACAATCTGATCAAATTGAAAATAACACCCTTTATAGGGGTAGTTTTGAGTTCAATTTTTGAGACATGTTACAATCCAAATAGAGATATTTTTATGTGTCTCACTCTTTTGTCCTGTTAAATTTTTTAGCCTCTTCAGCATCTATTTTATTGCTGTCATGGAGTGACCAGACTCCTCTTAATGCCTCACCACCAAGATCTCTATGATTTTGGCAGAGTCTTTAGGCTTAAACTTCCTAAAACTTTCTTGAAAATAAATAAAGTTCCTTTAGAAAGAACCACAGAACTTTGTGTTATTACAGTCTGCAGCTCTTCCTGGACAGCATTTCTTTACTACTGCTTGCCAGGGTTGGGGTGAAACAGTGACTTGCTTCTCTGTGGATGACATGTCTGTGTTACTAGTGAGGGACTGAGTGGTGATGATAATCCTTGATCTTCTCAGATTGCTGCTCTTGGCACAGGACTCCCACCCTAAGAGCCGGTTGGGGTGAGAACAGTCAAAGACCAGTGTCCCTGGCCTTCCATGTCTAAGGGTAAAGCTTCTACCCTACAAGTGGAGGCTGGATGGACGAAAGAAGTACCATTCATGTCAGTTGTATTTTCATAAAGTAAAGCTCCTGCAACCTGGGCTGGAGAAATAAGAAATGCTGGTCACCTGCTCTTCCCACAAGAACCATCTCTTTAGACTAAAAGCTGTAGTTAATGTAAACCTCATCTTCTCAGCCCTATCTGCTTGAGCCTCCATCACACTGAGCTGGAGACAGTTTAAATGAAGGGAGAAGAATTCCATATAGAATTGAGGCAAGAAAATAGAGTATATTTTCAAAAATGAGAAAATACCAATATGTCTGGAGCTATGGTGGCAAAGAAGAAATTGTGATCAGACAAATTCAGGTGAGGTAGGTAGGCCTGCTGGTTTAGAGGAGTACAGGTCCTATTAAAATGTTTGAACAAAGGTGTAAATGACTAATTACAATTTTACTTTTCTACCCAGGAATCTCTTAATAATAATGAAACTCAAACTGAATGAATATTACAGTAATGGGAGAATTATGGTTTGCTAATAGCAGCTATCAAATTATTTAAGGGAAAGTAAGGCCTTTGACCATACTGAAATAGAACCACAGAGAAAATTTCTCGTTGTTTAGTTTCATATGTGATTAAATATAATCACCAGTACTGCAAATAGGAGAAATAGCCCCAGAGGAAAGCTGAATTTAAATTTTGAATCAGTTGATTCAAATGAGGATTTTCAATCAGAATATATATTTTTTAATAGAAACCATATATATGTATATATATGTATATTTTGCCATATGTCTCGCTTCAGCATTTGGTAAATGAGTGACATATCACCTACTGCCACTATCACTACTAGCTGGCCACCCCACTTTATGTTCATCTCTAGAGAGAATTGTTTGTATTTGTTTGTTAATTAATTCTCTTAATTTCTAATATGATATTCATTCAACAAACATGCAAGTGTAACATAAAAATATCTGAGATTTGGATTTCAGCTTAGTTAAAAAGAAATTCATGGATAACTTATTCAGAAAATCTCAGAAAGATCCAATTTTAGATGGATTTCTGGGGTGCAATTATGTCTGAAAACAGTAAATACTTTGTAAGCCATTCAGGGACAAAAAAAGTTAACTTGTGATACTTTGTGCTAACAAAAATAGACATAATTCTTCTATATTTGCATTTTTATCATGTCCTTTTCACCTCAATATAATCTTGAGATAAATTAGGCATGCCACATATGTGCTAGTGTTAAGAATTATAATAAAGGTAATACAGGACAGTTAGTTTCCTTCATAACTATGAGGTGGTGAATACAGACCTTCAGTTGTTATGGCAACCTTCAATTAATGAAACTATCATCAAAGTCATCTCTCTACAATATTTAATAAGTTATTTCCATTAAATATGATTGAATGTTCCATTCTAAATCTAATGACAGAGCTGAAGTTAAAAGCCATATTAGAAAAAAATGAAAATAGATATATCCTCTATTGTTTAATGGAGAAAAATCTATCAAAAACCTCTCTTAAGATTAAATTTTTGTAAAGACAGCTGCAGCTATGCTGCCAATAAAATATTAATAGCTTCTATATAGTTGGACTTTTATGTAGATTTATGACTTATTATGGATTTTCCATTAGGTAAGTAAGAAAAATATGATGATGATGATGGTGATGATGATGATGGTGATGATGTTAACTGACAAAAAATGATGCTAACATTAAAAGTGTTAATTGATAAAAATATACTAACATAATTTTATATTTCTCAAAATAATTCTCTTCAAACTATCTCACAGATTTATTAAAATAAAAATTTGAAAAGTCAAAAGTTACAGGACATGGCTTTAAGAAATAAAACTTTAATTTATAATGGTTATTATTTATAAAATGACTGTTCATATACCATCTCTAATCATCAACACATATAAGGTATATTTTTATTAGCCCACTTTATAGTTAGGGAAAAGTAGACATCAAAAGCTAAAATTAAAGTAACAATTTAGGGATCACACAATTAGTACTACTTGAGAGAGCAAGCATTTGTGCAAAGTTAATTCAGTGCCAAAATCTGCCCTCTTTTCAGGCCATAATCCCTCCTTAGAGTTATTTTGAAGTTACAATGTAAAAAATAATAGTATAATATTTATAAGTCTACAAACTACTTTCATAAAATTCTAGTGTATTTTAGCTACTTACAGTAAAATAAAAATGAATATCTGAGTTTTTTATGAGCTCTAAGCTAATAATGCTTCAGCTTTAATGTTCGATAACTAAAATCTCCTTGGAGCACAACTCAGGATAATGTGAAAAGTAACTGGAGCATGATTAGAAAAGAAAATATTCTGTGAATCAGTGATCAGCAATGTGAACCTTGGGAAGGAAGCTACAAGCTACAACTTGGAATAATAGGATTATTTAGTGACAAAGATATTAATAGAATCAACCAGGAAAGTGTCTTAGATAAGTGAGCCTTTTTATTTTTACTTTATGTGCCCAAAGAAACGAACCTAATATTGAGGTAATGCCTTATTTTACATATATGATTAAGAGAATTTCACATTTATATTACTCCTCATTTGTCTGTAAAGGACAAAGATAAAGTATTATTGCTGTTATATATCTTTTTCTTTGTGTATTATCTCTGTGAAAGGATGAGTGTAGGATAGCTACACATCAGTGATATAGCTACATATCCAAAGTTATGGTAAGCACTTTAAAAGAAAATAGTCGATATGATTTTGTATAAAATGAACTTGCTCCAAATAGGTAGATGTAAGTCTTCTATAGGTGAAAACCATACAACTGTGCCAGTTTGGACATTGCTGCTTCTTTCCAGAACATATTTTTTAAAAGATCAGACTTATAAACATTTCAGTATATTTTAAATTATATTTTCCTTTTAATATATTTTACTGAGGTATGATTTATGACTAGTTTGAAGAATTTTGACAAGTATACACAGAATATTAACACCAACTCAATGAAGATACAAAACATTTCTATAACCCCCAGTGGGTCCCTGCAGCCCTTTGTGGTCAATCTCCTCCTTCTACATACGACTTCTTGTAACTACTTATTTGTTTTCTGTCACTATAGCTTAGCCTTTTTCAGAATATCTTATAATTAGAATCATAAACAACATATGCTTTTTATGGCGGGCTTCTTTCACTTAGCGTAATGATTTAGAATTCATCAATGTTATCACAAATGTCAGTATCCCATTTCCTTTTCTTCCTGAGCAGTGTTTCATTGTATGGATGTACCTCTATTAGTTTCCCAACTCACCAGTTAATGGGAACTTTGTTGTTCTTTCTAGTCTTTGTGTATCATAAATAAATCTTCTTAAAATCATTTAAAAACCCAGTTTATGTGTGGCTTTATGTTTTTATGATAAATATGTTCAAGAAGTTGTACCAGGTTGCATAAAAAGGATATGTTTAACTAACTGTAAAATAAATTGCCATGCCATAAAGTAGCCATATATGGTTGTTCCACATCCTTATGAAAACTTGATATTCTGTGTGCTTTTTAACATTTTTTGACATCATAGATTTGAATTGGCATCTAATTTTTAATCTGTATTTCTCCCATAATTAATTATGTCAAAAATCATCTTATGTGCTTATCATCTGTATATCTTTGATAAATTATCTGTCCAAAACATTTGTATATTTTTAAGAGTTGATTTTCTCTTATTAAATTATTTTAATTATTTAATTTAGTTCTTATATTTTAGTAAAATATTCATAGAGATTTTGCAAATACTTTTAATCTGTGACTTTTTAAAAGCAAAATATTTTATTTTTAATGAAGTACTATCTTTCTTTTTTGTATTTTTTGTGTCTTATACAAAAATACTTTCCTACCTCATATTTCATTAGGTTGGTGCAAAAGTAATTGAGGTTTTTTTCCATTACTTTCTATGGTAAAACACAAAAATATTTGGGGTGAATATAACACTACATTGGTCCATTTAAATTCACCCCAAATGTTACATGTATTTTTGATGATATTGATTTTGTCTTTCTGTACTCTGTGTTTTCTGTGATGTAACTTCTACAACAATTTTCTCAATTATAATCTCATCTAATGTATGATTCTTCTGCATACCACAGGCTTCTGTTTTGGTTAAGCTTTTGCTCCTACCATTAATGCCCCGTTCTTTTGGCATTTTGTGAGAATCTGATTAGCCCACTTCATTTATACATACTAGTTCTTATCACATGCCATTTATCAGCCACTTCCTCTAGATCATCTACCTTCATGGAAATGACCTTTCCCCATGATGAAGTTTCTCCTGACACATTACAACTTCCCATATGTGTGCGTTTGCTCAGGCTGCTGTAACAAAGTATCACAAATTGGGTGTCTTAAGACAAAACAAATTTATTGTTTCACAGCTATGGAGTTTAGAAGCCTAAAATCAAGGTGTCCACAGGGCCATATGCACTTTCAAATCTGAAGGGAAATCCTTCATTGTCTCTTCCTACCTTCTGTTGCTTTGCTGTCTCTTTTTGACATTTCCTGGGCTGCAGTTCAGTAACTCCAAGTTCTGCATTTGTCATCACATCTCTGCATGTCTCTCTTCTCGTGTGGTCTTCTGATAAGGGCAGAGAACATACTGGATTGGGGCCTACTATAGTAGAATCTACTTTAGTGAACTTTAAAGCTAATTTCAAGATTTTTACAGCTGTTTACTAATGTGGGACATTTAAATTAAATCTTGTTGATGAACATTGGGCTATATATTTTATATGCATTATTTTACCTCATCATTAAAATGAAACCATACTTACATTATGTTGTCTTTCTTAGTTTTATATATCTGCCTATTAAGTAATAAGTGCAACATTGCAATGCTGATAAAAAATTGGGTAAAATTTATACCACGTTACAGATTCATTTGGCCCGATACATTATTGTTTATATTTTAAAAACTAAATTAATGTTTGTATCCTGCTTGAAGTTAGCTACAACTATAATAACCAGAGTCTCTTGCTCTGAAAATCAGTTCATACGGTGCTAAATATATAGACTGTAGTGTCAGATAAATTGTTGTTCTAGTTCCATAATCATCATTATAACATTTTATAATATTAGGCATATTACATAATCTTTCTGAGCCTGAACTTCTAAGTTTATAATAGGAAGAAAATCTTACTTATGAAATTGAACAGAGGCTTGCAAAATGGCAAACTTCCTATAATATGGAAAATACTCACGATATATTAGCATTGTTATTATTGCTGTCTGTCTACTCATCTTGCATCATGCATAACTTATCAATAATGTTATAATTCTTATTTGCACGCTTTTCATTCCCAAAGATAAACCATATTAGAAAATTAGAAATGTTTGCTTAATAGAATGACTGTTCAAAGTACACAAAACAGTCATCCTCTGAAATATTTCCTATGAAGGCTAAGAGATGAGAGTAAATTGAGTGTTAAATGGATTGGGAAAAAATCAGTAAGTTGAGTCCAGCATTTTAGAAGTTAATTTTAATTATTATTAATGCACATCACTCAGATTCAAATTCTACCATGAATCATGACTATCACAAAATAGTATTGCACATTTAGCAGTAGTTTGATCTAGCTTGCTACAGAATTCTAAATACAAATCAATAAGTAAAAGCAAATATAACCCATTATATGGATATATAATTAGTAATTAAAAGCAACTATAACTCATATTATATATGAATATATAAGCAAATATAACACATTTTGTATATATAGTCATTTAAAAATATGCTATAAAAGTACTAATTTTGTTATATTCTAGTGTCTTTGTAAGTAAACAATCACTAATAGAAGAATTAAAACTGTTTTGCCATCAATTCATATATTGTATTTTTTTCACATTTAGATATAAGGGATTGTATAGCAATTTCAATACCTGAGTTACAAAGAGGAATGCACCCATCAAAGCATTATTGCTTATTTTTGAGGTTATTGTGAGCAAGCAGTTTGGGAAACTTTGACACAGCCTCTGGGTGTAGTAGCATAGAAACAAATGTTTCCATGACAACACTGTGCAACCATTCTCTCAAGATGTACTTCTAGATGTTCATATTTGTGACAAGAAATACAATATTTTTACCTTGAAATTGCTTAAAATTGTTAGTCTTAGCATTGAGTATTATCACCAGCAAGTTTTTAAAATGTTACATTTATAATATCTTTCTTAAAATAAAAACACTTCAATAATAAGGAGATCGGTACCAGTACAGACAACTGTGATTGATATGGGTTCAATTTTGTTGACAATACTAAATAAATTGTATATAATTCTGGTTATTCATGAACGTTAGCAATAAACATTATTATGGTAACATCTTAAATTATTGCATGAAACTATAGTCCACTTTGGAGAACTGTTTGTTTTTTCACATTGTAATTCAAATGTTACATTTGTTAATATTTTGCCAAAACATCACATTCTAACTGGCCAGGCATTCTGTTTAAAACTGTATGAGTTTTTTTCTTTTTTTTCCTTTTTGGTCATATTCTTCTAAATAACCTTTAATGTTCACTATTAGTCTATGTGATGAGGCTGTATATATAGTATTTATCTTGTAAGTACTAGAATGAAATGATGGGGTACAAAGCATCATTCAAAATTGCTCTTCCTTTATAGAATTAATGCTCTGCACTTGACCTTATACAAATATTTCATATAGTAACACTCTTGTATTGGATGGAGTGTCTCCTCTTTTGAGAAGAGAAGGTCAAGGATTTTCTTCAAAATTTAATTTTCTTTTCTTAAGCGGAGAAACGTCAATGATACAATTATTAACAGCATTTCAAGATACCACAATCTTTCATCACGTATTTTTTCTTTCAAACTCAGAGGAAAATGACTTGCTTAAAGAGAAATACTCAGAAATTATGATACTTTTGAAGTGGTCAATACTATTCTTATTAAAGATCTCTTAACCAGAATGAAAGTAGTAATTTGGAAATTATATAGAAAATGTTATTTTTGTGCTTGTGAGAACAGATTAACCATTTACATTTTTCTAAAAACAGTTATTTAGTACTTTAAGCAAATATTTCTAAAAATGTGTTCTATGGAAATGTTGATAGGTGTTTTACAAAATTTATTTTAGAATTGCTTTTTTCAATTTCCAAATAAATTATGTACACCTATTAAAATACTAAACACATATGTAGAGTCAATCTTTAGTCTTGATTATAAGAGGTTTAAATGATGATATGCCATTTTCAATAATGCAGGGAAGTTTCGTTTGACATAGTATTGAATAAATACATGCCTGATATATATTTTTAATTTTTATTTTAACTTTCGGATACACAGTAGGTGATATATATTTATGCGGCACCTGAGATGTTTTGATACCAGCATCTAATGCACAATGATCACACCATGGAAAATGAGGTATCAGTCCCCTCAAGCATTTATTCTTTGTGTTACAAACAATACAATTATAATCTTTTAGTTATTTTAAAATGTACAATTAAACTATTGACTGCAGCTGTGCTATCAAATACTAGGTCTTATTCTTTCTAATTATTTTATTGGTACTCCTTACTCATCCCCAATTCCTCTGTGACCCCCTTCACTGGAATCAGTCACATGTGGTATAAATTTTGCCCCATTGTTTTTCAGCCTTGTATATAATATAGGCAGTTTCTTTCCAACAGATGAGGTCATTAGAAAAAGAGTTTTTTGAATAGATATTCCATTTATTCAAATGTATTTCTTCAGTAAGCATGTTTATCTTCACCAATGAAATAATTTATTTCTCAGCTGTTTTTGTTGTTGTTGTTTGTATTCAACAAAGTTGCTGTCCAAATGCTAGAATTGCTGTGGCTAGTTCTCTATGTAGTCAAAAATTTCACCTTTTCAATGACAAATCCTTTGGCCACTATTCTTAATCCTCACCTGAAGTATCTATCAGCATTCTCAGAGGAAAAGCTCTTCTAAAATCCATGCCACTGAAAACGATAATCTGCTACTTGACACATCCAAACAAGGTCCTATCCTTCTCTAACACCCACCCTCAAATTCTGCCTAGATTCTTCATAGCTTTTGCTTGTTTGGGTTGTTTGTGAAATCCCTCAGCACCCCTTTACCTGTTCAACACAGGTGAGATTCAATACTTTTGTGTGTATCTGTTTCCTGAAATCCCTGCCTCAGTTTGTTGTGAATTTCACAGTAACCAAAATATGCTGTGCACAGACAGTCCCTATGCCTAACTCCCATACTTCTTCTTCTAGCCACAAACTCTTTTACCTATTTCTAGAGCAGTGTTTCTCAGTCTTTTCCTTTTTTTCCCTTCTTTTCTCCATATAGCCTTTTTTTCCTATTATAGTTGCCATTCTTAGGAGTCTTTTTAAACATTATTTTCTGAACTTCCTTTGAAATTTTAATATTAGAGGTATACTGCATATCTATGTATGTACTATGACCTTATGAAAAGATAAAAGGATTTTAATATATATGTGTTTTCAATCCTAAGAAACCCCTCTTTGAAGGTATTACATATTTCCCTACAGGGAATATGTATTCTAAAGAATTTAAACTACTCTCTAGAGTAAAATTGCAATCCATCCTTAGGTATTCTTATATAATTTTTGGTTCCAATTGTGGTTAAGCTAAAATAAATTCCTGACATTAAGAAGGCACTGCTCCTTAGTTTTCATCCTGGGTACTTCCTTTTATCTTCCAATTTTTGCATTTTTTTGATGAGGTCAGTAGAGATGAGGTGAGTATCAGTTATCTATTAGGTAGGTTCAATTCCTCTGAAAGTTTATCACTTTTCAAAATAAGTGCAGAAATAGCCTGGTGGTAATCTCACTAAAATGAGAAGTAAAAGATGACTTTTAGTGTACTTTTTGTAGTGGATTGTTAAATATCACATTTGAAATATGATGATGATTTGAAGTAAATATATTTTTATGGAAACATTTGTCTTCAAATTTTGTTTTCTTTCAAAATAAATAAATGTTATATTTTTACAATGTCTTCTCTGTTTATTACAATTTTTATAGTTTTAAATTATTTGCTAACAACGTGGTACAATATAATGCATTCATAATACGTTTTTTCTTAATTCTAATATGTGCATTTTCAGCATATTTAAGTTCCAACTATTAGCATACATCTGATAATTAACATAGACCTTAAAAAGATTCAGTATTTTATTTTCTTTCTCCTTGCTTTCATAACTAATAATGTTATTAAATCAAACTCGTATCTCCCAAACAATGGTTTAGTTGAATCAAGGACAGTGTTATAAAATCACTTCCTTGCTTGGAAGTGATGTATTTATTATCACTCAATTAATACTTTAGTACTTCAAAATCTATACAACCATGGGGACTATATTGTTTCATCAGGACAGCTTAAATGTTATGCCTATTGTTCTATCCTTATCTTAATAGTGCATCATTTTGCTCTCAAATGTATCACATATGATTTAGAAGTTATATGTTTACCCTACACAATAAGTGAGATTAATCTATAGCCTTTATTCAACATTACCTTTTCAGATTGTATCATAAATTTACTTTGAACTGAGTTGCTTTCAGTTTATAGAAGATATTAAATGTCCTTTTCTTAACTATAAAACTTCCCTCTGTTTTTACAACACAGTCTGAATCATTATTTTTTCTGTCAAAGAAGCTTAAACTTGTCACTAAGAACATGATGACAAGTATGAAAATGTCATGTGAAATTGGTATTTAAAGTACAATTCTAAAAAAGACATTTTAGGGTATAATTTTCTATTTTAAAAAACCGTGATAATTTGGTCATTGTGAGAAAATACACTAAGCTATAACTGTGTCAGAGTAATTTATTTGGACATATCTCCAAATCTAGAGAACATACCCAATACATCTCTTCCTTATAAATTAATATGATCTGAAACAACAAACTTGTAAGTGTAGATTTATGAAGAACAGAACTCATGCTCCTTTTCTAGTTTTTCTATAAAAAGAAATTATATTAAACGGATGAATTTCTGTGTTGACGATGCTTTTCTTTTTTTTTTTTTAGATAGAGTCTCACTCTGTCACCAGGATGGAGATCAGTGGTACAATCTCGGCTCATTGCCACCTCTGACTCCTGGGTTCAAGTCATTCTCCTGCCTCAGCCTCCCAAGTAGCTGGGACTAGAGGTGTGTGCCACCATGCTCTGCTAATGTTTGTATTTTTAGTAGAGATGGGGTTTCACAATGTTGGCCAGGATGGTCTCGATCTCTTGACCTTGTGATCTGCCCACCTCACCCTCCCAAAGTACTGGGATTACAAGTGTGAGCCACTGCTCCCGACCAACTATACTTTTATGAGGTAAGATAAATATGTCAAAATCTCATTAGAGATGGTGTCAAGTAGTGAGGGTGAAGGAATAGAAAGTGTTGCATTACTCGACATGTTTATTTTGGGACTCAGAAACTGTGATCAGGCCATGCCACCAACAGGTATACTTGTACCAGCACTTAACCTTTGGGAAAAATGGTGATGTGTGTACAGAGACTAACACATGAAGAGTAGGAGGGCACAATTGTTTAGTGTCTTAGAAGAATAGCAAAGAAATTTCTCTGAATAGGAAGTAGTCCAAACTCGTGACACATGCTGCAAAATCATTTAAGAATGAATGAAGAATGTGTGAGGCAGTACTAACAGGTACCCTGCAAATATTCTAGGGAACGTATTCCAGGTATCTTGATGAACAGGGTTTTAAAATGAAAAACAAGAGTACTCACTAAAAGCAAATAAAGAGCCCACTTGCTTACTGATCTGTAATCCTGAGGGAAACACAATCAGATTTGGTTTAATATCCGTAATCATTAGAGCAGATTACTTTTTTAAAATTCTATGGGCACTGCTGCTGTGACAGTAAGAGAAGTGAAGAAACATAGTTATACCGTGCATGTTAGCAGATTAAGCAAAGTTACATATCTTTGTTGGCACCGATTCTGCTGTCTGTAGAAGACAGGTCAGCAGCAGGAAAGTCAGTGCTAGCCATGAACAGGTGTTAGCTTGGACTCACTGTGAAGATATATTAGCAGGACTAGTAGAAGTTGACATTTTATTCCAAATGATATTTCACTGTTATTCATCTGGTTGACAGGACTTCCTAAGCCTAGATTATTTCGTTGTTTTGTGACTATAAATTATGTATATGCTTTCAAAATTCTAAGAATTGGTCTAGTTTCAAAGTTTAATGCCTATTAATTTAAGTACTACAATAAGATTAAAAATAGATAATGGGATTCATTAACATGTTAATTTATCCACAGGGAATAATCTTAAATCTAATTTTTTAAAATAATTTTTCTAACCTTAATAGTTTATTCTTTAATGCACAATAGAAGTATTTAACATTTATTTAACTTACCTATTTATATTTTCTTACTCTAAAATTGTGTCTTAGACACTCAGTTCACCTCAATTATTGCTTTTTATTTGAATGTTCCAGACTGCTAAATTGGGATCCTTAGATTTTTCAATTAGTTACATTAATATGTCATATACTACCATCTGTCACTTAATTTTTTTTACATTTTCCATTTGACAGCATAGTGCAAATAATAGTTTTAATCATTTAATTCTAAGCAAAAATATTTTTAGAATTTTAGGTCACATAGAAAATTTGTAGAGTAGCTTGTCAGGAATACATCTGTCATATTTAATGAACAATATTTATAATTTAGCAAAACAATTCACATACCTGCAATTAGATGCTAATTAAATTTATGAGTCCTGATTTAGCAGTTCAGCAACTGAGTTTATATAAAAGTTTATCTGCATAAACAGGTTGATTTATTATGAGATGTGTCCATATGCACAATAGGAAGCCTGTGAACAACCTGAGTTAAATGTGATGGAAGCAGATGATGTAGGAACAATATACATGTGGGCTCTAGAAGGAATATACTTTCCCAAGTCAGTGTTACACTTCCTGCTGTCTCTTCCACTGTAACTGTTTTAGACCATACTCTACTTTTCAGCCATATTCAAGCTTTAATAATGCACCCAACTCTAAGACCGGATTCTTGTTTCCTTCCCTTTCTTTACCTCTTTTCCTAACATTTATCCACAAGTAAAGTTAGATGAGAGGCGTGAGAAAAGTAAGACTGTTAGGAGTCCTTTCTCCTCCAGCACTGTGTTTGGTACTATTGCGTGGGGTAGCTATGTAGGTTTCACGGAAAGTGAGACTGTTGTTAAAAATACGTTATCTACTTGCCTTGGAGTTTCAATGAGGATAAAGTACAGTATTTGAATCGATTGTGAAATGCACAGACAACTACTTTTTACTCACATAATAAAGAGGCAATCTTAACTTCTGTTGCTTCCCCCTTACCATCAAGAAACATCAGCTCTCAAATGTTTGCTAATTGTTTCACACCAGGGTTTGAAGATTAGTAAGTTTCTTATCAGTGAGGGCGATGTTTGATTCTTAATCAATTACTTTTAGTCTGTTCATCCAGATGTTCGTAAGTGTGTGAAAGAATATAAGAGGAAATTGGTAAAAATTAGATAGGTCTCTGTTATTTATAAAACACATACACATTTTTTTAAATAAGAAATAATCTGGAAATAAGGTATCGCTGAGAATTTTGCATGTCATAGAAAGTATCATTGTATATTTCTAAGTAATTCCTTAATTAACTCTCTTTCTTATCTATAATCTTTGATATATATATTTTTCCAATTCAATTAATAATTTAGCACTTGCATTAGTGTTTTTATTCTTATATACAATGTTGGGGTTATTTTAACTACATTTTATGGCCAGTGCTCAATACATATTGTTCACTCTTTATCCACAAAACTTCTCAGGAAACAGTTTACGCTCTTTGCTTTCATTTCATGGAAATAGAATTAGCAGTTTTGTTAATGGATCTCATGCTCATTTCTCTTTTAAATATCGTTAATTGCTTTTTAATTATAAAATCTAGTTTTTTCTTTAATTTTCAACTTCCTTGATATTATGTAGCTTTTCAGAATGTTAAATATTACTTTTTCTTCTTTAAACTTTTCTTAGCCTTTCCTTTACAGTACACTAGGCTGGCTGTTTTCTTTTTTCATTTATTATAGTTTAGTGTTTGTCCTTGGCATCAAGTATGGACATAGTTCTTTTTTTTTTTTTTTCTTTACTTCCTCTAAGGAAAAGTTTCTCTGGATTCTTTACCAAGGTTTCAATTGCAACCACTATGTAAAGACATCCAGAGTCTCTGAACTTTGAGATTCAGTCTTTCTGACAACTATTTTCTATTTCTTGCTTCTTTTTCAATCAATCAATAAGCCTTTTAACAAGTTTAGCATCAGGCTCAGTCTCTTTCTCTCTGAAGAATACCTGTTGGCTTTTCTCTTCCTCTCTGTTTTCAGCGCATACTCATCACACTGCCATTTGCTAATTGATGGTCTTTCTTTAGTTGCGCTATACTTCAGTTCTACACACATTTGTCACAGTGAAGCCAAATTATTTTTTTAGATTCTGTCTAAGAATAATAGGATTATGTAATATTAGAGGTCCAAAATGCATTAAAGAAAATACTGGCCAATACACCTACTTTTAAGAAAGAAATGAAGATACTCAATAACTGTTACAATAAAAATATACATTAGCAGTATAGCCAGAGTTAGAGGCCAGGTATCATTATTCTAGGCTAGTTTTCTGAAATATTCAAATGAAAGATCCTAAACCCTACATTCTATAGCTGAACTTCCCAAAATATTGACTGTTAGCTACACCCGGCTCTTGTGCAGGTGAAAAGTGTCTAGTCTGAATTGAGATATGCTATGAGTATAAAAATCATACCTAATTTAAAATACTTGGTACAAACAAAAGAATATAAAATATCTCTAACAGTTTAAAAACATTAATTATCCATTAAAAAAAAATTAAATATTAATATAGGGTCAAGTATATTTCTTATTCCACTTGCTTCCTTTTACTTTTTAAGAAGGTTTAAAATTTAGAATTTTATATTTAATTTACATTTATATTTAACTTACATTTGTGGCACACAATATTTTTCTCTTGGACAGAGTCGTTCTAAAAACTCTTTAAATTAGTATTTTATATATCTTAAAGACCTCTCACAAGGCATTTTCACCCCAAGCAGATCAGACTATCTCAAATCTTCAACATGCAATAGCTCATGTTACTGTCATGTCTTTGCTCCTCATTTTTGTTATTTAAAATATTGCTCTGAAAGCATTTTCTTCCATCTCTGTATGCATTTATTTTCTCCAAGTAAACTTTGCTGTTCTTCCTATCAGGAAGTGGAATCCATTTCTTTATTCTCTTGATGACTTGTGACTTTCTTTGACAGGGTACAGAGGAAGAGAACTTGTGGTAGTACTAAGCCTAAGCTTTCAGAAGCCTTACAGATGCCATTTTTACTTTCTTGGAATGCTGCCGTAAGTCTGTGAGGACGCTCAGGCTATCTGATTAGGAAATGAGAAATTGAGTAGAGCAGAGAGAAATCAGCTCTTCTGAGCCTCTCCACATCAAACATCTTATAGCAAGCCCCAAGACTTAAACATGAAACCAAAGGCATCAGCCTTTAGGCAGTCCTACAGATGTCTGAAGGAACATCAGTGACTAGTTGAAATCAGCAGAAGAACCATACAGGTGAACTTGACCCAAATGACTAACTCACAGAATCACGAGCAAATTAATGATCATTTACCTTTGGGCTGTTTTCTTGATAAATTCAGTAACAGAAAATTGATACCAATCATCTCTCTTTATACTTCAAACCTAGCACTTCATCTGAAGCAACTTTTATTGATAACTTTCATGCAGACTTTTCTAATAACCATAGACTTCCAAAGGTTTCTCTTAATTGAATTGAAATAATCTTTGAATATGTAATTTTTATAGTTTTAATTTTAAAATTATTTTACAAATATAATCTTTGCCTTCATAACTATGTATTTTAGCTCATTCCTGACAGAGAATGTGAGATTTATAACATAGTACTAGAGTTCACAGTTATGGCAGACGTTGTAGCAATGACTGCTGTCACTTGCCAGCATTACTATATGTCAAGCACATATTTTAACTCTCATAACTCTATGGTATGAAAAGCAATTATTATACTCAAGAGGAATTGAGACATAGTGAAGTTTCTAACATGTAGGAGGTCTCACAGTGAGAGTCTGCAGGGCCAGGGTTTGACACAGAACCAATTATCTCATGCCAGAACTCTTACTCTTAACCACTTTAGCCTAATGCCTTCTGTAAAACTACTGCACAGAGAAGATTTTACTTATGGAAGCCAATCAGTCTAAAGGAAATAACTGACATATTCTAACTTTCTTTTTTTTTTTTTTTTTGAGATATATTCTAACTTTCTAAGCAGACTTTTTCAGTCTTTTTCTCCCTACTTTTCTTTGTCATCTTTTTGCATACTAGAAATCAAGTCTCACAAGTAAACCTCCAGATCTGTTGAATCAGTATTAGATTTTGAGGGGAGCTCATAATCATAGCCTTAATTGCTAAAGAAAATAAAATTTTTCTCATTTATATTTCTTAAGCTTCCCTGTATCCTATCATCTTGCCAAAAAATCAATCTCAAACTCACCTGCTTCTGTCAGTTTTCATTACTATCAAATAAAATAATAATCATCCTAGACCTGACTGCCTTGTCTAAAAGTGACCCCTTTAATCTACTGTTCATGCTGCAATAAGATATATCATTTTAAAAGTATAAAGTTAATCATAAAGATTGTAACATTTACCTGATAAACTTCTTTCACATACTTAGGAGTCTCTCAAAGTCCTGCAGACTGGTCACTATGTATTCTTCTAATCTCAACTGGTTATTTCACTCATTGTCACCCCTCTCTGCTCTCCATCCACATTGAACTTGCATTTCTTCAAATAAGCCATGTTCTCCAACAATAGAGTGATTTTAAGCAAGCTGATGCCTTTGCATTTTACTATACTTTTTTACTATATTTTGAGCAAGCTGATGCCTTTGCATTTTACACAAATTACTATAAGACAGACAAGGCCAAAATAAAAGCATACCTAAGTGTTGCCTATATACACTTATTCTAGCTGCAAATAGAATGAAAAGGAAACTGAAAGATGGTAGATAAATTTGAGGAAGAGACTGTCTTTGAAAAGATTCAAAGACTTATTGTTACACCAACTATTGATAAGTACTGCAAAACAAAATGGCTTTCCCCAAGACTCCGACAGCTGAGCAAAGACTAGAGTAAGGGCAAATAGACACCCATTCTCTGGCCCAGTCTCCCTCTGTTATATTAGAAATTAAACAAAGGATAAAGACCATGAGCTCATAGTCTTCAAACTGATGATTTAAAATAATTGTACAAATAACATGTTGTGATAGTGAAAGTAAGAAAGTCCACCGATGAAATATCCGGGTATAAAACAAAATAGAATTAGATTAAAAACATTTAATTACTCTTTGATTTCAAAAAAAAAGAGAAATACGGTGATCACACAAAAATATTGCAAAATTAAAAAGTAATATAAAATATAAAAAAGGCATGAACAATCCAACCTACAGAAAGACACACCATTTTTCACAAAAAATATTTTATACTCTCAGTAATAGTAAAGGCTAAAAAATAGAACAAATATAAGAGAATTTGAGGCCTATGAAATACAATATAAAAGAGATATAAATATTAAGATACAAGTTGAAAAATAGTACAATTGGAGCAAAAGTATAATAGAACTTAGAAATAAATAAATATCAAAACAAAACAAAGGACAATACATGCAGCATGAGAATGAATTAATGATGTGGAGGAAAGGTCTGAGATAAACAGATTAATTAGGGAGAGAAAAAAATCATACAGATGAGAGGAATTAGAGTATATTAGGAATGGTGACTAAAAGGATAATTTAACATCACAGTGACTTGTGTAATCAAAGCATGGAATAAAAAACAAGTAGCTCCCTCCCCTCCCCTCCCCTCCCCTCCCCTCCCCTCCCCTCCTTTCCCTTCCCTTCCCTTTTCTCTTCCCTCTTTCCTTCCTTCCTTCCCTCCCTCCTTCCTTCTTTCTTTCCTACCTTCTCTCCCTCCCTCCCTTCCTTTCCTCCCTTTCTCCCTCCTCTCCTCCCTTCCTCTCTCCTCCCTTCTCTCCCTGCTTCCTTCCTTCCTTCCTTCCTCCCTCCCTCCCTCCTTCCCTCCCTCCTTTCTCTTCCCTTCCCTCCCTCTCTCCTTCCTTTTTTCTCATGGAAAAAGAAAAATCTGTTTATAGAAAGGAAATGAAATATTTCAGAAGAAAAACTCATAGAAAATCACCAATATCAAGACATATTCAGGTGAAATTGTAGGACTTTGAAATACTGGAACAGAATACAAACTATCAGAGAGAGGAAAAAAAGCATGTTGATGACATGGGTACGTAAAGCAGATTGACCTAAGACTTCTCCACAATTATATTTAATGTTCAGAAATAGTGAAACCCTATCTATATATTTTTGAAAAGTAGTAAGTATGCTTCAAGAAATTGATATTTAACTAACTTTAATTCATAAGTAAATTTTCTAAAACATTTGGGTTCTCAGGTAAAATACAATTCCTAAGAATTTATGTTTTATAAAGTAAAAGTATTAATAAAGATATAGAATATACATTGATTGTCTTATATATAATGAACAGCATGTTTCAGGATATTACGTGATGGAGTTTGTATGTTTGTTTTGTTTCCAACAAACGGGTTTCAAACATGCAATTTGCTTTTTCTTCAATAAATTCCTATCAGCACTGCTTTCACCATTCTATCAAAGCAGAGATTTCCAAATACTCCTGGCTTCTAAACTATTAAAGCTAAGTTTAATAAATCGGTAGGCAAAGAGGGATTTATCTGCAACGGATAGACAAGCTCTGATGGTAAGACTTGGAATCTGTTTCAAATTGGATAGTGTTTAATCTATTTTTAATCATATTCCTTAGATAGAAAAAACAACTCCCAGATATCACATACTTCTATTAATATTTGAGATAGATTTATTGGTAACAGCACAATCTGGCTATCTCATTTATAGGAGAGATACTTGTCTTACTTTATTTCTAATTAAATATGTGTAAGAAGACCTTTGAATCAGAATTTTCAAATGATTATTATTTCCTTTATAGCAATATTTGAAAGAAACACAGGTATTGGAAAGAAGCACACATATTCATGTGTTTTACTTAATATTCAGCTTGTTAATTTTATATATTTTCCAAGGAGAGAAAAGTAAGAAATTTTATTTGATGAGCAGGTTGTAAGGAATATTCAATATCATAAAGAGAAATTTGTCTGACCAACATCAGTGATACTTGTAAATCCTAACCCAGATGTTTTTGAGAATTTCATCCCTAAGCATTAAATCACCTACTCAAAATCTCCACTTGTATATTTCAAAGATACCTCAAATTGAACATGTCAAACCGGAGTTATTATCTTCTTCTAAATCTTCCCCACATCTAGGGTTAAATTTAAAAAAAAAATAGCACCCTCATTTTCCCAGTTGCTGGAGCTTGAAACTTTTGAGTCATGCATGATTTCTCCTACTCCATCAGATCAAAATCTCACACAGTTGCCTATGACACTCCATCTTTATTATCACAACGATAGTCCAGATTACCATTATACTCAATTTATTTTGGAAATCTACTAACATCCATTTTCCTGCCCTTTCTTTGGTCCAGTCTCCACAATGCAGAGAAAATAATCTTTTTTTAAAAATTGGATAATGCCACTTCTCTACTAGGCAAAAACACTAAGCAGTGGATTCTCATTGTCCCAAGAAAAAAAGACAATGTGTTTCAGATGATTTAGAAGACCTTGCCTGAATAGAACCCACCTACCTTTCTAGCAGTAGCTCCTGTTATTGTTTATCAAAGTCATCTTCATTCCAATGATGGGATTTCACAGGTCCTTATATTCTTACTATTTCTATTTTGCATTTAGCGAGTGTTACTGTCTCTTCAGAATGCTCTTTTATTCTGTCTTGTATCTATTGGATTCGTCCTTCATATCTCAACTCAAATATTTCTTTTTCTCAGAAGGATTCACAAGGTAGACTCCCCTTTTCATTTATGGATAGGTATGCTTGTTTTGAGTTCTTCTCTACCTAAGTCTATCTGGTAATATTTCAGATAATTAAAATGTTTAAATCATACAAATTAGAAAATACATAATCTTCACCATAACTATGACAACATGGAATGTGCCTATTTTTTATAGCACTGAATTTCTACTGGTAGCATATTATCAAGAAATTGATATTTGCATGATTCTACTGAATTTGCTTGAAAATATTTCAGTAGTATGAATCTTTGTGTCTGATTATTATATAAAAACCTTTGTGATCTCTTAATTTCTAAGTCAGGATTTTACATAATTACTGGTATCATAATGTTATTTATACATTTCCTATTATATTAAATTCTCTAAATAGTATATGTCTTGCTTATTGTATAAATTACTGGCAGGTCAAACTATGTTGTATTTGTAAAACAATATCAATCAAATTTAAATTTAGGACAATTTAATTTAATGTTGCAAATGTTAATGATAGAATATTTTCAGAGGCAGAAATGTGCAAAGGGGCAGATAAAGAAAAGACTTATTACATATGTTCCAACTCTCAAAAATTACCACTATTAACATTTTGCTTTACATACACCAGTCATAGATTTTGTGCGTGTATAAGTGTGTTTGTATATTTGCATTAAATACTTAAGTGGCAGGTGATATTGTATAACATTTTTAAAAATTGTTGTTGTTGTTTGATATATTATTGTAATGTAAGCATTTTCTCTGATGTTGGTTTGTAGTCACTTCTAAAATACAGATTCTTATAGCTGCATGGTATAACATACGAATAAATTGTATTTAATCATTTCATTGTCACTGGATACTTACCTTATTTATAAGTTTTAATTGAATATGTTCATATATAAATTTTCTTGTATTTTTAAAATATATGGCTTTAAAGTAAGGTCCTAGGAATTGGATACCTGGATCAAAATTATGATTTTATTTCTAAGGCAGCAATTGATTTATAAATAAACAAAATTTATTCTCATTAATTTCAAAGTTATTTTTACACAAAGTTTAAGTATTCTAAAAGAATGTTAAGCACAAAAGCAATACAATTCTTAGAATTAATATTGATAATTCTGTGTATGAAGAAAAAATTTATCATCACCATATTAACTATAAAATTTTTGCTTATAATTTTAATATCTCATCTGAAAAAGATGTAATCCTTGCATGTGAATCTACAATAACACACATAAAGATGTGATATTTAATTTTATTCAGTAAAGTATATGTGATTATCATTGTTGTCTACAACGTATAATAGCAAGTCTGACATACAATGGCAATGCTCCAATGAGTTTTGAAATGTTTCCTATATTGCACCAGTGATCTAGAGTATACATCTAAAATGAATCTTTTCTAAATGGGTATGTTTAAAGCATGCAAATGTATAAATTTTCAAAGGAAGCAAAATGATCTCTCTTCCAATTCTTTAAATATATTCGTTGGTTTTTGCTCCAGCAACTGCAAAGTCAGGCATCTGTTACTGTTTGGTGTGGTGTTGAATTTCATGGTTTGTTAATTTTGCATTTCTGTCTACAAAGCTAATAAAATGAAAATGAGTGAATCTTTTATATTGCAAAATTCAGAATATCCCTGGGGTAATTTTTTGTTCATGGAATTCATTTCACATTTCTCTTTTAAGTGAATGAAAGAAGTTCTCGCTTTTTTAAGTTATCAAAAACTATTATAGGTCACTCAAACTTTAGACATGTTGAAAATAATAAAAGTGTGGCTCACACCATTAATTCCCAATATTTGTTTCAGAGATTCTTTTTACTGTATTACAGCCTGGAATAATATAAAATTTTACATAAAACACATCTTTATACTTTTCCAGTCCATGTGAGTACTGTCATAACACCCTTTTTGTTTTGCAAAATATACAGCGTAGTAGTTGATATCTGGGTAAAAGTAAATTCACTTAATACTGTAAACATTTGAATTATCATTTAATACACACAGCATTTGCTGATGATAGGCAGAGGATCTGCAGTGGTGGGGACTGTAAATCCAAAGTTAAAAATCTCAGTGCTTAAAAATTGTAAATCTAATAGAAAGAGCTCTATATATTTTTCAAAAGTCTAGTAAACACTGTCCAAAGTTTTATACAAGTATACAGAATGAAGAGAAAGCACAATAAACATCTAATAATGCTTCTGAACTGGTCTTTACGTAGTCTGGTAATTTCTGAAATTCGATAATGTATGAGATGGGCTCCAGTAGAGAAGAGAAGGTACTATTTGTATTCGTGGTATATACAAGGTTGCATGCAGGGAACTAGAAGCTTACCTGCTATAAGAGTTAAGTGAAGGAAAGATAAAGGAAGCCACAAGCTACTATTAAAGGATTTATTCTGCTGCAACAAATCAAGTGGTTTTACTAGAGGTCTTCCACAGCAGCTGTTCTTAATATCAAGAACCTACTGAAAGCTTCCTCATTACCATGGGAATCAATGATTCTGAGGAAGCCCCTGCCAGCCACCTGAGTAGCCACAACCCTAAAGCAATTGCTTCGTAAGAGCTTCCGTGGAGCTTTTTGAACATCCCTAGGTCTCCCTACTATAAACATATTTTTTTATGTTTATAGCTTTAAAAAAATATACTTACATGCAACAGATTATGTATATTTAAAGTAGAAAATTTGGTAAGCTTTGACATATGGCCCAAGAAATCATTACCAAAAGAAAAAAATCAAACATCTCAATCCTTCCTCAACAATGCAAACTTCCATATTTTCTAATTACAAGGCAATCCTTGATCTGTTTTCTGGCACTACAGATTAGTTTGCAATTTCTATAATTGTATATATAAAATTAGCACAAGTTATTGAAAACGCTATCCCTTTTCATTGTTACACATTTTCCTTCTTGTCAAAAACCAACTAACCATGTTTTTGTGGGTTATTTTTTTTTTTTTTTTTTTTTTTTTTTTGGATTCTCTATTCTGTTACATCAGTCTCTGGGTCTATACTTTGCTAATGCCATACTGTCTTGATTATAGTTACATTATAGTATGTTTGATATTGACGTATGAGAGTCATTTGAATATGTTTTGCTTTCTCAAAAAGGTTTTAGCAAGCGTAGTTCATGCATTGTTCATTACAAATTTGGAAATGGCTTGCCAATAAATAAAAAGGAAATCCTTAGATGATTTTATTGTCATTGCATTTTATTTATAGAACAAAACACATTGCATTTATCTATGTTTTGGGGGAGAGCTGACTTCTTCAAAATGTTTAGTCTTCAATCTATGTACATGGTATATTTCTCTATTTATTTGAGTTTTTGAGTTCTTGTTTTCAACTCACAGTTCTTCACATATTCTGTTACTTATATTTCAGCATTTAGATTTTTGACCTATTATTAGTAGTGTTTTTAAAATTTTATTTCCAGTTTTCAATGTTAGCATATAGAAATAAGATGTATTTATAACTTTTTTATGTGGTATGCTATGAATTTACTAAACTCATTTACAAATTCCAGGGCTTTTCTTTTGCAGATTATTTAGGATTTTCTAGGTTATTATTGCCATCTGTAATGGGATCAATTTTATTTATTCCTTTCTAATATGCTTGTATGTATTTTCTTTGTTTTTTATCTGAGCACATGGCTGATACTTCCAACAAAATGCTACGTACAGGTGTTGAGACAGAACATTCTAGCCTTCTGCCTGATCTCAGAGGTAAAATATTTAATCTCTTGCTGTAAAATATAACATTGACTATAGGTATGTTTTAGATACTATTTGTCAGAATAAGAACATTTTATTCTATTTCATATTTGCTGAGAACTTTCGTTTATGTATGTATTTGATGGCTTGCTTGTTTATTTATTTATTTATTTTGAGATGGAGTCTTGCTCTGTCACCTAGGCTGGAATGCAGCAGCAAGAACGAAGCTTACTGCAATCTTTACCTTCTGTGCATCCTGTGTATCTGGGATTACAGTCACCATGCCTGGCTAATTTTTTCATATATATATATATATATATATATATATATATATATATGCAAAGTGTGTGTGTGTGTGCGTGTGTGTGTGTGTGTGTGTGTGTGTGCATGGACTGACTTCTCATCATGTTACCCAGACTGGTCTCCAACTCCTGAGCTCAATAAATCCTCCCTCCTTAGCCTCCCAAAGTGCTGGGATTACAGGCATGAGCTACCAGACTCAGCAAAGATTTTTTAACTTGAATATATGCAGAACATTGTCTAATACTTATTACACATTAAATGCTATGATTGTATTTATATGAATATTTATAATCTGTTAAAATGACAAATTATATTACATTTTAAAATGAACTTAATTTTATCATAGTTTTATATATTTACAAAAACATTGTGAGCTCCCATATGCTCCAAACTTGTTTTCTTGTATTGTTAACATCTCACATTAGTATGCTAAATTTGTCACAGCTAATGAATCAATATTCATACATCATTACCAATTAGTTTGTACTTTTTCAAATTACCTTATTTTTTACCTAAGACCATTTTTGTGTTCCAGGATCCTATCGAGGATACCACATTACATTTAATTATCTTAAACCTTAGCCTCATTTTAGTTGTAATGGTTTTTCAGACTTTTCATATTTTTTATGTTCTTTAGGTGAAGAAGAACACTGGTGAAGTGTTTTATGGAATGCCCCACAATTGGGATTTTTCTGATGTTTTTCTTATGATTAAATGGTGTATGGGATTTTATAAAGAAGATCACAGAGATAAAATGCCATTGTCAACATGTCATAACAAAGATACATGCTATCAACATGACTTTTCATGGTTGAATTGTCTTGATCCATTGGCTGAAATAGTATTTATTTTCAGTTTTTTTTAACTCTAAAGTAACTCCCTCCCTCCTTTTTAAAATATTGTACTCAAGAGGGAAATTACAATGCCCAGTCCACATTTAAGAATGGAAAGTTATGATCCACCTCCTAGAGTAGGGAATATCTACATATTTCATTTAGAATTTTTCTGCTGAGTTTTGTATATGTTCTATGTTTTTAAAAAAGTTTAACCTAGTCATTTTTTATGTCAGTATGGGTAAATGGATATTTATTTTATAGCGACATATTAATGTAAGATAGTATAATCTGATACCCATTACTTATATTGCTGTTCAGATTTCCCCAGATTTGTCAGTTAGTATCATTCATTTAGTCCCTGTATCCTTTTGGCATAATACTATCATTACAGGTTTCTGGTGAGTGGCTGAAGGAGCAAGTTTTTACTTACTGGCATAATGCAAAATGCTCCAGACTTACCTTGTATATTCTATATCCTGGCCCTAAAATAAATCATTTATCTAAGTAGCTTTGCTTTCTTTTATTGAAGAACAGTATTAAGGACCAGGACATATAAAGCAAATATTTTTAGAGATAAAGAAAGATATAAACCTCAATACAATAGTGGCTGGAGACTTAAACATCCCTCTTTCAGCTTTGGACAGATTATATATCAATAAACACTGAACTTTACCTGCACTACAGAACAAATGTACATAATAGATGTTTATACAACATTTCACCCAATTTTATAAAATGCACATTCTTCCCCTAAGCACATACTTCATTTTCAGGGAAATACTTTATGTTAGGTCACAAAATGAGTCTAAAAACATTTTAAAAAATTGAAATAATATGAAGTATCCTCTCTGATGACAATGGAATAAACTAGAAATCCATAAAGAAAGAAACATTGAAAGCTATACAGACACATGGAAATAATCAATACCCTCTTAAGCGATCAGTGGGATAATGAATAAATGAAGAAGAAAATGTTTAAATTGCTTAAAACAAATGAAAGTGGAAATGCAACATACAGAAACCTATGAAATATAGAAAAAGCCATACCCAGAGGAAAGTCATAGTAATAAACCCTTATTAAAAAAAGGTGAAAAAAAACTTTGAATAAACAACCAAACAATGCATCTTAAAGAACTTGAAGACCATAACAAAATTCATAGAAGAAAAAGAAATAATTAAGGACAGACTAGAAATAAATAAAATTGAAAGAAATAAAATCAGACAAAAAATAAACAACATAAAAAATGATTTTTTGAAAAAATAAACAAAATCTACAAACCTTAACCAGAGTAAGAGAGAAAGAGAGAAGGCAAGAATAATCAAAATCAGAGATGAAAAAGAAATTTCAATCTACCAAGGTTGAACCATGAATTAGTCCAAATCCTGAATAGACTAATATTAATAACAAGTAATGACAAAATGATATTAAAGCCATGATTAAGGCTGAATTCTACCAATCATTTAAAGATGAACTAATATAAGTACTACTCAAACTATTGCAAAAAAAAAAAAAATGGAAAGGAATAAATACTTCCAAAACCATTCTACAGGGCCACTATTACTTTTTCTGGTTTTGGTAATACTCAAAATACATTCTGCATCTTTTGAAAATACATTCTATATCTTTGTAGAATGTATTTTCAATATTTCCAAATCCAGATGAGGACAAATCAATAATAATAATAAAAAAATTGTAGGTGGAAATTTGTGATGAACATTGATGCAAAAATTCTCCACAAAATGCTATGAAACTGAATTCAGCAACATATTAAAAAATCATTTATCATGACCAAGTGTGGTTCATCTCAGGGATGCAAGGATGGTTCAACACACACAAGTCAATCAATTCAATATATAGTATCAAGAAAATTAAGAACAAAAATTATATGATCATTTCAATTGATGCTGAAAAAGCATTTGATAAAATACAGCAAACTTATTAGATAAAAAAATAATAAACCCTCAAAGCACTGAGTATAGAAGGAACATATTTCAAAACAATGAAAACCAAAAGTGAGAGGTCCACAACTAGTATCACACTGAATGGGGAAAAAGTGAAAGCCTTTCCTCTGAGATCAGGAAGAAGACAAGAAGACCTACATTCATCAGTGTTATTCAACAGTATTTGAAGTCCTCACTAGAGCAATGAGACAAAAGAACGAGATAATAGTCATCTTAATTGGAATGGAGGAAACAAACTTACCTTGTTTGCAGATAATATAACCTGATATTGGAGAAAACCTAAGCACTTCACAAAAAAACTATTAAAAATGATAAACAAATTTAGGTGAGTAGTAGCGTACAAAATCAACTATGGAAATCAGGAGCATTTCTATATGCCAACGGTGAAAAATCTGAAATAGAAATCAAGAATGTAATCCCATTTTAAATAGCTACAAATAGTATACAATACACAGGAATAAACTTAACTGAAGAAATGCTAGCTTTCTACAAAGAAAACTATGAAACATTCATGAAAGAAATAGAAGTGGACACACAAAAAATAAAAAAAGATATTCCATGTTTATGGATTAGAATAATATATATTGTTAAAATATCCATACTAATAGAACAAATTTATATTCAATGCCATTCCTATCAAAATATCATTGATATTATTCACAGAAATAGAAAAAATTAGGAAAACATGATGATGGCTGACTAAAACTAGCTGGTGTCTCTCCCTGTCATGAAGAGGAGTTACAGTGGCAGGTAGACTCTGTCTCTTTAACTGGATCATCCTGGAAGACACATCGTGATTCATCAAGAGTGCAAGGTGACCAATGATGAACAGATAGGAGTGAGAAAGAACAGCTACTCACAGGAGATTGGTGTGGAGCCAAGGGAGGCTTCCTACCATGAGGAAACAGTGAGCAAGAGCCCCTGAGGACCCACACTTTTGCCATGGACCTTTGTAATCCTGGGCATAGGAGACTTCCTCAGACCCCCTTCCCCCAGAGCTTTCAGACTAACATGTAGAGCTGTAAGGAGCCTGTGCAAAGCTGCCTCTCAGCCATATGGTACCTCAAGGACTTTAGCCCTACCTCCAGCACATAGCAGCTGCCTTACAGGGAAGAGGTCAGGCTGTCTTCCTCATAAGCTCCCTGCCTTCCCTGCTTTCCATCACGCAGAGCCCCACTGCTTAGGCCTGTGACACAGTTGCTCAACTCCGGGCTGATCATTATGATTGACGATTTCTCTTCATTTCTCTTGGGTGTAGCCCAAAGGGACAAGTAAAAGGTCTTCTGCCATTGCCACTACCAAGGTTCAAATTCCTGTTTCACCCAAGCTGAGAAGGGAACAAAAAACCTAAGCACACACCAGGGCTGTGGTTTGTGGCCTGGAAGTTCCAGACCAAGATCTGTCATCGGCACTTAAGTGAGAGACAAGGTCAGACTCTCAGATCACTGAGAGAGAGAGCAGAGTTGAAAATGCAAATAAATACAGAGGAACTAAGAGATTAAGAGCCTGTCTACCAGCCATTACGCTTAAGTGCCATCTACTGGATTGCAGTCCAAGCTTCAACAACAAAAACACTTTTTTATTTTATACCACCCTGTGAAACCAAGGCCAATTAATCAACCAAAAATAAAGACTCTGCAAAAAGTTTTGGCTCTCTGAAAGCACCCAGAAACAGAGCTAACCTACTGCACAAAAATTGCATGACAGTTAAAGGAATATGAACTTGCACAGATGAGAAAGAACCAGCACAAAAACTCTGGCAACAATAAAAGCCAGAGTGTCTCCTTACCTACCAACTACCACACTAAGTCCCCAGTAGGGGTTCATAATCACAATGTAATGGTTCAAATGAGTGACATAGAAGTCAGAATCAGGATGACAATTAAGATCATTGGGATTCAGGTGAAAGTTAGAACCATTCCAAGGATTATAAAGAATCCAGTAAAACAATTCAAGAGATAGAAGACAAAATAACCATTTTAAGAAAGAACCACACAAATCTGATAGGGCTAAAAAATACTCACTACAAGAATTTCATAACACAGTAAGTATTACCAAAGAATAGATGAACCTGAGGAAAAAATCTCAGAGCTTGAAGAATTAGTTTTTTAAACCATTCAGACAAAAATAAAGGAAAAAATAAACTACCCCAAATACGGTATTATGTAAAGAGACCAAACCTATGACTCATCAGTGTCCCTGAAAGACAGGAAGAGAGAGCAAACAATTTAGAAAAATATATTTGATAATATTGTCCATGAAAATTTCACCAACCTTCCTAGAAGTGTCAACATTCAAATACAGGAAATTCAGAGATCTCCTACAAGATACTATAAGAGATGATCATCTCCAAGACAAATAGTCATCTGATTCTCCAGCCTCAATGCTAAAGAAAAAAATTTAAGGGAAGCTAGAGAGAAGGGATGCATCACCTACAGAGGGAATTCCATCATGCTAAGAGTGATTCAGCAGAAACCTTAGAAGTCAGAAGAGGTTGAGGGCCTATGTTCAACATCTCTAAAGAAAAGATATTCCAATCAAGAATTTTATCTCCAGCCAAACTAAGCTTCTTAAGTGAAGGAGAAATAAAAGCCTTTTTAGACAAGCAAATGCTAGGGAAAATTATTAACATCAGACTTGCCTTACAAGAGGTTCATAATGGAGTTCTAAACATGGAAAAGAAAGAACATTACCAGGCACCACAATATTCTTCTTAAGTACATAGATCATTAGCAATAAAAAGCAACTACACAATCAGTACCCCACAGACAATATGAGATCATCGACTTAGATGATGTTTGGGACCTGGCTGGGCACGGTGGCTCATGTTTATAATCTCAGCCCTTTGGGAGGCCAAGGCAAATGGATCACTTGAGATCAGTAGTTTAAGACAAGCCTGGCCAACATGGCAGTACCCTGTCTCTACTAAAAATACAAAAATTATCTGGTCATAGTGGCACATATCTGTAATCCCAGCTACTCAGGAGGCTGAAACAGGAGAATCACTTGAACCCACGAGGTGGAGGTTGCAGTGAGCCAAGATTGTGCCCCTGCACTCCAGCCTGGGCAACAGAACGAGGCTCTATCTCTACGGAAAAGTCCACTAAACAACAGCAAAATATAACTTCTGACTATATGCTCATGGAATATACTCTAAAATTGGCCACATACTTGGCCACAAAAATGTCAACAAGTTTTAAAAAATTGAAATCATGTGAAATACATTGACAGACTTCAATGGAATAAAAATGAAAATCAATACCAAGACTCAGTACCATCTCTCAAAACCATACTCTTAAATGGAAATTAAACAATCTAGTCCTGAATGATTTGGGGGTAAACAATGAAATTAAGGCATAAAAAATGCTTGAAACGAATGAAAATAAAGATATAACATACCACAATCTCTTGCACACAGCTAAAGCATTGTTAAGAAGAGAGTTTATAGCACTAAACACGGTCATCAAAAAATTAGAAATCTCAAATTACCACCCTAAAATTACATCCACAGGAACTGAAAAAACAAAAGCATACTAACCCAAGAGCTAACAGAAGAAGACAAATGTCCAAAATTAGACCTGAACTAAATGAAATGAAAATAAGAAAAACTATGCAGAAGATCAACAAAGCCAAAACTTTTGTATTTGAAAGAATAAATAAGACTGTTACAATGGAGGTGGTGTTAGCTTTGGTGGGTGCTAACTAGACTTATAAAGGAAAAAAAATGCAAATGAACACAGTCAGAAATGACCTAGTGATCATTAGCACCAAAAATACAGAAATATAAAAAATTTGCTGGGAGTTTTTTATATTTCTTTATGCATATAACCTGGAAAACATGGAAGAAATAGATAAATTCCTAGACACATACAACCTCTCAAGACTGAATCAAGAAGAAATTGAAACCCCAAACAGACCAATAATGAGTTCCAAATTGAATGATAATAAAAAAACCTACTAACCTAAAAAAGCCTTGGACCAGATGGATTCATAGCCAAATTCTACCAGATGACTAACAAAGAACTAATACCCATCCTATTGAAACTATTCCAAAAAATCAGGGAGGAAGGATTCCTCCCTAACTCATTCTATGAGGCCAACATTATTTTGATACCAAAACATGGAGAGACACAATAAAAAAAGAAATCTTATTGAAAACACACACACACAATAGAAACGAAAGCCAATGTCTCTGATAAATATGGAAGCAAAAATCCTCAACAAAATACTAGAAAACCAATCCTAAAGAACATCGAAAAACTAATTCACATGACTGGATAGGCAATATTCCTGGGACTAAAGGCAGGTTTAACATAGGCAAACTTGTAAATGTGATTCATCACATAAATAGAATTAAAAATAAAAACCCAAAGAAGATCTCAATAGAAACAGAAAAGGCTTTTGATAAAATCCAATATCCCTTCATGCGAAAAACATCTAGACATTGCAGGAACATAATTCAAAATACTAAGAGCCATTTATGGTAGACCCACAGCCAATGTCATACTGAATGGACAAAAGCTAGAAGCATGCCCCATAAGAACTAGAACCAGACAAGGATGCCCATTCTCATCACTTCTATTCAAAATGGTACTAGAAGACCAAGCTAGAGCAATCAGATAAGAGAAATAAATAAAAAGTATGTAAATAGGAAGAAAGGAAGTGAAGCCATCTCTTTTTTGGAGATGATATGATTCTATACTTAGAAAACCTCATAGTCTCTACTTAGGATCCTAGATTTGATAAACAACTTCAGCATGCTTTAGGATACAGTATCAATGTGCAAAAATCAGCAGCATGTATACAACAATAATGGTGAAGCTGAGAGTCAGCAGAGAACACAATCTCATTCACAATAGTCACACACACACACACACACACACACACACAGAAACACACACAAATACCTGGGAATACAGGTAACAGAAGAGGTGAAAGACCTCTGCAATCAGAATTAAAACACTGCTGAAAGAAATCAGAGATGGCACAAATGAATGGAAAAACATTCCATGCTTATGGATAGTTAGAATCAATATTGTTAAAATGGCTATATTGCCCAAAGCCATTCATAGATTAAATGCAATTTCTATCAGAAATTACCAATAATATATTTACAAAATAAAAAAAGACTATTCTAAAATTTATTTGGAACCAAACACCATAACAACCTTAGAAGAAAATCAAGATAATACCATTGAGGACATAGGCATAGGCAAGGACTTCATGATAAAAACACCAAAGGCAATGGAAACAAAAGCCAAAATATACAAATGGGATCTATCTAAAGTGAAGAGCTCCTGCACAGCAAAAGAACTATCATTAGAGTGAACCAGTATCCAACAGAATGGGGAATAATTTTGGCAACCTATTCATCTGACAAAGGGCTAATATCTAGAATCTACAAAGAACTAAAACAAATTTACAAGGAAAAAACAACCCCATCAAAATGTGGGCAAAGGATATGAACAGACACTTCTCAAAAGAAGACATTTATGAAGTCAACAAACGTATGAAAAAAAGCTCATCATCACTGGTCATTAGAGAAATGCAAATCAAAACTACATTGAGCTACCATTTCACACCGGTTAGAACGGCGATCATTAAAAATCAGAAGACAACAGATGCTAGAGAGGATGTGGAGAAATAGGAACGCTTTACACTGTGGGAGTGTAAGTGTAAACTAGTTCAACCATTGTAGAAGACAGTGTGGCAATTCCTCAATGATCTAGAAATAGAAATTCCATTTGACCCAGCAATCCCATTACTGGGTATATACCCAGAGGATTATAAATTGTTCTATTATAAAGACACATGCACAGGTATGCTCATTGCAGCACTGTTTACAATAGCAAAGACCTGGAACCAATACAAATGCCCATCAATGGTAGACTGGACAAGGAAAATGTGGTACATATACACCATGGAATACTATGCAGTCATAAAAGAGAATGAGTTTATGTCCTTTGCAGGAACATGGATAAAGGTGAAAAACATCATTCTCAGCAAACTGACACAAGAACAGAAAACCAAACACTGCATGTTCTCACTCATAAGTAGCTGTTAAACAATGAGAACACGTGGACACAGGGAGGGGAACATCTCACACCAGGGCCTGTAGGGGGATGGGGGCCTAGGAGAGGGATAGCATTAGGAGAAATACCTAATGTAGATGATGGGGTGATGGATGCAGCAAACCACCATGGGACGTGTACACCTATGTAACAAACCTGCATGTTCTGCATATGTATCCCAGAACTTAAAGTACAATAATAATAATAGTAATAATAAGAATCAGAATATGTAAGGAGCTCAAATAACTTTATATTAAAAATCTAATTATTTAATAAATAGGTAAAATATCTAAATAGACATTTCTCAAATAGAAATACAAATGGAAACAGGTATATTAAAAGTTACACAACACCATTGAAGGTCAGATAAATGCAAATTAAAACTACAATGAGATATCATTTCATACCTGTTAAAGTGGCTTTTATCCAGAAGATAGGCAATAATGAAAGCAGGTGAGGATGTGGTGTACGGGAATCCTCATACACTGTTGGTGGGAATAAAAATTAATACAGCCATTATGGATAACAATATGGAGGTTACTTAAAAATTAAAAGATAAATCTGCCATATGATCCAGCATTCTCATTGCTAGATACATAATCAAAAGAAAGGAAATCAATATATCCAAGAAATATCTGCGCTTTCATGTAAAGCTCTATTCACAATAACTAACATTTAGAATCAACCTGTATTCATCAAGAGATACATGGATAAAGAAAACGTGGTGGTTATACACCATGGAGTACTATTTAGCCATAAAAAAGGAGATCTTGTCATTTACAACAGCATAAATAGACATGAAGGACAGTATGTTATGTAAAATAAACCAGACACAGTAAGACAAACTTCACATTTTCTCCTAATTTATGGAAGACAGAAATTAAAACAATTAAATTCATGGAAATAGAGAGTGTAACAATAATTACCAGAGCCTGGGAAAGATAATGGGGAGGGGAAGAAGAAATTGAGAATAGGTTAAGAGTACCAATACATAGTTGGATAGAATGAATAAGATCTAGTATTTGATAGCACAACAGACTGACTACAGTCAGCAATAATTTGTTGTACATCTTTGAATAATTAAGGGAGTACAATGGAGTGTTTACAATGCAAAGCATGATGAATGCTTTAAGCAATGGACACCCTATTTGCTCTGATGTGATTATTACATATTGTATGCCTGTATCAGAATGTCATGTTATCTATAAATATATATGGATAATATAAATTATATACACACAAAAATTTAAAAAGAAATTAAGTAATTTCTGTTGAAAGTTAACACAAATTTATTTCAGTACATGTAACTTCTGAATTTATTGAGAAAATTACATAGCTTTTTCCTTTATTTTTAGAATGTCATATCATGCCTGAATTTGAGAAATAAATTCCATTGATCATGATAGATTATGATTTTTACATATTGTTTCTTTTCAGAAATCTCCCTCTACTTGAGTTTGTTTAGGAATTTATTATATAACTTTAGTTTGTTTAGGAATTTATTTTATTTACCCATGAGATGCATAGTGATACTATAGAAATTTGATTTTGTCTCTTCATAGTGTCTTTGTCAGATTTTAGTTTCAAGATTATGATGGATTTATAAAATAGCTTGCAATTAAAAAAAATTTTTTTATTACCCGGGAGGTTGGGGATAAGTTATTAAAAAGTTAGTACTTTTTAAAATTTTGAAATAATTCAATGGTTAATTTACTTTACTGGTGATTTTGTTTATAAATAAATTTTAATCATGGATTAAATTATCTTAATTTTTTAATTGCATATTTTCATTATTTAAGTTTATTTTTTATTTTAACTTCACCAACACATTTATTATAAAAATAGGTTCATAATATTATTCATTTTGTGTGTTTGTAGACTGTTGTGGCTTTTATACTGAAACTAAGAATTATTTTAAAAGTTTCTTTGATTTTCGAGTAATCTATCCAGGGAATTATCAATTTTATAAATGTATTCAAGAAACAACTCTTGCCTTTGTTGATATTCTATATTTAAATATGTAATTGATTCACTATTTTATATTTATATTTTATTTTGTTATTTTATTGTTTTTATGTTACTACTTATTTTTGTTTTGACTAGAATTTTATTAATCAAGCATGATTACTAGATTTGCAGCTTTTCTTTCTTCGTATATATACTTAAACTTTTATTTTCATAAGTAAATATATGATATGAATGCTCAGAAAGGTGGTATGCTTTCTGAAAACAGTCATATCTATCTATGCATCTAACTATAAATCTATCTGTTTAAATATATAGTAAGTAAATTGAAATGCATTAAAATTAATTGGAGTACATTATTTTTTAGAAAAAAGTATGACGCATCTACCAAGTTTCTGAAAGAGAATTGATTTTCTCTTTATTTTCCTTATATTTCATATTGTCCTTACATTTCAAGGGTAATAATACTTGACCTCTATGTTATGCTAACCTCTGAGAACATGTCCCAGGAATTACGTAATACATTTTATACTTTCAGAATCTCATATGTCTGAACCATTTCAATGTAATATGATATATTAAAGCTCTCTGATGATATATAAAAATAACTATGCCATCTGTAATTTAATTTTTCTCTATACTTATGCTAAAATATAAAAGTAATAGTCTTTTAGACCATTTAAAAAATAAACTCCAGATGCTGTAGCAGGTTAAAACCATCATCAGTTTCAGATTTTCTACTGTAATTATACCTGTGATTCTTCCCTTTTAAAATTGGTTGGATACTTCAGAACACTTCCATAGAAAGCATCCCTGATGATTACCAGATTGATTTACAGTAGGCAAAAGTACAATGTGACTTAGGGAGAAGTAAGCATTTAAAAAAAAATACAATTGGTATAGAAGAAGTGTATAGTAAGACAATATTGACAGAAATAATATGTCTGTGAACAAAATTTGGATAGACAATTGTACAGAATCTATCTTCACAGTGCTAAAGTGTTTTAGATTCTGAATTGTCAATTTGACTATCTGGATATATAGCCTAGATAGTCAGTCCAGTTGACTGGAAGGATATATATCTAGATTTAGATGTAGATCTAGATATATATGCTTCTAATATATGTAGATATAAATAGTAAACTAGACTCTCTAGACTATATATCTACATAAAGTAAAAATACTTTTCTAATATTTCTTTACTTAAAATTAACATGATAAAGCTATGAATTTTCAAATCTACTTTTATATGTTCTCCTTTCTGCCAAGCAAAGATTCATTTATATGAGCATTTTAGTAGACTTTATAAACCAATATTTTTGTTATGATTTCATATTACTTTTACCATTTTATTATAATGACTTAAATTTATTCCATTAATAATTTATAAAATAATACTTCTTATAGGTTACATTATGACATGCCTGTGCCTTCCACCCCCAAACTTTACATTCTGTGGTAATTTAATTGTTAAAACCAGCAGCAATATCTATATTTAAATCTAACAAGGAGGAGGCATGTGAAAGTGCATGCATGTATATCATGTACTTAGATTTATATATGCAATTTTTAATTAGTAATTAGTTCTCCAGGGATATTCTTTCCAAACTGTATTCCTGCTTTCATTTTCAACACAAGTCAAAGTATATTTGAAAATATTTTTTGTTTCTAGATAAAACAAAATTGGTAAGATTTATGTTGTTTTTGTTCTTGTTTGAGATGTCATGCCATCATTCAATCAGAAGCTCTGATTTCTACCAAGATGCAAAAGTGAGTGAATGAATATATGGATGCTTATGGATACAGAGACATTAAAAGAACTAGATGTATCCCTAGCAAATAATTCCTTGTGTTACCAATAGAGCAGTAGCATAAGAACCTTCAAATCACTAGATCATGTTGATGATCTCAAATGGCTTGCAATATCTTTCCAAATAAACACACTATATAGTATATAATTGTGTATGTTGTACTATATACTATGGTAAACAATGTAATTAAATTGCAACATAGACAAACAACTCTATTTCAATAAATTATTACAAAGTTATCACAATCCAAACAGTATTGTATTGGCAAAATAATGGCAAATATGTCAATGAATAAAAATAGAGCATCCAGAAGTGGACCCCTACAGACAACTAATTTTATACAGAGTGCCAAAGTAATTCAATAAAGAAAAGATACTCTCCATGATAAAGTAGGCTTTATTCCTGAGATGCAAGGTTTGTTCAATATACGCAAATCAATAAATGTGAACTACCACATTAACAGAATTTTAAAAAATGATCATCCCAATAGATGCAGGAAAAGCTTTCAATAAAATCCAACATTCTTTCATGATAAAAACTCTCAACAGACTTGGCATTGAAGGAATATACTTCAAAGTAATAATAGCCATCTATGGCAAGCCCACAGCCAACATCACACTGAACAGACAAAAGCTGGAAACATTTTACTTAAGAAGAGGAACAAGACAAAGATGCCCAATCTCACCACTCCTATTCAACATAGTACTAGAAGTCCTAGCAGAGCAACCAGCCAAGTAGAAGAAATAAAAGGCATCCAAACAGAACAAGAAGTCAAACTATCTGTTTTCACTGATAATATAGTTCTATACATAGAAAATCCTGAAGACTACATCAAACAGTTCCTAGAACTTCAGAAATTTTCAAGATACAAAGTCAGTGTACAAAAATCAGTAGCATTTCCATACTCGAACGATGTTCAAGCTAAGAGCCAAATCAAGAATGTAATTCCACTTACAATAACCACACAAAAACAATGCCTAGGAATAGAGCTAACCAACGATACAAGATCTTTGCAAGTAGAACTACAATGCACTGCTGAAAGAAATCATAGAAAATGAAAACAAATGGGAAAAATTTCCATGCTCATACATTAAAAAAAAAAATCATTAAAATGGTCATACCATCCAAATAAATTTACAGATTTAATGCTATTCTTAACAAACTGCAAACATCTTTTTTCATAGAATTAGAAAAAAAACTATTCTAAATTTATCCAGAACAAAAAAAGAGCCCAAATTGACAAAGCAATCCTAATAAAGAAGAACAAAACTGGAGAATCTCACTACCCAACTTGAAGCTATACTGTTAGGTTATAGCAACCAAAACAGCTGGTAGAGAAAAAGACACCTAGACAAATGGAACAGGGTAAAAAACACAGAAATAAAGCACCACATCAGTGACCATTTACTCTTCCACAAAATTACCAGAAAAAAAAAAAAAAAGCAATGGGAAAAGGACCACTTACTCACTAAATGGTGCTGGAATAACTGTCTTAGCCATATGCACGAGAGTGAAACTGGACCCCTACTTTCACTACATACAAAAATTAACTCAAAATTGATTAAAGGTTTAAGTATAAGGCCTCAAACTGCAAAGATTCTAGAAGAAAACCTAAGAAATACTATCTAGGCATTGGCCTTGGCAAAAATTCCTAAGTCCTCAAAAAGCGATTGCAAAAACAACAACAAATTGAAAAGTGGGACCTAATTAAGTAATTTCCGCACAGCAAAATAAACTATGAACAGAATAAACAGACAACCTACATAATGGGATAAAATATTTGCAACGTATTCATCTAACGATGGTCCAATATCCATAATCTATAAGAAACTTAAATCAACAAACACAAACCTCTATTAAAAAGTAGGCAAAATCATGAACAGATGCTTCTCAAAAGAGGCTATATAAGCATCTAACAAACTTGTGAATAAGTGCTCAATATCATTAATCATCAGTGAAACACACATTAAAACCACAATGAGATACTATCTCACATTAGTCAGAAAGGTTATTATTACAAATTTTAAAAATAATGGATGCTGGAGAGGCTGTAAAACCACATTTTATTGATTATTTCTTAGATTTAAAAAGGTTACTAAAATAAGAAACTATATGAGAATTCACTAAATTATGCAGTTTTAGGACTAGTTATATGACAAATATTTAATGATAAATTGATGACATAAAATAGCTACCTTATTGCAATTTTTATGCAGAACAAAATATTATAAGCAAGAATAGCAAAGCCTAAAATGAAAGCTGAGTTTTTAAGAGAAAATTGCTATGAGAGACAATCTGACAAATTACAGCAACCAGGATAAAATGTATTTGTAGAATATGTCAAAGACTTCCTGTGATACCATATCATTTCTCAGTTAGTTCTTTCTGTTGCTTACCTCTTTCAACAGAATCTCAACTTTCTTTCCTTTTAATTTTATGAAATAGTATCATGACAGAGGCAGATTTGCTTTTGCTGTTTTTTTAATTGAGGATACTTGGAACCTATGATAAAAAGGTTAAATGTGTGTACACTGAATTGCTCCTAAATCATACTATAATCATGCTAACAATTTTTAAGAACACAGTATGTGTGAAGGATAATACGTTTAGTTATGTAAATGTTAATCACATTCACATAATATTTATACATTGTTATTTTCAGACATTTTGTGTATATATCCAAAGTCTTCTTCATAAAGACAGTTAATATCTCTGATTTGTTTCCTTGCAGCTGTCCAAAACTTTTACATGCAGTAATGTAGCATTCTCTCATAACAGTACTGTAATCTTTACATAAATTAATAAAATGTATTTGTTTTAAAGTAATGCCCAGACACAAACACAAACTCACACGCTCACTTACACCTATCCAAAGTCACTAAATGTAAAATCAGATTATTTTAATTGACATATTCAGGTAAGAACATCTCAGAGGTGAAAATAACAATTTTGTTAAAAATGTTTTGCACTAGTCTCATCTTTTATTTTTAATATAAAATAACAATAATAAACTTCTTAAAATTACATATTTTAGGCTGTTATTTCTAAAGAAGGGAGGTAGTTGTTTGATTTCCTTTGGTTTACACTTCAAGGCACAGTGCAAGATTCTAAAGAGACATACAAGTGTTTACCTGACTACTAAGTTATATCTTTATCTGGTTAATTTCCAGTTCCACACAATTTCTGCCTTTAACATGAAAAAAAAAAAAATCCTTTTCTGAAAGACAGGGATATTACTCTTGAAATACAAAAAAAAAAAAAAAGCCACAAAAATACTACTAATTAAAGCAACTGCAAATGTCAAAAATCAAGAAATCACATGTAAAATGCAAAATGGAATTGCCATAAAAGGGAACATTTATTATATGATAAGAAAGTTAACTGTTAAACTGACACAAGAACAGAAAATCTAACACCGCATGTTCTCACTCATAGGTGGGTGTTGAACAATGAGAACACATGGACACAGGGAGGGGAGCATCACACACTGGAGTCTGTCGGGGGGAAATAGGGGAGGGACAGCGGGGTGTGGGGAGTTGAGGAGAGATAGCATGAGGAGAAATGCCAGATATAGGTGATGGGGAGGAAGGCAGCAAATCACACTGCCATGTGTGTACCTATGCAACAATCTTGTATGTTATTCACGTGTACCCCAGAACCTAAAATGCAATTAAAAAAAAGAAAGTTAACTGTTGATTAAGCATATTTAATCAATATGAAAAATTAATGTAATTGTTTAAAGTCATTCTCCAGTAAAATGTTCTGCTGATTGTAATAACCATATTATTGTGTGTACAATTTTACTGCTAAAAGCTACATCTTATTCCAGTGAGGAAAGTGAGAAATTACAAGCTGACAAAAACATGAAGATTCTGATCAGGAGACACATAGACCAAACACATGCAAAAACTCACAATTTTAACAATGGGATTTTCTATTTTCAGTTAAGCAGTACCAATCATTCATCTGAAAGTGACTTTCCCAAATTATCAAATATATTTTTAAACTCTGCAGTCACTTAATACAGCATTTTATAAACATTTACAGATTCTTTTCCAAGTTAGGGTTTATCTCAAAGAAACATATTTTGCCTTCCAGGCAAAAAATAAAAGAAAATGAAATTCACACAGCATTAAGCAGAGTTTTTTAGAATCAAGAAATATATATTTCTAGAAACTATTGCATGTACCATATTAGAACATTTCTTTTTGTACTCATAGGTTTTCTTCTCTATTTTTTTAGATAACTTTATCTGAAAGGTCAGTGAATCACTCCCTTCTCTAATATACTCCCCCTTCTTTTGCCCTTGATATTTTTGATCCAGGATTGGCAGATGTGGGGCCCTGAGGCAAAGCCATTGACAGAGAATCCTACAGAGCTTAAGATGCACACATTCTATTTTTGGAATGTTACACTTACCAATGAGGACATTTACTTTGGTGACTGAGAACTGTGATGCACTGAGTTCAACCCGGCATAATGTGTGAGAGATTTCCTATTTATTTTTCAGGGAGGCATGATTCAAGAGGAAAAAGTTGAAAACTAAAGATTCCAGAGGTTTACAAAAAGAAATAATTAATCCTGGAGACAGAGTCAAGAGCCAAACAAAACCAAACTACATTTGACTAATTCTATTAATAATTATCTCTTCAAATTTGTAATTAATAATTAAAGCACAGTAGTAAACTATGCTTTAAATTGATGCTAATATAATTATTTAATTTAATCACTTAAATATTATTTTAAATAATCTTTAAATAAAAATGTTGTAGTTTATCATCAAACCATAATTAGTTGCCAGACAATTGGGCAATTTGAGAATTTAATACAGTTAATGAAAGTTGACTAATACCTATGAAAATATTTATTTAAATATAAGTTGTATATAGAAGTATACTGGAAGGAATTTACAAAAGATGTAAAGAATGGATGACAGCCTTTCTTAAGATGCTCTTTGGGTGACCTTAGAGGAAACGTTTAAGGGCTCTGAGATTATTTATATAACCTATAAAATGACATGCAACCTTAGCTTTTTAAAAGTAAAGTGCTAGATTAAATTATAATGCAAATTTCTTTACAATTAAATTAAACAATTTTATGAAAATACAGTGGAAATTCAAGTTTAATGTTGAGAAGAATTGGGACAATAAAACATTTATATATATATATATATGATTATGCAAAATCATGTTTTATTGGAAATGCTTTTGATTCTAAATTATTTAATTGCCTTAGATTTCTATTTTAACTGCATTGGAAAAACCTAGTAAAATCATAAAACATTTAAATCCTCCTAACTCTCAGGAGCAAATATTATTATTTTGGAAGAATATTCAGATTTAACAACATAACCTTGAAGCATTCATCTGCTTACATATTATAAACAGTTTTCTCAATGTTGTTACTAAGAATGGGAAATACAAAACTCTGAGATTGCTTCACATGAATAACAATAGGCCCAAAACTTAAAAAGAAAAAACAAAAGTGAGATAAAGACATACATTGGATGCAATAACTGGGAGTATGAATTCAAAGGGGAAGTTAATTTTCTATTACCAAAAAGCAATAGAATATTAAATAGTAATAACAGTGGATTAAAATAAGTGCAAACAGACTGATCATGAAAAATCAGTATTCTTAGAGGTTGTGGTAATCGCAAGGGTAAAAAGCTAGATGAGGAGACAGAAATATGAAAGAGATGTGTACTAGGAAGTAAGGAAAAGTGAATAATCTAGAGTGCAGTAAATCAGGAGCCAGAAGATGCACAGTGTCCAAGGAGGAGGACAGAATATAGTCTGTATTGAGATAAGACATCTGGGAAGAACATTAATAAACCAGGTAGGTGACTTTGGACATTTCAATGCTTCACCTAAGAGAAAGTGCCTTTAATATTTTTGTAATTCTAAGGACCTGGGATTCTGAGCTTGGCCTTAATTTTATTTAACCGGTATTTGCACAGGCATGAACATAGGTTTAAATATGGCTGTAATTTATCTTTAAATTTGACATATACTTAAAAATATACATACATATAAAGCTGAAATAGTACTCGTTTTCTCATTTTTTTAATATATACATATTTGATGTAGGTCATTATTATAGTATTTGAATAAAGGAATACATCCCATAATATTTAAAGCTGATGTCATTCAGATCATCTGGCATGCATGTCCTTTGGCCCATCTGTTAGGCTGTCATAATGCCATACTGAGGAAGTGGCAAGCAAGTTTCAAGTAGACATAAATGCCAACCAAAGATTAATTTAGCAGGATAGCTTATTGAGTGCAAAAACTGACATCTCCTATAAGTGGAAATGCTTGACTAGCAATGCCAAACTGGGGCCTTGTGCTTCATTACATGTGAGTGCATCTGTTGCCACTTGTAGCCCTAATACCATAAAAGAGAATAATTTTCACTATGAAACTTCTTTGAAAAAATGCAAGCATAGATAATTTCATAGGTAAGAGAGGACAGGCCTTATTATGGCATATCTGATAAAGTTGCTGAGACAGATGCTTCTGAAAAGTAGTTGAATAAATGAATATACAATATTTTTCTAGAGTTTAAAATATTTGGTCAAGAATTCAATGATACCATTGAAGAAGAAGCAAATTTAAAGAGGAACATGTAGTTATTCATGCAGTATTTTTAAAAAATGAACAATATGTGCAATGGGTTTTAGCAATATAGTTTATACACAGCTCAATGAAGAAAAGGGAGGATTATAATATAATTGTGAGGAATATATTATAACTGTGAAATTCATGTATTTGGGAAACTGATATTAATCATTTAAGATTAAAATAATCAATAAAGAAAGACGAGTTAAGTGGAAAATTCTAGCCAAGTAGTATAAAGTAATGTATATCTTGTTTTGTAAAATGCAAGAGTAGGAAACTATTCACAATGAAATTAAGCTAACCGAGTAAAATTTTGTAATATCATAAGTTTTATGAAAGTAGTAATGTTCAGAAAAGTCACCTCTTCAATTCACTGTAATAATTAATTCATGGATTTATTCATAAATATTTAGCGAGCAACTAGCATGCCAAATGCAGTGATTGGATTGTCCTAATGAATGATCTAAAATAAAAGATTGTTTTTTATTTTTACTTCTAGATGATAAGTTTTCTTAAACTTAAGAATTTTTAAAATTCAGTTGGCTTGTAAGATGGCCGAATAGGAAGAGCTCTGGTCTGCAGCTCCCAGAGAATCAACACAGAAGACAGCTGATTTCTGCATTTCCAACTGAGGTATCTGGCTCTTCTCTTTGGGACTCCTTAGACAATGGGCACAGCCCATGAAGTGTGAGCTGAAACAGGGTGGGGTATCACCCCACCCTGGAAGCACAAGGGGTGGGGGAACTCCCTTACTTATCCAAGGGAAGACTTCACGGACTGTGCCAGGAAGAATGATGCTATCCAGCCCAAATACTATGCTTTTCCCATGATCTTTGAAACCCACCGACCAGGAGATTCCCTCAGATGCCTACACCACTGGGGCTTGGGTTTCAAGCACAAAACTGAGTGGCCTTTGGACAGACACCCAGGTAGCTGCAGGAGTTTTTTTTTCATAACCCAGTGATACCTGGAAAACCAGTGAGAGAACTGTTCACTCCCCTGGAAAGGGGGCTGAAGCCAGAGAGCCAAGTGGTCTAGCTCAGTGGAGCCCACCTCCACAGAGCCCAGCAATCTAAGATCTACTGGCTGGATATTCTTGCTGCCAGCACAACAGTCTGAAGTGACCCTGGGATGCTTGAGCTTGGTGGGGGGAAGGGCATCCACCATAACTGAGGCTTGAATAGGTGGTTTTCTCCTCACAGTGTAAACAAAGTCACCAGGAATTTTGAACTGGGTGGAGCCCACCACAGCTCTGCAAAGAGGCTGTAGTCAGACTGCTTCTCTAGATTCCTCCTCTCTGGGCAGGGCATCTTTGAAACAAAGGCAGCAGCCCGTCAGGGACTTATAAATAAAACTCCCATCTCCCTGGGACAGAAAACCTGGGAGAAGGGGCAGCTGTGGGCACAGCTTCAGCCGATGTCAATGTTCCTGCCTCCTGGCTCTTAAGAGAGGAATGGATCTCCCAGCACAGCACTCGAGCTCTGCTAAGGGACAGACTGCCTCCTCAAGTAAGTCCCTGACAACTGTGCCTCCTAACTGGGAGAAACTTCCCAGCAGGGGTCAACAGACACTTTATACGGGGAACTCTGGCTGTCATCTGACAGGTTCCTCTCTGGGATGAAGTTTCCAGAGGAAAGAACAGGCACCAATCTTTGCTGTTCTGCAGCTTCTGCTGGTGTAACCCAGGCAAACAAGGTCTGGAGTAGACCTCCAGCAAACTCCAGCAGACCTACAGCTGAGAGGCCTGACTGCTAGAAGGAAAACTAACAAACAGAAAGGAGTAGCATCAACATCAACAAGAACAATAACAAAATCCACACATAAACCCCATCCAAAGGTCACCAATATCAAAGACCAAAGGTAGATAAAAATCATGAAGATGGGGAGAAACTTGTGCAAAAAGGCTGAAAATTCCAAAAACCAGAACATCTCTTCTCCTCCAAAGGATCACAACTCCTTGCCAGCAAGGGAAAAAAACTGGATGAAGAATGAGTTTGATGAATTGACACAAGTAGGCTTCAGAAGGTGGGTAATAACAAACTTATCTGAGCTAAAGGAGCACGTTCTAACCTTGAAAGAAGGTTAAATGAATTGCTAACTAGAATAATCAGTATAGTGAAGAACATAAATGACCCGATGGAGCTGAAAAACACAGTACACGGACTTTGTAAAACATACACAAGTATCAATAGCTGAATCAATCAAGGAAAAGAAAAAATATCAGAGATTGAAAATCAACTTAATGAGATGAGTGTAAAGAAAAGATTAGGGATAAAAGAATCAAAAGGAACAAAGACTTCAAGAAATATGGGATGATGTGAAAAGACCAAACCTACATTTGATTGGTGTAGAGGAAAGTGACAGGGGAGAATAGAACCAAGTTGGAAAACACTCTTCAGGATATTATTCAGGAGAATTGCCCCAACCTAAAAAGACAGGAGAACACTCAAATTTAGGACACACAGAGGATGCCACAAAGATATTCCTTGAGAAGAGCAACCCCAAGACACATAATCATCAGATTCACCAGGGTCAAAATTAAGAAAAATATGTTAAGCACATCCAGAGAGAAATGTTGGGGTCCCACAAAGGGAACCCCATTAAACTAATAGAGAATCTCTCTGCAGAAAACCCTACTAGCCAGAAGAGAATAAGGGCAATATTAAAAATTCTTAAAGAATAGAATTTTCAACCCGGAATTTCATATCCAGTCAAACTAAGCTTCATAAGTGAAGGAGAAATAAAATCCTTTACAAGCAAACAACTGGTGAGAGAATTTTTTCACCACCAGGCCTGCCTTACAAGAGCTCTAGAAAGAAGAACTAAATATGAAAAGGAAAAACCAGTACCAGCTGCTGCAAAAACATACCAAATTGTAAAGGCCATCAACACTATGAAGAAACTGCATCAACTAATGGGCAAAATGAACAGCTAGCATCATATGACAGTATCAAATTAACACATAACAATATTAAACTTAAATCTAAATGGGCTAAATGCCCCAATTAAAAAACACAGACTGGCAAATTGGATAAAGAGTCAAGACCCATCAGTGTGCTGTGTTGAGGAGACCCATCTCACATGCCAAGACCCATATAGATTCAAAATAAAGAGATGAAGGAATATTTACAAGACAAATGAAGAACAACAAAAAAAGAGGGTTGCAATCCTAGTCTCTGAGAAAACAGACTTTAAACCAGCAAAGATTTTTTAAAAAAGGAAGTGTATTACATAATGGTAAAGGGATCAATGAAACAAGAAGAGCTAACTATCCTAAATATATATGCACCTAATAGACGAGCACCTAGATTCATAAAACAAGTTCTTAGAGATCTATAGACTTTGACTCCCAAACAATAATAGTTGGAGACTTTAACACCACAGTGAACTCAGCTCTGGACTAAGTGGACCTAACAGACATCTACAGAATGCTCCACCCCAAATCAACAGGCTATACATTCTTCTCAGCATAACATTGCACTTATTTTAAAATTAGCATATAATTGGAAGTCAGACACTCCTCAGCAAATGAAAAAGAGCAGAAAACATAACATACAGTATTTCAGACCACAGTGCAATCATATTAGAAGACAGGATTAAGAAACTGACTCAAAACCACACAACTACATGGAAACTGAACAACATGATCCTGAATGACTACTGGGTAAATAACAAAATTAAGTCAGAAATAAATAAGTTCCTTGAAACTAATGAAGACAAAGACACAACATACTGGATCTCTGGGCCATAGCTAAAGCAGTGTTTAGAGTGAAATTTATAGCACTAAATGCCCATAGGAGAAAGCAGGAAAAATCTAAAATCAACACTCTAACATCACAATTAAGAGAACTAGAAAAGCAATAGCAAACAAATTCAAAAGCTAGCAGAAGACAGTAAACAACTAAGATCAGAGCAGAACTGAAGGAGCTAGAGACAAGAAAGACTTCCAAAAATCAATGAATCCAGGAGCTGTTTTTTGAAAAGATTAACAAAATAGACCACTAGCTAGATAAAGAATAAAAGAGAAGAATCAAATAGACACAATAAAAAATGATAAAGGGGAGATCACTACTGAGTCCACAGAAATACAAACTACCATCAGAAATACTATAAACACCTCTATGCAAATAAACTAGAAAATCTAGGAGAAATTGATAAATTCCTGGACACAAATACTCTCCTAAGACTTAATCACAAAGAAGTGGAATCCCTGAATACACCAATAACAAGTTGTGAAATTGAGGCAGTAATTAATAGCCTACCAACCAAAAAAGGCCAGGACCAGATGGATTCACAGCCGAATTCTACCAGAGGTATAAAGCAGATATGGACCATTCCTTCTAAAATTATTCCAAACAAGAGAAAAAGAAGGACTCCTCCTTGACACATTTTATGAGGCCATCATCTTCCTTATACCAAAACATGGCAGAGACACAACAACAACAAAATCTCAGGCCAATATCCCTGATGAACATTGATGCAAAAATCCTCAGTAAAATACTGGCAAACAGAATCCAGCAGCACATCAAAAAGCTTCTCTACCATGATCAAGTAGCCTTCATCCCTGAGATGCAAGGCTTGTTCAGCATACCCTAATAAATAAATGTAATCCATCACATAAACAGAACCCAGTGACAAAAACCACATGATTATCTCAATAGATGAAGAAAAGGCCTTTGATAAAATTTAACACCCTTCATGCTAAAAACTCTCAATAAACTAGGTATTGATGGAACATATCTCAAAATAATAAGAGCTATGTATAACAAACCCACAGCCAATATCATACTGAATGGGCAAAAACTGGAAGCACTTTGAAAACTGGCCCTAGACAAGAGTGCCCTCTCTCACCATTCCTATTCAACATAGTATTGGAAGGTCTAGCCAGAGCAATCTGGCAAGAAAAAGAAATAAAGGGTATTCAATTAGGAAAAGAGGAAGTCAAATTGTCTCTATTTGCAGATGACATGGTTGTGTATTTAGAAGACCCCCATTGTCTCAGCCAAAAATCTCCTTAAGATGATAAGCAACTTCAGCAAAGTCTCAGATATGAAATCAATGTGCAAAAATCACAAGCATTCCTATATGCCAATAACAGACAAACAGAGAGAAATCATGAGTGAACTCCCATTCACAATTGCTACAAAGAGAATAAAATACCTAGGAATACAAGTTACAAAGGACGTGAATGACCTCTTCAAGGAGAACTACAAACCACTGCTCAAGGAAACAAGAGAGGACACACAGATGGAAAAACATTCCATGTAAACAGAAGTATACCTGTGGCAGAAAATTTACAGCACTTCTTTCAATGAAGTGCTTCTTCCAGAAAAATTTGAAATGAGATTAACTGCAGAGATTAAATGAAGGCTTTATATTGAACTTTTGTATATGAGGTTGTATTATTTCATTTTCATGCTGCTGATAAAGACATGCCCAAGTCTGGGTAATTTATAAAAAGAGATTTAATGGACAGTTCCACATGACAGGCGATGCCTCACAATCATGGCAGAAAGTGAAAGGTGCTTCTTACACGGTGACAGCAAGAGAGAATGAAATCAAACAAAAGAGGTTTCTCCTTATAATACCATCAGAGCTGGTAAGACTTATTCACTACCTTGAGAACAGTATGAGGAAAACTGCCTCCATGATTCAATAATCTCCCACTGAGTCCTGCCCACAATGTGTGGGAATTGTGGGATCTACAGTTCAAGATAAGATTTGGGTTGAGACACAGACAAACCATACCATTCTGCACCTAGCCTCTCTCAAATATCCTGTCCTTACATTTCAAAACCAATCACGCCTTCCCAACAGTCCTCCAAAGTCTTAACTCATTTCAGCATTAACTTCAAAGTTCACAGTCCAAAGTCTCATCTGAGACAAGGCAAGTCCCTCTGCCCATGAGCCTGTAAAATCAAAAGCAAGTTAGTTATTTCCTAGGTACAATAGGAGTACAGGCATTTGGATAAATACACCCTCTCCAAATAGGAAAAATGGGCCAACACGAAGTGGCTAAAGGCCCCATGCAAATCCAAAATCCAGCAGTCAAATCTTAAAGCTCCAAAATGATCTTCCTTGACTCCATGTCTCACATCCAGGTCAAGCTGATGTAAAAGGTGGGTTCCCATGGTCTCGGTCAGCTCAACCCCTGTGGCTTTGCAGGGTACAGCCTCTGTCTAGGCTGCTTTCACAGGCTAGCATTGAGTGTCTGTGGCTTTTCCAGGTGCATAATGCAAGCTTTCAGTGGATCTACCATTATGGGGTCAGAATGACGGTGGCCCTCTTCTCACAGCTCCACTAGGCAGTGCCCCAGCAGGGACTCTGTGTGAGACTCCCACCCCACATTTCCTTTCAACACTGCCCTAGCAGAGGTTCTTCATGAGAGCCCCACCCATGTAGCAAACATCTGCTTGGACATCAATGTGTTTCCAGACATTCTCTGAAATTGAGGTGGAGGTTTCTAAACCCTAATTCTTGGCTTCTGTGTACCTGCAGGCTCAACACCATGTGGAAGCTGCCAAGGCTTGGGGCTTGCACCTTCTGAAGCTATAGCCTGAGCTGTATCTTAACCCCCTTTAGCCATGGCTAGAGTGGCTGAGAGGCAGGACAACAAGTCCATAGACTGTACCCAGCAAAGGAGTCCTGGGCCCAGCCACAAAACCATGCTTTCCTCCTAGGCCTCTGGGCCTGTTATGGGAGGGGCTGCCACAAACAGCTCTAACATGCCCTGGAGACAATTTTCCCATTGTCTCGGTGACTAACATTTGGCTCCTCATTACTTAATACAAATTTCTGAAGCAGACTTAAATTTCTCCTTAGAAAATGGGTTTTTCTTTTTTATTGCATGGTCAGGCTGCAGATTTTCCACACTTTTATGCTCTGTTTCCCTTTTAAAACTTAATGCTTTTAACAGCACACAAGTTACCTCTTGAATGCTTTGCTGCTTAGAAATTTATTCTCCAGATACCCTAAATCATCTCCCTCAAGTTCAAACTTTCACAAATCTCTAGGGCAGAGGCAAAATGCCACTAGTCTCTTTGTTAAAAAATAGCAAGAGTCATCGTTACTCCACTTCCTGACAAGTTCCTCATCTCCATCTGAGACCATGTCAGCCTGGATTACATTATCCACCTCGTTATCAGTATTTTGGTCAAAGCCATTAAACAAGTCTCTAGGAAGTTTCAAACTTTCCCTCATTTTCCTGTCTTCTTCTAAGCCCTCCAAACTATTCCAGCCTCTGCCTGTTACCCTGTTCCAACATTGCTGCCACAATTCTGGGTATCTTCACAGAAGTACCTCACTCTACCAGTACCAATTTACTCTATTAGTCTGTTTTCAGGCTGCTGATAAAGACATACCCAAGACTGGGTATTTTATAAAGAAAAAGAGGTTTAATGGACTCACAATTCCATGTGGCTGGCAAGATCTCACAACCACAGCAGAAGGCTAAAGGCTCTTCTTACATGGCAGTAGCAAGAAAGAATGAAAGCAAGCAAAAGGGGTTTCCCCTTATAAAACCATCACATCTGGTGAGACTTATCACTACCTTGAGAACAGTATGAGGAAACTGCTCCCATGATTGAATTATCTCCTGCTGGGTGCCTCCCACAACATGTGGAAATTAAGGGAGGTACAATTCAAGATGAGATTTGGGTGGGGATACAGCCAAACCATATTAGAAGAAAACAAGTGTTAAAAAACAAAAACAAAAGAACCAAACACTTGACACCATGATCTCTCCAAAAGAGTTTTCTTAAGGAAAAAAATTCTTATGGTGGGTCTTAAAACAAGAAGAAAAGAATCTAATTTAATCAATGGTTTCCATTTTGAACATGCAAAGAATTGACACATTCAGGGATAAAATATTACAGAGGAATCCTTTTGATATCTATTGTATACTGTTGATTTATCGAATTAGGCTAACAATAGTTCACTTTCAACACTCAATATTTCATGTGAAAAAACTTATAAAATACCATTAGCTTTTCCTTTTTTTTTTAAAGAATAATGTTAAAAATATGCTGAATATACTCTACATTGAGCAAACCAATTCAGAAAGTTTTTAGTGCATATGTATTTTATGTATACTTAAACATAGAAGAGTGGTAATCCCACTATTCTATTTCAATCAACCATAACCCCATTCTCTGCATTTTCCAGCCAGAAGACTTAGCATCCATGCTTGAGCTAAAGTCTCAATTAAAACCGCTGCCTGACCCTGCAGTTCATTCCATCCTCTGTGTTACTACCTTGATTGTTTTTCAGGTTAGCTCGACTCCCACTACAGTTCAAAATCCACTCTGATTTCCAAAGCTACTTGGATTACCACTAAATCTTACATCTCTTTCTGTTTATTGCTATTGTGTTTATGCTTGCATTGGATATATGTATCCTGATTCCTTTAATGATCAAGTTCTCTCCACGGAGAGACTGGGCAAGCTATTAATCTGCAATGTAACAAAGGCAAAGGCCCTGAATGGTTTGGAATGAAGACATCTACCACTTCTCTTCCCTAACAAAAGAACTAGTGCAGCTTATCAGAATTCATGTTCTCTGTACAACACCCCATAAATATCCTTTCACTTCTCAAAGTTTCATTCAGGGTTTTCTTAGAATTAGGAAGTGTACAGTCACACCATCATCCATCTGTCTTATGTTGCTATGACATTCTTTCACCTGGGTTTCATATTTTATAAAATAAACAAAGCCAAACTCCTTTGAATAGCTACTTCTAACATCCTTCTTGACCTGTACATAAGAATTTCTCTGAAGGTACTGAAATATTCTTTCAGATCCTGTTCAGTTGTTTTCCATGAGAGACCCAATACTACTAAGTCAGATGTTTTCTGGACTGCTCTTTTCACTTTTATGGCTAATGAAGCATCTGTCTTATCCCTTTTTCTTTAGTTATCTTTGGGATAGTTGACAATATACACCAAATTTCCCCAGCCAGCATTGAGAGCATGCAGAATTCCTTCTACCAGCCAGATACCTCTAATACCCCAAGACATAGGAATCCTGTAGGGAAGCCCACATGCCTCTGGAAACTGGACTGTAATCATGGGCAGAAGCATCATTCCATCATCTTCTGATGGTATTTCAATGGGTTGATTATTCTAGTCTATTGTTACCTGAATATATTCAGATTTTTTTTTTAGTTTACTGCTAGGCCACTGCTAGGAAGCCAGGCAGGGCCGCTGAAGTAGTGACATACAAGAGCAGCCCAACTACTTCTTTCCCACAAAACGATCCTCTCCTCTCCTTCCCTGCCAACCCAAGCTCATATTCCTCAGAAGCGTACCATATGGAATCTTCTGGTTCCAGATTTTTTTAAACCCAGCTTGAAGTTTGGAATATTCATTAATGGTATGAAGAATATAAAAAATTTATATCTTTTTGGCAAATAAAACAGTCAATTGTCTGAATATACCACATATTTTTATCTCTTCTTATGCTGTATAATGTGATGTTTATATAGATAAATTACATTTAAAGACATATTTTGAGCTTAGTGTAACATTTTAAAGAATATCCCAGTGAGAGAATGTGTTCTCTTTCCGGGTCCACAACGGGGCGAACTTTTAAGGGCAAGAACTTCCCAGTGCCATGCCTCCCTCCCATCTCTCTCCATCCAGGAGATTTAATGGTTTATGTTTGAATTTCATGGGTGAGAGAAGAAACTAAGAGTCAGTCACTGCAATGGAAGTTCTAAGGAACTCCTTTCATTGGCCAGGGGTCTTAGAAAAGGTGGGGGTTCCTCCCAGGTTAAAAGTCCCCTTCTTCCACACCCCTTCAGACTCTTATGTTTGGATCCCCTTCTATGAACACTCCCTTCATGGAAACCATCTTTCTCTCTCCTGCATTTCTCCTCTGGAGTCCCCTTCCACACTCTCTTGTGGAAGCCTGTCTTCTCCTCCTAAACTCCGTTTCTCTCTATTCCCTTCCACTCAGTGTGGAGCTGCTTTTCTCTCCTGGGTTCCATCTTTCTGGATTCTCTCACTCAGTGTGAGAGGAGCTTTCCTTCTCTGGTTTCCCACCTCTGGGAACCCTTCTCACTCAGTGTGAGAGTGGCTTTTCTTTCTCTCACTCAGTGTGAGAGTTAGCTGTTCTTCTCTCCTCCTCCTTTTTCTCTCTTTAAATAAATCACTTTCTACAAACACTTTTGAGTCTGGCATTTACTGCTCACTGTGCTGTGGTCCCCTCTCTTATTCTTGAGAGGGTAGGAGACCATGAACCTGGAAACATGTTCTCTCAGCGGAGCCGAGGGCACCCTGAACCCCAACCAGTAAACACCTTGAAATGAATATATTTAAGTTGCGTAAAGTTTCTCTTAAAAGAATGGTGGTATGCAAACAATTAAGAAAGTAATAGATTATTTTATTCTTGAAACAAATAAGCTTCTCTACTTAATACTGTATTCTTTAATATTATGTTTTATTCACAGTGTGACTTTGGATTAAGAATTTCTCTACTCAAATTAAGAAGAAACTTAATTAATATTAAAATGCATCATTTTTTTTTTATTTTGTTAAAGGGAAATTCACTAACATTAACAGCCAAAGCAGGTGTATTTTTCCATGACTGACATATTTTTGTACTAATCAGATTATCACTGGGTCATTCAGCACCTCTCACTTTCAAGCTTACCTGTATAGTTCCATTAAGGCACCTGAAGAATTTCATATTGGGAGTACTTTGGCTAGTTTTATCAGAAAAAAAAAAACCATTACACTGTGTACTCTTGTTTGTTTACTATTTTTACTCATTTGCTTATCAGTTCTCTGCATATTGCCTCACACAATTTGATGCAAAATTGCAAAGTGGTGAGTTGTGCTTCTCTGTCTTTTAATGTCTGCTTAAATCCTTTTAAAGGGATTTGGTTACTATCTTCACTAAATTATTTCTGCTATAATCATACTTTCAGCTTGCTACATAGGACTTTTTCTACTTGTATCTCTCTCTCTCTCTCTCTCTCTCTCTCTGTGGTGTGTGTGTTTAGGCAAAACATATTCAATAATTAATATTTAGTATTTCTAATAAAATTTCTCATGTGTCTTTTTAAAAAACTCTTCCTACCAGGACAATAGAATCAAGTGATGAGCTGTGTCCAGTTAAGTGCTAGAAGGTCCATTCTCCACCAAACTTTCTAATTCTACATTTTACTTCTACTTTCTCTTTAACATGGGTAGATGATTTTAAATTATAAACTTATTTCTAATTATTCATATAATTAACAATATTATAATAATATATAATACTAATTAACAATCTATGTACCCAAAATCTTTTGGATATTTGTTGGATATACATATTATCTGAGTGGATATTATTTGATGGATATACATATCATTTGAGTGGATATTTTATTTCATTTTTAAACTTTTTATTGAGGTGTGATTAAAATTTAAAAAAGTCATACACAGTTTATACAACTTGATGAGTCTAAAGAATTATAATTTTTTATTATTATAATTTTTTGTGTGATTATATTACTTAACATAAGATCCACAGTCTTAGTAATTTTTATATAACTACAATATTCTTGCCTTTAGGCACTATGCTTTATAGTAGATCTCTAGGACTTATTCATCTTACATAAGTGAAACTTTGTACTCTTTAAATAATATTACCCTATTTCCCTCTCCTTCCACTCCCTGGCAGCCACCAAGCTAGTATATGTGTCAATTTGTTTGGCTATTTCAAATTTATCTTAGAAGTGGCATCATGTAGTGTTTATCTTACCATTACTGGTTTATTTTACTTAGCATAATGTCTTGAAGCTCACTCATGTTGTCAAAGTGGTAAGATTTCCTGCTTTTGTAAAGCTGAAAAATATTCCACTGCACATATATACCATGTTTTCTGTATCCATACTTCTTCCCTGCACATTTATGTTGTTTCCATATCTTTTATTTTATTTTATTTTATTTTAGGTGCATACTATATCTGGTATTTCTCCCCTTCCAATCTTTTTAATGTAAATAACAGTATAATTAATATGTGAGTGCAGATATCTCTTTGAGATTCTGGTTTTAGTTTCTTTGAATACATACCCAGAAGTAGAATTGCTGGATTATATGGTGGTTCTATTTTTAATTTTTTGAGGACCTCCATACTCTTTTCCACAGAAGCTCAACATTTTACATTTCCACCACCAGTGTAAATGGTTTTACTTTCTTCATAGCTTTGCTAACACTAGTTTGATAATAGCTATTCTAATGAGTGTGAGATGAAAGCCCATTGTGCTGTTAATTTACATTTCTCCAATAATTAGTGATAGGAAGCATCTTTCTATGTGACTTGGTTATTCTATATCTTATATGAAGTAATATCTATTCATGTCCTTTGCCTATTTTAAAATCATGTTGTTTGTTTGTTTTCTATTGAGTTGTACGGAAGTGTCTTATATATTTTGACTGTTAATTCTTTATCAAACATATTGTTTACAAATATTTCTTTTCCCATTTCACGGTTTTTTTTTTTCTTCTGTTGATTGTTTCCTCTGCTGTAGGGAAACTTTTTGGTTTGATATATCCCCACTCATCTATTTTTACTTTTAATGTTTGTGCTTTTGCTGTCATATTCATAAAACATCACAGTGCCGATATTAAGGAGTTTTCCCCTTGTGTTTTCTTCTAGGAGTTTTACATTTAAGGCTTTAATCAGTTTTTAGTTACATTTTATGTACAGCATAAGATAGAAGTTCAGTTATATTCTTTCAAATGTGGCCTTTTGTGTGTTTTTGGTACACTCATCAAGGATTAGTTTACTGTATGTGTGTTTACTTCTGGACCTTCTTTTTTGTTTCATTACTATATGTGCCTGTCTTTCTGTATTTATGCCAGTATTATTCTGTTTTAATTGCTGATGCTCACTCTCACATAGTGCAGGATATCCTAGCCAAAATATATAGACAATAAAAATAAATAAAATGCACCCAAATAAGCAAGAAAAACTAAATTATCTATGCTTGCAGATGACATGATTTTATATGTGGAAAACCCTAGACTACACACACACACACACACAAAGACACACAAACCTGTTACAACTAATAAATGATTTCTGGAAACTTATAGGAAACAAAATCAACATACAAAAATGAGTTGCATTTCTGTACACTAACAATGAACACCTAAAAAGAAAATTAAGAAAAAAATTCCACTTATAATAAAATAATATTGTACAAAATCATTCTTAGAAAGGTTTACAGATGTTCTAAAACACATACTCTATTTACCTCTGAAATCTTGGGTATTATGGATCATGAGTCATGGGTTTACCAAGACCAACACTTCCATCTATTCACCATCCTTATAACTATGAAAGCCATTGAGATGACAGAAGCATAGAAACTGGAGACAGAAACCATGAGTTAGCTCTTGTATTAGTCTGAGTAGACTGACCATTATATAATCAATACCTAACATTTCTCACTTGGGCCTTGGTCCCATACAGTTTGGAGAGTTTCCAGGACATAGCCATTTAGTAATCCTGACTCCTTTTTCCATGTGGTTATTCCACTTGTGGAGCCTCCTCCTTCTCTGTGTTTAACTTGCAGATTGGTAGAGTGTTTGGAGAAGAACACTACAGACTACTTTGGGGCCCAGAAATGTCGTATATAACTTCTTCCCATATTCTTAGGGTTAGAATTTAGTTACATGACATTCTGATATAAATGTATCTAGTAATAGAAAAACTTCAGAACCTTATTATTGGGGAATAAGGTAATGAAAATCTTTAGGTTTTCTACATATAGCATGAAACTACATAAAGGCATATGTCTATAACCCTTTAATGTATCAAAAGTAAATGTTTTACATTGGCTGTCCAAATAGTATGAATATGAAAGTACATAAATCCCTTTTTTTATGGTTAAATGAAATTTGATATTTGATAGAGAAGATTTGTGTAAGTTAAATAAGTAAATTATCTGTTAACACAGATATCACTCTAAAGCAAGAGTTGAAATGTTTGAATTGATTCAATGCTTTGCAGGCATTTTTCTCCCTGAAGCCACTAAGACAATATATCACTTTTTTGACTGCATCATTTAAAATAAAATATGTCAATTAGAAAAGCAAGATTTTTCAGGAGGGAGGGGCCAAGATGGCTAAACAGAAACAGCTCTGGTCTGTAGCTCCCAGCAAGACCGCTGCAGAAGGTGGACGATTTCTGCATTTCCAACTGAGGTACCTGGTTCATTTCACTGGGACTGGCTAAACAGTGGTTGCAACTCATGGAGAGTGAGCAGAAGAAGGGTGGAGTGGCACTTCACCTGGGAAGTGCAGGGAGCAAGGGGACTTCCCTCCCCAAGCCATGTGAAGCAGTGAGGGATTGTGCTACCCACCTGGGGTACTACACTTTTCCCGTGGATTTTTGCATCCCACAGATCAGAAGATTCCTTCATGAGCCTACATCACCCTGGGTTTCAAGCACAAAACTGGGTGACTGGGCAGACACTGAGCTGTAGGAGTTTTTTTTTTTTTATTTATTCTCCAGCAGTACCTGCAAATTCAGTGAGACAGGAGAACCATCCACTTCCCCGGAAAAAGGGCTGAAGCCAGGGATCCAAGTGGTCTCACTCAGTGGGTTTCACTTTCACTAAGCCCAACAAGCTAAGAACTACTGGCTTGAAATTCTCATTGCCAGCACAGCAGTCTGGAGTTGGCCTGGGAGGACGGAACTTGGTGGGGGGAGGGGTGTTTTCCATTACTGTGGCTTTAGTAGGTGGTTTTTTTCCTGACAGTGCTAAGGAGACTGAGAGGTCTAAATTTGGCAGAATTCACCACAGTGCAGCAACATGACTGTGGCCAGACTGCTCCTCTAAATTCCTCTTCACTGGGCAGTGCATTTCTGTAGAAAATTCAGCAACTCCAGTCTGGGCCTTACAGACAAAATTCTCATCTTCCTGGAACAGAGGATCTGGAAGGAGGGACAGCTGCAGTCTTAGGTTCAGCAGACTTAATCTTTCTTGCCTGAAAGCTCTGAAGAGAGTGGCTGATCCTGACAAGGGGGATTCTCCCAGCATAGTGCACCAGCTCTGCTAAGGAACAGACTACCTTCTTTTTTTTTTTTTTTAAATTGTACTTTAGGTTTTGGGGTACATGTGCAGATTATGCAGGATTGTTGCATAGGTACATACATGGAAATGTGGTTTGCTACCTCCATCCCCATCACCTATAAATGGCATTTCTCTCCATGTTATCTCTCCTCAACCTCCCCACCCCTCACTATCCCTCCCCTATCCCCCCTGAACAGACCCCAGTGTGTGATGCCTCCCTCCCTGTGTCCAAGTGTTCTCATTGTTCAACACCTGCCTATGAGTGAGAACATGTAGTGTTTGATTTTCTGCTCTTGTGTCAGTTTGCTGAGAATGATGTTTTCCAGATTCATCCAGAACATGAGCTCATTGTTTTTTATGGCTGCATAGTATTCCATGGTGTATATGTGCCACATTTTCCTTGTCCAATCTATCATTAGTGGGCATTTTGGTTGGTTCCAGGTCTCTGCTATTGTAAACAGTGCCACAGTGAACATAGGTGTGCATGTGTCTTTATAATAGAATGTTTTATAATCCCTTGGGTATATACCCAGTAATGGCATTGCTGGGACAAATGGAATTTCTATTTCTAGATCCTTGAGAAATTGCCACACTGTCTTCCACAATGGTTAAAGTAATTTACACTCCCACCAAAAGTGTGTGAGTGTTCCTATTTCTCCACATCCTCTCCAGCATCTGTTGTCTCCAGATTTTTTAATGATTGCCATTCTAACTGGTGAGATGGTATTTCAATGTAGTTTTGATTTACATTTCTCTAATGACCAGTGATGATGAGCATTTTTTTCATCTTTGTTGGTTTCATATATGTCTTCTTTTGAAAAGTGTCTGTTCATGTCCTTTGCCAACTTTTGGATGGGTTTGTTTGTCATTTTCTTGTAAATCTGTTTTAGTTCTTTGTAGATTCTGATATTGGCCCTTTGTCAGATGAGCAGATTTCAAAATTTGTTTCCCATTCTGTTGGTTGCCAGTTCATTCTAATGATTGTTTCTTTTGCTGATCAGAAGCTCTGGAGTTTAATTAGATCCCATTTGTCTATTTTGGCTTTTGTTGCCATTACTTGTGGTGTTTTAGCCATGAAGTCCTTGCCTGTGCCTATGTCCTGAGTTTAATTAGATCCCATTTGTCTATTTTGGCTTTTGTTGCCATTACTTGTGGTGTTTTAGCCATGAAGTCCTTGCCTGTGCCTATGTCCTAGGTTTTCGCCTCGGGTTTTTATGGTGTTAGGTCTTATGTTTAAGTATTTAATCCGTAGGGAGTTAATTTTAATGTAAAGTGTCAGGAAGGGGTCCAGTTTCTCCTTTCTTCACATGCCTAGCCAGTTTTCCCAACATCATTTATTAAACAGGGAATCCTTTCCCCATTGCTTGTTTTTGTCAAGTTTGTCAAAGAACAGATGGTTGTAGATGTGTGGCATTGCCTCTGAGGCCTCTGTTCTGTTCCATTGGTGTATATCTCTGTTTTGGTACCAGGACCATGCTGTTTTGATTGCTGTAGCCTTGTAGTATAGTTTGACTTCAGGTAGCATGATGTCTCCAGCTTTGTTCTTTTTGTTTAGGATTGTCTTGGCTATGTGGGTTCTCTTTCGATTCCATATAAAGTTTAAGGTGGTTTTTTCCAGTTCTGTGAAGAAGATCATTGGTAGCTTGATGGGGATAGTGTTGAATCTATAAATTACTTTGGGCAACCAGATGCAGTGGCTCACTCCTGTAATCCCAGCACTTTGGGAGGCTGAGGTGGGAGGATTACAAGGTCAAGTGATCGAGACCATCCTGGCTAATATGGTGAAACACTGTCTCTACTAAAATACAAAAATTAACTGGGTGTGGTGGCACACACTTGTAGTCCCAGCTACTCAGGAGGCTGAGGCAGGAGATTTGCTTGAACCTGGGAGGCAGAGGTTGCAGTGAGCCAAGATCATGCCACTATACTCCAGCCTGGCTCCTGGTGACAGAGCTAGACTCTGTCTCAAAAAAAAAAAAAAAAAAAAAAAAAATTACTTTGGACAGTATGGCCATTTTCATGATATTGATTCTTCCTAACCATGAACATGGAATGTTTTTCCATCTGTTTGTGTCCTCTCTTATTTCCTTGAGCAGTGGTTTGTAGTTCTCCTTGAAGAGCTACTTTACATCCTTTGTTAGTTGTATTCCTGTTAAGCAGGTCCCTGATTCCTGTGCTTTCTGACTTGGAGAGATTTCCTAACAGGGGTTGATGGACACTTCATACAGGAGAGCTCCAGCTGGCACCCAGCTGGTGCCCCTCTGGAATGAAGATTCCAGAAGAAGTTGCAGGCAGCAATCTTTGCTGTTCTGCAGCCTCCACTGGTGATACCCAGGCAAACAGCGTCTGAGTGGACCTCCAGTAAACTGCAGCAGACCCGCAGAAGAGGGCTTGACTGTTAGAAGTAAAATTAACAAACGAAAAGCAACAACAACAATAAAGATCCGCCCACACACACATACACAAAAACCCATATGAAGGTTATAACCCTAAAAGATCAAAAGTAGATAAATTCATGAAGATGAGAAGCCAGTGCAAAAAGGATAAAAATTCCAAAAGCCGGAATCCCTCTCTTCTCCAAAAGATTGCTATACCTCTCCAACATAGCCACAAAACTGGACAGAAAATGAGATGGACAAATTGACAGAAGTAGGCTTCAAAATGTGAGTAGTAACAAACTCCACTGAGGTAAAGAAGCATGTTCTAAGTCAATGCAAAGAAGGTAAGAAGCTTGATAAAAAATTACAGGAGCTGCTAACTAGAATAACCTGTTTAGAGAGGAACACAAATGACCTGATAAAGCTGAAAAACACAGCAAGAGAACTTTGTGAAGCATGCATAAGTATCAATAGCCAAATTGACCAAGCAGAAAAAGAATATCAGAGTTTGAAGACCACCTTGTTTAAATAAGTCATGCACACAAGATTAGAGAAAAAAGAATAAAAAGGAACAAAGACTCCAAGAAATATGGTGGAACTATGTATAAAGACCGAACCTACGATTGATTGGAGTATACGAAAGAGACAGGGAGAATGGAACCAGGCTGGAAAACACACTTCAGGATATTATACAGGAGAACTTCCCCAATCTAGCAAGACAGGCAAACATTCACATTCAGGAAATACAGAGAACTCCACAAAGATACTCCAGGAGAAAATCAACCACAAGACACATAATCATCAGATTCTCCAATGTTGAAATAAAGGAAAAAAATGTTAAAAGCAGCCAGAAAGAAAGGCCACGTCATCTACAAAGGGAAGGCCATCAGACTAATGGTGGATTTCTCAGCAGAAACACTACAGTCAGAAGAGAATAGGGGCTAATATTCAACATTCTTAAATAAATTAATTTTCAACCTAGAATTTTATATTCAACCAAACTAAGCTTCATAAGCAAAGGAGAAATAAAATCCTTTCCAGACAAGCAAATGCTGAGTTGTCACTACGAGGCCTGCTTTGTAAAAGCTCCTGAAGGAAGCACTAAATATAGAAAGGAAAAACCAGTATCAACCCCTCCAAAAACACACCAAAATATGAAGACCAATGACACTACATAAACTAGTGTGCAAAATAACCAGCTGGCATCATGATGAATGGATCAAATTCACACATAACAATATTAACCTTAAATGTAAATGGGCTAAATGCCTCAATTAAAAGACACAGACTGGCAAATTGGATAAAGAGTCAAGACCCATTGGTGTGCTGTATTCAGCAGACCCATCTCACATGCAAAGACATACATAGGCTCAAAATAAAGTGATAGAGAAAAATTTACCAAGCAAATGGAAAGGAAAAAAAAAAGAAGAAGAAGCAGAGTTGGCAATGCTAGTCTCTGATTAAACAAACTTTAAAGCAACAAAGACAAAAAAGACAAAGGTCATTACATAATGGTAAAGAAATCAATGCAAGACAAAACACCAACTATCCTAAATATATATGCACCCAATACAGTAGCACCCAGATTCATAAAACAAGTTCTGAGAGATCTACAAAGAGATCTAGACACCCACACAATTATAATGGGAGACTTTAACACTCCACTGTCAATACTAGACAGATCAACAAGACAGAAAATTAACAAGTATGTTCAGAACTGGAACTCAGCTCTGCATCAAGTGGACTTAATAGACCTCTATAGAACTCTCCACCCCAAATCAACAGAATATATATTCTTCTCAGTGCCACATGGAACTTATTCTAAAATGGACCACATAATTGGAAATAAAACACTCTTCAACAAATGTAAAAGAACTGAAATCCTAACAAACAGTCTCTCAGACCACCGTGTAATCAAATTAGAACTCAGGATTAAGAAACTCACTCAAAACCACACAACTACATGGAAATTGAACAACCTACTTATGAACAACTCCTGGATAAATAATGAAATTAAAGCAGAATCAAGAAGTTCTTTTAAACCAACAAGAACAAAGAGAAAACATGCCAGAATCTCTGGGACACAACTAAAACATTAAGAGAGACATTTATAGCACTAAATGCCCATATTCCTACCCTCATGGATAGGAAAAATCAATATTGTGAAAATGACCATATTGCCCAAAGTAATTTATAGATTCAATGCTATTTCCATCAAACTACCATTGACATTCTTTACAGAGTTAGAAAAATACTTTAAATTTCATATGAAACTAAAAAAGAGCCCATGTAGCCAAGACAATTTTAAATGAAAAGAACAAAGCTGGAGGCATCACACTATGTGACTTCAAACTACACTACAAGGCTACAGTAACCAAAACAGCTTGGTACTGGTACTAAAACAGACATAAGACCAATGGAACAGAAATGGATCTCAGAAATAACACCACACATCTGCAACTATCTGATCTTTGACAAAACTGACAAAAATAAGCAATGAGGAAAAAAATTCTTATTGAATAAATGGTACTGGGAAAACTGGCTAGTCATGTGCAAAAAAGTAAATTGATCCCTTCCTTAAACCTTACATAAAAATTAACTCAAGATGGATTAAAGGCTTACATGTAAAACTCAAAACCATAAAAATCCTAGAAGAAAATCTAGGCAATGTCATTCAGGACATTGGCATGTGCATAGATGTCATGAAGAAAACACCAAAAGCAATTGCAACAAAAGCCAAAATTGACAAATGGGATCTAATTAAACTGAAGAACTTCTACACAGCAAAAGAAATTAGCATCAGAGTGAACAGACAATCAACAGAATTAAAGAAAATTTTTGCAAGCTACCCATCTGACAAAGGTCTATTATCCAGAATCTACAAGAACTTAAACAAATTACAAGAGACAAACAATCCCATCAAAAAGTGGGTGAAGGATATGAACAGACACTTCTCAAAAGAAGACATTTATGTGGCCAATAAATATATGAAAAATAGCTCATCATTGCCGATTATTAGAGAAATCTAAATCAAAACCACAATGAGATAACATTCCATCCTATTCAGAATGGTGATTATTAAAAAATCAAGAAATAGTAGGTGCTGGGGAGGCTGTGGAGAAATTGGAATGCTTTTACACTGTTGGTGGTGTGTAAATTAGTTCAGCCATTGTGGAAGACAGTGTGGCAATTTCTCAAGGATATAGAACTAGAGATATCATTTGACCCAGCAATCCCATTACTGGTTATATACTCAAAGGAATATAAATCATTCTATTATAAAGATACATGCACATCTATGTTTATTGCACACTATTTACAATAGCAAAGACTTGGAACCAACCCAAATGTCCATCAGTGATAGACTGGAGAAAGAAAATGTGGCACATATACACCATGGAATACCATGCAGCCATAAGAGAGAATGAGTTCATGACCATTGCAGGGGCATGGATGAAGCTGGAAGCCAACATCCTCAGCCAACTAACACAGGAAAAGAAAACCACACACCACATATTCTCACTCATAAGTGGGAGTTGAACAATGAGAACACATGGACACAGGGAGGAGAATGACATACACCAGGACCTGCTGGGTGTTGGGGGACAAGTTGAGGGAGAGCATTAGGACAAATATGTAATACACGCAGGGCATAAAACCTAGATGATGGGTTGATAGGTGCAGCAAACCACCTTGGCACATGTATACCTTTGTAACAAACCCGCATATTCTACACATGTATCCCAGATCTTAAAGTAAAATTTAAAAAAAAAAGCTAAAATAGTAAAATGTTCTTTGTAGCAAACATGATTTATTAACATATTCAATGTTATCCACTTTATCAGTTAAAATTTACAATACTTTAAATAATAATATTAATGTCAGACAGATTTTTGACTTGATGATGGATGATGTTGTTTTGGTGATTTTTTAATAGAGAACTTGAAGTACCTCTTAGTGAAGAAATTAAAGAAGAAACTCACTAAATGATATAACCAAGCTTTTAATGCTACCTAGACAGAGTTCTAAATTCTATGAATCATGAAAATTAGTACTGATACTACTAATTTATAGCTTTGTAATTTATATATGTTCATTGAATGTGCCATTCATATAAATGTATCTTGGGTTGAAAATACCACAAAGAAACTGATTATTTGCCTGATATATATTTTCAAATGTGGAAATGTCTTTTTCACAGAGGTTTTAATAACTACTTCCTCCCTATAGATCCCTTCTATTTAACCACAGAAATTTCATGTTTGCACATCAGTTACTTAAGCTGAGTTTAATGTCAGGCATTTGTTCAGTTTCTACCTAGAAATTATTTTTTCACTGGTGTTTTGTAAATTGTTAAATACTGTATTCAATGATCTTTATTTATTTTGATATTTTAGCAGCCTCATCTCAGGTAAGGTCCATGTCCTAAAATGGATTAAAATTATTTTTTTTCCTGGGTAAAGAAAGGCCCTTTTTTCAGATTTTGATCATATATTTAACTTTGGAAAAAAAAAAAAAAAACACTCTTTACTGCCTTTATAATTTCCAGAAGTAAAAGCTTTAATTCTATACCATAGGTCACATTGGAGGGACACCCTGTACTTGAATTTGACAGTAATAAAATGATATTCCTTGAGAAATTTAATTAACAAGTTGAGATTATAAAGAACTTAATGGCATTTCTCATCAAAATATTTCAAATCACTTTTAACTCATTAATTCTCATAGCACTCATGGGATGTAATTATGCATTCAAGAATATTCTGCATTTGAGCTCTTTTCATGGTCAGTTGTAAGATCTTTTTGTCTTCCATAAAGTAAATGTTTGTAATTGTACAATTAATTTAGATAAATTTACATCCACATATCATTGTTCTTATATGTGCCTATGTAAAGTTGAAGAAAGGATATGGGACATAAAAAAAAATTTTATGACATTTTTATTTTTAAGGTTTAGACTTTGCCCTGACTCATCAACTCTCACATGTCATATCTGTGTTTCATTCTTCTTTGAAGGAATCGATAATAAAGATAATGAATTTGGCATTTATAAGTAAAATGAAATGTCTAGATCCTGGTAACTCAATGTGACAGAAACTGTGGTGATAGCAAATCTCAGGAAGGCCCATGTTCAAATATATCCCTCATATATTCTACCAATAGAAATCTTATTTTCTTTATTGCCTTTTAGGTTTTGGGGTACATGTGAAGATTGTTGCATAGGTACACACATGGCAGCATCAGATTACAAAACTGTCAAGAAGCAACAACACCGCAGTGACTCTTTGACCCTTTAAAATTTAATATAAATTGTCTTAAGAGAATTATTTTATTTGGTTTTGAAATAACATCACATTTCTGGAGTAGAGTGGGTTGAAGTAATCAATATTGATTTAATGATTGACTGAAGTTCAAATAATACAAAGACTTATTTTGGAGCTATACAGGCAACCAGTTGGAGGAGTAAAAACAACTGGAAAAATACTGATGAGGAAAAGTATATTAAAAAATATTGAAGGTATCAACCCTTTGCTTCATGCAACATTTTATGTGGAGTCTTGGTAAAAGTTAGTAAGCTATTAAAATCTATAGCATGTACTGTCAACTTTTAAAATTCCATTAGTTTAGAATGCAGAAGAATTTAAGTTTCTCCAGTTTAAATACATCTATAATCCAGGCTAACTCAATACAACTTCTTCAGTACTGTCCATAGTCTTGCTGGCCAATCTTCATCCTTTCATCTCAGAGATGAGAATATAGAAAAACTAATAACATAATAGCTAATGTTTTAAGTACGTAATGAATACAAGGGAGTATGGTGGACAATTTGATCTTCTTGGGTAGCTAGTATTACTATTTTTACCCACTGTACATATGAACAAAGTAAGTCTTATGAAGATTATTTAACTTTTTCTTGTTCATATCACTAACAAAAGCTAGATTCAGGATTCAAAGACTGTCTAATTTTAGATTCAGCATCTCCAGTGATTCTCCAGCTGGGTTTCATGAACCCAGTAGGATCATCAGTAGACATATCTTTAGTGGTTTTGTAAATTCTTTATGAAATGCTTAAAGTTCTTGGGGCTTTTCAGTAATTACATAGATATACATATAAATTTTAGATTATCTGGGTAACCACTTAAAAAACGAAAGCTACTACTTTGGGTCAATATGTGTTTTCATCTATATTTAAAATCTATTTACTGTCAAGTACTACTACATTTATTGTGAAGAAATATTGTAGAGGAGGAAAAAAAGGATGAATGTAATCAACAAATGTTCATCTAAATATGTAAATAAAGTTGCACATTGCATTATAATGAAATAGATAACTGTTAAAGAAGAATTCAAAGACAATATACCATGCCAAACTCAGAACTTGTTTAACTTCAATTAATATTACATTACAGCTTTCAGTTATAGTTCTGTTTGAGAACTGTAATACATTATCTGTCACATTATACTGATAATAATAATTTGAAATTCTTTGTTAGATTTGCTTTACATGTGTATATATGTATATATTATTATATATTATTTTTATATATGAATGAAATATATATAGTTGAATGAGAGCTAAAATGTCACTATATCTAATTTTATCTGATGTAATAAAGTAATTAATGGTAAAGCCTAGAGATTTTTTTTTTAATCTAAACTTTATTCAAAGTTTAGAAGCACTCATCTGTAAAGTCCAGCCTCTGATACATTCTCCAATCTTCTACCTTTGCTTTATTAGCATTATTTTTTGATTGAGACATAATTCATCTCCACAGCTGCTAACAGTTTTCTAAAAATGTAACCCTATAACTGATGTGAAGTTTTATGAAGGCAGCAAAATTGTAAAATCCAATAAATAATAAAGAGAACAATGACACAGAAAGCATGTTATTAGTATCTTTTTGTTGACATACTCTACTAGAGTAATACTTCTGGCAATGAATTTAAAGAGATAAAATGAAAGTTGCTGTGTGTATGGTATATTACATCCGCCTTCAAAGAGCTCAATTTAAATGTAGTTGTTTCTACTGAAAATGCAAACATTTAAATAAGGCAGTATAATGAGATGTATGAGCTGTCTTGTATAGTTTATATATGTGTGTGTGTGTGTGTGTGTGTGTGTGTGAGAGAGAGAGAGAGAGAGAGAGATTCAGATTTTTTTTAGAGCATACTCTATTGGTTCTATTCTTCATGTTCACTTCTATTTCCTACTCTTCTATTTTCCCTCAATACTCCAGTGAAACAGTGCTAACACGTCATCTAATACATGTGATACTGCATAAAATAATAGACTATTTTATGTATTTATTGACTTTTGCATATCATTTCATCCACTTTACTCTACTTCTTGTCACATTCTGTGACCCTAAACTCTTCCAGTATTCTTGAGATATCTGGAAAAGTTCATCTAACTCTTATTCATGGGTCCATCATCCCTTACATATCCCTTGAATATTGATATTTTTTGCTAAGATTTGATTATTAAGCCTCTGTATAAAATCTGTAGTAAATATCATCTATAACCAAAGTTCCAGCTACTACCCTTATTCCAAAATCTGTTGCCCCTGCCAATTTAACACTTGCTCACCTACATTTAGATATTTAGAGACACTTATAACTATACAAATATAAAAATGATTTTGATTTCTTTCCCTCAGTGTTTATTATTCTTTTGTATTTTCTAATTTATAAATGGCTTGACACTCATTTATTAGTTTACAATCATGACAGTCATCCTAGATTTCTCTTTATAAATTTATCTCCTTATCTACTTATTGCCTGATAATTTGCTGTATCCTATGGAATCAATATCTTTAATATGTCTTAAGCATATTTCACTGACCTCAATTTTTTTTTTTTTGAGATGGAGTTTTGCTCTGTCACCCAGGCTGGAGTGCAGTGGCACTATCTCAACTCACCGCAACCTCTGCCTCCTGGGTTCAAGCGATTATCCTGCCTCAGTCTCCTGATAGCTAGGATTACGGGAACTCACCACCATGCCCTGCTAATTTTTGTATTTTTAGAGACAGGGTTTCACCATGTTGGCCAAGCTGGTCTCAAACTCCTGGCCTCAGGCGTTTTGCCTGCCTCGACCTCCCAAAGCACTGGGATTACAGGCATGAGTCGCCATGCCCGGCCTTCTACTACATTTTCACTATTCTTGTTTCTGTCTCTAATGACTTCTTACATGGCATCTACCTGGCATCTCTTTAATTTATCATTCATAGTCTATGAGAACTATTTTTCTACAATGTATATTAGACTATGTAGCATGGTTATTAATGATATTTTAATGCTTTGCTTTACTTTTATGCTGAACTTTAAATTCCTTAACTTATTTCAGAAAGCATCTCATGACATAATTCTTTCTCACCATTCTAGCCTCAAGTGCTACCCCTTTCAACAACACTTCTTTGTCCATCTACAGAAAATTAATTGTAGTGTTAGTGAAGGCTCGAGATTTTTTTTTTAAAGTGGGTCTCTCCTCTTGGAACGTTTTTCTTCCCTTGTCCACCACAAACATTTGTAAGATTATACTTCACCTATCACTGAAAATGAAACTCAAACACCACCTCTTATTTTATATAAATATATATTTTTTCTGTGCAGCAAAAGATGAATTCAGCTTATGCAATACCAATCTGTAGTATCTTTTTCTTTATCTCCCTCTTCTATAAAGAAGAATATTCTAAGTAAATACTACACAATCAAGCATCCACACTGCTAGAGGCGAGCATGTATTAATTCCAGCCAATGAGTTGCAATCAGAAATCATATAGGGAGGATTTCCTTCAGAGATATCAAGATAAAAACTCAGTTACAGAGAGCCTTTTACCTTTTATTAAAAATATTTTTTGAAAGAGGAACAGGACGTGGTACCTAGAGAAGCAGCAGTGGTCAATTTTTGACTATGAACGAAGAAGCAAAAGGAAAAAAAGTAAAACTTGAAATAATGTATTCCCAGGATAAGACATTACTGAGATCCATAATTATTGCCAGAATCACTATTAGTAGCTGTTATTTTAAATCATCATTAGTCAAGATTTCTTACTTGAAGGGTAATGCATTCCTAATATACTATTATAGTTTTATATATTTGTCTTATCTCCTAAAACACCCTGCTCATGCCTTCTGTTACACTTTACAGTAAACTACATTGTTATATATTGTATCAGTTGATTTGTCTATATCCTCAGCTTTGTGGAGGTCAAGAACAAAGATTTGCCTCTTAGATACTTGGTCTTGCATCTGGAACACAGGTACTCAATATAAGTGTGTTACTTAAAATGAATAATTATTCATATTCATTCAATATGTAAATAGATAAATTAAATATGCTGCATGTCCTGAGTGAAAAAATATTAATCTTCAAAGATAGTCACAAACTCTATAGAAAAAGTTTCAATTTTAATACACTGTGTCTGGCTTTTACTCTTTTAAGTTTATGTACTATCTCAAGACCCAGCTGAGTGTGCTTACTATTCTTTGTGCAGAATAAATACTAGGATTCATCTTTATGGGAAGAACTTTATACTTACTAAATGTCCAGTAGCATAAAAACTTGTAATACAAATTCCTCCATTAACAGAGGTTGTCAGGAAGAGTAAAATCATTACTAATCCTTAACTCATGGCATATAATTTATTATGTTGTTTTCTCACTGCTTATTTTAAATCTTATTTCAAAGCAATAAATATCTTTTTATTATTTTAGTATAAATCTTTAAGTGTATGTTCATTATAAAAATATAATTATGGTTTATGAGGGAATGTACTTAGAATTTATACCAACTTTATAAAATCTACTCTATCTTAAATAATAAGGCTCTAATTTTTTTCTTTTTTCATTGAAAACTTTTTTCCTACCAAATGTTTATATTGTAGGATGTATATGTCAATTTCTACTTTTAATGGAAGCATAGATGTACAGTGTATTGAATCAAACTCAATTATATTTTACTTGGACATTCAAGGAGGGTGCTTATCATTCCACGAACTCATACATACCTGAAATGAATATCCTTGAATAAACATCTTTAGAGCTTCTTGTGAAAGTTCCGTTGGCATATTAATTCAAGAGTGAGATATCTGGGTCTCAGTACATTAACAAGTTAATTTAACAGCCTGCCAGATTGCTCTCTAGAATGACTGGACAAATTTGCCTTGCCTTCATTGTTCCTGTGAATTCTTTTTTTCCGTCTTTTCAACAAAATTTCCAACTTACCTTTTTGCTTTTCCAAATCGTTGAATTAAAGAGCATCTACTTCTTTTATCGTGAATTTTGTTTAATAGACATTAATTTTTAGAGCAATTTTAGGTTCACAGAAAAAATTAATGGAATGTACAAAGAGTTCCCATAAACCCCCTGCTCCACACATGTATAGCCTCCCTCACTATTGACATCCCATGCCACAGTGCTACGTTTGTTAACAACTTATAAACTTTCATTGCCATATCATTATCATCCAAAGTTTATGATATACATTTGAGTTCACTGTTGGTGTTGTACATTCTTTGGGTATTGATGGATGTATAAATAACACGTGTCTAACAATATAGTATCATACAAAACTGTTTCATTGCCCTAAACATTTTGTATTCTGCTTATTCATCCCTTCCTTTTCCCCAATCCCTAGCAACTGGTCTTTTCACTGTTGCCACAGTTCTGCTATTTGCAGCATGTCGTATTGTTTGAATCATACAGTATATAGCCTTTCCAAACTGACTTATTTCACTTGGTCATTTAAGGTTTCTCCATGCCTTTTCATGGCTTGATATGTTATTTCTTTTTAATGCTGAATAATATTTTATTGACTGGATGTATCACATTTTTTGTATATATTCTCATAATGAAGAACACTGTGGTAGCTTCAAATTTTGGGAAATTTTGAATATACTGCTATAAACTTCCATGTTGTACAGACCCAACTTTTCAACTCTTTTAGATAAATGCCAGGAGTGTGATAATTGTGTTGTATGGAAAGAGTACGTTTAGTATTGTAAGAAGCTTCCAAACTGTCTTCCAAAGTAGTTGTATAATTTTATACTTCCATCAACATTAAGTGACTTCCATTGTTCCACATCTTCACCATCATTTGATGTTGTCAGTGTTTTTTATTTTGACCCCACTAATAGATGTTTAGTGGTATTCATGTTTTCATTTGCAATTTCCTAATTCCATATGACACAAAGCATCTTTTTATATGCTTATTTGCCATCTGTATATCTTCTTTGGTGAGGGGTTTATTCAGGTGTTTTGCCTATTTTTTAATTGGATTGTTCATTTGCTTATTGTTGGGTTTTAAATGTTTTTTATGTATGATAGGTGACCTTCTATTATCAGTTGTTATTTGTGAAAAATATTTTCTGACAGTTTGTGGCTTGTCTAATCAAGCTCTTGACAGTGTCTTTGCCAGATCAAAAGTTTTACATTTTTAATTCATTTAACTTACCAGTTATTTATTTTATGGGTTGTGCTTTTGGTATTGTATCTAAAAAGTCATTACTATTGGCAAAGTCTTCAAGAATTTCTCCTATGCTATCTTCTAGGAATGTTATAGTTTTGAATTTTGCATTTGGAGTGATCAATTTTTAGTTCATTTTTGAAAGGAGAACATAGTCTGAGATTATTATTATTATTTACAGTGTTTGTCCAGTTAGGCTTCAGCATCATTTGTTGAAAGACTATTTTTTTCCAATGCATTAACTTTATTCTTTGCAACAGTCAATTGACTGTATTTTCACAAATTGATTTCTGAGCTTTCAGTTCTATTTCATTGATCTGTTCATGTATTCTTTCCCAATATACTGTTCTGATTACTGTAGTATCACAGTAAGCCTTAAATTTGGATAGTGTCTTTCATCCAACTTTATTCTTATTTACTAATATCTTTTGTCACTTTGTGTCTTTGGCCTCTCCATATAAACTTAAACATGAGGTTTTTTTTTTACTTTTACGCAATAATTTGCTGGTATTCTGATTTGGCTCACACTGAATCTATATATCAACTTGGGAAGAACAAATATCTTGACAATAATGTCTCCTATCCATAAACATGGAATATCCCTTTGTTTATATAGTTTATATATTATACATTTAATATATACATTAAATAAAAAATGGTGAAAGTCAATATTATTTGATGGCAAAATATTCAGTAATCCAGGAATAGAAGTCGCTTAACCTGTTTAAGTGCATCTATGCAAACTAACAACATGCTTAATAGTGAAATCTTAATGCTTTCCAATCAAGATCAGAATCATTGAAGGATGCATATTTTCATGAATTTCATTTGACCTTGTATTGGATTTACAGCGACTAGAATAAAGCAAAAGAAACTTAAATGCATATAGATTTAAATAAAGCAATATTAATATAATGGTCATTATTGTCAGACAACATTATCATGTATATATAAAACTAAAAGAATCCACATCAACACACGTACACACACAAACGTAAACCAATAAATTTGCCAATGTTGGAGAATAAAAGTCAAAATACGCAAATCAATTGTATTTCTACAGGTTATCAGTGAACAGTTAAGGAATTATTAAAAAAAAAACTTCCCTTACTGTGGCTTAAATTGCATTTAATAAAAGATGCCTATGTTCTATATACCGAGAACTATAAAGCATTATAGAATGAAATTAGGGAAGATTAATTGAAAAGTATATCATTTTGTGAACTGGAAGAAAATATTGTGAAGCTGGTAATTTTTCTGAAGATAGATTCAATACAATAAAAAAAAGAGAAATATTATCTCATCAAAGTCTCAAGCTAATTCTAATCTTTGGATAAAAATGAAAAAACCTATATTACCCAAAAACATTTTTAAATATAACAAAATAGAAAGACTTACAGCAGGTAATTTTGAGACTTAGTATAAAGCTACAATAAGCAAGGCAGAATATAAAGATTAATATATAATTAATGAAACTAAATACAAAGCCTAGAAATAGACTTACTTATATGGTGTTCATTAATTTAAAACTAAGTTGCTAAAGTGATTCAATAGAAAAAGGATGATCATTTCGTTAAACACTGATGGCAAACCTAGATGTCACGACAGAAAAAGAATGGACATTTCTTGCCTCATGTCTTATTTTTAAAGTAACTTAAAATTAATTTTAAAATTAAGAGCTGACACTTCTATAATTACTAGGGAAAAATAGAAGTTTTTTGTTATTCTTATTTTTTTCTTAAGGAAAAATTTTAAAAACAGGAATATATATATATATATATGACTGTATAGATATATATAATCTGTATATCTATATCTGTATATACATATGTAATTATTATTATTTTATAATACTTTAAGTTAACCACACAACTACATGGAAACAGAACCACCAGCTCCTGAATGACTACTGGATAAATAATGAAATGAAGGCAAGAATAAAGATGTTCTTTAAAACCAATGAGAACAAAGACACAAGGTACCATAATCTCTGGGACACATTTAAAGCAGTGTCTCGAGAGAAAGTTATAGCACTAAATGTTCACATGGAAGCAAGGAGAGATCTAAAAGTGACACTCTACTGTCATGATTAGAAGAACTAGAGGAGCAAAATTAAACAAACTGTATAGATATATACAATCTGTAGATTGTATATATAGCTCAAGAATCAATCTCCTTTTATGATACCAACATCGTCCTGATACCAAAACCTGGCAGAGACACAACTAAAAAAGAAAACTTCAGGCCAATATCCATGAGATGCAAAAATCTTCAATAAAATACTGGCAAACCAAATGCAACAGCACATCAAATGATTATCTGACACAATCAAGTAGGTTTCATCCAGGGGATGCAAGGCTGGTTCAACATACACAAATCTATAAACGTAATCCGTCACATAAACAGAACTAAAGACAAAGACCACATGATTATCTCAATAGATCCAGAGAAAGCCCTCGACAAAATTCAATAGCCTTTTATGCCAAAAACTCTCAATAAACTAGGTATCCATGGAATGTATCTCAAAATAATGAAAGCTATTTATGACAAACCTGCAGCCAATATCATACTGAATGGGCAAAAACTGGAAGCATTCCCTTTGAAAACTGGCACTAGACAAGGGTGCCTTCTCTCACCACTCCTATTCAATATAGTATTGGACGTTCTAGCCAGAGCAATCAGGCCAGAAAAAGAAATAAAGGGTATAAAATTAGGAAAAGAGGAAGTCAAATTGTCTTTATTTGCAGACAACATGATTGTATATTTAGAAGACCCCATCGTCTCGGCCCCAAATCTCCTTAAGATGATAAGCAACTTCAGCAAAGTCTCAGGATACAAAATCAATGTGCAGAAATCACAAATATTCCTATACACCAACAACAGACAAACAGAACCAAATCATGAGCAGACTCCCATTCACAATTGCTACAAAGAGAATAAAATACCTAGGAATACAACTAACAAGGGATGTGAAGGACCTCTTCAAGGAGAACTGCAAACCACTGCTCAAGGAAATAAGAGGACACAAACAGATGGAAAAACATTCCATGTTCATGGTTAGGAAGAATCAATATTGTGAAAAATGGCCATACTGCCCAAAGTAATTTATAGATTCAATGCTATCCCCATCAAGCTACCATTGACTTTCTTCACAGTATTGGAAAAATCCACCTTAAACTTCATAGAGAATACATATTTACATATAGGGAAGTTTATTAAGTATTGACTAACATGATCACATGGTCCCACAATAGGCTGTTTGCAAGCTGAAGAGCAAGGAGAGACAGTCTGACTCCCAAAACTGGAGAACTTGAAGTCACATGTTCAAGGGCAGGAAGCATCCAGCATGGGAGAAAGATGTAGGCTAGGAGGCGAAGCCAGTTTCTGCTTTTCACTTTTTTCTGCCTGCTTTATATTGGCTGGAAGCTGATTAGATTGTGCCCACCAGGTTAAGGATGGACCCGACTCCCCCAACCCCTGACTCAAATGCTAATCTCTTTTGGCAAAACCCACACAGACACACCCAGGATTAATACTTTGCATCCCTCAATCCAATCAAGTTGACACTCAGTATTAACCGTCACATTCACTATAATGGCTAAAACTAAAAAAGCTGATGATATCATGTGTTACCAAGGATATGAAGCACTTGTAATTCATATACCTCAAAAATGAGAATTAAGGGAATGTAAAACGGTGCAACTTTGGAAAACAGTATGGCAGTGACTCATAAAATTAAACATTAATTTACTATATACCCTGCAATCCCATTCTTTTGTATTTAGACAAGAGCAAAGAAAACATATGTACATACAAATAAATATACGTGTTAATATCTCTATCATTAATCGTAATAACCCAAATTATAAGCAACTCAAATGTCTAACAAGAGATAAATGAGTAAACTCTTGCATATCTACTTTTTAGAATAGTGCTCAGCAATAAAAATGAATGAAACATATATAACAACGTGGATCTATCTAGAAGATAGTATGCTAATTGAACAAAGAAAAACAAAATCTATCTACTGTATAATTCCATTTACATTAAATTCTAGGGGAAACATACAATAATAACAGAAAGAAAATTGGTGGTTGCCCAAAACCTGAGAGTTAAGTGAAAAGGAGCATGGGAACATTTGCTACAGTGAGAGAATTTTCTATATCTTGATTTTAGGAGTGGTAATATAATTATATAAAATTGTCAAAATGTATTAAACTGTGTACTTAAAAGTAATGAATTCTAATATATGTAAAAAATACCTTACAAAGTAGGAGGGAAAAAGAAGACAAAATTAAGATTCTTTTTTTTTTTTCCGGAAATAGAATAACAGTGTGAATTTCTTTCTAGCACATCTACATTGAAAGATATGCTAAAAAAAGTTTTTCAGGCTAATGACAACTATAACCAGATGAAAGCACAAATCTATAAGACGAGCATCAGAAACCATATATTTCTACACATACATTTTAAAATTCTTTAACATTATTTTAATTTAATGCAAAAGTATTATGATAAGACAATCACAAATAGAGGATTCTTAAAAATATATATTGTTACCGCCATTGTCAGAAGGTTTTTAATTAACTCAAGTTAATTGAACAGATTTAAGACCAGTCTCAGATGTTACATAAGGAGCAGTGATATTATCAGATATTTATGGGAGGAAAAGAAATAAGAATATTTTCTACTTGCACTCTAAAAGTCGCTGTTTTAACTCAGGTCCTCTGTAAAGCAGAGCATTAAGTCTTGATTATTATCATAATTATTGTTTTGGATGTGTGAGTATAGAGAGTCGAGGAGGAAAGATAATATGGGCCAAGATGAAATAGAAACAATACATGCCACAGGATGCTAGAAGATGACCATGTGAGTTATTAAGAGAAATATATTGAAGGTTTACAAGGAGAAACCACAGTGTGGTGCAATCTAGATAAGGGTAAAGGAAGAGACACTTGCTAAACTCTTCCCTGCATTTCCCATTTTCAAAGTTAAACCTAAGGCGGAGCCACCTTTACCACCCTACATTTGATAATGATGTTGCATCATCAAAACCCTCTATGGCTGTTCGGGAATATAGATGATAGACCCCAGAAAACAAGCTGAGAAGGAAATTTGCATTCAGGAAATTTATCTGGTAGTGCTCTCAGAAACAATTATGAAGGAGGAAGCAGAAGAGCTATGCAATTACAACAGAATACTCAGCCCAGCTATAGAGCTGTTCGCAGTAATCATTATGTGAATCAAAGCAGCCAGGCTTTAGTATTTCTCTATCAACCAGATATTGGACACAAGCTGTAAACAGGGTGAATGTGTAACCTTTGTGTAGGCAGTGCTTTTCTATTCAAAGCAACACCCACACCCAAATCAGGCTTAGCTTTGTTGTTAGCAGGTAATATGTACAGCCTCTAAAGAAACGTTCCCTGTTTTTGGAGTGGGTATACGAATGAATAATTAACATGTTCACTATAGTCTATCCTGTGGTGTGCTTTTTCATTCTAGTGGAAGTGGGAGTGACTCCAGCCATCATGTGGGAAATGCAGGGAATGCTAGCTGGGGAAACTTGAACCAGCTTGGGCAGCTTCTCCAAGGTGAGACTCACACTGTGCCTTTGGAGATGAAAGGTTGTTCCAGACCTTGAGAAGGTACATAAAATTTGTGTCTGATCAAGCCTACTCTTTATATGTACCTCTTATTACTCATAGAGGACTCAGAGGTACACAGATAATTAAGTTTATTGAAAAAATTCCAATACAATATAAAGTTAAGTGCAAGTCAGCAAAGTGAGAGATGAACTTGGATAGTAGATGAAATGCCACATTATGTCACACTTTAGGAGTCACATTTGAAAGTTTGGATTTTATCACATCAGAAAACATTCCAGAAGTGACATGATCAAATATTAATATATATTTCAAAAAGGCTATTCTGCAGAACAAAAAAATTGAGAAAACAAATCTTTAAAAATTAAAAAATTAGTTGGGAGGGACATCACGAAATAATACATTTAATTACCAGAAAGCTTATTAAAAGTTGCCGACTATAATTAGTCCTTCAGGAAATGAAAATGAGATGCTAGGTACCTATTATGCAAAACAAAGCTTAAGTTTTGCTGAGGATACAGATATAGCAGTAATGGAAACTTTCATGTACAGCTGGTAGATGAGAAATCTGTACTAAAGCTGAATGTAGGCAGGAGCCACAACCCAGCAGTTCTACTCTTTGGAATATAACCGATATCAAATTATTAATACATCCACCAAGATAAATTTTTATTGTTTCTGTTTCTCTCCTGATACTGCTATTTCTGTGAGGATATTTTCATATGTTGAAACTATGTTTTGTGTTACTCATTGAAGATAGTCATAATAGTGCTTTATAATAATCCTCCTATCCTTAATCTGAAAATAAGATGCTTAGTATCATACACAGTTGGTTTTCTTCTCTCTTAAGAACAAGTTTCACCTTTTAATTTTGTCTTGTTTAATTAATATATATGCTAATTTTAGATGATATCATCTAAGTTATAAATGGTAAGTTAGAAGTTTCTGGATTAAATATTTTCCTGTTCCTAGTAAAAAAAAATAAAAACACAAATTATGTCATCAAGTTATTTTCTTGTTGTGTTTAGTTTATAAATTCTCTTTCTGATGTTAAAATCCTTTGCCTTTTGATGGGCTATTCTGGATTTCTTCAATGCATTTGTAGTTTAGGAGTTGTGAAAGTTTGCAGACTTTGGATATCCAATCTCTGGCTTTTTTCTTTTGGAAATTATTGGACTCTTTTCAGGACTGATGGTTTTCACCTTCACTTTTCTAGTTCATCAGACATTTTATAGGTCTCTCACATGGACTCTGCTGCCTTTGAACATGTCACAAAGAGGTGCTTATCCCCTGGATGAACATCGCAAAGGTGAAAGCTTACTTACATAGCTATCTATGTTGCCACTAATTTTCTTCGGAGTTTTATTTGCAATGAAAATGTCAGCAACCATTTGTATCTTTTACCTGTATGAAATAACACTCTTGTGCTTGATTTCATAATTAATCTTTATCTTGATATTTAGTTTGATGATAATGTATTTAGATCTACCTTTCTTTGTGCTTATCTTTTTTAGGTTCATTATTCTTGTTGAGACTCTGAAATTGTGTCTTTTATCAATTTTGGACATATTTTGGCATTATTTATTCATATGTTGCTTTTTTTCTCTTGATTTTATGGGGTTAAAATTTTACACATATGAGACCATTTGATGTTTATTGACATCCCAAATGCATTGTTCCAGTTTGTCACACTTTCTCTTTTTCACTTTTTAATTTGGTAATTTTTTATTGACCTGTCTTTGAGTCTACAGGTCATTTATGCTGCTTTTCCAAGACTACTGTTAATAGCATTAAGTAAGTTCTATTTTTCTGATATCATATCTCTACTATTTCCATTTGGTTCATTTTTACAGTCTTGATTTCTCTGCAGAAACCACCCTCTTTACATGCATGTAGTCTACCTTCTCCACTAGATGCTCTAATATAATTATCATGCTACTAAAAAATTCCTCATGATAATCCTAAAATACGAATCATATAAGGGCCTTCTTTTCACTATTTTCTTTTTTATATTGATCAGCTTTTCTTTTTATATTAAGAAAATTTTTTGGTTTTATTTTGTGGTATGCTGTATATTTTTTATGAAACAACAATGGACTGAAGTAAATAATATGCACCTACAAAGATGATATGCCCTTTCAGTCAAGTTTCCTACGTGGAGGCCTATCTACAACCTGTTTTTTAATTATGTTTGGGCTTTATTGTAGATTCAGTTAGATTCAGTGCACTATAGATTCAAATATTTTCAGGGTAGGAACAGGGTTTTCCTTTCAGCAGATCTTGGGACATGAGCACTGGCATATTTCTGGAGTTAAAAATTTTTTTTTTTATTTTTCTTCTTTGTAGCCCAGATACAAGCCTTTTAAACTTAGATCCTCTTTTTAAATGCTTATTTCTCAGTTTTAAGGATTGCTGTTTAGTTATATGACTTTGTAGCTTACCTGTTTTATTTTTCTTAATGTTAACAGTAATGATTTAAAAATTCGTTTTAAAATTACTGCAACTCTCCTCTTTATTCTGTATCTCTTTTTATTCATTTCTTAGCTATAATTTCTGAACTTTATTACTTTGGAGTAGTGGAGAATAAGAGATGATAAAGAGGTGTGCCCTCAGAGAATGATACTGCTGTAATCTGATGTAGAGTCTCCTTAATCTTGGCAGTTATTTTAAACTGGTCTTTCTTTTTAATTTTTGAATAACTTCATTTTTCTTGAAGAGTTTCTGTTTGGACATGCACAAAAACATATACTTATGGTACTTTCCTTTCTAATTTCTTACTTAGCTCTTGGTTATCCTAAATCTATCCACTCTCTTAGGGTCACTCTCTCTACAGAGAAGCCTCTTTATGATTACTCAAGATAGCTTCTAGACAGATCTACAATGTGACCAATAATTGAGCCAGAGAAATACTTACCAATATCTGCATTTATTCTGAATTACAAATCAATTTATTACTCTGCCATTTCAAGATAATGGTTCAAACATTTCTCCTTTTTATTGAGAAACTTGTTTTATATGTATTTTAAGTCACGAAGACACATGTCCTGAATTTCCTAGAAGTGTCTTTGAAATACAACTTGTTTAACTTGAGGTGAGGGGGAAGCAAACATTTTATATTTCCACTGGGAGAAAAGAGTACATTCTATATTCTGCAAAAAGTATCTTCCAAGTAAATTTCTCAGCTTCTTTTAACAAGAGTTTGTTATATTAAGATGGGCTTAGGACCACAAAACTGGTTTTAGGGCATCTCCTTGAATATTCTGCATAGATTATCTAGTGTATGGCTGTAATCTGTGGGTATAATTATCATTGAAAGCTCAGTTGAAGCTGAGAAGAGCACACTGACACACATGTGCATACACATGGATGAATAGATACACAGATTGTTTTTAATCAATTTTTTGCTCAAGCCCTAAAATATCCTAGTTGTTTCTGCCTAAAAAAAGGGTTTCCTCTATTTAGTATTCATACTATTCCTTCAAATTTTCCTCAGGGAAGATATCCTGACCTCACAGAATAAACAATGTGACCCATTCTGTGCCTGGGAGCACCTTGTCTTTTCTAACATAACATCCATAACAATGTATTGCAGTATGAGTGCCTGAAGTTTTCTCTGGGGATATGAAACAGAAAATAAGTGAAAGGAAGCAGGAGGAACACCATAGCAAGTCTCCCAAACATTTAGAACACTACAGACATATTCCCAGACGTACTTCTCTGGAGCATTCTTAAAATTGTGGTTTGCTGTACCATGCTGAAGCCAAGTGAATCCCTAACCAAATCTAGGGATGTTCACAAGGATTAGAGAAGGAGCTTACAGAATTGTTAGGTTATATTTGCTAATTCACTCATCAGTTGATTTAATTTTGTGGTTGATAGTGATGTACATATTAAGAACACATATGGCTCAGAATATAACTCAATATTGATAAAAAAAACTTTACCATATCTCCAAAAAAAGGAGATGGCTCACTGGCTCCATATCAATTTTAAGAATAGATGTCAATATTTTTCTTCCATTTAAAGTTTATTTAGAATTTAAAGTTAATATTTAAAGTAACAATGTCAACTTGTTATATATTAATTTTAAATTATTCAATAGTGTAAATGTATTTCAATATTTATTTTTTCCAATGATATTGAGGTATAACGGGTATATAAAAATTACTCATAATTAAAGTATGAAATTTGATGAGTTTGGACACCTGTAAACATTCATGCTGCCATCATCACAATACAGGCAATAAACATATTCTTCACCTCCAAAAATATCCCTTGTCCTTTTCTTATTGTTTTCTTTTTTGCAGTAAAAAATATTTAATAGGATTAACAAATTTGTAAGTACACAATACCTTATTGTTAACTATGGACACTAGGTTATACAGATTTCTGGAACCTGCTTATCCTGTATAACTGGAATTTATAAACATTGAACAATTCCCATAAGCCTCTCTCAGATCTTCTGGCAACGAAACTTTTGTCTACTTCTATTCCTTTGATTATTTACATGCTTCTTGTTAGAGGAATACTGGAATATTATACATCTTACATTTTACTTATTACACTTATCATAATGTCTTCTAGGTCCATCAAAGTTGTCACAAATGGAAGGATTTCTTTCTTTTATAAGTTGAATGATATGTGATTGTATATATAAACAACACATTTTCCCCATTAATTTATCTGATAATGGACATTTAGATTGTTTCTGTATTATGACGTTATGAATGATGCTGCAATAATCAGATTAATGCAAATAGCTCTGTGAGATCTTAATTCCAACTCTTTTAGATATTAATGTGTACCTAGAAGTCAGATTGCTGGATCCCATGGTAGTTTTATTTTTAATGTTGGAGAACCTCCACAATGTTTCCCCTAGCAATTACACCATTATATATTCAATTCAACAGTGTACAAGAATTCTGATTTTTCCAAAATTCACCAACATATGTCGTCTTTTATTATGCTTTAATAGTAACCATACTAGCATATATGAGGTAATAATATCTCTGTTGTTTGTTTTGCACTTCCCTGATAATTAGAAACGTTAAGCATCTTTTAACATACCACTGACTATTTTATGACTTCATTAGAGAAATGTCTATGCAAGTAATTTTCTATTTTAAAAATCGGTTATTTTATTTATTTACTTATTTTGCAATTGAGATTTAGGATTTTTCTATACATTTTGAAAAATTACCCCCTTAAGAGATACATGATTTTCAATTTTCTTCAATTACTTAGGTTGCCTTTTTACCATGGCAGGGAAGAAACTTTATTTTTTTTAAGATGGAGTTTCACTCTTGTTGCCCAGACTGGAGTGCAATGGCGTGATCTCAGCTCACTGCAACCTTTGCTTCCTGGTTTCAAGTGATTCTCCTGCCTCAGTCTCCCTAGTAGATGGTAGTACAAGCATGTGCAAACACAACTGGTTAACTTTTTAATTTTTAGTAGAGATGACGTTTCTCCATGTTGGTCAGGCTGGTCTCAAACTCCTGACCTTGGGTGATCCGCCTGCGTCAATCCCAAAGTGCTGGGATTACAGGTGTGAGCCACCATGTCCAGCTGGGAAGAAACTTCTTAGTTTGATGCTCTCCAACTTATCTATTTTTGCTTTTTGGCCAATGTATTTGGGTCATATCCAAAAAATCATTGCCCAGATCAATGTCAATAAGCTTTTCTTTTGTATTTTATACCAGGAGTTAAATGTTTTAGTCATTATGCTTAAATATTTATTTTATTTTTATTGATACATTATATATGTACATATTTATGGAGTACATGTGATATTTTGATAAATGCATACAATGGATAGTGACCAAATTAGGGTAATTGGAAGATATATTTTGAGTTAATTTTTGTGTATGGTGAAAGGAAAGGACTTTTTGTATGATAAAATATAAGATTCCAATTTCATTATTTTGGATGTGGATATCCAGTTTTCCCAACATTATTTATTGAGGAGACTTATCTTTACCCCACTATATATTCTTGGCACTCTTGTGGAAGACCAGTTGACTGTATATGGGTGGATTTATTTTGGGAGTCTCTATTTTGTTCCATTTCTTTATATTTCTATTCTCATCCCAGTGCCATAGTGCTTTCATTAATGCAGCTTTGTGATATATTTTGAAACCAGGAAGTATGATACTTCCAGCTACTTTCTAACATTATACTCCATGGTGAACAATTAAAATTTGGAAAAAAAATAAGGATACCCTCTGTATTAGTCCATTCCCACACTGCTATAAAGACATTTCTGAGACTGGGTACTTTATAAAAAAAAGAGGTTTAATCGACTCATAGTTCCACAGGCTAAACAGGAAGCATGGTTCATGAGGCATCAAGAAACTTATAATCATGGCAGAAGCCAATATATCTTACATGGTGGAACCAGGATGAAGAGATAGCAAAGGGGGATGTGCTACACACTTTCAAACAACCAGACATCATGAGAACTCTATCAGCACTAGAGGGATGGTGTTAACCATTAGAAATCACCCCCATGACCCAATCACCTCCGACCAGTTACCTCCCCCAACATTGGGAATTACAATTTAACATGAGATTTTGGTGAGGACACAAAGCCAGACCATATAATTTTGCCCCCGACTCCTCCCAAATCTCATGTCCTTATCACATTCTAAAATTGGGAAGCAATTATGCCTTCCCAACAGTCCCTCAAAGTCTTAATTCATTCCAGCATTAACTCAAAAGTCCAAGTCCAAAGTCTCATCTGAGACAAGGCAAGCCCTTTCTGCCTATTATCATGTAAAATCAAAGACAAGTTAGTTACTTTCAAGATATGGTGGGGGTACAGGTCTTGGGTACATACTCCCTTTCTGAAAGAGAGAAATCAGCCAAACAAAAAGGCTACAGGCCTCTTGACAATCCAAAACTCAGCAGGCAGTCATTAAATTTCAGAGCTTCAAAATAATCTTTTCTGACTTCATGTCTCACATCCAGGCCACGCTGGCACAAAGAGTGGGCTCGAGGCTTTGGGTGGCTCTACCCCTGTGGGTCTGCAGAATAGAGCCTCTGCAGTTGTTTTCTTAGGCTGACATTGAGTGCCTATGCCTTTTCCAGGTGCATGATACAAGGTGTTGGTAGTTCTACATTCTGGGACCTGAAGGATGGTCGCTCTATTCTCACAGTTCCACTAGGCAGTGTCTCTGTGAGGACTCTGTGTGGGCCCAAACCCCTATTTCCTCTCCACACTGCCCTAGCAAAGCTTCTCTATGAGCTTTCTGCCCCTACAACAGACTTCTGTCTGGACATCCAGAGATTGTATCCTCTGAAATCTAGGTGGAGGCTCAAGTCTCACCTCTTGCCCTGTGTATACCTGCAGGCTTAATACCACATAAAAGCCACCAAGGTTTGGGGCTTGTACTGTCTGGAGTAGTGGCCTGAGATGTAACTGAGGCCATGTTAGTCAGAGCTGGAGTTGAAGTGACTGGAATGCAGGGTGCCGTGTCTTGAGGTTGTATAGAGCAGCAGTGCCCTGGGCCTGACACATTAAACCGTTTTTCCTTCTTAGGTCTCCAGGCTTGTTATGGGAGGGGCTGCCATGAAGGTCTCTGAAACTCCTCTGAGTTATTAACATGTGGCTCCTTTTTAGTTATGCAAATTTCTGCAGTGGGCTTCAGTTTCTCCCTTGAATTTTTTTTTTAATGGTCAGCTTGCAGATTTTTCAAACTTTTACACTCTACTTCTCTTTTATTTTTTTATTTTTATTTTTTTAAATTATACTTTAAGTTCTGGTGTCCATGTACAGATTGTGCAGGATTGTTACATAGGTATACACATACCATGGTGGTTTGCTGCATCCATCCCCCCATCATCTATGTTAAGTATTTCTCCAGCATGGTATGGGTACCAAAACAGAGATGTAGACCAGTGAAACAGAACAGAGGCCTCAGAATTAATACCACATATCTACAACCATCTGATCTTTGACAAACTTGACACAAGCAAGCAATGGTGAAAGGATTCCCTGTCTACTTCCCTTTTAAATATAGATTCCAGTTTCAGGTAATCTCTGTGTATGCATATGACTGTACACTGTTAGAAGCAGCCAGCCACAATTTGAATGCTTCGCTGCTTAAAAATTTCTTCTGCCAGACGGGTGGATCACGAGGTCAAGAGATCAAGACCATCCTGGTCAACACAGTGAAACCCCGACTCTATTAAAAATACAAAAAATTAGCTGGGCATGGTGGCACGTGCCTGTAATCCCAGCTACTCAGGAGGCTGAGGGAGGAGAATTGCCTGAACCCAGGAGGCAGAGGTTGCGGTGAGCTGAGATCACGCCATTGCACTCCAGCCTGGGTAACAAGAGCGAAACTCTGTCTCATAGGAAAAGCAACCTATACTACAGTTCCCAGTAAGTTCCTCATCTCTGAGACCACTTTAGCCTGGACTTCACTGTCCATACCACTATTCTCATTTTGATCACAACCATTCAACAAGTCTCTAAGAACTTCTTAACTTTCCTTCATTCTCTGAACTTCTGAGCCCTCCAAACTGCTTCAGTCTCTGCCTATCACTCAGTTCTAAAGTCACTTCCACATTTTCAGGTATCTTTATAGAAATGCCCCACATCTCTGGTACCAATGTTCTATGTTAGTCTGTTCCCACACTGCTATAAAGATATACTTGAGACTGGGTGATTTATAAAGGAAAGAGGTTCAACTGGTTCACAGTTCTACAGACTGTGCAGGAAGCATGGCTGGCGAGGACTCTGGAAACTTAGAACCATGGCAGAAAGTGAAGGAAAAGCCAATACATGTAACATGGCTAGAGGAGGAGGAAGACAGAGCAAAGGGGCAAGTGCTACACACTTTCAAACAAGCAGATCTCAGAAGAACTCTATCACAAGACATCACAAGGAGGATGGTGCTAGACCATTAGAAACCACTCCCATGATCCAATCACCTCCCACCAGGCCCTACTTCCAATACTCAGGATCACAATTGCACATGAGATTTGGGTGAGGAAACAGAGCTGAACCGTATTACCCACTCTCATCGATTTTATTCAACAGAGTAATCAAAGTCTAGCCAGAGCAATAAGGCAAGAAAACAATAAAATCCATTCTTATCAGAAAGGAAGATGTGCAGTTGTTATATTCTGTTTGCAGATGACATGATGTTGTATGTAGAAAACTCAAAAGACAAAAAACTGTTAGAACTATCAAATAAGCACATTAAAGTTGTAGGATGTAAAAGTAATACACAAAATCAGATGTGTTTTTATATACCAAAGATAGACTACCCTAAATGAAATTAAGAAAATGAATTCTATGTAAACAAGTCTACTAGTACTTATCCTTAAAGACAGTGAACCTAAAATTCTAAAGAATAATTTATCCAGGAATTTTGAAAATCTTAATATATACTGAAATATGTAGTATGTATTACTTTTTATAGCATTTACATAATCATAAATATTATTCATGATAAAACTATAAGCAAAATAAAACACACCGACATGGCTGAGACAGATTACAGGTTAGGTTTCAGACTATTGTAATAAAGCAATTATCATAATAAAGCAAGTCACATTGTTTTTTCTTGGTTTCCCAGTGTATACAAATGTCATGGTTTAACTATATTGTAGTCTATTAAGGGTGGAATAGCATTATGTCTTAAAAATGTACATATATTTTAAAAACTTTATTGCTAAACTATTTAAATGATCATCTGAGCCTTCAGTGAGTTATAAACCTTTCTCTGGTGGAGGACCTTGCCTCAATTTTGATGGCTGCTAACCAATCAGGGTGTTGGATACTGAAGGTTGGGGATGCTGTGCTACATCAATGTCTTAAAATGAGACAATAGCAAAGATTGCCAGAGGAGATGGGACAAGATGGCAGAGTAGACACAGCCAGAAATCCCCACTGCCATGGTGAGTGACCTAATTATCAAGCAAACCACCAAAATTTGGGAAGATTGTCAGAGCAAATAAGCCAAGAGTGGATGAAGAAGTGATGCTGAAGACAAGACTGAAGAGGAAGGAAATTGGGAACCCCATGTGGGATACATAGATGACAGGGCTTTAGTAACTCCTGGGAGAGGGTTTAGCCAGGAAACTGACAGTCCACTTTCACCACGAGTCTCTGGGATCCTAGCTATAGGAGACTCTGCATTCCAAATGGATGATTGAGCTGGCAGGGTGATCTCCCCTGGGAACAGGCATAGCTATGTTTTCAGACAGTGTGGAGTCCAGGGGTGTTTGTGCACTGGGAAGCACTGATGGAGAGTGGTCATAGACTCCCATCCTGCAGGTTCACTGTCCCCCTCTGGAAGGTGCCGGCCCAATCTCACCTCTGATACAAGAGAGTGGAGCTGAGCCAGCATCCTCCTGGGACTGAGGCATGTCTATCCTGTAGCCCTCCTGCCTACATGTCTACCTGTCCTGCAGGAGTGGGTACACAGAGTAGACTCTCTAGCCTAGTCTGAATGTGTTGCTCTACCTGAGTATTATCCTGATGACTCAGGAGCACAGTGGATTCCCTAGAAAAGCCATAACCTGACCCCAAGTTGTGGGATATCCTGGTGCCCAAAAGGCTGCAGAGCACAGGTCCAAAGTATGGAGCCAAGTCCTAAGGCCAGCACTTAAGTGGAAGAGAAGCCTATTATCAGAGCAATGAGAAGTGTGAGACACAAGAGTTCCTGCACTTGGGAAGGGTGGGGCATGCTTCCCTCTAAAGGGCCAGGTCAGTACAGAAAGGCTGTGGCATATCTCCCTGAGACAGCTTCTGTCCAACGGGGCCACGTGATGTGGAACACCTAATAAAAGAAATGTGGGTACAGTACTTGTGATCAGAGGGGCCTGCCTCAAAGCCCTCAAGTGAACCTGGTGAGGAGGCTATTTTTTCTGAATCCCACTCCCATCGCAGAGCATGCCTGAAAAGGCAGGGAAATACAAAACAGTCACACAACTGAGTTTTAGTCTAGTTACCAGCCATTACTCTTATGCACCATCTACTGATTACAGCTCAAACTACAACATCATTAATTATCCTGCCAATATGTACACCTGTGAAACCAAGCACAAGCATTTACCCACATGTAGAGCCCCTCCACAGAGCCCTGTCCCTCTGAATGCCTCCAGAAATGAAGCCAACTGACTATACTCAAATTACACCATGGTTAAAGAAACACCAACTCTGCCAGATGAGAAAGTATTATCACAAGGACTCTGGCAATTCACAAAATCAGCATGTTGTCTTACCCCAAATGAGTCCACTAGCTCCTCAGCAAAGATACTTAACCATTCTGAAATTACTGAAAAAAAAAAAAAACAGACATAGAATGAAAATCTGTATGGGAAAGCAATCCATCAAAATTCAAGAGAAAGTTGAAATTCAATTCATGGGATTCAACGAATCCAGTAGAATGATCTATGTGCTATAACATAAAATAGCCAATTTAAGAAGGAATCAAACTAAACTTCTAGACCTGAAAAATCCACTAGAAGAGTTTTATAATACAATTAGCAGTATTAACCACAGAGTAGAGCAAGCTGAGGAAAGCACTTCAGAGCCTGAAGACCAGTTGATCAAATCAATTTAGTAGGCAAAAATAAAGAAAAATGAACAGACCCTCTGAGAAATATTGCAGTATTTAAAGAGACTAAATCTATGACTCTCTGGCATTCCTGAGAGAGAAGGAGAGAAAATAAGCAACTTGGAAAATATGTTTGAGGATATGGCTCATAAAACTTTTCCTAATCTTGCTAGAGATGTTGACATGGAAATCCAAGAAATACGGAGAACCATGGCTAGATTCTGTACTATATGACCATCCCCATGAGACATAGTCATCAGATTCAGCAAGGCCAATGCAAATATATAGATATATAAAAGAAAAACAAAAAAGAACAAGATTTTCAAGTCATATTATTTTCTTAAAACAATAGAAATTAAGAAGTACAATTAGGACATAACATAATGATATAAAAGATTATATATATATATATCTTAAAAGCAGCTACAGAGAAAGGAAAAGATACCTACAGAGGGAACCCCACCTGGCTAACAGTAAACTTTTCTGCAGCTCAGCAGAAACCTTATAAGTTAGAAGAGATTGGGGTCCTATTTTTAGTGTCCTTAAAGAAAGAAAATTTCAAATAAGAATTTAACATTTTTCCAACTATGCTTCATAAAAAAAGGAGAAATGACATTTTTCCCAGGCAAACAAATGCTGAGGGAGTTTGTTTTGGCTAGACCAGCCTTACAACACATCCTTAAAGTAGTGCTAAATATGAAATTAATAGAATGATGCTACCGCAAAACACACTTAAGCACATATCTTGCAGGTGCTATAAAACAACTATGCAATCAAGTCTCCATAACAACCAGCTAATAACATGATGAGAAGATCAAAATCACACAAATCAATACTAACTTTTAATGTACATAAACTACATCTCCCTCTTAGAAGACACACTGGCAAGTCAGATGAAAAGACAAGACCCAAACACTTAACTGTCTCCAAGAGCTGCATCTCAGATGCAACGATATCCAGACTGAAAGCAAAGTGACAGAAAAAGATGCCGTGCAAAAGAAAAACAAAAAAGAACAAGATTTGCTAGTCTTATATTATTTTCTTAGAACAATAAAAATTAATAAGTACAATTAAGGCATCACATAACGATAAAGGGTAAAACCCAAAAAGACTTATCTATTCTAAATATATATGCATCTAATATTGGAGCACTTAGATCTAAAAAATAAGTTCTTGGTCTATGAGAATACTTACATAAACACACAATAATAATGGAACACTTCAACACCCCTTTGATAGCATTAGACAGATTATTGAGGCAGCAAGCTAACAAGGAAACTCTGGAATTAAATTTGATATTTCAGCAACTGGATCTAATAGACATCCTCAGAACACTCCACCCAGTAACCACAGGATATTCATTCTTTTCTCAGTTTCACGTATAACATACTCTATGATTGACCACACGCTCATTTATAAAGCAAGTCTAACTAAATTTAAAAAAAACTAAATTATATCAAGAATACCTTTAGACCACAATACAATAAAAATAAAAGTTAATATCAAGAAACCCTTCAAAACTTGAAAATTAAACAACTTTCTCCTTGAAATTGAGGCATAAATTAAAAAATGAAGTTATTGAAAATTGTGGCATAACTTACCAAAATCTCAGGGATGCAGCAAAAGCAGTATTAGGAAAAAAGTTTATAGCCCTAAACAACTTTATCAATAAATTAGAATGATCACAAATTAACAATCTAAATTTACACCTAAGGGAACCAGAATAAAAAGAATAAGCCAAAAGCCAAAACTAGCAGAAGAATAAGAATAACTAAAATTAGAAAATAAGTTAATGAGATTGAGATACAAAAATAAAATTGAAATACAAAATATCAATGAATCCAAGAATTGTTTTTGTTTAAAAAAAACAAGATTTATAGACCATTAGCTAGATTAACAACAACAAAAAAAAGAAAAGATCCAAATAAGTACAATCAAAATGGCAATGATGACATTACAACTGATCTTACAGAAATACAAAAGATCCTCAGAGAATAGTAGGACTATTATCAGTTTTTCTTTATATTTCTGGTAGAATTTGACTGTGTATCCATCTGGTCCAGGGAATTTTTGGTTCATAGGATTTTTTTACTGATTCAATTACAGAAATCCATATTGGTCCATTCAGACTTTCAGTCTTTTCCTAATTCAGACTCAGGAGGTTGTGTGTTTCCACGAATTTATCCATTTCCTCCAGATGAAGAATGTCTAATCTTGTAACTTCCCTAGGCCACATTGGAAGAACTGTCTTGGGCTACACATGAAGTACACTAACACTAACACTAACTGATGAGCCAATCTCTTAATGTTTTAAGAAAGTTAACAAATTTATTTTGGGCCACATTCAAACCCACCCTGGGTCACATGTGGCTCACAGGCTGTGAGTTGGGTAAGCTTGCTCTAGATTTTCTAATTTGTGTGCATAGAGTTGTTGTAAAATATTCAATAAACTGTACTATAAGCAGTTGTGCTATCATCATGCTTTGTTGTTCCATTTGTAAAGCATAGGTAGAATAGATTTATCATGATTCTTAAGGGTCCTGGGATTTTCAGAATGGTAAATGAGTTGAAATTGGTTTCAACTTAAAGTTGCCAGTTGTGTTAGCCGCTAACAAGACAGTCAGCCTGTCCTTTGAAACTTTGAAGCAGGTATTAACTTCTCTCTATCAATGAAAGTTCTAGATAGCCTCCTCTTCCAATAGAAGGCTGTTTTCATCTGCATGAAATTTGTTATGTTTTTGTTTATTATAGCCACATTCTTCAATGATTTTAGCTAGATATCCTGGATAACTTGTTGAAACTTCTCGATCAAGATCTGCTATTTTACCTTGCAGTTTTATGTTATGAAGATGGTTTTTTTCCTGATGGTTCATGAACCAAACTCTGCTAGCTTCCAGTTTTTTCTGCTCCAGTTTTTTCGACTGTCTTGGCCTTCATAGAATTGAAAAGAGGTATGACCTTGCTGTGGATAAGGCTTTAGCTTATGGAATGCTTGAATTTGTCTTCTGTCCAGGCCACTAAAACTTTCTCCCTGTCAGCAATACAGCTATTACACCTTTTTTTTTTTTATCATTTAATATTCATGGAATAGAACTTCTAATTTTCTTTAAGAACTTTTCTGTTGCATTCAAAACTGGGCTAACTGCTTTGGTACAAGAGGCCTAGATTTCTGCCTACCTAGGATATCAACATACATTCTTCACTAATCTTAATCATCTCTAATTTTTCATTTAAAGTAAGAGATATGTGACTCTTCCTTTCATTTAAACACTTAGAGACCATTATAGGGTTGTTAATTGGCTTAATTTTAATATTGTTGATCTCAGGGAATAAGAAAACCTGAGGAAAGGGAGTGAGATAGAGAATGGCTGGACAATGGAGCAATCGGACCACATACTTTTATTAATTAAGTTCATCATCTTACATGGATACAGTTTGTGACGCTACAGAACAGTTGCAATAGTAACACCAAAGATCACTGATCAAACAGATATAATAATAATAACAGTTTGAAATATTTTGTAAGAATTACCAAATGCAACACAGAGACATGGAGTGAATACACATTAGTGGAAACATGTAATCTATAGACTTAATTGACACAGATAGCAGAAAACTTCATTTTTTTTTTTTTAAGTGAAGCACAAGCAAAGCTTAATAAAATGAGGTGTGCCTGTTTGTCTGGTATGAAGCATCTCTCTGGGATTCAATAGCACTTTCACTGGCATAGATTAACAATGTCCATGATAACAATTGCTGATATTTATCCAGGAGTTAGTATGTGCCACATACATTGGCAAGCATTATCTCATTCCATTTAAAGTACATTATCTTATATAGATACAATTCTTACTTCATTATACTTATGACATCAATAAAGATGAAATGCATTAGATTATTTGCTGAAATCCACACAGCAATTAAATTGTTTTAAATAGGAAGGATTTAATTGATCCTAACATCTATGACCTCAGCCATCATGGTCTATGGAATATCACAGAACACAGTGTTTTTCTCAAATAGCTTGCCTTGTTCAATGTTTACATAAAATGGACATGATTAGTTTCTATTCTAAGAAATTTGGAATCCAAACTGATTAAATATTTTAATATGCATAACAAGAACATTTATGAAAATAAAGGGGGCTTAGTTACTGTGGAATATGAAAGAGTCACAGCTTAATAATGACTATTCCTATTTAAACTTTCTCCAGAGAGTCTTGAAGCTTTAGCAAATGAAACTTTAGTCATTTAGTTCCACTGGCATGCATATTCATCATATAGGTTTTCCCTTGCCATTTTTCCAGAACAGTACATATTTTAAAATATCCGCATTGTTGTCTTAGATATTTTATTAAACATTATATTCAATCATTGTCTTTCCTCATGTACTCCTGTCTTAATTAATATTTTCCTTTTCATAAATATATTAACAGAGCAATATACACATTTATCATATTGACAATGAGTAGAATTTCTCATTCCTATTCATATTTTGTCATTTCGATATTATATATATCAATATCTTGAATTGTGTTTATACAAATTATTTATGTTTTAATCTCGTAAACTGAAAGACAAGAAGATAGACTGTAATAAAAAAATAACTATGCCATGGTTTGAGGTCACTTGTCTTTCTTTCCCACTGGGAATGACATGCAGGTAGCATTACCATTGACAGTATATTGTTATTTTCTTAAATTCTAAATTATTTTGATCTTGAGATTTCTATTTAAATGTAATAATATGGCATAATATTTTCTTAAAAATTAAATATTTGACTTTTTTTTCTTGGAACTCAAATACTCCAAGGGTGAAGAAATCAATGTCAGTCTTATGAAGAATATATCAAGGGAATAATTATAAAGTTAAAGGTGTTGTAGTTCTACAGTGACTGACAAATTTTAAGATCATTTCCGTAACAATGCTAAGATAATAGGGCAGTGGAGAAATTTAGTAGAAAATTCAAGTATGATTAAATATCATTTTTTACTAGACAACTTAGAGGAGCACATGTTACAGTTAGAAACTCTAAGTCATTAAACAAGTCAGAGATATCATAATGAACCAATCTGCTTGTATCACGTATTTTTGTATTAGATATGATGCTAAAGTAATTTACAACTACAATATTGGTACAATTATATATATTTTTTAACTTTCAAAATAGTGAGACTTTATTTACTTTTATCCTCTCTCTTTCTGAAATGGTCCTAATAGCTCTCAAATTTAAAGCTCTAATAATTCCAAAAACTTTAGTAATAAAGTCTCTTCTGTGTAAAACTTTTATATGGATATAATATGATAAATGGAACCAAAGTCACTTTTAAAAATATATATATGTATATGTTCTCGAGTTAAAAAATTTCTAGTGAGGTTCTCATCTTAGTAATGCTCTATAATATTTTCTTTGAGGATATTTTTTGTTTGACCATTATCTTTACAATTCATTTAGATATTACAATTAATTTAGATATTATATATGTAGCATATCTATATCAATGTGTCTACATATTCGTCTGAGAACTATTTTCAAAAAGAACAACTTATCTCAATTACTCTTTCTGGTATAGACAATACATCACCAGTTTGAAATTCATGATTTTGTGTCATACTCTTACCTGCTCATTGATTTGTATCTCTCTAACCAAACACTCATGAAACTAAAAAATTAGCACTAAACTAGACTTTGAAATACGAAAAGAAAATATAGTTCTGGCTGGGCACAGTGGCTAATGCCTGTAATTTCAGCACTTTGGGAAGGCGAGGCAGGTGGATCACTTGAGGTAAGGAGTTCAAAACCGGCCATGCCAACATGGTGAAACCCATCTCTACTAAAACTTCAGAAAATTAGCTGTGCATAGTGGCACATAAACCCAGCTACTTGGGATGCTGAGGCAGAGGAATCGTTTGAACCCGAAAGGTGGAGGTTGCAGTGAGCAGAGATTGTGCCACTGCACTCCAGCCAGGGCTACGAAGTGAGACTCCATATTAAATCAATAATATAATAAATATAATATGATATATCACCCTTAATTTCTTTGAGCACATGATCTTGGGTAGGTGGCTGGAGGGATAAAATATCAGTCATTATACGATTTTGATAGAAGGAGAATGTTTTGCTAATGCAGTGGAACCCTATTTAAACTGGGAAATAGGCATCAGGATAATATTTTGCAGAATTCATTATATCAGCTGAATCTTGAAATGTGAGTAAAAGTTAAACATAAAGCTTTGGAGTCATAAGGATGATAGTAGAAGAAAAGATAGGCATAGGATATAGGAGTGAGAGAGAACATAACACATAGGGGAGTGATTTGAACTTAAGAGGCATAAGGCTTGAAAGTTAGGCAACATGAAAGCCCTAAGAAACTGTATGCAATAACAAACACAGGTGATTCATAAAGGGGTAATAATTCAGCAAATATTCAGAATAAAATCTATTTTCCTATAGATTTTATAAGATATTCATTACTAAAATGATCAAATAAAACTTTCAAGATGTCTTTTCTCTGTATTTGCTAGCACACCAGGGTGACCATAATAAATAATGATTTAACTGCACATTTTAAAATAACTAAAGAGTATAATTAGATTGTTTATAACACAAAGGATAAATGCTTGAGGTGATGGATACCTCATTTACCTTCATGTGATTCTTACACATTGTATACCTGTATCAAAATATAGTACATATTTCATAAATATATACAACTGTGTCAAAAAATTAGAATATATGTTTTGTAAACCCATAATTTTAAATAACTTCAAAATTGTCTTGTTTACTAAGATTTGTAATTGATATATTGCCTTTGTGTTAAAATATATTTCAAATCTATAGCTAATTCTAAATAAAAATATGTTAATAATATCAATGAACATGTTTGAGGCTGGCTTTTTTACATCAAATTATTGTGTATTTCTCCACTTTAGGTATAAAAATTATCAAAATTGCATATCTCTTCATCTATTCAGAAAATTTACAAAAATAATTTTTATTCACATTTATCAAGATATAATTTACAGTTAAAATTTACCTTTTTAAGATGCACAGTTATATGAGTCATTATAAATGTATACAATTATGGAACCTGGAATAATAAATAATTAGAATATTTCCATCACCATTTGAAATTTTCCCCTCTGCCACTTTAGTGTCAATTTATTCCTTCAGTACCAGCCTGTGGCACCCACTGATTTGTTTTCTATCTCTGTAACTTTGACATTTTCAAAATTTTATATGAATAGAACATATAGTAGGTAGACTTTGCATTTTACTTCTGAGTTTGGCTTAAATTTAAGATTCATCTATGTTGCTGAGTTTGCCAGTCATCAGTTCTTTTTATTTCTGAGCAGTATTCTACCATGTGAATGTCCCACACTGTATTGACCCTCACCAGATGCCAGATGATAGATGTTTGTGTTGTTTGTATTTTCTGGTGATTACAAATAATAATGTTCTAAACATTTACAGAAGTATTTTACAAACAAAGAATAATTCAAATAATAAGTTTGATTAAACATACTCATTTTCTGCTGTTAAAAATATATGAACATAAAAATGTTTTCAAAAGGAAGGCATGTTGTTTCAATACTAAGCATAGACATAAACCTAAATCTATCACATTCAAGTTGGACAGATTTGGATAAATATCTAAATTCTGAGCCTCCATTTCTGAGTGTTTTAACTAGGTTAATGCAATTCATTTATCTCAAAGTAATGCTGAGGAAATCAAATGAGGTAATGAAAATACACAAGGTAAATATCTTGTTCAGTCACCATAAATATTTTTCAAGTAAGGAGTAACTACCTTGATCAAATCCACTTTACAATAGTCCAGAAAGTTTTTACAGGAAGGTTTGTCTCAACTTTTTTCATTCAAAAAGTATTTATTGATATTTACTTATTATTATACTCTAAGTACTGGCGTACATGTGCAGAACGTGCAGGTTTAGGCAGATAAACATCTAAATCATTATGTAGATTTCAAAATCCCTCTCAGTGTTTAGATAACATTCCTTATGAACATCCTGCTTAGATAGTAAGACTGAATTCTTGGTTGACAGGAAGAAAACTACGCTAATACATAATATGCCACATAACATAAGATTTAAATGAAACTACCTTATCCTAATGTTTGGCAGAGTAACTTGTAAACAATAGCATTTGTTAAATGTTGAGCTAGATGACCATGCATTATTAAATCCAGCTTTTACATTTTTCAAATTTTAGATTGAACTTAAGCCTATGGCCTCATCATATTCAATGTTAGTTATCTGTGTCATACTTTGTTTTCAAGGTTACTTTTGGTTTTGAAATATCATTTTTTAGTAGAGTACAGGAGAAATACAATTACTTTTCCAAATAGTACTTCTTGGGCCATAAATACAAGCTGTCTTTTTTTTTTTTTTTTTAATTAAAACATAATTTTGGGATGCTGAGGCAGATGGATCACCTGAGGTCAGGAGTTTGAGACCAGCCTGACCAACATGGAGAAACCCCATCTCTACTAAAAATACAAAGTTAGCCAGGTGTGGTGGTGTGTGCCTGTAATCCTAGCTATTCAGGAGGCTGAGGCAGGAGAATCACTTGAACCCGGGAAGTGGAGGTTGTGGTTAGCCGAGATCACGCCATTGTACTCCAGCCTGGGCAACAAGAGTGAAACTCCGTCTCAATTAAAAAAAGTGTACACATTTATAGGGTACAGTGTGATGTTTTAATACATGCACACAATGTGCAATGATCAAATTAATGTAGTTAAGACATCCATTACTTCAAAATTTATTATTACTTTGTGTTGAGATCATTCAAAATCTTTTCTCCTAGCTATTTTGAAATACACACTATATTATTGTTAATTATAGCCACTCTAGAGTGCAATGAAACACGAGGGCTTATTCCTCCTATCTAATTATAACTTTGTGCTTATTGTCCAACTTCTTCTAATTTCCCATGTACCTCCATGCATTCCAGTCTCTAGCAACCACTATTCAACTCCCTACTTCTATAAGATAAACTTTTTACAATTCCACATATGTGTAAGATCATGAGTAATCTGTTTTTATGTGCCTGGTTTATTTAACATAACATACTCTCTCTTATTAATGACCAAATATTAAGCCTAATTAGCTTGACATGAGGTCATTCATATTCGTTCTTTTTTTTTTTTCTATTATACTTTAGGTTCTGGAGTACACTTGCAGCTTGTACAGGATTGTTACATAGGTATACACACGCCATGGTGGCTTGCTGCATCCATCACCCCATCATCTACATTAGGTATTTCTCCTAATGTTATCCCTTCCCAACCTCCCCACCTCCTGCTATGCCTCCCTTAGCCACCCCGTCCCCCAACAGGCCCCGGTGATGTTCCCCTCCCTGTGTCCATGTGTTCTCATTGTTTAACACCCACTTATGAGTGAGAACATGTGGTGTATGGTTTTCTATTCTTGTGTCACTTTGCTGAGAATGATGGTTTCCAGATTCATCCATGTCTCTGCAAAGGACATGAACTCATCCTTTTTTTGTGGCTGCATAATGTTCCATGGTGTATATGTGGCACATTTTCTCTAATGACCAGTGATGATGAGCATCTTTTCATATGTTTGTTGGCTGCATAAATGTCTTCTTTTGAAAAATGTCTGTTCATATGATTTGCCTAATTTTTGATGGAGTTGTTTGTTTTTTTCTTATAATTTTGTCTTAGTTCTTTGTAGATTCCAGATATTAGCCCTTTGTCAGATGGGCATATTTTTTCTAGCTCAATTTGCTTTGGTCAATTAGTTTAAACATATTTCTATGAAAAAAAAAGGCCCGTGATCATGATCAGAAAATAAACTTGTAACTAAATGGCACTCAGTGTGAAAGTATAGCTACTATCCAAATTGAATCTTTCTCTACTAATTTTCTAAGACTGCTAAGTTACTGACATCATAACAAAAAAGCATCAGGTATATATGTTTAAACTAATGTATGGGCCTGAATTTAATCAGGTGCTGCCAAATGAACTTTTTAAAGATGTTTTTTATTTTGCTCCCAGAAAACTGCAATTTAAATACCATATTTTGATTCTTTTTATGTTGCTATTGTGACAATTACAGTAAGTGGACATTCAGTTGAGAGAAAACTTGGTTTCTGGGAAGGTTTACAGTGGTCTTAATCATACTCGTAGATTTTCAATAGCATATTGAGTATTTGGATCTTCATCTTTTCAGCACCGTAAAATCTTCTACACCACATAGTCGTCTGCTAGTCATCACATAGCAAAATAAATAGACACAAATTGGGATTTTATTTTTAATCAATTAAAAACCTTTCCTCTGGCCAATGTGTTTAAATAGAATGTCAGTCTTAAATATTGCAGGAAGCCTACTGATAGATAGATGGATATTTTATCTAAATGTTTATATATCTGGAAATAAAAGATGCATGCAAATTAACTTATTTATTTTCATACCTACTGGTTTGATAGATTTAATTAATATGGGCAAGTTCTTTCTTGCTGAGTTATTGATAATTGCCCTTTTATTGCCATCTGGTTTCTGTTTGCTTATTTAAGTCTATTGTGCCTGCATAATATAATTAGTTAACTTTGCTCCAGATTGCCCATGGATGACTCTGGTTTTCAAAACAGAGTTTCAATAGCAATCCAACAAAGTAGATTGTGTAATTAATTTTTCTTCATTTTCTATGGCATGGCAAAATTTTAAGGCAGCAATTTTATTTTTGGCAGAAAACATGGTTTATCAATGTTTTAAAAGATTCAAAAATGGAGGAATTTGGCAGGTGTGGGCTAGTGGTAGTTTTGGGAATACTATTTTCATTTTTATTACTAGTCAAATTATATTTTCCATTTATTCTTTAACTTTACAATTTACCCTTTTCAAGGCATTATTTTACATTCCTGTTACATTTTGAAATTTAATGATGCAGAATTTTATAACATTACTTATTTAAATAATTTTACTTATTTAAAAACTTTTATTATTTCTTTAAATAATATCCAAAATTATTTTTTCATTTTAAATTTTATCTAGGTCATGTGTTATTCCTTAAAAACTTACAAAGACCTAATTTCTTCCATAATCAACACTTCTAGATTGTGGGTATATTACAATATATGTAAAATTTAGTAATGCATCTAAAACAAAAACTATGTGTCACAAAAATTTACTTTGTGAGTAATAATAAAACTGTAAATATGGAAAGAAAGAGAGGATAGGAGTCTCTATGTTATCAGTTTTAACATACTTAAGTATTATACTGCAACATCAGTTTTATACAAAAATTATATAAATTATAAATAATAGTATTTTTAAAGGGACTTAATTTGGAGGGTTTACAATTGTTTAACTTCCTGTTCTATTTTTAAACAAATAACATAGGTCTGATACACAGTTATTATTACTGACATTTTTAAAAACTTAATTATATTGCTTTCCAAGGTTAATTCTACTATTCCTTAAATCTCATGTCATTCTTTATTGAATAGTACTTCCATTATTTGAAAAGTTCAGAAGTAAATGTTCACATAATTCCTTGACCCTCATAAATGATATTGTGGCAGAGCACTGTATAATTTGAATACTGTAATATATGATCACATTTGATTGAAGTGTTCATTTAAATAGAAATGAAAGATTTGAAGGTTAAATGAGTATATATGTAAGAATATATTATCAGTCTTAAAAATATTTCATTAAAACCTCCAGAATGTGTCTTTCATTTCCAGAAATAAGGACTAGACATATGTTTTTAAAATTTTAATTTTTGTTGGTACATAGTAGGTGTATATATTTATGGAGTACAGGATATATTTTGACATAGGCATGGAATGCATAATAATCACATCAGTGTAAATGGAGTATCCATCCCTTCAAGCATTATCCTTTGTTTTCCAAATAATCCAATTATACTCTTTCTGTTATTTTAAAATGTAAAATTAAGTCATTATCATTATTGATTATAATCATCTTGTGGTCCTATAAAATATTAATTCTTTTTCATTCTTTCTGAGTATTTTAGGATCCGTTAGCTATCTCCACTTCCCTCCCTTTCCCACCCACCACTACCCTTCCCAGCCTCTGGTAATCACTCTTCTACTCTCTATCTCCATGAGTTCAGTTGTTTTAATTTTGTAGTTCCCACAAGTACATGAGGATGTGAAGTTTGTTTTTCTGTGTCTGGCTTATTTCACTTTTATAATGATCTCCAGTTCCATCCATGATGTTGCAAATGACAGGAGGTTGTTATTCTTATGGCTGAATAGTACTCCATTTTGTGTATGTACCACATTTTCTTTGTCAATTTGTTTGTAATGTGTGTGTCTTCCATTTCTAGAAAGGACTATACATACTATTTCCTATTCTTCCATATGTGTAAAAACAAAACAAATGAACCACCAAAAAACCTGAATGACATGTAAAGTTAACATAAGATTCTGAAAGATAAGGAAAAAAGGCATGCTGGCGAGGATAATGTTGGGGGATGAGGAGGAGAGGAAATAAGTGAAGATGAATTTTCTAGGTTGCATTTTTTGTTTTGCTTTGGTTTTTGCCTCATTAATTCCAAACTTGGAGCTGAGTAAGCTGACAATCTGGAAACACTAACAAAGGCAGACAAAAAATATTCCAGCTTAAAAACCTGTTCTCGCTGGTAAAAGAGGTATTCTTTTACTAGAAAACTAATATAAAACAAAAAAACACAATATTTTAAGACCTAACTACTCTATTCTACCCCAACATCACACAAAAAGTGTCGCCCTAGCCTGACACACATCAACAAAGTCTGGGTGGGGAGCCTGGATTCTGATCCTCATGAGGCTGTGAAAAGATACCTCATCACGAGGTCAAGAGATCGAGACCATCCTGGTCAACATGGCGAAACCTTGTCTCTACTAAAAATACAAAAAATTAGCTGGGCACGGTGGTGCATGCCTGTAATCCCAGCTACTCAGGAGGCTGAGGCAGGAGAATTGCCTGAACCCAGGAGGCGGAGGTTGCGGTGAGCCGAGATCTCGCCATTGCACTCCAGCCTGGGTAACAAGAGCGAAACTCCATCTCAAAAAAAAAAAAAAAAAAAAAAAGAAAGAAAGAAAAGATACCTCAACATCTTGCTTGAGTGGTATTAGAAAAGGCCAGGCAGAGAGCTAAGATTTGATCCCCACTGGATGAAGAATACTACCAAACTACATTTCTCATCAAAATGTCAGCAAGATTTTTTGTAGATATAGACAAAGTTATTCTAATTTGTGTATAATTAGAGAAAGAAATCTCAATAGCTAACAAATATTTGGGGGGAAAAAAGAGACTAAAATGGAAGGGATCAGTCTACTTACTCCCAAAACACATTTTATATAGCTTTTGATGCAGTTTATTTCATAAAATAAACAAGTATTTTATTAGAAAAATTACATAGATAGATAGATAGATGAGTGGAACAGAAGAGGGAATCGAGAAATGCACCTGCACAAATATTCCCACTGGCTTTTGGCAAAGGTGCAAAAGCATCTGAATTGAGCAATTACAGTCTTCCAACAGGTACAGCCAGAGCAATCAGACATTTATGAACTTAAAATAGACCATACATTAAATAAAAAGTGTAAAATTATAAAACTTTTTAAAAGCAGTAAGAGAAAATTCTTTAGGGTTTATGGCTAGACAAAGAGTTCTTAGCTTTGACACTGAAAGCAAAATCAATAAATGGAAAAAAATGTACTTAATCAAAATTAAAATGTTTTCCTCCATGAAAAACCTGTTAATAGGAAAAAAAGACAAGCAAGCTGTAAACTTGGAGATAATAGCTGACAAACATCCAACAAGGTGTTAGCATAGAGAACTACCTAAACTCTACAATAGACTGTATAATAAAGAAAAAAAAATACTAGACAATGGAAAAAAGATACAATAAGACATTCAATAAAGATAAATGATTTTATTACTATTAGGTATGAAGGCCAACAGATCAGGAGATGATTATCACCAAAAAGCTATTTTGTTGCTCACAGTTCCCAGGAGGAAGAAGCACACTGTACATGTAGAGCCACAGTGGCAAGCAGTGGGGTCTGTTAGGTGTCACAGGGAGTGAGAGAAAAACTTGGCAAGAGTCCTCCTTATGTGTTCTGAGGGAAGGAATGAGCAAGGCAGAGTAAGCTGGTGAATTGGCTTGTCTGAACAATTTTAGTGGACTCTGGGATATAGGTATTGTCTTAAGTTGTCTAGTACCTGGCCCTGGAGTGATTGGAGCGGATAATAGTAGTCCAGAGTTTACAAGCCTAATTGAGTAGGCAGAGTGGGCAGGCTCCAGATTGGTTAGTTTGATATGAAAGATACACTTTCATATGAGTTGTGTTTAGTATCTTTAGGAATTGGCTAGCCCTAGGAAGGACAGTTTTTCCAGGGTCAGTAAAGTCCAGATGTCAAAGTATCAGAAAATAAAAAGAGAGGAGTAATATAGATATACAGATGGAAAATAAACACATTAAATCTTACTAAACTTTATTTGTCAACTGGGAAATACAAGTTACAACCACAGTAAAACACCATTACACACTTACCAGAATGGCAAATATATATTTTATATCTATATATAAAATATATATAATATGTATAAATATAAATATATTTTTATATATTTATATAAGTATAAATATAAATAAATATAATATGTATAAATATTTATACATATTATATATATTTTAACAATGCCAAATCCTGAAAAGGATGTGAAGCAACTGGACCACTTATGCATTTATGGTGAGAATTTAAACTAATATAACCACTTTGTAAAACAATTTGGCTGTATCTTAAATCTAAGCTAAACATGCAACTAACATATGACTCAGAGATTACACTCCTGGTCATTTATCCCAGAGAAATGAAAAGTTATGTTAACATAAAACCTATATATTAATGTTCACAGCATCCATATTCATGATAGCTCCACACTTAAAACAACCCAGATATCCTTGAATGGGTGAGTAGGGAAACAAACTAGTGTACCTCAATGCAATGAAATATAACTTGCAATAAAAATGAAGAAATTATTTATATAAAACACAAATGAGACCAATCTTCAGAGAATTATGCTGAGTGAAAAAAATTTAAGAATATACTTTGATAAGTTCTATTTATAAAACATTCTTGAAATGACAAGACTATAGAAATGAAAAACAGATTAATGGTTGCTAGCTACAGAGTAAGTGGATGTGGAAAAGAAGTGAGCGTTGCTATAACAGCACAAAACGAGGGATCCTTCTAATGACAGAATTTGTCACTATCTTGCCTGTATTAATGCCAATATTCTGTTCACAGGATTTTATAGTTTTAAAAGATGTAGACATCTGGGGAACCTGGGTAAAGATTAATGGAATCTCTTCATTATTTCTTACAGCTGTATGTGAATCTCCAGGTAACATAAAATAATAATACAAAATAACTTTTAATTTAATTTTTTAAATGCACTTATACTTCTTTTCACTTGGTGTAGAATAAACTATTTTTAAGTCTCAAGTAAAACATCAGTTCCTCTTTGAAGCTTTCTTTGATTAACCATCAATAAAATTCACTGTGTTTTCTTCCTCACTCAAAGTTAACTTCTTGTGGTTGATTATGACCAGGTATGCTTCAGGCCTAAAGACATGGGAAGAAATGGAAACCCACAGTACGTAACTACAGGGAGGGATATATATATATTATATAGTAATATATATATTACTATATATATATTACTATATAATATATATATATATAACTATTTATATATATATCTCCCTATATCCAGTAATATATATATAATATACATATATATATATATATATAAAATATATCTCTTCCTATACACAGTAATAATTTAGTCAGTAAACTCTCTCTCTCTATATATATATTGGTAGTTGCTACAACTTGAGTACTGCTGTGACACCCTCCTCAGCCAATGGAACCAAAGTTGTGGAGAACATTTCTATGGCCTCTTCTGTGCTGCAGGGAATCTTCACAAGGTAGCTCTCATCTGTCCTAAAGGAACTGTCCTTCTTAGGGCTAGTTCCTAGAGATACTAAACACAACTCATCTGAAAGTATATCTTTCATACCAAAGTGACCAATCCAGAGCCTGCCCACTCTACCTCCTCAATTAGGTTTGTAAACTCTGGACTACTATTATCCTGCTCCCATCACTCCAGGGCCATGTACTAGACAACTTGAGACAACACCTATATCCCAGAGTCCACTAAAATTATTCAGACAAGCCAATTCACCTGCTTACACCAGCAGGTTTGATTGCATGAGCAATCAGCAAGGACAGAAAATTATGACTTACCACAATATCTTTCTCAGTAGGTTTGCTAAGATTGGTAGGTGATTGAAAATGTAGTTAGTCAATCATGTTGCTATGTGCATTCAGAGATTGTCTTTTTAAAAAATATTTCTTCAAATGTTAAAATTTATTTTATATTATTTGTCATAAGAAGAAAAGAACAGAATAGCCATTGCAGGAATATTTCAGATTTTTATTTTAATATTTAGATTTATAAGTATATTAAATAGTTGGGGGTTTTTTTTCTATTAACATATGAAAATGGCTCTTGTGGGTCTTCTATTTAACCCTTTCATGAGTTAAGTTTTAGAAAAAACAAGTAGAGACCATTTCCGCAGTCCAGTAATAATTTAGTAAATAAGCTCTCAAAACTATATTTTGGGTTTTATGTACCATAAAAACAAGTGGTATGGTAGAGTCCCAATGAAAAACTTTAATGAAGAAAATAAAAAATATCATATAAAATATTTAGGAAGTTGACTTTATGCCACTGGCAATTAGAAAATTGGAGAAATAATAGGATCTTTCATTAATCATCTATTAACTGGCTATATTTTCACGTAAATTATGAGGCTAATTCTCAGAAACAGGTGCTAGAGTGATTTCTTCCAAAAATATCTGGGGATATATATTATTTAAAGTCCTCAGAAAATTTTTTCAGATTTTTTTCCAGCTTTATAAGCAATTTTATTTATAATTTTCAAATTATTTATTTTCTACATTAATTAAAACTTGTAATTTTCTCATCTTTCTTATATGCATTTGGATAATATTTTATGAATATGTTTCTGGTATTAGTTCTCCCCAAAACTGAAAGTCCTTACTGTTTTTATACTTTTTCTAAGTAATTCCAACCCAAATAAATGGTATCTTTTTTATCTCCTCTCCTTCTTTAGTAATGCTTTATATTTTTCTTATATGATTAAAACTGGAGAACAAATGAAGGCTGGAATCATAGGTCCTTTCTTTACCACTCTCTAAAATAAGCCTAAAGACTATGTTGAATATTGTACTTGAATATTGTAAGAGTAGCTGGCTTTGAACTTGTTCATAGCTTCTGTCTGGAAAAAAGAAAAACTCATCCTTTGGCAGCTAATATTACAACAGGGAATATCAGGGGACTGTAATGAAACAATCACATACTGAGCACAGACTACAAATGAAGCAGGTATGCAACCTCTTTCAACGCACAGGAGCTATGATTTAGATTGATCACATCCCCAAGGGTGTTGCACATTTAACATTGACATTGGATCAAAATGGAAGATAACAGTGCTGTCCCTAGGGCCAATGTCTCAGAGAGCAGTTCACTTGAGAAGTTAGATCTGGAATGGTTTCTTTCTTCATCTGAATCTTTAAATGTTCAGAGAATTGGTGAGGCTGGTCTTTGCTTTGAGCCTGTTACTGTGTTTTTTATAATTTAAAGTGCTCTAGTAAAAGAGCACAACACCACCCCTGAGAAACAGCTAACATCTTCCACTTCCAGGAAAGGCAATGTGGAAGTACTTGGAGTTTTTTTTTCTTTAATGTGTAATTATCGAATTGAAAAAGGGAAAATCTCGCTTAAAAACTTAAGAGCTTTCCTAAAGCCTGTGTTCTGATTTGGAGCCAAATTAAATCTTACTATAGAAAGGTTTATCAAAATAAGTATTTCAATACAGTCATGCATACACACTAACAGTAATCAGTGGGTTCCAGGTAATTTCATATTTTTTGTTTGTTTTATTTAATAGATGCAAGAAGGAAATCTGCCTAAATAAACATGTGGTGGACTTGTTGACCATTAGCCAAATTAAATGCTTTTAGTGTTATTCAGAAAATTCCTATGAAATATAAATGAACACCATGGCACGTGTATACCTATGTAACAAACCTGCATGATCTGCACATGTACCCCAGAACTTAAAGTATAATAAATTAAAAAAAAAAGAAATAAGAATGAAAAATATATCTCATAATTTGAATGGATTTGGTATTAGGTAGTTGCATAAGAGAATTGATTAAAAAACTCAATTGAAAATATCTAGAATTTGATATGTTTATTAAACAAGTCATATTTTTATCAACATCCTTGTTCATTCCGTTTATTTTCCTAAACTACTCAAAATACTGGAGAAAACTGGGAAAGAAAAAGTCATCATGAGTGTTTACAAACATAACATCTACTCTTTCTACTTCTCAGTTTTTCATATCTGAATGAATATGTTCATGACTTTTCTGTCATATTTCTTTTGTACTCTGGGAGTAGAATACTTCCAGAACTCATTCAGGCAGTAGTCTCCACAAAATCTCCTTCTCTTGATCCTAGGCATAGTTAAGAGCTGTCCATTTACTACTGGGAAGACCTCTCTGGACACACATCTGTAAAACCTCTGTCCTCCCATCTCATAATGATTGAATTTCCTTTAATGTGCTTTATTTAAAGAAACAAAAAGGGTTTTAAAATATAAGACATCTTTAATTTCTTTCTTCCCTACACCTCTCCTGTCTAAGTCATCATCTTTCTCCTTTTGGCTACTACAACTGAGGCCAGCAGTTAGGGAATGATTACTTGCAGGTGGTTAAGAACAATACAAATGAGGTCAAACAAGTTAGCACAATGCCTCCAGTAACACATGTTCCAGAAAGGGGCTAGAGCAGATGTCTGTGGTCACCTGTGGTTGGCAACTTCCTTGCCAAAGGAGGAAAGGCTGATGAAGAGAAAGTCCCAAAAACTGAGCATCCATAGTAGCAAAGAACCATGCCCTTACAGTGAACTTTGCTTATTATAATAGTAAAAGCATACCTGTGGGTGGAAAATTAAAATGCTAATGAGACACGTGATGGATGTACTAGCATGTGCAGTGACTGTACATGTGAGGATGTGGGGCCAGAAGACCCACCACATACTCAGCAACAACAACCTTTCTAACGCTTTCCTGAAAAATCATGTGAAACCAAAGGAGTTTCCCCAGTACCATATAGCGCTGTACCTTCTTGAGCAGCCTGCTCTGACCCAGCTATCAGAGTGTACTTTCATTTTGCAGTAAGTTTCTTTGCCTACTCTTACTTTGGACTCAGTCTCAAATTCTTTTTGTGAGGCAAAGTCAAGAACCTGAGCCGGCCCACTGACAAAATACATTGGCAACCACAGCAGGCAGGACTGGTAGACTGAATCACCATGTAAGAAAAACCTCACCACTTTAAGGCTAGAGACTGTATTTTTCATCAATGAGTTTTTTTCTTTTCCTCTTTTTCTTTCACTTGCTTATAAATCTACAGAACAACTCCCCTCAGCCACTATGAATTTGCTCTCTCTGACTGATTTCTCAGTTCATCCTGACAGGTGACAAGCAGGGGTGGGAAGACTTCAAAGCCCACATTAACTAGATCTAGGTCACCATAGCCCTTCCTGCTGAGAGGCTTGTGAGAGTGGCAGCATTTAAGTCCAGGCTGTGCAATGTCTGGAGATCTTGACTTTTTCTGAGTAACAGCTGTTCAGACACATGATTTCAGTCTCTTGTCAACCAGAGCATCACTACTGTTCTCTATTTTGTGTCCCTCCTTTCTTTTTGTCCACTTTTTCCTTCATTTTCAGCACCCATATCACCTTCAAAAAGCCCACCGTTGTGTTGTGCTACCCCGCATTCTGCCTCCCACTCAAGCTGTGTCTCTCTGTGGAAATTTGACTTGCTTCTTGGTCCATTGCCTTGACGCCCACGCACCAAATCACGGGGATTTAATTTCTTTGTAAATTTAAACATATGGCAATCAAAGATGGGCATTGAAGGCAGTCTCTTTACTTGATCTTATTATTATTTCAGTTTTGTTTTGTTTTTTGAGACGCAGTCTTGCTCTATCACTCAGACTAGAGTAGAGTACAGTGCTGCGATCTTGGCTCACCAAAACCTCTGCCTCCCAGGTTCAAGCAATTCTCCTGCCTCAGCCTCCTGAGTAACTGGGACTACAGGCACGTGCCACCATGCCGGCTAATTTTTGTATTTTTAGTAGAGACGGGGTTTCACTACATTGGCCACGCTGGTTGCAAACTCCTGACCTTGTGATTTGTCTGCCTCGGCCTCCCAAAGTGTTGGATTACAGGTGTGAGCCACTGCGCCCGGCCCTATTATTTCAGTCTTAGAATAGTAACCTAGATTCTGGACATCTTTTTACATGTCACTCACTCGTTAAGCCCTATGGTCTTTCAAAGATCTTTTGACATTTCAATCATGCTTTTACTTTATTGGTCCACTTGTATTCAGAGACTCTTGTCCATTCTCCCCTTTTATCTCTAACCCATATGGCTGACATACACTGTCCTGAAGGTCCTTTCTGCTATAATGCCATGATTCCTCTGCTTTCAGCTGGGGCTAATGGAGTTTTGGTCCATGCATAGAGAGAGTCTTTAATTGCTGGATAAAACATTCTTTCTTCCAGACTCCCTGTATGGGACCTATGAAGCCTACTGGGTATGACCATTTACCCCTTCTAGGAAACGTAAAAACAGGAGTCAGTTCAGTTGGAAACCAATATGCCTGTCATCATAAAATCTGCCCTACTACTTGTCCTGCCCTACATGACCCCAAAAGCCTTCTCATTTTGAAAGCCCCAAGGGCTGCAGACACTTGGGCAATGAGTGCTCCTTCTAAGAGGAAGCTGCTCAGGGTGCACCCCAGGGATGACTGAGTGCGGGGCAGCAAGCCTAAGAGGACAAGGATGCATGATATCCCTGGCTTGACCACAGGACTGGACTCCTCTTTTCCCATCAGTACACCTTTCGGGTTTTTTCTCTCTCTTTTTTGGGTCACATAAAGGACAAATCTAAACTGTGTGAGACTCTTAATGCCAGAACCTGTAGGTTGATAAAAAGACAATGATTTTTTCCATCAGCATATCCTTAAAAGGTCAAATGAGAGATCAATTCTTAGTCCCTACGGAGTCCTCACTTGAGTGCATTCTGCACAATTGGAAATACTTCTAACTCGATGGTTAAAAAGAAAGAAGCTCATCTTTTATTATAATAGTGTTTAGTCAAAACAACCATTAGAATCTCAGGAGGTCTGGACAATCAGTTAGGTACTGAAATATAATTTATCCTACAAATGGATTTATTTTGTAAAAAGGAAGGGAAATGGTCTGGGATTCTCTATGTACAAGCCTTTATGGCTTTGTACCAAGGCAAACCCTTTAGGGATCAGTGCAGGATGTGTTATGCTGACGTGATTCAAAGGGGTCTGAAGGAGCTGGACATAATGAATGACCCCGTATTGGGTAACTTTCTCCCTTCAAATTCCCCATCTTTAAGCCCAGAACCAACACCACTTATCCCTGTTTTGACTTTTTCAGGGGACTCTAATACTTTCAGTCCTCAAATCCCTGCTTCGTCTTTCCCTTCACCTTATCAGCCTATTTATGATTCTTTACCAGAGAACTCAAGTCTCACAGGGACTAACCAACTCAACCCAAGTTGTTTCTCCTTAGGGAAGTGGTGAATACGGAAATCAGAACTATCAGAATTCATGTTCCTTTTGCTATGTCAGGCTTAGGTCAGGATGAAAAAAGGCTAGGACAATTCTTAAAGGGACCCTACTAAGTATATGGAATTGTTCCAAGCTCTATCTCTGTCATTTGAGCTTATATGGGAGGACATGCATGTGATTCTATCCACCAGTTGCACACACAAGGAAATGCAAAGAATCTGGGCTCAGGCACAAGTCCATCATGACAGGAGACATGCATTAGATGTCACTCCCCATGTAGAAGCCACTGCAATCCCCAACCAGGACCCTAACTGGAACTACCAAGAGGGTAGCAGGGACTTGCCTAGGAGAAACAGAATCATAAAATGTCTTCTAGAAGAAATTAGGAAGTGGGCTTCCAAACCAGTTAACTACAATAAACTCAAAGAAATAATTCAGGGAAAGGATGAGAATCTCACATTGTTACAGAAACACCTTGCAAGGGCAGTAAAGAAATACACAAATGTTGACTCTATCTCTGAGTCATGCCAGTCCTGTTAGGGACCCAGTTCATTAGTCAGTCAGCCCCAGACATTAGAAGGAAATCACAAAAGCTAGCCATGCGTCCCAAGACTCCAAATAATAAATTACAAAATGTAGCATTTGGCATCCTCAACAATCATAACAGAGTGGAAGAGGCTCAGAGGGATCAATATGAGAAGGAAAGAGACAAGCAGGAGGCACCGTTTTTGCCTTAGCCATGACAGGCAACCTGCCAACTTGAGGCCGCCCTGGGCAAGGCCACTTTAATGAGGCAAAATAGACCATTAGTATACGTGCAGGAAGCTGGGACACTGTAGAAAGAATTGTCCCCATCAAGGTATCCCAACAGGACCTTCTCCTCAGTGTAAAAGAAAGGGCAGCTGGAAGAGGAGCTGTTCTTAAAAAGCTGTACAGAAGCTTTCTAGTTTAATTAAGTCCCATTTATTTATTTTTGGTTTTGTTGCATTTGCTTTTGCAGTCTTAGTCACAAATTCTTGGCCTAATCCAACATCCAGAAGAGTTTTTCTGATGCTATCATCTAAAATTTTTTATGATTTCAGGTCTTAGGTTTAAGTCTTTGATCTATCTTGTGTTGCTTTTTGTGTGAGGAGCTCTCTTTTTGTTTTCAGAGAGGAGGATCCAGTTTCATTCTTCTTCATGCGGCTTGACAGTTTTCCCAGCATCATTTATTGAATAGGGTGTCTTTTCCACAATTTATGTTTTGTATCCTTTGTCGAAGATAAGTTGGTTGTTAAGTATTTGGCTTTATTTCTGGGTTATTTATTCTATTCCATTGGTGTATAGGACTATTTTTATACCAGTATCATGCTGTTTTGGTAATTGTAGCGTTGTCATATAATTTGAAGTTGAGTAATGTGATGCCTCCAGATATGTTCTTTTTGCTTAGTATTTCCATGGCTCTGTGGCCTCCTTTTTTATTTCCATATGATTTTTAGGATTTTTTTTATAGTTCTGTGAATAATTATGATTTCTTATTAGACATGGGAGCCTGTCTTTTTGTTTTGATCTGCCCCTAGGACCTCTATCTCCTACTTTCCTCACTGTCACTGTAGTTAATGGCAAACCCCAAAGAAGACCAATTACTATGCTTATAACTTGTAGACTGAGACTATGGATAATTACAAATTTCTAGTTATGCCAGAATGATCCACTCCTTTACTGGGGCAAGGCTTCTTAACTACTCCAGGAACCAGGGCCTTCCTGAGCCCGACTCTGAGAGAGAAGTCATCCCCAGTGTCAGACCAGGAGACGTGATTTACATTAAAAATATTTTCAAAAACAGTCACCAACTGACCAACTCCTACCAAAATAGAAAGGTCCATACCAAGTACTTCTGAGCACTTCAAACACAAACTACTGGGAATTGCCAGCTGAGTACATTTCTCTAGAATAAAATCTGTTTGTTCTTAACCTCTGCAGGATTCTCTACCAACATCTGAAGATCTGGAATATTCCTGTGAGCTGGTAGAAGATCTGCATTCCTGTTCAGAAGGAATCCTTGGGAGCCTCCTACTACAAAATGGTGCTCTGAATAAGGTTGGAGGTGGCATCAGTCCTCCTCATTCTCTGCCTGTTTCTTTTTTACTTTTACCGATATGAGTTTGTCCCACATGTGGGTAAGCAATAACTATGCCCTTACTGGGTATAACTATCAAAAGGAAATACAGACACCCAGACTAAAGAGATTACTATTACTTCAACATAAGGTAGTGCCATCTTAGGTCTCTTTATAGGGGCCCTCTTTGTTTTTCTACTGCTTACTTCTTTTGCCTCTACTAATTATGTTTGAACCTTTAATAGCTATCTTATTACTGCCAATTTTTGGTCCTTGCTTCTTTAACCTCCATGTGAAACTTGTTTTTCTCTAGATTACAATAATTCCATCTCATATTAGGAACTAGGCAGGAACTAGAGATCCTGTAAGCTTTTGGAAGTCACAGAAGAAATGACCTAGCCTCTCAATGACCAATATGATTATGGGCTCTAAATTCTCTCGGGGCGAAACTGAGTTAGTTTAGGAACAGGACATGATCACTTGCAGGCGGCTGAGAGCAATACAAACAGGGTCAAATAGGTTAACACAAGGACCCCAATCAAAAACAGATATTCCAGAAAGGAGCTAGGGTGATGTCTGTGGTCACTTATGGTTGGCAACTTCCTTGTTCAAGGAGGAGCAACTGTTGAAAGAAAGTCCCAAAGGCCAAGCATGCATAGTAGCAGAGAACCATGTCCTTATGGTGAACTTTACTCATAATAATAGTAAAAAACAAACCCCTGGGTGGAGATTTAAAATACTAATGAGACAAGTGATATATGTACTACCATTTACAGTAATTACGCATGGGAACCCAATAGACCACCCACACCATGCTTAACCACATTCCCGTGCCTTCGTGAATAATCATATGACTCTTAAAAGGAGTTTCCCCAGTGCCAGTCAGCACTGTCTCATTCTCCAGCAACCAGCTCTGACCTAGCTGTCAAAAGTGTACTTTTCACTTTGCAATAAACTTCTTTGCCTACTCTTTCTTTGGACTTGCTCTCAAATTCTTTTGTGCAGTGAAATGAAGAACCTGAACCAGCCTACCAGCAACACAACCAGATTCATTATTACCCCAAATGCTGCATCATACCTACTTCACCCATTCTCCCTGACTAATATGCTTAATGCTGCTTTTCTAAAACACAATGTGGTATATGTTTCTTTACTCTTTAAAAGGTTATTTGGCTTTTTCATTGTCTCTTCAGCAACATCCAAGCTCTTCAACTTAATATAGAAGAACTTTCAAAGACTGGTTCTCACGTATCTGTTTATATTTACTAAACTGTCTTCCTCTTTTACAATATATATTTACAACAATCACGTCCAGAAACAATGGTCTCCGGGCTGTCTTGTCTAAATCATAGTTCTGTCATTTAGTATAAATTTTTTTATTTTCTTAGACTATCTTTTCCTCTCCTTCTTGTCTAGTGATTTATTATACTAAAAAATCTGTTCAAATAGTAGCTCCTTTGAAGCAAATTTGCTTTCTGTAGACAACTGAACTTTCCTCCGTGCCTTTGTCAACACTTCATGCTATTCCCTTATATTTACTTATTCAGAGACATTAAAATTATCTTTAAACTTTATTTTTTTTCTGTGAAACTTTGAAGTCTTCATGAGCAGAGCAGTTCCCTATTCTTTTTATATCTAGCACATAACCTGTAATATGTGGTGGATTCTCAGAGTATGTGTGGTAGATTTTCTACTCTTGTGTGCTGATTGGCACAGACTTAAAGCGTTTTGAAACACATGACATCAGATTTTTTATAACAAGGAGAATAGAAAGCCATTGGAATCCCAATGATGTCAATGTAGGCTTTGAAAGAGAAAGTGTGAGAGGAGGATATTAGAAGCACCCAAAATAATACATTTTTTTCTTAGTTAAGGGTTTCTGTGTAGTGAAATTCACAAAGTAATAGTAAATGACTTGAAGAGTATGTTAAAAGAAAGTGAGATTAAAAATACGAAATCCCTCATTCTTCTCTGTGTGGTATTTTTTCAATTTTTATTGTGTAAAATACACATAACATAAAATTCACAATTGTAACAATTTTGAAGTGTATAGTTCAGTAGCATTAAGTATATTTATATTGCTGTGCCAGCATCACCACCACCCATCTCCAGAACACTTCATCTTGCAGAACTGAAACACTATGCTCATTAAAAATTAACTCCTCCGGCCGGGCGCGGTGGCTCAAGCCTGTAATCCCAGCACTTTGGGAGGCCGAGACGGGTGGATCACGAGGTCAAGAGATCGAGACCGTCCTGGTCAACATGGTGAAACCCCGTCTCTACTAATACAAAAAAAAATTAGCTGGGCATGGTGGCGCGTGCCTGTAATCCCAGCTACTCAGGAGGCTGAGGCAGGAGAATTGCCTGAACCCAGGAGGCGGAGGTTGCGGTGAGCCGAGATCGCGCCATTGCACTCCAGCCTGGGTAACGAGCGAAACTCCGCCTCAAAAAAAAAAAAAAAAAAAAAAAAATTAACTCCTCCTTGCTCTCTATCCCTGGCCCCTGGAAATCACCATCCTACATTTTGTCTGTGGTTTTGAGACTCTAAGTACCTCATTTAAGTAGAATCATACAGTAATTGTCTTTTTGTGACTGTTGTATTTCACTTAGAACAATATCTTCACAGTTCATTCACATCATCACATATGTAAGATTTCCCTTTAAGGCAGAATAATATTCTATTGTGTGTTTTATACATATAAGATTATATCATCTACAAATATACAAAATTTACTTTTATGTCTTTGATTTCATTTTCTTGACTGATTGCTTCACTAGAACTTCCAATAGTATGCTGAATAGCAATGATAATAGTGAGGATATTTGGCTGTTCCTAATCTGAAGGGAAGCTTTTATTTTGTCTTTCACTATTAAGTATGATGTTTGCAGTGAGCTTTTCATATGTGACTTTTATTATGTTCAGGTGGATTTTCTCTATTTCCTAGTTCTTTAGGTTTTAATCATGAAAGAGTGCTAAATTGTTTCAAGTGCTTTTCTGCATTGGTTGAAATAATCATGTGGTTTTCTTCCTTCATTCTGTTAATCTAGTATATCGTCATGATTTATTTCCATGTGTTGAAGCATCCTTGTACTCCAGAAATAAATTCCACTGGGTCATAGTATATGATTATTTTAATATGCTGTTGAATTTATTTTCTAGTATTTTGTTAAGGATTTTAGCATCAATATTCATGAGGGATATTGATTTCTATTTTTATTTTTCTGCAATGTCTTTGCCTGCATTTGATATCAGGGTAATGCTGGCTTTACAACATGAATTAGGATGTGTTTTCCTTCTTTAAGTTTCTGGAAAACTTGAAAAGGTTAGTGTTCTCAACTCTGTGAGTGCGTCTTTAAATATTTGCTAGAATTCATCAGTGAAGCCATCAGGTCCAGGGTTCTTGTTTGTTGAGGGATTTTTGGTTTTTGATTCTTCCTCACTAGTAAAGAGGTATTTCCAGATTTTCGATTTCTTTGTAATTTAGTCTTTGTTGGCTTTATGTTTTTATGAATTTATTTAATCTAGCTTATTCCATTTCTTGGCATATAATTGTTCATAGTATTTTAAATAACTTTTTTCATCTGGAATAGCCAACAATTTCTCCTCTGTCGTTTCTGATTTTGGTAATTTGTCTTTCTTTTTTTCTTAGTCCATATAGTTCAAGGGTTGTCAATTTTATTATTCTTTTTGAAGAAGTAATCTTTTGGTTTATTGATTTTCTCTACTTTGTTCACCTCTGTTCTGATCTTTATTATTTCCTTCCTCTAACTCTCGGCTTAGTTTGTTATTTTTTCCCCAAGTTTCTTAAATTGTTGATTTAATATCTAAATTGTTCTTTTTAAATGTAAGTATTTACAGCTATCAATTTCCCATTAGCAGTTTTTTCATTGTGTTCTATGAGTTTTGATATGTTATATTTTTATTTTAATTTGTTCCCAAGTACTTCTAAATATTCTTGTAATTTCTTGTGTGATCCAATGGTTAAGAATACATTGTTTAATTTTCACAGATTTGTGAATTTTTAGGTTTCCCATATATTATTGATTTCTAACTTCATACTGTTGTGATAGAAGAAAATGTTTTGCATGATATTTTTCTATATAAATTGATTGAGACATAATTTTTGGCTTAATATTATTAATCTTACAAAAGTTCCCATGTACACTTCAGTAGAATGTGTATGCTGTTCTTGTTGGGTAGATTGGTCTATATATCTGTTAGATACAGTTGGTTTATTGTGTTGTTTAAGTTCTATATTTCCTTTCTTATTTTCTATCTGGTTGTTCCATTTATTAAAAGAATGGGTTATGGAAGTCTCCAACTATCATTGTAGAACTGTCTATTTCTTCCTTCAATCATGTCAGTTTCATTTATATAATTCAGTGTTCTGTTATTTGGATTGTAAATTGGTATTATTATTATATCTTTTCAGTTATTTATCTCGTTTTTTTATTTAAAGTACATTTTGCTTGATATTAATATAGCCATCCCTGCTCTCTTTTAGCTACTATGTGCATAGAATATCATTTCACATCTATTTACTTTCAATCTATTTGTATCTTTAATTCTAAAGTGAGTCTCTTGTAAACTGCATTTAGTTAGATCATTGTTTTCAAACATTCTGTGAATCTATTTTTTGACTGAAGAGTTTGACCATGAACATTTAATGTAATTACTGATAAGAAGAGACTTACTTATTTTCTTTGGCTAATTGTTTTCCATGTACCTTATAGCTATTTCATTTCCTTATGGTATGCATTACTGTCTTTTTTTTTTGTTAGTTAATTTTTTTAGTGAATGTTTAATTTGTTTTTAAATTTTCTTTTGCGTATATTCTGTAAGCATAATTTTTGTGGTTAACACATGGATTATATTTTATATACTAAAGTTATACCCTAACTTGAATTTGCATCAATTTACATGAATAGGAAAATAGCTTCTTTACACGTCTATCCCCAACCTATTCAGTTGCACACAGCTGGCAGGAGCCAGAGTGTTCAAAAGAAAAACTGTCCTTTAAATATCGAAATCTTTTCTCTGATGGTAGATTGCTGCTTCCAATCATAGAGGTATAGACAAAGAGTCAGGCAGACACTGTTTTTGACCCTCCCCCCACTATTGTAACCTCCTTTCTGAAGTAAATTTCAGGGAATTTAAAGAGTAAATACCTTTTTTTCTAATTATTATTATTTTTTATTTTCCCTCTTTAGAAGTCATACATTAAAGACTAGGATAATCAAAATCAATTGCATATATAAAAGTAATTAGAAAGGTATCACATATTCCCAGTGAAAGACACAGGCTCAGATAAGACATGAGAAAATCTTAATTTAACAGCTCAAGATTATTGTTAGCACAGAGACAGCCTACAACTATCAAAAGAAAAACAAAAGCAGCAAACCTTAGGCAAGTAGGAGAATCTGATTCTAGAGTTACCACATTATCGCATACAAGTGTCCAGTTTTAAACCAAAAAATTACGAAGCACACAAAGAAACAGGAAAGTATAGACTATTCAAAGGAAAAAAATTTAACAGTGAAAAGTTCCCCGACAAAGATCAGATGACACGTTTTCTAGAGAAAGGCATTAAAAACTACTATCTTTTTTTTTTTTTGATGTTCAAATAACTAGAGGAAGACATGAAGAAAATAAATATTGTATAAATACAATGTTTATATTAATTAAAAAATAGAAAACCTAGAAAGAAACCAAATAGAAATTCCATAGCTGAAAATGCAATAGCTGAAAGCATGGTTCCTCGTCATGGAGCTAGGGAGTGGGGAGGGATATTACTACAGTACTAAGAATTCACATTGAGTAAACTAACCACAAATTACATCTCAAGATTTCCCCTAGTCACTGCAAGTTTTCAGTAGAGTTCAGAGTTCCAAAATGATTACAACAGGCAGATTCTGCTAGTGCAATTATTGTCTAGGTAGAGACTGCTTCCTGGTGCTTTCTATTTGACCCTCTTCACAGAATCCTTCTATAGTCTACATGTGGCCCTTGAAACCAAGGAGGATGAGAAAATATTATTTTCTTAAACTTAGCTGGGTTCAATATGGAAGCACTAATGACAGACATTGAGGGCACTATGTTATTTGTGTTGGGGGGAGGGTGTATTTTTTGTGTTTATTGGATAGTTTCAGTGAGACAAAAATAGATAAAGTTATTAGATGGTTAAGGAAACAGTCCTATAAATATTTGTTCCAAAAGTTCTCCTGAGTTAAAATTAAAACAGAAATCAAAATGTTATAGTAAATTATAGCATCTGAGATTTTTAGGAATAAAACCATAAAGGCATATCCGTTATGTATTTAAACATGTTCAGATTCTTATATCCTTTATTGAGCATTTCTGCTGCTAGATCTTTACTCTGATGAACCATTTAAAGCATGTGAAATGTGTTGTGTAAAATAATTTATTTGAAGCATTTATAAAATTAGATATTTTATGACATATGGTGTGTTCCATCTTATATGATTGATGGAACATATTAAATGTAGTAATGAAAAAAATGGATTAAATAAAATATATTGTGCTTATTGCAATTATTTAGTTTGTAGTGATTGAAATTCACATTACATGAGAATATTTTAAAGCATAATGTTTATGTTATTGTTATAGCATATAAATGCTATGTGAGAGATTGAGAAAATATGATTTATGAAACAGATTTGCTTGCTCAAATCCTATGAAATGAGAAAGCATATTTTTTTTTAAGTGCTAAGTCAATAGCAATCTTAGGTAACAGGATCATATATAGTTGTCCTAAAAACTGGAAAAATCCCTGAAAGATAGAAAGCAAACAATAGGAAATCTATAAATAAATAACTGGAGAAAACCACATACCAATTTTCACACAGGACAGCACCATTACAGAAGGCCATTATAAGACTGTATGTAAATAAGAATAATGTTGAGTTAGTGATAGACTCAGAATCAATGAAAGAATTGAGAAAACAAACAGTGGGAGTGAACCTTGGGGAAATAGGATTAGATATGTTTTAAAGTAGTTTTAGTAGAATGACTGTCATTCTACTTCATAGGCACAGAGAGAATGCTATGTGTAATAAGCAACAAACAGTAATGGCTTTTGTTCATAGGCTCTGGCATTAAATACCGACTTCAGTGATTGACAGTGTCCCAATAGTATACCAATGAGTTATTGACTTCAGGAGCTAGAAAGCATAAGGAAGAACTTAATAAAAAATACATGTAGAAAACCTCTAAGTTGCAGCAAACCTTTGAAATAGAACTCAATTCATAAAAGTAAATAATAACATCAATATAATTCTGGCATATATAATAGTGAGAAGACAAAAATATATTGTGCAAAAGAAGCACAAACATATAACTAAGGATAGGCAAGTAGAAATACAGAGAAAATTTAAAACTTAAAAATTACTGTTATTTATGTAATTTTGCAATCATATTCAAATGTTGTTTTATTAAGAAAATACAGGTCGGGCACTATGGCTCACGCCTATGATCCCAGCACTTTGGGAGGCCAAGACGGGTGGATCACGAGGTCAAGAGATCGAGATCATCTTGGTCAACATGGTGAAACCCGGTCTCTACTAAAAATACAAAAATTAGCTGGGCATGGTGGTGCACGCCTGTAGTCCCAGCTACTCGAGAGGCTGAGGCAGGAGAATTGCTTGAAGACAGGAGACAGAGGTTGCGGTGAGCCGAGATTGCGCCATTGCACTCCAGCCTGGGTAACGAGCGAAACTCCGTCTCGAAAAAAAAAAAAAAAAAAGAAAGAAAATATAAATAACTTTAGTTAAAAATTAAAAAGAGAAAAATTAAGAGAATAAACTGTAATATTAAAGTGTAACTACCAAATTTCAAAAATAAATATCATCTTATTAAAGTCACAAATTATATAAATAGAAATTATTCCAGATTATTACTAAAACTAACAAATAAGAAAAAAATTAAATTTTATGATTACATCTGTAATGACAGCATATAATTAAAGGAATTTATTACACACAGCATATTATTGAAGGGATATATGCAGGTTCCAAATCAGAAATTATATATTTTTTAATTGAGTTAACGGATTAAGCTAAAATAAAACCCTCACAGATATATGAAAAGATGCAAAAATAACTTAATACATGTTAATTTTCATTCTGATGAACACAATATCTTATTAAGAATGAGATAAGAAGAAATTTCTTCAACCTATAAACCGTATTTAAACAAAACGTAACAATCATTAGAAGCATATATGCTGATTAGATAATTATTATTATTTAAAAGCATATATGTTGATTGCATTAATTTAATAAAATTAGAAGCATATATGTTGATTGCATTAATTTTCTATGGCTACTGGTATAAATTATTACAGACTTACTGGCTTAAAATAGCATAGCATACATTTATTGTCATACAGTTCTAAAGGTCAAAAATCTTAAAATCAAAATCTTAGTGGGGCCGTGTTTCTTTTGGAAGGTAGAGGAGAGTAGTGTCTGTGTGTGTGTGTGTGTGTGTGTGTGTGTGTGTGTGTGTTTGTTTGCTTTTCCGGATTCTAAATGTCCAGATTCTACAGTTCTTGAATATTGGTTTCTGCTTTTATTTTCAAAGCTAGAAGTTTAGAACTTAAATATCTTTCTCTCTGTTTGACCTCTGCTTCTGATGCCATATCTTTTTGTGTGTGTGTTTGTGTGTGTATGTGTGTATGCACTGACCCTTTTGTCATCTGCTTATAAAAACCTTTTTTTTTTTTTTTTTTAAGACAGAGTCTCACACTATCGCCCAGGCTGTAGGGTAGTGGCTTAATCTCGGCTCACTGCAATCTCCGCCTACTGGGTTCAAGCAATTCTCCTGCCTCAGCCTCCCAAGTAGCTGGGATTACAGGCATGTGCCACCACGCCCTGCTAATTTTTGTTGTATTTTTAGTAGAACTAATTTTTTGTTGTATTTCACCATGTTGGCCAGGATGGTCTCCATCTCCTGACCTCATGATCCACCCACCTCCACCTCCCAAAGTGCTGGGATTACATTCGCCCTACTGTAATAATTCAGGATAATCTGCCCATCTCTAAAATTCTTAATCTCAGCTGCAAAGTCTGTTTTGCCATTTAGAAATAATATTCACAAAATTAGTGAATTAGGAATATTTTGCAGTGCATTTTCAGCCTAACAGGGTCATTTGCAATTTCAAGTAGGGGGCAGGGTTGTGTGTACATGTGTGTGTATATAAAATGTCCATGTATTTAGTGCATCTGATCATGCTTTTCTTCATTATTTTAAGAGCTATTTATATACTATGGTTAATTATTATTTTTGTGACACAGGTGATAATTACTTTTCAATATATGACAATGAGAATAGATTTTTTGTGTGTTTAATGCTGTTTTAATATAGTAGAATTTGGCTTTTACTTTTTTGCTGCTCTTAAATTTGAGTGCATAGTTGCAAAATCAAGCATTTTATTTTCAATTATTATGTATCACTTTAGACATGTTTGTATATGGTTTATAGATATATTTACTTTTGTTCAGAAAAATGCAAATCTTTGTCTTATAGCAAGTGAATTTAATTCATTAAAACTTATATTTACATTATTTCTACAATATTTTGTTCTTCTACTTTCTAATTTTATACTTAAAAATATTCAACTATTTAATGTTTTCTGTTTTTCTTCATTTGTGCATATTTATTTTGTTATTTAGAAAAGTCTGCATTTTTGTTCCAGTAATTATTTTTTCTTACTGTAACCAATTATAGCATTAGTAAGTCTCTTTTCCTATTCCACTTTATATTCTATCATTTAATCTTATTAAATTGCATTGTGATTTTAAACCATGAATGCATTTCTTCTTAATCTAAAAATATCCATCCATACATTTTTTATCTTAAATAATATCCTTAAACTTCAGCTATAAATAAAAATAAATTCAACATATTTACTTCATTTCCCATTTAAATGTCACTTGCCATTTACTTCTCAATGTGTTTTATTCATTTCATTTTTACAGATTTGGAGAACATAATATCTATTCTGTTGAAGCTACTTGATATTTTGAGTAAGGTTTATTAGAGCAATATGATATTTTCTTAGTTCCAGTGTATTAATAATTTTTGTTGCCCTATTTTCAAGGAACATTTCAACTGAATAAAATCCTCAAATCATGCTTCCTTACCTAGCAATTTTGTAGGTGTTGCTTCAGCGTCATCTAGTACTAAATATTGCTAAGAAAAATTTGAGGCCACGGTGTGTTTTCCTCTTGTAAATGATTTTCTCTTTGGCCTGGCTTCCCAAAGAATTATTTATATGTATTAGAGTTTATTAAATTTACTATATTCTTGCCAAAGTTTACAATTTTGGGCTAGTTTTCTCTTGGACTCTGTATCTTTTCAATATGCGCCAGAAGGTGTTATTTTAAATATTTGATTTTTACCTTTTTTGAGGACTTCAGTGTTTTGAATCTTCTTTTTTTTTTTTACTCTATTTTCTCTGATCATTTTAACCTCTTTATTTATCTTACACTGTACTTGATTGCCTTGTTTCTAACCTTTATAGACTTCATTATTAGTATTTGAGCCGTGGCTGATTTCCTTTGCTCTTCCAGTTTTACCTCCGGTGCTGCGATGATATTTTCTTTTCCATCCTTAACTCTTCCCACTTACCTTTCCTCTTTTTTTGCTGCCCTGCAGTCAATTCCCTGAGGTTTGCATCTTGTTTTTGTGCCACTGCTTCATAAAGATGATTATTTTATTTAGTATTTTGTTTATTGTATTCATTTTTGTTTTTAAGGTTTTGGGATAGAATTTTCATCTGCTTCATGGCAACAATTTTATACATTCGTCTTCTGTCATTGAGATTTATTGATTCTCTTTTTAAAATTATGATGGCATCTTTTATAGATTTATACTTCTGGGAACCTCATTTTATACAGAGAATCTCTGCCTACTATAATGCTTACTCTAGACTCTATTTACTATTCACACTGTTGCAGTCTGCACACACACACATATACACACACAGTAGGTTTAGTGCCTCATGTCAAATCTGCCACCGTTGACAAGTATAATTTATAGTTTTACTGGCTATTTCTGAAGCTTGAAGCAAAGTCTTTCTGTCCCTTGATACTTCTCTGTTTCTTCCCAAAGGAACACTCATCAGTGATTTGTACTGTGTTTTGTAAGATTTCAACCAAAATCATAGTGTTAGGTTTTATCTGTTTCCTTGGTTCACTGAAAATGAAGTTAAGAGTTTTATTTCTTACATTTTCCGTCTTTTTAAATTTATTTCCAAGAAAATCAATCTGAAATTTTCATTTTCTTGTATTGCCAAACTGAGAAGCTACACATTGATTTTAGATTTTCTTCTTGTAAATGTCACTTTCCATTTGAACATTATGTTTTTATTTATTTATTTATTTATTTATTTATTTATTTATTTATTTATTTATTTATTTTGAGACGGAGTTTCGCTCTTGATACCCAGGCTGGAGCGCAATGGCGCGATCTCGGCTCACCGCAATCTCCGCCTCCTGGGTTCAGGCAATTCTCCTGCCTCAGCCTCCTGAGTAGCTGGGATTACAGGCACGCGCCACCGTGCCCAGCTAATTTTTTGTATTAGTAGAGACGGGGTTTCACCATGTTGACCAGGATGGTCTCGATCTCTTGACCTCGTGATCCACCCACCTCGGCCTCCCAAAGTGCTTGAACATTATGTTTTTATCACGTGTAAATTAAACTACAAATCCAATAGAAAAGGAAAACTTTGAAAACCACTTTTTTGATTTAATGAAAATGTATCACATTTGTTTTTCTTGATGTTACTGTTCAGTTATAATGGAGGATCTCAAATGAGACTAGATGTAAAGAATAATAAAATTGAAATTTAGATTAAAAAATGAATTTTATATTACCTGATTGAATGAATAAAATAGTGAAAATAATCACTAATACTTAAAATAAAACCAAACAAAACTATTTTATAGGGTTGTTAATCTTTCTAGTTTATGCTACTTAAGAACAGATACTGTACAGAGTCAAGCCAAAATTATTTATCAGAACAAGTAATGTTAAGCATTTGTAGTTAGTCTGAGGCAATAGGAACAGCACAAAGGGATATGTGTATATTTATAATCCTTTGGGTATATAACAGTAATAGGATTGCTGGATCATATGGTATTTCTCGTTCTAGATCCTTGAGGAATTGCCACACTGTCTTCCACAGTGGTTGAACTAATTTATACTCCCACCAACAGGCCACATGTACATGTATGTTCATTGTGGCACTGTTTACAATAGCAAAGACTTGAAACCAAACCAAATGCCCATCAACGATACACTGGATAAAGAAAATGTGGCACATATACACCATGGAATACTATGCAGCCATAAAAAAGGATGAGTTCCTGTCCTTTGCAGGGACATGGATGAAGCTGGAAACCATCATTCTTAGCAAAGTAGCACAAGAACAGAAAACCAAAAACCACGTTCTCACTCATAAGTAGGTGTGTACAATAAGAACCCATGGACACAGGGAGGGGAACATCACACACCAGGGGACTATAGGGAGATGGGGGGGCTAGGGGAGGGATAGCATTAGGAGAAATACCTAATGTAGATGACGGGTTGATGACGTGCAGCAAACCACCATGGCATGTGTATACCTATGTAACAAACCTGCACGTTCTGCATATGTATCCCAGAACTTGAAGTATTAAAAAAAAAAAGGGATATGTATATATTAAGAAGTGGCCAGGTAGATTCACACTAGAAAGTTACTCTCCAGTTACAATGGAGGATCTCAAATGAGACTAGATGTAAATCATGAGCAACAATAATAACATGTTGAAACAGCAAAATTACGTACTCTAGGTTAGTGGTTAAATATGAAGAAGTATTTCTTGAGAATAAGGCAGGCTTTGATATAAACCCAAGCAAGAACCTACTGAATAGGCTACTACAATTAAAACAAGATGATACAAAAGAAAATGTAATGATCATCACACATTTAAGTAAATAACTTCCGTTTATGTAATTATATGCATAGCAGTTATTCTTAACTCTTACTTTTATATTTTTTCACCATTTATGACTATTTCTTACATAAAACTTAAGAGAAAACAACAACAAAAATGTGACAACTAGAACATGCTTATTTAAAATATTTAGTCTTTATAGTGATTCAGTTAAAAATAGCAACAAATTATTTGTGACATGTCTTATAACAACATATATATAATTTTATAATTTTATATGTTCCACAACGGAATTTGTTGCTATTGTTAATTGAACCGCAATTAATCTATCACAACATACATATAATTTTATATGTTGTGAAAAAAAGTTACAAATATTCTTCACATTCTAAGCATCAGCATGTTAATTTTAATAAAGAGTCCTCAGTTCAGATTGCTATCTCAATCACTATCTGCAATAATTATTGTTACAGACATTAAACATTTAAGAATTTCTACTAGGCAGTGTACCCATAGCATTGAACCTACATCAAATTTACTTATCTTTGAATACATATTGTAGGTACCATTTAATGCATACACTTACATGCAAATAAAAACACACACACAGTGAATGGCCTAAAGTCTGGTAATACTATAAACTCATTTGCTTTTTACTCTGTAACTGGTGAAAACCCTAAAGCCATATAAGTAAAATAGTGTTTTCTATTTTGATATTATCTATTTTATTTTAAAAATCCTTCCTTTATATGTTTTGTTTCTTTTCCATATCTTATAGCAAGGATTTTATTAATTTAGTGGGATGGCTCTGACTAATCTTAATCAACAGTATTGATCAACTTACCAGCCACTACTTATTTACATATGACAAATAAGTAGTAGAGGAAAAGTTTAATGCGTATGTTTCTAGAGTGAAAGACAATCATGAAAAGAATACGCAAAGATTATCCTGACATCTTGTCTTTGGTATGGTCCTATGAGTTTTGAACTCTATGAAGAAATTAACATATTTGAGTTGAACGTAGGGTAGCCCCACGATTTATAACTCTTGAAATATTTTGCAGCTTATTCCTTAGAGGAGGCACTCTAGGCAGCATTTCCCTTTACAAGGAAGTAGTGACAAAGTAGCAATGGGAGCTTCAGGGTCCAGGATATGGAATAGATGCCCATCAGATGATTGGCAGTAAAACAACAGTGGCCATCTGTTTCTAATTTAAGACATGTATACTACTTACCACCTACAGATTCTTAATGACTGGGACATTTGAGTTACATGATTATTTTTTAATGCATTCCATATTTTGAATTGCTTTAAATTCACATTGAATAATTTTTGTTGCCAATTCTTCATAAACAAGAGTTTTAGGTTTGTTTATTTTATTCTATTGCACTGATCAAAATATTTGCTACTAATTATACATTTGTAGACAAGACATTTCTTAGTTTGTACCAGGCTACTTATGTGCTTTATTACTCTCTAATGTGAACCCAGTAAAAAAGCAGTTATATGTTCTCTGGTAGAGAAGAGTTAGATGCTAAACTCTCCCTTTTCTCTTTCTGGCATATGGAGGAAAGTTACATATATAGCTTCCCTTGCTGGGTTATCTATATGTTTATCTATCTCTACCTATATATCTATATTAATAGCTGTCTACATGTCTATCTCCCTATATATCTATCCATATCTGTACAAGAATCTGTATCTATATATAATTATCCATATGTCATATAATTAATTCTAGCCAATATAAGTCACAGTAGTGATTTATATCAATTTCAGGACTAGCCGCTATCATGTGTTACCAAGCTCTCATTCTTGCAGTTGAAAGAAATAATTTGAGATACCAGATCTACAAGATAAAAGGAGAGGAGTCAAGATACCTAAAACTGAGCTTGTAATCAAAATCCTTAGGGGAGACATCTGGCTTTATTTTTTATGCTATATAGATGGGAAATAAACTTTTATTACATCAGTGAAATTATGGGTTTTGGATGCATTAACTGATATTATTTCTCCTAACTGACATATGTTCCTTTGTGTGTTTTCATTCTGCAGCAAGAGGAAAGGTCACTTTTTTTTATTTGTGCATAGGAGCCTTTTTGCTTTAGGTAATATGTAGAGTGATCAAAATGTAAACTTTAAAAAATGTTTGTTAAGTTTTATACAGCAAAATGTGCAGTTCATAATTATACAACTAGACATGTTTTGGCAAACATACACACCCGCGTTGCCACTACTGTAATCAATATCTAAAACAGTTCTGTCATTTGAGAAAGTTCTCATGTCTCTTTCTAGTCATTTCCCACTCTTACGGTACCTCCCAACCACCACAGGCAACCGCTCTCCATATACGTATTGTATAAATGAAATTTTGTGTGTGTGTATATATATATGTACACACTATATATATATATATATATATATTTCATTTTGTATAAATGAAATTTGGCAGTCTATACTTTTCTATGCCTGGTTTCTTTCAATCAATAAAATACTACTCATATTATGTTTTGTATATATCATTAGTCTTCCTTATTTTGTTATTGAATATTAGTCAATTGTATAAACGCACTGCAATTTATCTACATGTCTATTTTTGGATGTTGCTTTCTTCCTGAGTTTTTACATATTATGTATAACTACTATGAATATTCATTACAAGCCTTTGTGTGGACTTAATTTTTAGGAGTAAAATTAATGAATAATACAGTAGGTGAAAGTTTAATATTTTAGGGAATTGCAAAAATTTTTTATAATTGTTATACCATTTTATATCTCCAAGAGCAAGCTTTTATATTTCCATTTACTTCCTATCCTTGAAAACCATTGACGTTGGTAGTATTTATATTTATTTTTGTCATTCCATGAGTATCTTTCTCAATAAAGCTTTAATTTGGATTTTAAGAGTCTAATAATGTTTGCTGTTTTATGTGCATATTGGGCCTTCTTAGATCTTTCTTTGTGAAATATATTACCTTTGTTAAATATTTACTGCTAATTAACCTATATCTAAGCTTTTAACTTAATATCTTTATACATATGTTTATGGTTAGAGGCATAATGCAATGTTAGGTTTTCTTAATTATAAATCCTGATAATTATAAGAGTACAAATCATGAGTTTGTGGCCAAAATAGTAAGAGTATTTTGTGCTCTACTGTAATAAAATACTATTCTGAAAGTCACTACTGTTGTTTTCCAACTGAAAAAAAAAATGGCACTTATGCTATTTCTGAAACCAAAGAACTTTTTGAGTTCAGATGGCTCTATGCTGACCAACAGATGGATCAGCAAATAACAGATGGTTTTATGAGCAGTTCTGTCATCTTAGCATCTGAAATGCTTTACATGCCAAGGCTATAGAAGTTTGGCCTCTGCTCTTGTGCAATAAGCCTGCTGGTAACCTGGTTTTCTGACTGGATTTTTTTTTTTTTTTACCAAATTTTAGATCTCCAGTTTTGTCTGAACATTTTGGCTGTGCATGTACGTTTTCCTCTATATTCACATATTTCCAGAATGCTTTATTGTATGAAGAAAAAGTTTTCTTAATGAGCCTTTATCCTAGTATATAATGCAAATTGAATCTTCATGGACTGTTTTATAGAACGCTTTTAATCACTCTAGTTTGTATATCTGTGCCAATTTTTAGACTAAGAATGCTATTTTTATTAATTTAAATTAAACTCAAGTAGCTTTCTTGTACGTTAAAGGAAAACACATGCTCATTGTAAATTTTTAGATACAGAGAAGTTTGTGTTATATATCAACTATGTTAGAGAAAAACAGAATCAAATATTGTTATATAATCTCCAAAACTTCTTATATATATGAATGCATGTATGCATACATACAAATGTATAGGTGTATGTTTAGCATGACGGAAAACTTTATAATACTTTTTGACTAATTTAATTTACTTAACAGTTTAAAAGGGACATACACATTTTTATGTCAATAAATTAAATTTTTTAACTACTACACATTATTACAACATATATATCTAAGATATAACTAATTCATTATTTTAGCACATTCATATTTGTATTAATTTTTTTCATTGACAATGATAAACATCTTTGGTCATATACCTCTGTATACTTTATTTATAAAGTACTTACTGTATGCTAAACCTTGTTCTGACTGCTTTACTTGCATTAACATATGGATTAATCCCAAAAAGCCTGTAAAATAAGTGTTATCATTTTTTTCGATTACCTATAAGAAAACTGAATTTTACAGAGGTAAATATATAATTCAGTTAGTCAGAATATATAATTTTACAAGTGCACAAATAAAATGATTGGGGCTACATTATTAGTAATTCACGTTTTTACCAATCTGAGATGTTTGGCCAAGGTGTATCATGTTGGCAAATCGGTAGCTGAGTATTTTCTCTTCAAGGGGTTTTCTAATTTTTTAATTAGTCTGTTATGAAATACTGTTATATCTCAAGTTTTTTGTTTAAAGTAGTTTTCTTTCTAGTACATATTGTGGTAACTTTTCTTCACGTTGATGTAGTTTTTGCTTACAGAGGTGGTCTCATGACCTTTGCTAATTGTCAGAGAGGTTCTCTGCTTCCAGATTAGGGGAAATCATGTTCACTGGAGAGAATTTGTGTTCTAGAAAACTTCAATGGCAATAATATTTTCAAGTAAATGGATCTCCTCTCTATGTCTTACTAAGCAATATTTTAGTTAAGAGGTAGAAAAATTATACTGCAACTATATTTTATCTAATTTCTTACTCCATCTCTAATGCATCAGTATGCTATTTGATTGTATTAGGTAACATGACTAGATGGCAGGTGCCAAAATCTTTCTTATTTTTTGCATTTGCAGGCTTTTGTTCTTTCAAGTGTGTGTTCTCAAGATTTCGCTCCGTTTATTTTCTTGTCACAACCAGAATAAAGACTGGTTTTCCTTTCTGTGAATGACAAAAGGGATCCCCCCAAAAAAGTTTTTAAAAATCTCTATCTAGCAGTATACTTCCATATAATATTTAAATAGTCTTTAAATTTGTCATAACTTTTTGCTAAAGCTTCTACTCTTGATTCTACCTGTTTTGCTCCTCACTGGGAATTTCTGTACAGGCATTAAAACATTTAATGCCACCATCCTTCCAGTTTGACTTCTGGCAGTCAAGTGCTAAAACAACATTAATGCAATGGTTTATTATTTGAAGTCTGTATATAGTTTAGCTTGGTCCCAAGAAAGAAAAAGCAACTGAATACTACATCTGTCTAAAAACTGACAAATTCCTAGACAGCCTAGTGAACAGTGACAATAATTGTCTTCGACAAAATTATGCCTGAAGAAAAACTTCTGAGTAAATTACATTATAAATGCAGTTATTTATTCTGCTGTTTTCAACAAATGTATAAATGATAAAAAATAAGAACTGTAAGCCAGGAAAGTCACCATCCATATGTGTAAAATTTCATAAACATATTGTTAAATATAATGTGAATTGGATGAGACTAGTATAAAACTTTAAGGGCCTCTTCATAAATCCCTCTTTAGAATGTTGATATTATCAATGAGTATGTAGTTACGCACGATATGGCTTTGGTCTGTGTCCACACGAAATCTCTCATTGAATTACAATCCCTAATGTTGGAAATTGGACCTGGTGGGAGGTAATTGGATCTTGGGGGTAGTTTCTCATGAATAGTTTAGCTTCATCCCCTTGGTGCTGTTTTTGTGATAGTGAGTTCTCACAAGTTTGTAGCAACTCTCCCCTTCCTCTGTCTTGCTTCTGCTCCTGCCATGTAACATGCTTGCTCTTGCTTTGCCCTCTGCCATAAGAAAAGTTCCCTGAGACCTTCCCAGAAGCAAAAGCTGCCATGCTTCCTTTACAGTCTGCAACACCATCAGCCAATTAAACCTCTTTTCTTTATAAATTAACCTGTCTCAAGTATTCTTTATAGCAACGTGAGAACAGAATAATAAAGCCCAGAATCACAAACTGATACATGATTTTTCCAGAAGAAAATACCAAACCCCATAGAATTCATGGGTTATGTTGCCCAAATACAGAGTACTGTTTCCATTAGGTTTAAGTGAATAGTGTCCACTTGAGCATCAATAATGTGAGGAAAGTTAGTTCACATGAAACGACAGTTAGAACAGGAGACAAGGAAGTTGATTGGGAAGAAAATGTTGGATTCTGGAAGAAATTAATGAGTTTGATATGCAGGTTGGATCACAACTATCTCTACATGTAAAAACAAAGAACGTTTCATGAAATTACTGTCCTCCATAATTGCAATTGTTTATAAGATTGATAGGAATTATTAGAAAAAGTTTATGACTATTTCTCTAAAGGAAACATAGGGTACCATTACTACTGTTATGTATCTATTAAATGTTAACAATGATAAAGAAGTACTTGGGACCTCAAATCATGAATCTCTATACACTTGGTTGAGCCAGGATCTCCTTATTTGACTAGGGTATTTTTCCATCAGTTGCTGCAAAAGAAAACTATGAGCCAGAATTCCAACTTACAAAAGAATGCTTTGCTCTGGAAAAATTTGAGTATCTTGGAAATGAATAGCAGTCAGCTTACATAAGAACAAAGAAAAAGGGAAGATATTTTGGGTTTGAAGTGGTAAACATATGTTTGATTCTCAATCAGTGGCTTTCTACCAATGTGAAATGGTTACATTATTTACCTTTTTCTTTTTATTATTTAAATATAAGAGTCATCTCCCAAAATGAATAGCAGTCAGCTTACATAAGAGCAAAGAAAAAAGGAAGATATTTTGGGTTTGAAGTGGTAAACATATGTTTGAATCTCAATCACTGGCTTTCTACCAATGTGAGATGGTTATATTATTTACCTTTTTCTTTGTATTATTTAAATATGAGAGTCATCTCCCAAAATAATTGTTACACACATTTAAAATAGTGTATGTTGCAGTGCCTTGAGCATTATCATTCCTCAATAAACACTACAAACAAAATGTATCACACATTAAAACTATATACCAAGAAATTTGAGTGGCTGCCTCAGGAGGATCAGTGACTCCCCAGTGATTATAATCACAACCACATAAACACAGTCAGCTCAACCAGAAAGGGTATGCTCTCATTTTGGAAATAGCACAATAGGACTGGGAGATTCCATTCTTTATCGATTAAAGGGATATTTTTGCAGTATACCTATGTTACTACATTGATTTTGTTGAAATTCAACCTAGATAAATATCTTTGATTTGCAACTACTCTCTCAAAAATGTAAATTACCTTAATCTGATGAAACTGACTGCTGTCACGCACAAAACAATTCTTGAATATTTACAGATAAATTTAATCAATGTAAAAGATGGAATATCAGAAGAGAATAAACTAATTCACTAAACTTTAAAAGGTACTTATCATTTATTTTAAGTACCACTAATTGTTACGGTGATTATAAATTTAACAATTTCTTTTAAGTCTTTGCTTATTCTCTGAAATATATTCCAGCCTGAGATCTCTGAAAAATGATTCTAAGACATAGGCTTGGATGGAAGTCATTTACTTGGGAAATTATTTTAGGAAGCAGTAGTCGAGTAACAGAAGATATCAAACAAGAACAGATGGAAAATTAGTTTAAGAATCCTTTGTAGTGACTGCTAACTGATCCAGGACCAATACATCATTCTTTGAAACCTTCTTAGAAACCTACTCACCTCCATTGATTAATGGTTATGGTGTCTCAGAGGTAGCTGTGAACTTCTAAATTGTCCATATTTTAATTTTGAATGAATTCTCCCAGACATCTCACTTCTCTGTCTCAAGGAAGCGCAAGAGGAGAAAGCAAGAGCTATGTGATTATGGGCCAAATGGGAAGAACTGTTGGGTTGCTCTGAAGCTGGTTGAAGCTGCAACACTAGCAGAAACAGGCAGTGAGAATGAAAGTACTTGAAAGGGATTACAAGAGCTGTCCAATGCAATCAATTAGAGTCTCATGTGTACTTAAGGCAGGATTACCAAATCAAGGATATTAACCATATTGTATTATTTAGGCTAGTTAAGAAAAACTATTTAAAAATCAATGTTAAAACTTGTTCTATTATTGGATTTATACAGAAAATTATCGAAATGTCCATTTTTATTCTTTTGGAAGTATTTTAATCCTTCATATTTTTCTTACCATGGGGCAATTTTTAGCATCTCTTATCATTCACTTTCCATCATAGCTTTCTAGTTGAAATTCTATAAATGTTCTATTTGGGGTACAGCACATTCATTTGAACACTTTTAACTACAATGAGACAGCTCCCTTTGTAACTCTGTCCTAGATTTGACTTAGAATCTAATTCAATATTCTAATTAAAATTAAATGTTTCAGTTTTGCTTAATATACCACACAGGGGTTGCCAGGGAAATGTCTACCCTTGTAGCCAATTTATAGCTTACATCTGAGCATTTTTCAGTCTCACCAGCAGTGCAAGTTTATAGTGGGTGATCTTTCATCCTGAAAAATGAATCCAGCTGTGTTGCCACTAAGAATTGGTGGTGTGCAGTCTGTTAAATAGCATGCAATTCAACTAAATCCTGATTACAATGTGCAAAATAAAGAGATTACTATAACTATGTTAAGCATGGTAAATTTACTGCATACATTTATTAGAAACACATTTTGTTCATTTTTAAAACAAAGTTTTCTCTATTGTGAGATTGTTCGTCAAGATCAAAATTTGTTTAAAGAAAACCATAACAGACCATTTTAGTAGAGATATCTCTCATCTTGAAAAATTAAGTAGGTTTTGGACAAGCATAGCCTGTGACTATTGAGCTCATTTTAAAATTAAGTCAAAATTTTAAAAATAGTTGTATGAATTTGGATTAAAAAATAACATGTGACACTACATTTAGTTTAAATGAAATACATTCATAGCTCTATACAGTAGCATAGAATAAGTGCACTATTTTAGTTTTTCATATCCTGCATAAATTCTTGGATGCTGAGGCAGCCTCCACTTCTAAACATACCACTACCTAGTTCTAAATAAGTTATTGTTAATGTCCAATCATATCGACGCTGAGAGTAAAATGTGTCATGTCAAAGTGCATGATGGATAGCAACAAACAGAAGAAGCTTGATTCTCACACTCTATGCCAGCTGCACTTACATCTTATAATATCTATGTATTGTACAGAATTGAGTGCCATCAACAAAATGTTGACAGCAGTATGAAAGTGGAATAACTTGGTTACTTGCTCATATAATATACTTAAGTCATTTTTATGGGAATGAAATCTATATTGTTCATTTTGAGTCTAAAGAAATGAGTGAACTTTGCTATATGACATTTGATTAATTGAAACTCTACTAACAAAATCTCTATATCTCTATTGCAAGTAGAATTAGATGACCTAATATCTATAATAAAGTCCTGAAGTAATATGAAATAGAGAAATTTGAAATGTGAAATCTATTAGGTTTAAATTAAAAAATAATTTATCAAATATCAACTATGGATCAATTTAATTTACCATATAAGTAGTGCCCTACAAGGGCACTATTATTTTCATTTCATTAATTTAGAGTACAAATAGACCTGCCTAAATTTGTGTACTGTCAGAGCAAGTTCTTGAAATCAAGTCCTCTTGGTTTCATACATGTCCTATTATAAAAATATCTCCGGGAAAATTGTAATAGTAAACTAATTTTTTGGACATAGAATAAATTGGATTAAGAAATTGCAAAGGAGAATAAGAAAACAGGAGTACAATACAATAGGAGTAAGTATCTTGGAGAGAGAAGAAATGCTAAGATGCTAAGCAAAGGCAAAGACAAAATAAGAATAAAAGTATGAGAAATGCTTTCTGCTGTATATAGCAGTCCCTTTTATTCAAGAAAGATATATTTCAAGGCCCTTAATGAATGCTTGAAACTGCAGCTAGTGCCAAACATGATATATATATAGATAGATAGATAGATAAATTTTTTTTCTATAGCTTAGTTTACAATTTAGGGAAAGTTAGAGATTAGCAACAATAACTAATAATAAAATAGAACAACTGTAACAATACTCAGAATGACACACAATTTTAAACTTATGAATAGTTTATTTGACAGATAATTGAAACTAAGGAAGGCAAAACTGCTGATAAAGGGAACTACCTTGTGTGTGTGCATATATGCATCTTATCATTATATACATATACATATATAATTTTATCTGTATGTATGTATCTCATTATGTATATCTCATTATATCACTCTACATATAATGAAAACTAAAATTATGCTTCTATTTTTACATTTTTAAGTACTCAAGTATAACACAATAATTAGTAACAAACAAAGTTCCTGTGTGCTGAAGATTTTTGTTTAGAAGTGGATGTATTGAAAAGATAGCAAGACAGAACACAAAGAATCATGAAAAATGGCATCTGTTAATCTTGTGATATGGAGGCTCAAATGGAAAAGATGTTATGGGAGAATATACCAAAAATAAAACAAAGCAAACAAGCAAAACTACAAAAAGTGTTTGATTTCAGGGGAAAGGACAAGAGTTGTAAGTGAAATTGTAAGAAAAACGTACATAGAGAATTGAAGAAGTTGCATTTAGTACACATGAAACAACAGAGTAAGATGTTTTCTGGCTTTGAGAAAATGAATAATTTTTGTAGAAATGTTGCCTTGGGTATTTTTAAATGGGAATAATTTGTAAAAATTAGGCTAAAGATGTTTCAAACGACAGAATGACATGTTAATTCTGTGCTGCAAGAAAGTAGTTTGCTTTTTTGGGTGAGATGTTGGCAGAAAATAATTCAAAGACAAGTTCTTCTTGACACTATAGAGAGGCAGGAGAGGGACCTGATGTCCTAAGCCCATTTTTTCCACTTATTACAAGAAAATAACAACTTGTTAACCAATTCTATTAAATATCTGCATTTTACATATGCAAATTTGAAGAAAAAAGAAAACAAAAAGAACCTCCTAGCTATCATTGAGGATCCCCTGAGCTTTCCCTCCAAACTGATAGGATTCTGTAAAATATCATTAGAGAATGAATAGCAATCTGGAGCTAACATAAAAGCTTCTGCTGCTCATGAGAAAATTATAAGATAATACTCATTTGCTTGTAATCATCTACTAAAATGATGCCCCAGGGATCACAAAAAATAATATATTCCAAATTGTTTACCTATTTCTGTTGAAATGATTTCTTTATGCATCATCCAACATAGTCTAACCCCCTGAAAGAGACCTTTATTATCAGCTTGAAATAGAGTTTGTGAAAACGGATAAGACTATTAGATGAGTTAGACATGATAATGATTTCTGGTACATATTCCAATTTGAAATCTTTTTTTCTAGTCAGTCCCATTTTGGGATTTTTGTTGTTTTTGTATATATACAAATTGAAATTTTTCTTTGAAAAAATTGAATCAAATGAAAGGCCAGTGGTGTTTTTTGTTGTTGTTGTTGTGGTGGTGGTGGTGGTTTATTTGTTTTGGTAGAATTTGCTTGTTTTTAAGTTGAATATGTTTGATATTCTGAGTTGCTTCTGATATTTGTGTCTAAAATCCCCTGAACCCTTTATTTAAACATGACGAGAGCTTCATGCAGAGAGAGCAGGGGTTTGCTTATCGAGCTTATCTTTATATTATAAATAGTGCTATCAAAGAAAACAGCCATTAATGTCTGTGCCACTCTAAGTCTAATGGATAGAACTCACTCTCTAACCTGCTGGACTGCAAAGCACCATTTAGTAGAGCTGGCTACTCATCTTTAAACACGTTCTCTAGTCTAGAAGAATAACAGGTTCCTCATGGCATTTTCTTACCTTTCTTGATGTTCCTTATATATCTTTCTTGCCAACTCTTGTTTGGCAAGTCAATCCTCAAGTAATTGAAGATTTCAATTTTGTTTTCTGGCCATAATTATCTTATCCACCTACATCGTTTATCTAGATTATAGCTTTTATTCTTAGGGTGTTGATTAGAAATCATATGTGTTTACATACATATTTTCAATCTTGTCCCCTCCTCTTAATTTTAGATTTGTTTACCTAGGTACATACTCAACATCTCAATTTGGATGAACCAGTGGACCTCAACATGTTATGTTCAAAACTGATGTGAAATCATTAACACAGTACCTCTTACTCAACTTATCGTTTTTAATGTTCCCTAGTTCAGCAAATTCAATCAGCATACACTTATTTGCTTGAGTCAGAAAACTTAAAAATATTAACAATTCCCTTCACCTCTCTCTCAGCCCTTATATAATTATATTACTTCCCCTTGATAACACTTATGCTTGTTCATCTTTTTCTATCAATAGTGTCAAAAGATAATTTTTAAAAAGCATTCTTTGTTTGATATATTACACCACCTTGGACACTTAATAGATAAAGATGTCTACTATATATCCTGTTCACTTCTCCATATAGGAGTTTAAGTGATACTTGAAAAAATTAAATCATGTAATGATTTTAGTTTTAGATCATTAAATCAGTAGGTCCTCAATGACAGAAGTAAAACATTTAAAATCCCTAGTATACATGTAATGACTTGTATTGTTTTATCTTACATCTTCTGCATGACTTTAGTACCAACCTTTCTGGCCACCATCAATATTTCAGACATAATTCTACTAGAGTCTTAATACATACTATACTTTCTGCCTGGAGGATATTTTAACATATATATATCTATGTTAAAAAATATATATATATATACAGTTTATATATATATTTTAATATATATAAACTATATATATACAGTTTATATACAGTTTATATATATTATATATGAACTATATATATATTTTATTATCATATTATATATTATATAGTATATTATATTATATATATTATATATTAAAATACATATATAAACTATATATAAAAATATATATAGTTTATATATTAAAATATATATATTAAAAATAAAATATATGTTAAAAATATATATAGTTTATATATATATATAAAATATATATTTTTTAACATATTTTTTAACATATTAAAAAATATATATATATATTGAAAGGTTGGTACTAAAGTCATGCAGAAGATGTAAGATAAAACAATACAAGTCATACTTAAGTTGATAAGCAACTTTAGCAAAGTCTCAGGATACAAAATCAATGTGCAAAAATTGCAAGCGTTCCTACACACCAATAATATAGAAACAGAGAGCCAAATCATGAGCAAACTCCCATTCAAAATTGCTACAAAAACAATGAAATACCTAGGAATACAACTAACAAGGGATGTGAAGGACCTCTTCCAGGAGAATTACAAACCACTGCTCAAAGAAATAAGAAAGGACATAAACAGATGGAAAAACATTCCATGCTCATGGTTAGGAAGAATCAATATTGTGAAAATGGTCATACTGCCCAAAGTAATTTATAGATTCAATGCTATCTCCATCAAGCTACCAATGACTTTCTTCACAGAATTGGAAAAATCCACCTTAAAATTCATATGGAATCAAAAAAGAGCCCACATAGCCAAGACAATCCTAAGGAAAAAAAAAAGAAAAAGTCTGATGACATCACACTACCTGACTTCAAACTATTTCAAACTATATTACAAGGCTACTGAAATCAAAACAGCATAATACTGGTACCAAGACAGAGATATAGACCAATGGAATAGAACAGAGGCCTCAGAAAGAATGCCACACAACTACAACCATCTGATCTTTGACAAACCTGACAAAAACAAGCAATGGGGAAAGGATTCTCTATTTAATAAATGGTATTGGTAAAACTGACTAGCCATATACAGAAAGCTGAAACTGGATCCTTTCCTTATACCTTATGTAAAAATTAACTCTAGATGTATTAAAGATTTACACATGAGACCTAACACCATAAAAACTCTAGAAGAAAACCTAGGCAATACTTTTCAGGACATAGGCATGGGCAAGGACTCCATGACTAAAACACCGAAAACAACGACAACAAAAGCCAAAATAGACAAATGAAATCGAATTAAACTTAAGAGCTTTAGCACAGCAAAAGGAACTATCAATAGAGTGAACCAGCAACCAACAGAATGGGAAATTTTTTTTGCAAACTACTCATCTTATAAAAGGCTAATAACCAGAATCTACAAAGAACTAAAACAAATTTACAAGAAAAAAACAACCCCATCGAAAAGTGGGCAAAGGACATGAACAGACACTTTTCAAAAAAGAAGATGTCGATGAGGCCAACAAACATAGGAAAAAATGCTCACCATCACTGGTCATTAGAGAAATGCAAATCTAAACCACACTGAGATACCACCTCATGCCAGTTAGAATGGCAATCATTAAAAAATCAGGAGACAACAGATGCTGAAGTGGATGTGGAGAAATAGGAACATTTTTACACTGTTGGTGGGAGTGTAAATCAGCTCAAGCATTGTGGAAGACAGTGTGGTGATTCCTCAAGGACCTAGAAATAGAAAGTCCCTTTGACCCAGCAATCCCATTACTGGGTATATACCCAAAGAATTATAAATCATTCTATTATGGAGACACATGCACATATATGTTTATTGTGGCACTGTTCACAATAGCAAAGACTTGGAACCAATGCAAATGCCCATCAAATATTGACTGGATAAGGAAAATGCAGCATGTATATACCATGGAACACTATGCAGCCATATAAAAGGATGAGTTTGTGTCTTTTGTAGGGACATGAATGAAACTGAAAACCATCATTCTCAGCAGACTGACACAAAACAGAAAACCAAATGCTGCATGTTCTCACTCACAGGTGGGTGTGGAACAATGAGAACACACAGACACAGGGAGGGAAATATCATGCACCGGGGCCTGGGGTGTGGGGGTCTAGGGGAGGAATAGCAGGGGGTTGGGGGATTTAGGAGGGATAGCATTAGGAGAAATACCCAATGTTGATGATGGGGCAATGGATGCCGCAAACCACCACCATGGTATGTGTATACCTATGTAACAATCCTGCACGATCTGCACATGTACCCCAGAACTTAAACTGCAATAAATAAATTTTAAAAAGATATATGCTTTGTTTAAACTACTAAAAAAGAAATTATTAAATCAGAAAATACAAAGGCAGTCTATGTGAAAATAAATCAGAAAAAAAAATCACAGAGGAAACAAAAAGAACACCAGTTTATCAATTTTTAAAAATAAATACATGAAATGGTAGCTATGTGCTAAAAGTGTTTCCTGGTTTGACATCTGGATTTCATCTGAGAAAAACTGGTTTGTCAGTCTTCAAAATTAGAAACAGTTCCCTCTCCTTTTCACTCAATATTTAATTTCTGAAATGGAAACTATAAAACATTGATGAATTAATTAAAGAAGACAAAAAATAGAAAAAAACTATGTCCATGGATTGAAAAATTTATGTTGTCAAAATGACCATACTACACAAATTAATGTACAGATTCAATGCAATCCCTATCAAAATGTCATTGGCATTCTTCACAGAAATAAACAAAATAATCCTAAAATCCATGTGGAACTGCAAAATACTGCAATACCCAAAGCAATCTAAGCAAAAGGAACAAAGCTGGAGGGATAACACTACATGACCTCAAAATATACTATAAAGCTATTGTAACCAAACAGCATAGCATTGGTAGAAAAACAGACACATAAACTAATGGAACAGAATAGAGAACAAAGAAATAAATGTACATACTTGCACTCAACTGATTTTGATTAAGAAAAAACAGTAATATGTTTTGGAAGAGGAGACTCTGATCAATAAATGGTCCTGGGAAAACTGGATATCCAAATGCCAGAAAATGAAACTTGATCTCTGTCTCTCACCATATACTCATGATGGATTAAAGGTTTAAGTGTAACACTCAAAACTATTAAATTCCTATAGTAAACATAGGGGAAATATTTTGAGATATTGGTCTGGGAAAAGATATTATGGAAAAATCTTCAAAAGCATTGTCAACAAAAGCAAAAATGTATAAATTGATCCTAGCAAACTAAAATGTTTTTGCACAGCAAACAAACAAACAGTAAGTATAGTGAAGGGGCAACCTACAGAATGAAATATATATATATGTAAATGATTCATCTGAAAAGGGATTAGCATCCAGAAAATACAAGGAGCTCAAACAACTCAATAGCAAAAAAAAAAAAAAAAAATCAGATTTAAAAATTGGAAAATAGTCTGAATAGACATTTATCAAAGGAAGACATACAAATGAACAAGTACATAAAAGCTGCTGGACCTCTATTATGATCAGGAAAATGCAAACTAAAACTACAATGAGATATCGCCTCACCCAAGTTAGAATGTTTATTATCAAAAAGACAGAACCTAACAAATGCTGGTGAGAATGTGGAGAAAAGGGAACTATTATGTGCTACTGGTGGGTATGTAAATTAGTACAGTCATTATGGAAAATAGTATGGAGATTCCTCAAAAAACTAAACAGAACTATCAGGGAATGCAGCAGTCTCACCACTAGATATCTACCCAAAGAAAATAAAATGAGTATGTCAGAGATATCTGCACACCCATGTTTACTGCAGCACTATTCACAATAGTGAAGACATGAAATTAACCAAAGTATTTATCAATGGATGAATGAAAATATACAATAGAATACTACTCAGCCTTAAAAAAGAGCAAACTCCTGCACTTTGCAGCAACACAGGTGAGCCTGGAGGACATTAAGTGAAGTCAGTCAGGCACAAAAATATAAATATTACATGTTCTCACTCATAGGCAGGAGATAAAAATGTTCAGTCAATAGAGAGTAGAATCATAGTTACTAGGGTCTGGGAAGAATAGTACAGAGGTGGGAACAGGAAGAGTAGGGTTAGTAGACAAAATACTACAACTAGATAGAAGGAATATGTGCTGGTGTTCTATAGCACTGTAGAGTGATGCTAGTTAAAAATAATTTGATGCATATTTTAAAATTGCCAGGATAACTTTGAATGTTCCCAACATAAAGAAACAATAAATGTTTGAGGTGATAGATATGCTAATTACCCTGATTTGATCATTAAACATTGTACACGTGCATCCAAAAAATTTTTTTTGAGGCTAGCAATGACTTCTTGCAGTGTCCCCTTTATATAAGGCTAATTAAAACAAAAAAAGTTTTTTTAAAAAAATAAAAATACAAACACTAGAACTTGGTGTTTAACTGAATCTGAAGAATAAAGAAATGGAAAGAAATAAAATTAATTATAAGACTTTTTATTTGATGAAGGCTTTGAGGGAAATGTCAAAACATAAACACACAAAAAAAGTCATGTTAAATCTTCTCTCTTCTACACATATCAGCAAGCTTTGGGTCCTAATCCCATGTTATCTGAGAGTCACCTTAGGATACATGAGAAAGAAGCCTTCATGATGATATATATTATCTCTCATGTGTGCTTTAAGAAGTGACTGCTTTGTTTAACTCATAAGAACCCTCATTCTTAATTTCCATACTTGAAGGATTAATCAGTACCAAATTTAGTGTTCTAAATAAAGAAAGGAACTTTCTAAATTGGAACTTCTCCACTCTTTTAGAGGAAAGATAATAATCCTTTTAGAATATCTATTTCACATTTTTCTAAAGCTATCTCAGTCATACTTCTTTTTACCTTTTTATTTTTTCTCCTTCACTTTCCAGGCTCTTCTCCTGTCTCTTGGGAAACTGTGCACACAACAAAGGTCTAATATCCATAATCTATACGGTACTTAAACAAATGAAGAAGCAAAAAGGAAACATCACCATTAAAAAGTGGGCAAAGGTGAGAACCCAAAATCTATTTCTATCTCATAACCTAGTTACCTGCCAAAGGCCCTACCTCCTGATATCATCACCCTGGGTGTTAGGATTCCAAAATATTAATTATCGGGGAAATATAAACATTTAGTGCACAGCAGAAAAAATAAATATGGTTTGTTCCTCAAGTCAATTTTAGTTTATTATGGTAATAAATTTAATAATCTAAAACAGTTAAATTTAATTTTAAATTAATAAATATATTAATTGTATTATTTAATTACATAATCATGTTTTATTTATTTAACTGCATATATACACATTTATATTAACATTAAGTCTAAATAAATTTAACTTTTAAAAATTAATTACATTAAAGACAAATTTGAAGTTGTATCATGTACAATGAACATTTGAACAAAAGTAACATTCACTGCCTGTGTTAAAAGTACATTCTAACAATTTACCAAAACACATGAGATACGTTACCATGCTTATGCCTATTTTCCTTATAAGGACAAGAGACTTATAAGTAGCTTACTGAATTTTATTTTATTTTTTGCTTTACAAATATTTACAAAAGGGCATATTAAATTGGAGTTTTTCCCCTAAAACGACCAAGTTGTTTAACTCTCAGATAACAGAAGTTCCTTTTTCTTACTAAAATCTTCTTCTAAATCTCTGTAGTTGTGAAACACTCATAAATCATTTTTTAAAAAATTATTTCTAAAGAATTATTCTAAAGAATAATTAAATTCTCACTCATCACTGCTAATTATTGCTGAGTTTTTAAAAAATATTGTCTATAATTACATTTGTCTTCCACGTTTCTGACAAATAGTCACAATGCTTTCATTTTTCTGCCAAAAATTCAGGCCTTACATTCAGAAATAAAGGAGTGTTAACATGCTTTTGGTTCTTTAGTTATATTTAGTGTGCAGCCACCAAACAACGTGAAGATTTCCTTTTTCTCCTTGTTAGAGAAATGATAATAAAAATAATTGCTTATATGAAATTCTCCAAATTCTGTTTTACTTAAAACTGTTGGTTCAAAGGTTTAATGACTACTTATTTTTTAGGTTAAAATAAAAATACTCATGGTAAAAGACAAAGGCTGTTGCCATATTTTCTTGCTTTCAATTCTCCCACCAATCATGAATGTTTACGAACTGTTTTATAATATAAATTTTAAAAGTCCTGAAGGTTCTTGAATGTCCTCCATGTTCATAAAAGGTTCTTACTCCCAGAGTAACTGTTGACTATATACCTATAATTAATTATATGTATACCTCAAGAGCAAATTATACTCTTCCATTTTGATAGTGATGATTAACTTTCTGTATTAAGCAGAGTGATTTAATTTTATTATAATGGCAAGATAAATTGGCCAATATTAAACTGACATCGGTAGGGCAACTTCATCCAGATTTTCGAGAATATTTCTGGCAGGTGTCCTCTTTGTTAATGTTGTAATTCTGGGAAAACTCTAAAAGTGGGATATATATGAGAACCAATTCTCAAGATCTATTTAAATATGGACAAATAAATTTTATTACAATGCCATAGCCTGGATTGAGATTATGTATTGAGTATTTTATACTTTTGTTTTGGATGAATGGAACACTTTTCATGTAGAAGTAAAATTGATACATCATAGCAAAATGTTCTAAAATTTGTTTTACAAGTTAGGCTAAACTAATTTTTTGATGATAGGGAGATTAGTTTTTTAATATATTTTCTCTTAAAATGTATTACAACTGACTCAAAACCTACTTGTTCCTATGACTCAAACCTATGGAAAAATATATGAAGCAAACCTGGTCAAATTATCTATGGACAAGATTCCCAGCCCAAGATCCTCATCCTGAACATTCTTCTTTTTTTTTTTTTTTTTTTTTTTTTTTTTTTTAATCTCAGGGCTATGTATTTATAACCTTCGATTAAACAACATTTTCAGCCTATAAATTAGCTATGGAGTACCAAATGCCCTTAGGAGTCTCCTGTAGACACAGCTTTATTACAAGCTGATATGATTTGGCTCTATCCCCACCAAAATCTCATTTTGAATTCCCATGTGTTGTGGGAGGGACCTGGTGGGAAGTTATTGAATCATGGAGGCAGGTCTTTCCTGTGCTGTTCTTGTGACAGTGAATAAGTCTAACAAGAACTGATGGTTGTAAAAAGGGAGTTTTCCCTGCACAAGTACTTCTCATTTTTTGTCTGCTGCCATCCATGTTTTTCTCTTTGATAATTCTCTCCACTTTCAAATTGCTCACAATGTAAATTTAATACTTTTGTATTCAGAGGAAAACCTTTTAAAAAAATTTCTGCTTTTATTTTATATACAAGGGGTACATGTGCATATTTGATATCGAGATTTTTATTGGTGAGCTTTAGTCAAATGAAGATTATTACCTTATTCAGAGCAAGAATATGGGCAAAGCAAAATCAACAGCAAGCATGTGCACAAGAAGATATTGTATATCTATTTCTAACTGTAAGAGCCTCCTACACCTAGTTATTAATTATTAAATGCATTTGTAGAACATGCATTGGCAAAAGAATAGAAGCGGTATTTTTATGTTTTTCAGCAAATTGGAAAACTGACACTATAGATAAAATTAGTTTTCTGTCTATCATCAAAAGGCATGAAAATGTGATTTTAACTTTGGATGGCTTTGTTATCTAAAACTGTCTACTCATATTTAGCCTGTCGGAAAAGAGCCGATGCTGTTTTGCATACTAAAACTGCCAGTCCCTATTTGGAATATATTCCATGCATCTATGCATCTTGTGTTGTGAAATTATGGTGATGGCACATGATTAGAACTGTCAAAGTCTTATGTGTTCTTTTGAATTTATAATTTACCCTTTTTAACTTGACAGGTGACTTTTTTCATGTCTTTAAGACACCGATGAAAATATTTATATATTAACAAATTCCCTCATTTCCCCACACTTTTTACAAATGATGGGTACACAAAAGTGACACTGTGTTTGAAGTCACACATCATAGCATCTGATTCATCTTTTTTCAGTCCTTAGACTTGACAGGTGCTGATGATTTGCTTCCTATCTTAGTAACTGCTGCAAGCTGTCACATCTACTTCCAATTAATACATATCTGTTACAGTCCAGCAGCTCTAACAAATGCAAAACTACAAAATATTTCTTCAACTTTTACTAACCAGGTGTTGCCATGGTATCTAGTTTAGCAGGCATAGTCGTATGTCCTGTTTCTGACAAGTATATTGTCAGTCATTAGACCTACATATTTTACTCATTGACAAGAGTCTCTATGAAATAATAGAACTTTGATTCACAATGTAACTCATTTGAAAAGATACAGAAAAGAATTTAGTAAACATTTTATATGATTCTATACTGATTGTTATTAATGAAAGCTGATTTTTTTTTTTTTCTTTTTTGTGATTACTTCTTCAATTTCAGCTTGAAAACTTGGCTTTCAGGAATATTTCAAGTTTTCATAAATTCCAAATGTATGTCATTTCATCTTTATTTTAAGAACATTAAAAGCTATTTTTTTGAACTTTTAGCAGCATGTATTAAATTATAACTAAAAAATACTAAAGAAAAAAGAGCTTAGAGAAGAACATTTTATTACTTTGTCCGATTTTAAGATAATGTTAGTATTTCTGAAAAGACTACATATCTACATCTATATCTGTAATTCTGTTTATCTTAGATATTTTTAAATGAGCAGATAACTTTTTATAAAAGCTCTTAAATAATATTTAGTGGTGGTCTAGGTTACTCATATCCAACTAAGAAAATACCAATGAAGCTGTTTAAAATTCTAATGAAGAAGCTTAGAAAAAATGTTAAATTAAATTTAGTAAAGATGACATCCTCAGTTTTGTTGTGAAATAAATTATTTCTTTTAAATTGTAAATTGTCTTTAAATAACACTGGAATCTAGAGTAGACTGTCTTCTTAGTACATTAATGCACATAATGCAAAAGAGAAATATAGAAGTATTCAGTTCTGAGAACAAGATAAACTCAGTTTGATGGATACCATAATATTAATTAAATTTTTCCTTCCATTGTGTCAGAATCAGTAGATAAGCATAGGTAGTTCTGTAAGAGAATGGAATATGAACAAGTTACTGCCTGTTATTGTGCTTAGGAAAGTGAGGCTTGGCAAGATAATGTCTGTCTGAGTGTCTGTATCATTCCATAATTGATAATATTTGCTTAAACAAATGAAATAGAGTGTAAGAAAAAAACTAAACACTAACAGAAAGAAGACAGAGGAGGAAAAAGTCATATGATTTAGAATATGAGTATCAATTACTTTAATTGAGTCAGAAAGAAAAAGTGATACTAAGTTTTGTGATGCCAGAAACCTCTTTCATACTTAGTTTATAAAAAAAAAAAAAGTACAATACACTCAAATGGTGTGCAGGTTTAGAATGCTCATACAATTATCATATGCATTCACTCATTTTTTTCATAAATACTTCAAGTCACTACTATATCCTAAATTCTGTGTTCAAACTATCTGCATAGTGGCAGCAAAATATAAATAACTCTATTCCTTCACTCAGAAGATAGTATTTCTTGACTTCTATTCTAAGCATTTTGGATATATTAGTGAATGAAACTTACAAAGCTTTCTGTTCTCACTCAGTTTATACATACTCTAGTATAATGATGTAAACCATAATCACCCTAATGAAAAGTAAACAATATTGGATATAAGCCAGAGTACATGTTACGAGACAAAAAGGGTGAGAAGCAGTCAAATTCAAGGTAATATATACAGAATGTTCTACTGCGTTTATGGAAAGGTATGATAGAGTGAGAGAACAAGAGAGAGGGGGTACTCAAGAATGAGTGGAAGGATTTTGAATGAAATACCTATAGAGATGCTGCTTCCACCAACTAAAATGGACATATCTGCAAATAAGAAATGGTTTGAGGTAACCAGCATGAGTTCAATGTTTTGAAGTGTATATTACACACACACACACACACACACACACACAAACACCACAGACAAATGCATATATATGACTTAACCCTGTACATATACAAGTGGAGACGTTCTGTAGGCAATAAGATAGATAAGGCTGAAATTTAGAAAGAGATATTCAGAGATCTAAATTTGAGGGTTACCGTCATATACAGGCTATTTAGTCATAAGACTGAATGAGTTTACCGAGTGGATACAGATACAACAAAAAAGAGGACCAAGGGTTAAAATCATGTAATGAATACATACTATATGTATGTATCTGTTATTTTACTCTCTCTCTCTCTCTCTCTCTCTGTGTGTGTGTGTGTGTGTGTGTGTAATATGCCTGTTTCAATGTATCTAAGATTGAACCCCTGCTGGTTCAATTCATATATTTATGTAGGAATGAAGAGAGACAGAACAAGCACAAACAGCATATATCAGGTATAAGACATTGAGTAGAGCTTAAAGTAACAAGCAAATAGCATCTAAGTTACTGTTGAATCAAAAATATAATTTTTTAAGTAATAAACTCTTTCAGTAGTCATCATAAAACTACAGAATCCTGAACATTTGTTTTCAGTTCATTTATCATTTATTTAAAGACATTTTATTTAAATAGCCAGTCCATTTTTCTAAAGCAGGATATGCTAAACGACATGCACACACCTCTTGGAAATACTGTTTGTTTCTTTATATTAACATTATTATGCATTGCACAACATAAGAAAATATTTCATTTTTCAAATTTGAAATTGCTTAAAGATAGACAAATTGAATGTATAATTTTAGAGATAGAAATAATATTTAATAAATAGGCAATATATAATAAATTAATATTTTACATATAATGTTTCAAATCATATAAGAAATGAGATCCACTAAGAAATAACATCACTTCTTTTCTATGAAACACTTAAAATTTTGCAAGGGCATTTTTTTGACATTGTATCCACATTCTGGCTATTTTCTAAATGATCTGATGTATTGTTTTCAAGCATCTAGTTTTAGGAAACTGAAAATGTCTGAAGCTTGAGAATCCCTATTTTCTGTTTACCATCAAAAAGATTTTCAAGAAAAATCCTTTCCAGCTGTACTTATGAGCAGAAATATGGCCCTGTGGGACATCATTCTGCCCTTGAGGAGTTTGTGTAACACTAACAGATGTGGATGGGTATTACTGATATAGCAATTGTAATGGTAATAGAAATAAATATTTAGTATTGTATTATGCTTAGTATCCTGTTGTTAATAGAGCTAGCATGAAAATAGACAAATATGTCCTAAATTTGTGTAATGATCAAAGTAAATAAAGTTATATCATAAATTTCTTTTTTCCTGTCTAAGTAAATTAAAGTCATGTGGTTTATAATTCATGTTAAGAGGTACATTGACAATTAAACATAAAAAATGATTTTTTTTAATTTTAAGGAATCTCTGTTTTAAAGACATAAAAGCACAAAATCTAATTTAAAATTTTTTTTTAAACAACTTTTGGGAAATTGTTATTTTCCTTGCATAAAAGTCATTTGTCAATAGCTAATGGCTATTATTTACTTATCTTTATTGTACAGTTATATCAATTTCAGAGTTTAGTGGCTATATATACAAACATATATATGTATATGTATATATGTATGCTTTTGAGACAAGGTTTTATTGTGTTGCTCAGGCTAGATACAGTGAAGTGATCATAGTTCCCTGCAGCCTTGATCACCTAGGCTCAAGCAATCCTTCTGTTTCAGCTGCTTGAGTAGCAGGAACTAGAGGCAGGTGTCACCATGCCCAGCTAATTTTTAAATATTTTTTGTAGAGATGTGATCTTGCTATGTTACCCATGCTAGTCTTGAATTCCTGGCTTCAAATATCCTCCCACCTGGGCCTCCTGCCTCAGCATCCTGAGCTGCTAGGGCTATAGAGAATGACCACCACTCCCAGCCATTTTTGTTTGTTTGTTTGTTTGTTTTAGCAGAGACAGTGTCTTGCCATATTGTCCAGGCTGGTTCCAAACTCCTGGCTTCAAGCAATCCTTCAACCTTGGCCCCCTAAAGCTCTGGGATTACAGATGTAAGCCAATGCACTTTGTGGAAAATGTCTCTTAAACTATTCCATAAGCTATTAAAGGATATATAAATGCTAAACATTATTATTATTCATAGGTTATTCTTATCTATGCTTTCACATGATAAAAATATGTCAGAGTTTTATTCCACATATTAATTTTGTGTATTTTGTTATTTTGAGAATCATGCTGTATCTTGAAAATCATGAGTTACAATGAAACAGGCAATTTGATTAAATAGAAAAACCATTGGCTTTGTGTAAAAATGACTTGCATTTTATTATTGGCTTTACTAAATACAAGTGTGGACTTTGGCATGTTTCTGCCTTTTTTGTTTTTATTCTAATTTGTGAAATGAAGAAAATTATGTCTTTTTTAAGAAGTAATTATAAAATTATTTTTTTCTAAGAAGTTGTTAAAAATTCAAATAGCCTGTTTAAAGGTTGTGAAACATACTAGGGCTGAAATAAACAAGAACTAATTTATCTTACTATATTGTCAGTTTCTTCCATGCCCCTAACTTCCTTTTTATTTCACTCAGCTTAAATTATATCATCAAACATTCACATCTATACATATACACTCACACACACACTATATATGTGTACACACTATATACATACATATCTATATATACATACATAGAGTTTTCTTGGTTCTCTTTTACTTTCACAAACCAGTCAAAATTAAAATTCTAAGTAAAATACCTTTTTTTGTCTATTGTACATGTATGCAACTGATTGAGGTTAGAGAAAAAAATATATAAATATGCTATGTATGCTGTTCTCATTTTAAATTCATGACCATAGACCTCAAGAAGGCATTTAATGTGGCTGGAAAATCACACTGCTTACCAAGTCCTCTTTTACCATTTTCTACATGGGTGTTCTATACAACCTTCCTGACGCCATATTCTCTATCCTCAGTCTCAGCAAATGCTCTTGCTTTATACTTTCATTCACTGCTACTTGTCTTGTTATTAACTATTTGTGGACCTGTTTACAATAGCCCCTTCTGTGTGCATTAATTTTCACTATCTCTTACTCAGATATATGATTACAACCTTCCTTTCTCCACACCGCCCCCCGCCAAGATCCTCATTGTCTCCCTGTGTAAGAATTATTTTTGTCAATGTACAAATATTCTATTTCTGGTTACATTTAAAAAATCCTTCTTGGACCTATTTATTCTTTAGTTATTTTCCCATTTCTTTCTTGTACTTCATAGCAAATTTCTGAAAATAATTTTTGATGTTTCACGTCTCCAACTACCATCATTGTCCCTTTTCTCTTAAAATTACTCTAACCAACATTTTGCTCCCTTTACCTTACTGAAATCACTCATCACAATTACTAATGATCTAATGTTAAATTCAATAGTCAAAATTTAATCCTTATCTCACTTTAGCTTTCAGTAGCATTTGCTGAAGTTTATCACTCCCATTTGAAAATAAGAATAATTTAGCCCTGGGTTGGCTATAGTTTTATCATCTGGTCTGAGATTCTATGTTGTCTTTATTTTATTTATTTATTTATTTATTTATTTATTTATTTATTTATTTATTTATTTGTTTATTTATTATGAAATTGGCCCCTTCTTCTCAGTCCTTTTTGGTTCAAACTCTCCAAATATCAGTATATTAGTCTGTTTTCACACTGCTATTAAGAACTGCCCGAGACTAGGTGAGGTACAAAGAAAAATAGGCTTATTTGGCTCAAAGTTCCACACGGCTAGGGAGGCCTCAGGAAACTTACTATCATGGTGGAAGAGGAAGCCTTCATCTTCTTCACAAGATGGTAAAAGCGCCAGTGAGAGAGAAGGAAAAAAAAAATAAGAACTACCATTTATAAAACCACCATATCTTGTGAGAACTCACTGACTATAAGAGAAACAGCATGCTGAAAGCCACCTCCATAATCCAATCACTTCCCTCCCTTGACATGTAGGGATTACCGCTGGCTCCCTCCCTCAACATGTGGGGTTGACAATTCCAGATGAGATATGGGTGGGGACACAGAGCCAAACAGTATCAATCAGAATGCCCTAAGATTCAGCTCCTGAACGTCTTCCACCACAAACAGTACCGATCAGAACGCCCTAAGACTCAGCTCCTGAACGTCTTCCACCACAAACAGTATCGATCAGAATGCCCTAAGACTCAGCTCCTGAACGTCTTCCACCACCTTCATTATTAATTTAATGAATTCATTCTTAATTACTTAATGCCTTATGGCTTTAAACAATAGTTCTCAATCTCAACTTTCATATTTCTATCTCCCATCTGAATTACAGACTCCCTTCTGAATTCCAAGCACTTATATCTAACATCACATCTCCTGTTTAAGATCCTCAAATGCTTTTGAACTCAACATAAGCTAAAGAAAACTTCTGAACTTTCTGTCCAAACTTTCTCTACTTACACAGTCTGTATTTCAATCCCAAATTCACACTTCAATTTCCTCTGGCCCCAAGTCTTGGATTCATTATTTTTTTCTTATTCTCTCACACTTTTATAGTCAACCCATCAGAAATCTCATTGACTCTCCCTCATGAATCCGATCACCACTCATTAGTTCCCTTGCTTCCATTCCAGTTTAAGCCACATCTCATATGAAATATTTCATATCTACCCTAATACATAGTTTACTGTTAGTACAGAGCCTGGGTCACCTTATTAAATGTATGCAACATTGTCTCATTCTCCTCTCAAAAGCATGTAGCTCTTTATTTCTTCAGTAGCTATTTCTCTGAGAATAAAAACCAAATATTTAAGATTAGCCAATAGGCCCTAAAGAGTATGATAGCTTATCCAACTTCTTTTTTCTTCATGTCTCCATAATTATCTCTGTCCCAGCTACTTCCCTGATTTTTAAACATGCCAGACATGCTCCCTCTGATTGAAGCATTGCTGGTATCAGCACTAGTCACCCCTTTACATCTTTTATGTCTTAGAGGAAATTTCATTTTCTCAATAATGCTTACCTAGATGAGACTAACAAAATTCCAAACCTCTCTCAACTCCCTGGAACACTCCCAAACCTCTTCAGATTATTTTGTTTTTGATAGCACTTACCACTTCTAACACATAATTTATTTGCTACATTTATTGTTTATTTTATATATTCTCCCACTAGAATATAAGTTTCACATACACAGATATTTTCTTTTAGTTATTTTTTTCACTTATGCCTAGACCTGTAACTAGTATTTAACAAATATTTATTAAGTAGATCAATCATTTACAGGATCGTCATTGCAGTTGAGAGAACAGACACAGAGAAAATAATTAACTTGACTGTGATAATACCAATAGCATGTAACACACATGGGATTGTGATTGTGAGCAATTATGTTACTACATCTCATGCCTTTAACTACTTCATTATATTTGTAAGTAAAATATAAGTGTTTATAAGTGAAGTATTTATTACTTATAAGATATAATAATTTCCATCATTTGTATCTATCCTCTGCTGAGTTGTCATCTCACACTATTACACTAAGCACCCGATTTTCTTCATCTGCTCTAAATAATAAGAACTATAAGCTTATATTTGGGGACTGAATATAAGTTATGACATATTCTTTGAACAAATATTAATAACACTGTTTAGCTACATCTCAACCAGGGAGCTTGTATCTGTAAGCAAGATTAGTTTTGCATATCAAGAATTTTATGTGTTTCTGAGTCCTTAATTTCTCATTATACTTCAGCAAACTCTGTCTAATATAAGAATATTTCTTTTATCCTATAAAGTGAAATTCTACACATCTTTTAAAAAGCATCCTAAATGCCAATTGTTTAAAGTCTTTCTTATTTGTCCCAACTGGAAACAGTCACTGTCAGTGTTGAAGCCTCCTAACACTTTTATGTATTGAAAGCATATTTTTATGTAAATGTTGTTTTTGTGTAAACTATTATTCTCAACGATAAGGTGCATTCAATTTCTAAAAGTGGACATATACCCAAGCAGATCATCAGTCACCGATAGCAGATATTTATTTTTATTCCCCACAGCACCAAATATTGCATTTAATCTAAATTAGGACTTTAACAAATATATGTTGATTGACTGCATTTAAAAAGAAATAAAATAAAGACTAATTGTGTGGTAAAGTAAGAAAAATTAGCTGCTTTATATCTAAAATGATGATTGCGGTCATTTGTTTTCTGCAATATGCCCCTCAACCAATTAAGAAAGCAAGCCTATGTCACTGAGCAATGCTGCATGGAGCAAGCACTGGATCTAATCAAATAGTTGAAGGAAGATTTTTGTCCTGCTTGTTATGAGAAGAGAATCATAAATGAGCCAGAGGATGCCTAGGGCTTTATATCAGAATCTCAGTGTTTGTTTGGTTGTTTTAGAGAAGCTTGAGAAATCGCTTCCTTGGTCAGAAATCTTTAAAATCCTCTGTACCTTTGCAGTTTTCACATCATGGATAAAATAGGGTTTTTCAGGGATGAATAACATTCTAAATTCATTAAGGTTGGAAGTAGTTTAACTCTTCCTTTTAGAATTACTGAAGTATTATGTTTTATTTTAAAGCTAACTTTTAAACTTTGGCAGTCAGTCAAAGAAAATCTTGAAGCCTTAATGACTCATACTGCTTTATGTGCTGTATTATTATTACCTTTATGATTGTTTGTGTGTGTGTGTTTGTGAGTGTGCTTGTGTGTGTGTGGGAAAGACTCTATTCTCCAGGCCTGCATTAGAAAATGCTGCTTAGACTATTACTTTCAAAGTACTCAACTACATTCCTCACAAAAACGTAATCGAAAAATTACTATAAATTTGGATACATATTTTCAACTTCAAAAATGATACATTATCATTTTAGCCAAAAATTTTCCATAATCACTTGAATGCCAACAGTAGTGAGCATTTATTTTTGTCTGATATTCTCAAATCTGAATGTCACAAATATATGAGTGGTGTACGTTTTCTGTGTTTTCTTTTATTTTGAGGACATGTGTGATCAGAACACTGAAACATTCCTGAAGTGAACAAAATACAATTATGAAATATATAATTAAATGCAAGAAAATGTAAACGTTGTTCTCAACAATAAGGGTCTTCAAATTCAAATGATATGTTGAGTTTAAAAAATGTTTTCTATTCTAAATTTTAGATGCCATTTTATCTCAGCATGCATCTTCTAAGCAGCTTTTGGCTTCCCTTTTCCTTTGAGTTAAAATTACATATTTTCAAAATACGAATCCTTTTTGGAACTGAATGCAATGCCAATTTAAAATTTTTACCAGAGTTAAATCAAAACAAGGAGACTTATAGTTAGCATGATACAGTAAATTTTGAAAGTGTTATATAAGCTAGCGATTGAGTGTGAAGATACAACAGGACATTATGTATAAGGTATTACAAGCTTTAGATTTTATTAATGTCTGTATCCTAGAAGTGACATATTTTTGTCTCTGAAAAAATACATTCTTTGTCATGTTATTGACTATATGTGATTTTTAGATAAGTCACTATTAGTGATTGTGATTATATTTAAAATACAAAAATTTTAAAATGAAAGAGGTATCATTGTTAGTCTTAAAATTTAAAATCATAGCTGTGTTTATTTTCTTCTATTGTAATCAATACACTCATTGTTTCTCCTTTGATTCATTCTCATTTAGTAAATAAGTAGAATCTCTAAATGAAAATGTCAATGCAAACTCTGCACAAATTCCATGCTACAAGTATTTGATTTTATGTCTGTATAAATAAATTACTTTAGTTCTCTTCTATATATGGAGATCTAGTTAACATTGCATTGCGACTTTAATTTTATAAACTAAGGTGTTTGTGTGCCTCATCAACTTTTATTAACATTTCTTACGACTTCTGTTTTTTTCTACTTTAGTCTCTGTGGCCTTGTTCTTCATCATGACAATATCAATAATCAGGCTTAATTTAGCTTCTACAACAACAATCCCTCTCAGCATGCATTTGTATCTCCAAAAATTTTGTACACTTTCTGCAGGCATATAAAAGGAACATATATCACAATAACAAAGCCAATAGTAAAGGGCACTATAAGCATTATATTTCTTAAAATGCCTTTGATTTTGCAAACATTGAAAAATTTTACTTTTCTAAAAATAGCAATTTCTGATGAATGTTTAAATTTTTTTGAAGCAAATATTAATTTACTGGTAGAAATAACTTTTTAGAGATCTTGAGGTAATTTTTATATACAGAGAATATCCTTCACAACCATTAGTAACATTTACATAAGTATTGCAAGGATATTTGGAACAAAACAGGGACTAGAATAGCTTCCCAGTGATAAAAAATAAAAGTATTTTTATTTTTTATTATATTATTAATTAACATATATTATTTTATTATATTATTAATTAAAATATATATGTAAATATATATTTTAAGGCTTGTTTATATTCAAACTAAGAATTATAAGATATAGCACCAATGACTTATTGTATTAGTCTGTTCTCATACTGCTGTGAATAAATACCTGAGACTGGATAATTGATAAAAGAAAGAGATTTCACTAACTCAATTCCATATAGCTTGGGAGTCCTCAGAAAACTTACAATCATGGCAGAAGGAAAAGGAAACACATCCTTCTTCACATAGTGACAGGAGAGAGAAGAGCCAAACGAAGAGGGAAAAGCCCCTTATTAAACCATCGGACCTCCTGAGAACTTACTATCATGAGAACAGAATGTGGGTAACCCCCATTATTCAATTACTTTCCACCAGGTCTCACCCACAACATGTGGGGATTATGGGAACTACAATTCAAAGTTAGATTTGGGTGGCGACACAGCCAAACCATATCACTTATGTATACAGGTATTTCTATTCCAATATATAATTTCACATACAAAAATTGACATCATATTTGAAATTAAGGTTTTTCAAAACACCAGATATCAAATAATAGAGGACATTGGTGACTGAGACAGGGAAACATCCAGTGTGAGCCTTATAATAAAAGTGTCTTCTGGCCTTCAAAAGTTACAATGCAGGGAAGAGAAATTCAGGTAGAATGTATTAGATTTCATTAGTTGAGGAGACATAGCTGAGTCCAGAGAAATTAATACAGTGAGGTAGAGTTCCAGAGAAGAGAAAGCACTTCTCAAAACAAGGTCCTAGAGAGGTGAAGGCTATAAAGTTATAGAATGCTGGAGGTCTGAAGAAGGTTACCCATGAGTAAACAGAAGACAGTTGAATTGTACAAACACATAAAAAAAAATTCATAACCAGGTGAAGAAAACACAAAAGAAACAGAGACTTGGACACACACAAGGCTGACAATAGTATCTATTCTCCCCAGCCTAAGTACAAAAACTAATAATGATTAGGGGGTTGGGTGGAACACATAGGAAAGTTTTGCCTTAGCAGTAAGAAATAATTAGCCATAGAACAAGCACTGCCCTGGTCTGATCTGAAAAATCCTAAAGAGCAAGACCTGAAAATTTCAAGCTGCTTCCAAGTAAGCTAGCTGTATAAAGAACAAAGTGTGAGTCAATTTATAGAAATACAAATATATCTAGCACTGAATATGGTAAAGTTTACAATATGAGACATCCAACCAATTTACCAGATATCAATAAAAGCAGAAAAGCATAATTCATAATGAGAGAATAATCAATCAATTGAAATTGGCACAGCTAATATCAGAATTAGCACACGAGATCACTAAAACCATCATTATAACTGGACTCCTTCGTCTGTTAAAAAAAAAAAAAAAAAAAAGGAAAGCAGAGATATAGAAGATATTTTAAGAGAGGCATATGAAGCTATAAAAATTAAAATTACAATGCATGAGATTGAAAATACATAGGAGGGGATTAATAGAAGATTCAGAACTATAGATTTTTAAATAAAGACATAGCAATAAAAAATATCCAAAGGAAAAAAAGAAAAAAGTTGAATATCAAAAAATGAAAATAATATTATTTAAGTGTGGTAAATTTTACATAGATTACTACATGCATAAATATAATACCAGAAGCGAATAAAAAGGAAGAAAATCCCATATTTAAATAACAGTCAAAAATTTTCCAATTTTGATTAAAGCAAAAACCTGGAGATGTTAAAAGTTTAACAAAACCCAAGCCCAAGAAATATGAAGAACACTGCACCAAGGCATAGTATAATCAAACTTTTTGAAACCAGTTAAAGAATATTTTTAAATTTCTAGAGAAAAAACAAATATTAGTTAAATGTAAATAAAGAGATAAGAATTACAAGAGATTTTTTGTGGAAAAACATGAAAATAATGTAAGATGTGGGAGAAAAACGTTTAAAATTCTGGACAACATAAAGTAAAAGACGTGTTAACCTATAATTCTAAGCCAAGAAAAAAAAATACATATATTTTCAAAAATAAGTAAAAATAGAGATACTTTTTCAGTATCTCTGAACAAAGCAGAACAGTCAGAGATTTTATCATGCTGCTCAGAATGGCAAATAATTTAAAATTTATGAGTTGTTTATATCTGAAATTTTCCATTTAATATTTTTGGACCATTATTGATTGCAGGTAACTGGAATGTCTAAAAACAAAACTGTGGATAAAGGAGGACTACTACAGTTGACTTGAACAATACCATCGACCAACTTTGCATACATGATATTTATAAAATATTGTACCTAATGATAGCAGGATATATTTTTTCAAACTATATGCAACATTAAACAATTTAGACAATATTCTGGAGCTCAAACAAAACTCAGAGTATTTAAATTATACTATATCCATTTAGATCATATTCTGGGATTTCAAACAAGTCCCTGAAAGTATTTAAATCATGGTTCTCTGACCATAAATTTGCTACCTATTTGCCATACAAATAAACAAACTCTTAAGTTTAGTGGCTTATCTAACAACATTTGCTATCTTACAGTTTTTGTAGCCAGAATTTTAGAACCTCTCAAAAAGTGTGATCCAGGTGTTACCTAGGATTGCAGTCATTACAAAAGTAGATTGAGGAAGCATCTTCTTTGAAAATTTTTCATGAGGTCGTTAGCAGGATTTTCAGATTTTCCAGAAATTGCAAGTTAGTATGAAAACTAAAAATATCTAGAATAGACAAAACAAGTTAGAAAAAAGGGAATCAAATTAATGCTACTTTATTTGTAGATTTATTATAAAGCTACCTTAATAAAATTGCTGTGATTTTGGAATTAAGACTAAAACATACATCAAGGGAACAGAATAATGAACCAGAAATACATACATATATAGACAAAGTTTTTTGAGAAAGGGACAAATGCAATTTAGTGGAGAAGTGATAATCTTTCCAAGAAATTATGCTGGAAAAATTGGATATACATATTAAAAAATATGAAACACCAAATTAGGTTCAGGAATAATGCTAGGAAACTGAGGATATATATTTACAAACTCAGGATTTGCGTTTATGAATCACCTTTAGCTAAACCAGTCTGTTAAATTTACAGTCTGCCTTTGAGTTTATGTTCAGGAGTTGGTCTGCTCTAATTCAAAAGCCTTCTAGTTTCCTACTCTACTTCTGTCTAAGAGGTCTTTTTTCAGTTTATGAATGTCTAACCATAATAATCACTATATTAGTACTTTATAACTAAATCAGTAACCATTGACATATGCTTGTTTTAATTGTCATATTTGATATTAATCTATTTATAGCATAAATAATCACTGAAAATTAAATAATCTTATAACTGTGGACTATTTCCTTTTGATAACCCTTGTTATTTATTTTTAAGTCATAAGAAAAGGAACTCAGAGAACACTATGGAGCAATATGTAATTTAATGTTAATTATTCTCTCAACTAAAATGATTTAATTGGAAATTTCCTCAATTGAAAAAGAAACCATAATTTTAACTAATTTCTAACATTAGGCACATCTTTCTTGAGAATTTGTTAAACTCTTTAAGTTTTCTGCCTTTCGTAATAACATGAAGGAACTTTTGTTATAAACAATCCACTGTATTTTGTTTAAATAACTGTGGTTTAGATATGACAGTGGTCGATATTTTGCTCTACAAATACATCCCAAGTAAAAATTTGGTCTATGGAACCCTATGCTACCTATTCTAAAATGTTTAAATTTTAGAAAAGGCCAAATAGGTCATTATAACAACAAATAATCTGCTCCTATTACTTGGATGTAAACGTCTGTTTTGACTTTAATGTCATAAACATCCTGAGTTAGAACCAATATTTTCTTTTAAGATATAAAAAATAGTTTGCGTTGAGAATAAAGAATGGAAATAGAAAGGGAATTTAGTCATTTCAAATGCAAATTTACATGCATGGAATCCTCATTTGCATGCATGCAATTCCAAAATAGCTTTATGTAGTTGATGAGGATGTCTAAAAATCATTTGGTATAGAAAAGCATCTGCTGAACATACATAGAAATATTATTCAACTTGAACAAAAATTTACTATATGCATCAAACTGACATTAGAGAAGCTGTAAAACAACAAATAATAAAATATTATCAAAGGAATTGTGTTTGTTTAAGAATGCTTTCAATGATAAATGTAGCTTTGTAAAATCATTTTACTCATCCGTTTTGTTCTAAATTTGCATATATCCCATATATTTTACTTTTCTTTCTGTATTCCACTTTTTTTAAAATTACAAATGGCAGAAAATCAGGGTTTTAAGTTGTTTTGGCAAAACTATGTTTTGTATTTTTGACATGGTCTTTTACTCTTTATTCTTTAAAGCTATTAATATATATCTTGTTACCTGCTGTTACATGTTCTATAAAATATTAGCTTTTTTTAACCAGCACATAGCAATGTCAACATGTTCAAATCTAAAATACAATGTTATATATAAGAAACTAGAAATAAAGTTCAGAAAACAAATAATTAATCTAACAAAATAGACAATGATCCTGGAAAACAGGTTATTTCCATGTGGTAGTATTACTACTCTAAAATATATTTTAAAATTATTTCTCAAATTATTCAAAATGAGCATATCTTTATTTTACCACAGATAGAAAAATATGTCTGAAATTAAATTTATTCTTCTGCTCGGATTACTTATAATTTAGTATGGATGATTTGTGCAAATGCACAAATCAGCAATCTGTGTACACACAGTTAACCCTTAGGACTTTTAATCGCACACAGCTGAAAAAGACACACATACATGCACACACATTCTAAACTGAGTGATAGGAACCCTATTTACCATAAATTTTTGCAAAGAGAAGGTATCGCTGATAGCAGTACTGGTTTAAGAAAAAAAGTCACAGAAAAAATGAAACTCACATTACAACTAATTCTCAATTGCAGGCAAATATTGCTCTGTTCTTCCACCTGGAACAGTATGGAAAAATAGAGCATTAGCCTCAGAGAGAACATTTTATTTTTAACTCTGTGCTATGTTATTTATGTGGCTATGTGTGGTGCACCACCCAGATTCTTCTTCAATAAAGAACTTGTCACCCCAACTAGTGTCTCCTTCTAGTAGGGGTTGACTCACCCTTGGCAGAGAATTGCCTACCCAAGGCCATACTTTTTCTGGGTGGCCCATATTTAATGACAGATCAGCATAGTTAGTCCCAATGTGGGACAATTCTGACAAGACACATTCACGCCAGAGTTTTTCCTAGGGTTGGCCAAGGTTTGTTGGGATTGCATCAGTTTGATCTCTCCCTCTATCTATTATTAAACTATTAAAAAGTGTCATCCTAGGAAATAAAATTTTATATTACAGAAGTTTCAAAAAAGCAAAGCAAGTATTTGAACGTACATACAATGAATGAGAAATATTAGCTGACCAAGAAAAAAATTCTACTTTCCTTTTTGTTTCTATCTCCAACTCTAAATACTTATTACTTGGAAGTTTTCAGAATGATTTTAATGAACGAGTCTGTCACTTTTTTGGTATTTCAAGGATATATCATTCACATGACAGACAATAATAATTTTCTCCATAACTGTGATTCCAAAATTTATAAGAAGCTTTTATTTATCAGTGTTGTCTTTTTAATTCCTGAGTTTGGGAAATTATAAAACACAAAGTCTTTTAGAAAAAACTGGTCCTGTAACTATATTCATACAGCTATGTGGACTTTGCAGTTTGTATAATACAATGAAAATAATTCTTCAAAAATAATGTTTACATCATGCAAGCAAGTTAATACTTGAGAATTACTAATTTATTTTCTACCATCTTAAAATACAGCTGTTATAATGCCTATCCAGAGCTCATTTGAAAGCATTTTTTTAAGGAGCTAGAGCAAATTTTTATATGGCTTACCAGAAGCAGGCAGAAGGTCTTATTCCTTTAATTTATATAATGATTCACTATTAAATGCTTACTGTATTGCAGATAATACCTGGACATCAGAGATTTCTGAAATTTAACATATATTTTTCTGCTTGAATCTACTTCAAGAATGTATTTTTTTAAGTCTTAATTTTTACAAAGAAAAAGTTTTAAAGCAGAGATGCATTCACACATATTCTGTTTTTTGGTGAATTTATGAAAAGTAGAAAGAGAATTCAGTTACCTGATTAGAAAAATCAAGTACTATTTTCTAAATTGTGATATACAAGATAGGTTTTATTTTTGGTGATATTTTAGATGAGATGTTTCAAAATCTAAGTTTAATTAGAACACAACAAATTCAGGCCTAAAAGTTTATTTAGTAATTGCATATTATAGTTTATTTAACTCTAGCAGCTAAATGTACAGGAAAATAATTCAGTAAACCTTTATTTTTCAGACAACTACATGAGAAATGGCTTTATATTCATATTGCAGGGTTCCAACAATGCTACACAATTGCCAACTATTTGTAGGTAATTTTATATGCATATATACACATTTATCTCCCCAAAAATAAAACGGATAAATATTAAGGTGAAATATATTAATACAGCTGTCTCATATATTAGGCATTCTGAAATCATCTCTTTAATATGTTTGTTAGCATGCCGTTGAGATAATTATTTTTTAAAGTCTTATTAATTAAATCTTCTCGATACTCTAAAATCTAGAAATGACTTTCATGGAAATTTTTCCATTTTATCAGGAATCCTATAAATACTTTCATTTTTTACAATTGATTTATTGTATATTAGTATAAGTATTGTTTAGACATTTTAACACAAACTTCCTCTAGTAGAATTCAACTTATTACCTAAATTTCAAAACATAAGGTAATACTGCCTCAGAAACTTTATTTGAGAGTTATTACTTAGGCCTATAATTTGATTATTTTTAAAACAATTATATGAAAAACTTCTAGTAGGAAAGTAATAAAAATATAAATGAGGCTTAAGATACATTATAAAAATTACAGAATAGAATTATAGAAACACAGAAGGAAATTTAAAAGAGTATTAGTTATAACATTTTATCAAAAAATGCACTATCTTCACCAAGTCTCAGATAGGGGAGTTTCAGTATCTACATTTATAGTAGTTTGAAATTTTATTAAATATACTCTCATCTTAGAAACATTTGGATTCCTTCAATAGAATAACTTCATATTTAGAATGTGTTCTTATTAAGTAAAAATAAATCCCACACATTATTTTTGGTTAAATATCATGTCACTATAAACAAACAAAAAGCTCTGGATACATTATGAACCACATATATTAAGGCGACATGAGATGATGAAAAGGATATTAGGAAATATTTAATAGATATATGAAAATATATGGGTACATGAAAAACTAAAGAAGTGAAGATTCATCTTTTTTTCCTGATTCTTCTCCATACTAAAAGAAAACCGTAATGTATTTATTTATACAAAAGCAATACTAATTTTAATAATGAAATATGTGAGTGTATAAGGAGAAAATAGGATGATGGGTGAGAAATTGGAACATCAGAAGAAACCAATGAATAATATCTAATCATAAAAATAAGGACATTAAAAAAATTTAATCTAGGAATAAAGAAAGAGTATCTTTGCAGAGCTTATATGGGACAAAACTATTAATAGGGTCCCAAGGGAGTGATTAAAACGTTGTTAAAGTTAGTGTTCAAGTCTCGCACTGGTAAAAATGGGCAGTATACCAGAGTAAGGTAGGGTAAAGTAAGAGTGTAGGGTGCTATGCAGGAAATTTCAAGATTACGACCTTGTCATATTAAGTTTTAGATGGCCACAGAACACACAGGAAGGTGTCAAAGGTAGAAGTATATATAGAAAATTGAGCAAAGCAGCATGTGTTATGATTGGAGATACCCATGAAATTGGAATTTATCATCTGGTAATTGAAGATTTGAGAAAGGATAAAAACTAGTTGAAAGAAAGTTGAAGAGAACATGAAAGGGTAATACATAGTAAATGTATTCTATAGAGTGAGTGAAACTTAGAAATCAATGGGAAAATTGTTGATATTAACTGGAAAGAGAAAATAAATTATTTTATTGTGAACAGATACCTGATAGATATATAACTCAAAAACGAATAAGAAGGTATATTGGGTTTTCCAGTACAACAAATATAAAGATGTGGTAAAACAAAATAGTGACAATTAGAGAGATCTTAAGTAGATACATCTAAGGAGAGAGAGAGCTTGACAAGAGAGCTTGACAATGTACAAAAAATTTGGGCCAGTTAATTTCATAAGGGGTATAGCTACCTTATGAGAGAGTTTTAAATGACAACAAAGAGCTGAAAGTAGGTTGTAAGAGATCAAGATAAGAATGCAATCACTGAAAGCCTTGGTGCTTCTTCAAATTGCCTCTTCAGAGACCATAGATATAAAGAAGATAACAATGTTTGGAAAGAAAAGACATGCTTTGTAGCTGCAAATTCAAGAAAGACTGACAAGGGAAAAAGATGAGAATGATAGAAAAAGAAGAAGCTATATGTTCAAGTAGAGATGTCATGAAAAGGTAGATTACTTCATTTCTGAAATTGAAAAATGTTGAGAACTTTTCTTAAATCTATTCTCTGTGATAGTGTCATTACTACATCCGTTTATTCACAGCGTTAACATTTATATTTTCAAGATAATGAAAACTCCCGTCTATGCCATGCCACACTGTCATAGATATCAAAAGATAAATAGATGTATCAAAACCAGTTTTATGCATGCTTTGTCCTTTACCTACGTCACCACTTTCTCTACTACATTTCTGCTTTCTCCTTTCTTTACATGTTCAGCTCTCTATCGTATCCATTAACCTTGGCTCAGTTTTCTTCTTGATTTCAAGCCCTGTTATTACTTTAATTACCTTAGGAGATTCTAATAACTAATTGGATTATCGGTCAGAAAGCCTTCCCTTTCAATCTCTTCACAATCTCATTTGAAGTGACCCTCTTTTCACTACTTTAGTAACCCGTGCCCACAGTCAAAATATAGGTCACAATTGCAAAAGCTCTGACCACCATTTTACTTTCTTCTAATCCATCACCGCTCTTTTCTTCATTTCCCTGATACCTGATTGGATATCCCATGGTCTGTCATTTCAGAAACACATCCTCACTAATATCCTAAACTCTCTTTCTCCTCTGAATTTTGATTGCATTGCATAGCAAAACATCAACTTCTTATAAATTCCAATATTTGATTTTTCTGTTATTCATCTAAGGATCTAACAGAGAAAATTCACATGGAAAATGCAGATTATCATCAATTTCAAATGTTCCCTCACAACACTGCTCAGAAGTGTTATAAAGTCCGTATGTTCAATTTACTCTACCACTGCCCACAGTGACTATTTCGAGCCTTCTTGAAATTTATTAAACATTTGCTACCCTTCTGTATTTGTTACAAGTGTTTTCAGTCTATTTTCCCTATTTTCCAGTTGCTGGACATGAGTTTTTTTTTTAATTTTTTTTTGTTTTTTTAATAAAGCTGCTATCATCATTGCTTTACATGAGTTTTTGTAACATAGATATTCAGTTCTCCTGGGTATACTTGGTAGTGGAAATAGCTGGTTCATAGATTCTATTAAACTTATACGAAACAACCAAACACATTCTAAAATGGTTGTACATTTAGAGAAGTGAAAATGTCTTCTACTTCCAGTTGCTACATATTCCTACAAAAACATTTTTTGCCACATTAGTGCATGAAGTGGTATGTCACTTTTTAAATATGTATAACTGATGGCTCGCTGCAGCAATCCATCTGGAGTTGCCACTGCAAAGACACTGACTGCAGTGCTGGAGGCATGGCCAGGGTTGCATGCTCCACCAGCCAACGGGAACCAGGAACTGGTGGTGGGTGGGGAGCCCATGCTTCTGGGCACAGCTACAGCCACCAAGCTGCAGCTCTGGGCCTGGGCATCCCTGTGTTCTTGGGGTCCCAGGAAGCCCTTGTCCCTACAGGCTGGGAAGTACCTCATCCTATTGTCTGGCCTCTCCCCACTCCTGGCACCTGCTCTGGTGCAGAGCAAAGTTGTGGCTGAACCTGGGCACTGTCACGACCCGGCTAGGTGTGCACATGCTCATGGTGATGTTGACATATCAGCCACCTGCTGCCTTGGCCCACTCCAAACTTTCTGCTCCAACAGGAGGGAAGCCAAAGGGGGCTGAGTGATATTCATCATGGGCCTACAGGCACCCCTCGGCACAAACAGCCTGGGCACCATGATCAGTGTGTTGATGGTGGGAGACAGATAGGTTCCTGGGTGGAAAGGGTGAGTCCTGTGGCAACTGCCATCTTCGCCCAGGGATGGCCTGAAGATTGACAGCCAGGCTGGCAGTTCCAGGTGTAGTCTACACCCAGAGTAAGAACTTATGGTGTTTTTCTAGGTCTGCCCATAGCAACCCATGGACCAGTCAGCATGCACTTCCTCCCTATGTTTCCCAGGCTAGTCTTAAACTCATGGGCTCAAGCAATCCTCTTGACTGGGCCTTGCAAAGTGCTGAGATTACATGCATCAGCCATTGTGCCCAGCCTATTTAGACTTTTTTACATCCCTGCAAATGGTTACAATCAGTAAATATCACTTGTGCATGTTGAAAGAATGGTATCCTCACTTATGTAGTATAAACCTGGACAACTGAATTAGATCAATTCAGTGAATGTTATTTTAATTTTGTACAAGTAACTGATTTTTGTTGGTTTTCTGAATTACTGAAGAGTGATATTTTTAAATATGCAATTATGAGTTTAGATGGGCTTCTTTATCTCTTATGTCCCTCATATTTAGTTAGAAATTCTCTACCAAGTTATAAATTGACACTATTTTTTGAGACAGATTCTTCCTCTGTTGCTCATGCTGGAATGCAGTGACACTATTACAGCTCACTGCAGTCTTCAACTCCTAGACTTAAGCCATCCTTCTGCCTCAGACTCTCTTGAGTAGTTCCTCCACACTCATTTTTTTTTCTTCATTTTGTGTAGAGCTGGAATATTGCTATGTTGCTCAGGCTCGTTTCAAAAGCCTGGCCACAAGCAATCCGCCCACCTTGGCCTCCCAAAGTTCTAGGATTAAGAGGTATGAACCACTATGCCCAGCATGACACTTTTATTTTTTAAATTTATCTTCTTTGTTTCTGCTAGTTTTCCTTGCCTTCATCACTATTTTGATATTAATATCAGATATACACTAAACTCTATATGCTCAATGTTTGCTCAGTATATAGTTTTATGATCACTTCTTTTTAAAATCCCATGTGTCTTTAAAATTAAAGTGAGCCTTTTTAAAGCACCTTTAGTAGGAAATTTCTTTGTTTCATTTCACCAGAAAATTTTCCCTTTTTATTGAGTTGATAAGTCATTTAAAACAATTATTTATAACTTTGTGTTTAAGACTTCTATCTTGCCAAATAATCCAGAAAAACAGTAAAGGAGAACCAGCTCATTTACTATGTTACCTTCAATTCTCATATATAGTAGAATTACTGAAAAATAACATAATTTAGCCTTCTTTCATCATGAATTTCTCATTGATTGTCTCGCTTTAGGTGAATAATTATTTTTTTCTATTCGTTTTTTAATTAAAAATGCCTAAAATAATTATAATTTCCATTCTGTAGGTAAAGAAATAGGAACAAAAAGCAAAGAAACTAAAACCAGAATGTTATATTTCTTTCATTAATTTAAGATAAGTAGTTTGTTTAAACAATCTTAGAACTAGAGCTATGTTAAATCTTTTCAACAAATTCATTTTATTCCTCTTTGATACATGTTCTTTTTTTTTTTTTTTTTTTTTTCTTGAGACAGTGTTTCACTCTTGTTGCCCAGACTGGAGGACAATGGTGCAATCTCAGCTCACTGCAACCTCCTCCTCCTCAGTTCAAGTGATTCTCCCGCCTCAGCCTCAGATGTTAACATCCAGATAATGATGTGTATTATGGTAAGAGTATATTCTATCGGCATATTTCTCTGACGTGATAAACTAGAGATGAAAGTTTCACTTTTGTTGTTTAAGTGTGTGAAGAAGATATTCTAACATTCTGAATTATAAATAACAAAGTAAAACACGTTTTTAATTCATAACAATGACTGGCATAGAAAATACAAAATTCCAAATATGTGAAAAAAATCAATCAATGTTTTTGCATTGTAATTGATGATATCTAATATTGTTCCAACAAATTTAAGAAATTGCTAGCTATTGATGAAAACTTAGTATTATTCATATATAGCTATTTAGAATGATAGTATCCATAGTTTGGGAAGGATGTGTGTGAGAGTGGGAAGAGAGGTTGGTTAATATGCATGAACATAGTTAGACAGAAGAAATAAATTCTAATATTAACAGCAGAGTAGGGTAACTGTAGTTAAAAACAATGCATTTTACAAAATAGCTAGAAAAGAGGACTTGAGATGTACCTAACACATCAAAATGCTAAATACTCAACATGACAGATACTCAGAATACCCTGACTTGATCATCACACATTCTACACATGTATGAAAATATCACATGTACCCCCAAATATGTACAAATATTATCTATCTATAAAAAATTAAAAATTGTGTTGAATATAGATCTCATGTTAAATGTTTTTAGTAGCATTAATAAATCAAACAGATGCAGTTGAGAGTGGGGCTTTGAGAAAAACAACCCAGGTTTACTCCTAGATTTGCCAGTGACTAGGCACGTGACCTTAGGCATGCTCTTCAACTTCTCTGAAATTGATTTTTCTAATCTACAAAATGGGGCCAGAAAGTTCTACATCACAGAGTTGTTGTGAGGACTCAATTAATTAGAATAGGTTTACAGGGCCAGGTGTGGTGGCTCACTACTATAATTCCAGCACTTGGCAGGAGATAGAGATCATCCTGGCCAACATGGAAAAACCCTGTCTCTACTAAAAAGACACAAAAATTAGCGGGGTGTGGTGGTGTGCACCTGTATTCACAGCTACTCGGGAGGCTGAGGCAGGAGAATCTCCTGAACCTGGGAGGTGGAGGTTGCAGTGAGCCGAGAACACGCCACTGCATGCCAGTTTGGTAACAGAGTGAGACTCGGTCTCAAAAAGAAAAAAAAAAAAAAAAGAATAGGTGTACAGGTAACCAACCACTTAGTAAATGTTAGGTATTAATTTTGAACAAAACATATACTAGATGATTTCTTACAACAAGAATGTAGCATAAGTTTTAAAAATGTAATTACCTGAATAGATTTGTTTAAATGTAATTACCTGAATAGATTTGTTTAAAAATGATGTTATAAAGTACACTTACAACATCTTCAGCATCACTGTTTATTTATTGATCTATTTCTAATTAACCAACTTTTGCAGCACACAAAATGTGATGAGCACTAGCTTCATACTGGACATGTCATATTAAGAAATTCACAGTTCCTGCCTAAAAAATCTCACATATATTAGAGAAGATAAATAGAGTAACACCTCATCCAACACAGAGTGATAAAGACATTTAACAGCACTACACACAGAATGCTCTGGGACCTACGCCAGTAGCTGAGCCTGGTAAGGCTTTAAATTCCTGTTTGAGGTAGTGATTGCTAGAAATACTAATACAAAAACAAAAAATTCAGAAGAAAAAAGTGTCTGCAGAAAGGTAAACTAAGATGTTAAAAGCTTCAGGAAACTAGAAGCTGAAATAAAAAGGAAAAGAAGGGTGAGGTATGATGCTAAAATGCAGGAAGAGGCAGGCTACAAACAGGCTTTACTGTGTTGTTTTAAAATTCAACTTTATCTTGTGAATAAATGAAAAATCGTCGTGTTTGAAGTATAGTTTGTACATATTTTTGAGATATCAGTTCATGTCTAAGAATAATACATTTGAGTGGGAACAAGTTAAAACTGAATGCTTCTTCACTCCTATATCTGCCACCTGCACTGGGATGGCTGGAATAACTGAGAGATTCCAGGCATCTCTCTTTCTATGTAAATCATCTCCACATGCCAGCTTAAGCTTACTCACAGCATGGTATTCAGAATTCTTACATGAAACTACATTCCTTCAGAGAGAGTATTTTAATAGATACAAAGTGGAGATATCTGTTAATTCTGGTGCCTAGATACTGACATATTCTCACTTCTCCCACATATTGTTGGTCAAAGCAGATACCAAACCTACCCAGATGCAAAGGAAAGGATCATTGTCCCAAGACTTTATAGAAAACATGCCAAATAATTTTGTGGCCAACTTTAATTTATCACTAATATTACAATTACTAATTTATTTGTTGAGAATTGATTAAAAATAAATGATAGAAGACCAGGGCAATTGTCAGGTTACCAGCTCCTGAAACACTGAAAGGACAAATTGTTTGAAAAAACCAAATGAATTTTATCTGGATAACTGTTAACCAGGTAGAGATACACAATAGTTGAATCTGGATCGGGGGATCAGAAATTTGGATGTAATTCAGATTAGATAATTCAGGCAGAAAACCAACAAATAAATATTGGAGTTAAACTGCTTTCTAGACTAAATAGAACTAACAGACATTTACAGAACATTTCATTCAATAGCTTCAGAGTACACAGTATTCTCCTCAACACATGGAACATTCTCCAAAATAGACTATATTTTAGGCCACAAAACAAGTCTTAAATTCAAAAAATATATATATCAAGTATCTTTTCTGACCATAAGTCAATAAAACTGGAGTTAGTCCTTAGAGTTATTCATTTACACATTGTACAGATGGCAATTGAAGATCTAGCAGCAAAAGCAAACATTCAAGGAAATGAGAGAGACCAAGACGATAAGGGGCCCCAGGAAGACATGGTGGGAGAAATAACCTCATTCATATGGGCAGGGCAAGAAAGGCCAATGATAAATACAAAAATAAATGTGATCTAATGTGTAGGTAGAAAGGGAAGAGATTCTGTTATCATAAAACCTAAAAGAACAGCGGAATATTTTATTAACGAAGGCATTCAACTACAGCTTGTGCTTCTGAGAGAACAACTAACCAGTTTATTCTTGTGGTTTACATTATACAATTCTAAAGCAAAATTACTGTTTTTATTTGAATTTAGCAAGAACATCATAAGTAGTTATCTGAGGGAAGAAATCAGATCACAATGAGTTTAGGCAAGAATAAAATGTGAAAAAAGGCAGTTATAGGTGAAATTCTCAAGAATGAGCACTATTATTAAGAATAGCAAAGAATTTTATGTAAATTGTATATTCAGATATCACATAAAAACTTAAAAGATACATAAAGCTCAATACATTCTTACAAAGTGAGCACTTATATAACCTCCACTCAGTAAGAAAACCAGCAAAAGCTAGGTGCCTCCCAGCCACCCCTTGCTCTATTTCAGTCATATCTTTCCCCTAGAAATAACCACAATTCTGACTTCTAACATCACAGACTAGTTTGACTGCTTGAATTTATTTAAGTGGAATTATACGGGAAATACTCTTTAGCATCTGGCCTCTCACTATATTTGTGAGATTCATTCATTTTGTTGCATATAGTAAATGTGTTTATTATCTTTGCTATGTAACATAAACCAGAGTATTTTGAAGAAAAAAAATTCCTTCATGTCATAAAATTACAATAAAAAATCTAGTGTAACTTTACATTGTAAAAAATGACTGCGATATGAAATATAAAAATGTCTGTGATGTAAAATATTTAGTGAATAAAAACTAGAAAAATATCCAGTAATAGTTCTACATAAATGTGAAAAGTTGATATATGACAGAGGTGTCATTGCAAACCAATGGAAACTAATTAAGTATTCAATATCTGATGCTAAAAAATTGGTTTTCCATAAGGAAGCAAAATAAAATTAGACTCATACATACATGCAAAAATGCTTAAGTAGCTCAAATACTTTATAATATGAGAAGTAGCATTCTAAAATATTAGACAAAGATATACAACAGTTTATAATAAACAATAATTTCTTAAAGAAACATAGATAAAATACTAATAAATTTACATTAATTTTTAAGTAATGTAATACAAAAAAGACAAATAATGCATTTACAGTATATTACACAATGAAAGTTAATATTTAGAAAACGTTCAGACCACATGGAAGATATAAAATTAGAAAAAAAAAGCAAAGAAAAATACATAATATGAAAATAATGATTCTCAAGGGTTAGTTGAGAGGCAAATGAACATTTGAAGATATATTCATCCTCTCTGGTGGTCTTGGAAATACACACAATGTTCTAACCCTTCAAATTGACATAATTTAAAAGTTTTGTCAATGCCAAAGTATTTAAAAGATGCGGAAAGTGGGAACTATCATATGCTAATATGAGGGATAAAAGTTTACAAATTCTTTGGAAAGTAATTTGTTATCATTGAGTATATTTGCAAGACAGTCATTCCACTCATACTTCTCTGAAGGGTGTATCCTTCAGAAAGTCTAGAAATAACCACACGGACTCATGTTCAATAGTGTTTATTACAGTATTATTTTCAATGACAAATAACAAAACATGTATTGTGTGTGTGTGTGTGTGTATATATATATGTATATATACAATGTCCTTTCATTGTAAATGAGTTTATACATTGATAGCATCTTTGCTCATATGCTGTTGAAATAAACTAGGGATTCTTTAAATAATCTGAGATCAAAATTAATAATTATAAAATAATGTTGAGTCAAAAGTCAAAGGATATTTCCACGTTAATGTAAAGTTTGGAAAGCATGAACAGTTATTTCAAATCATTTTTATAGATATGTAGAACATTTATAGATACATAGAATACGATATGTAGAATGAGCATAGTTGCTAAAAACATTAAATTCAGGTACAGCTTGCCTCTGGTGGAGGAAGCATGTACAAGACACTAGAAGTGTGCTGTCTGAGGGTCTTTACTAATAAACTATTTCATTTATTTAATTTTAACTATGGTAAGTATGGAAAATAATAGCATTTGATAGAAGTACTTAGTAGATATACCTTTTTGCAGTTTTTCATTATTTTCCTTTTATATATTTCTATGTGACAAAATATTTACAATACAATCATTTTTACAAGTTTTCTGTTTCATTTGTTTTTTAATGATAGATATTGTGCATGTTGAAATACTGATTGGAATAAACCAGAAGAAAGATTGAAGATGTTTTAAGCAGATGCACTATTAGGGACATGATTTCTCTGAGGAAAAATAGGGATTTCAGAGATAGTCCATAAAAATTATAGAACATTTTTCTTTATTGTGGGGTCTAGATTCAGGCAAGTTTCTAACATTTACTACTGAGATCTAAGGTTTATTTTAGATTGGGAGTAAATTTTGGAAACTGAAATTATCTTGTTTGGGAAATGTTCATTTTAAAAGTAAGCTTTTTGTGAGGTCTCTCTCTCTTGTTTTAATAAATTTAGTATAACTTTACTTTCAGTTATCTTAAATGTATCTAATTGATACATGCATTTGGTCTATCAGAGTTTCTTATAATTTTGTGAGAGAAAAATATAAAGTGATAGGGTGTCTGAAAAAATTTTGTGATAAACATAAGTGTTATATCTTCAGAGGACTTGAAGTTTTTAAAAAGTTTTCTCTTAGAGATTTATCTTTTCACATTTTAGATGCATTTGGCTTTTCTAAAGCAAGGTATCAAGACAAAGAGGTTCTGCTGAACATGCAATATCCAGTCTGTCATGGGAAGCTTTGCTGCCGTTTCTGTGAAATCTCCTTTTTGGATATGATCCATCCTAGAATAGAAAAAAAAAAAAAAAACTTACAATCAGAATACAACCTGCAGTGAAGTGTCATTGCATGATTTCAGAATTACTTATAAATCTCATGAGTCACCCCTATTGCTATATAAATATAATAAATTTTTCTAGAAGTAAAAAAGTATAAGTAAAAAAATAAATCCATTATAATGAATGTTGTAAAAGTAAGAAAATGGAAAATATGCTTTAGGTCTTAAATATGAACAGATTTGTATCTCTAGATGGAGATAATATAATTTCTTTAAATACTGGCTGTCATTGAGATGAGCTGCAGATATATGGGCTAAAGGACCATATCCAACTTTAATAATACAGGTATATTCATCTGTACTGAAAACTTCAAAATAAAGTACTTGGAGCTTAACAATTTATGATATGTGACCATCTCTTCCCAAAGCAAATAACGGAAACAAAACATTAACAAAACTTTGCATATTTCTCTTTTTAGATGTTTCAAGTACAGCCATAAATTGTAATTATTTTTTTAAATGTTTTAGAAACAAAACATCTAAACACTTATTACCAGAGGCTGAAATATTTCTCTCAGCTCTCAGTTTGGAATTTGGTTCAATTTGTAAGCTGTGGTAGATAGAAAAAGTCTTTACAAAACAAAAAGCCTTTATATCTAGATTGTGAGAGGACTTAGGATATGAATTATGACAATGAAACCAAAATTAATATTTAACAAAATGATGATAGAGAACATAAAACAAAAATGCAAGATAAATACCAGATAAAGAATATAACTGATGCTCTGTTTTTCTTATACAAGAAATATTCCTTATTATATTATCCATTTATTAACAGAGAAATATATTTGTCATTGTTCAGAGGTATTAAAAGGAATTGTAATGCTGCCCTGGGATGGAATCAACAAAGATAACATGAGATCAAATTCATCACTGTGGATGGAATTCCTCAAATAGATTCTGCATCCAGACCAGTGCACATGAGACATTTTAAATGCCTAGGTTAGGAGATGGGGAGAACAATCTTGAACAATCTATGAGGGAGAAATTAGAATTATCTTGCACAAAGTGGGACGTGATTTAAATTTGAAGACTGTAACAAGTGTAGTGTAATATGAGTGGTGAGAGAATTTTAGAATAGGCCATTAAGAATAGATATGTGTGAACAGCTCTGGCATATCATTAATGTGAACTCTCTGCACTTTCATTTGGATTGTCAGAAAGAGAAGCAAGCAATCTAATTGAAGTGGAAGTAGTGCCAAGTATGAAAGATGGGAGGGTAAAGTATTAAAGAAAGATTCTCACTTGTGAGAGAAAGACAGTGGACATAAAGAGTAATAGCAAGGAGGTTGATCTCATTTTTATTATATTATAGAATTATATGTAAAACCAATCACAAGGTTGATAAGAAACCAGACTCTATAGAAAGATAGACTGATGCCCAAATTTTAGTAGAAGCCTCAGTAAAAACATGAATATCTAATGCCTATTGTATATAACTTTTTTTTTTTTTTTTACTTTAAGATCTGGGATACATGTGCAGAACGTGCAGGTTTGTTACATAGGTATACATGTGCCATGGTGGTTTGCTGCACCTATCAACCCATCATCTAGGTTTTATGCCCTGCATGCATTAGATATTTGTCCTAATGCTGTACCTCCCCTTGCCCCCATCCCCCGACAATGTGTGATATCCTCTTACCTGTTTCCATGTGTTCTTTGTTGTATAACATTTATTTTTATCTGCTATAAACATCACTTTGATCTGTTTTTCAGGCCAGTAGGGATGCAACTTATACTAGGCAAGTTTTATATAAAGAAAAAATAGATTGCAATATTTTTATATAAACCTCTAATAATTTGAAAATTAAATTTTATTGCAAATATTAACAACACATTCACTTTGTTGATTCATTTTAGTCAATTAAAATAAAGAATGTAATTGAATCCAGGGGAGTATGAAATGCAATTTATAAATCCAGTTGATGAATTTCTCCCTAATTTGTACCATATATTTAGTGCTGATAATCTTTTATCTCATAAATATCTCAGTTTTGAACTTGTTGAGACTTTTCTAAGATTTGAAACTTTGCAAGACATCTTAAATTGTCTTCTTTAAAACGCTATTGATAGATTCAGAATAATCCTATTGCTTTCTAAACTATCATTTTTCCTACATTATTGTCATAATTTTCTTTGACACGCCTTGAAAAATATTTTTAAAAAGTACACCACTCCTGAATTTTACATTCCCAAAGGCAAAATTAAATCATGTTTCAATTGGACTACAATGGATAATGACTATGTAGTTTGTAGTTCTCAGAAGTTGGAATATATATTATATGAATAGTGATGGCATAGAAAATAGAACCAATGTTTGACTTCATAGGCAATGTAAAAAAAAAATCAAAACACTTAAGTATAGTGAAGACTTTTCTGTAATATTCTTTAAAAGCAGTATTTCCCTTGCTTGTTTTCTTTATGTATCTCCAGACCTCTTCAGTACTAAGGCTGCTAATTAACTGTCAATATAACACACTCTTACCTCTCCTTGTAGTCAGATCACAGTGTGACAGCTAAATTCTCAAAGATAATGAACTAATATGTGTTAAAATAGCATTTGAAAATAGGTGACCAAGAAAAACTTTATAGTACTGTGATGTTTTTTATTTTAATAAAATGTTTAATATCAGATAAAATATCATAATACTTGCATACAAGGCTATTTAACTAATATTAGAGTTGATATTTAATGTTAGGGATATAGAATAATTGAAACAATAATTTGGGTCAGTAATTTCACTTTGGAAAATTTGAATAAAGAAAATTTGAATAAACTCACTTGCAAAATGTTATAAGTTATCAAATATGTGTAGAATACACAGATTACTTAGAGTCTATCTACTATTTTCAATCTTTACTGCAATAGTATTCTAATTTTATGCACTATTAACACCAAAGTAACATCCAAATTCAAGCCACAATCATTTTAAACCCCTATTTATTTCTACATAAAGGATACATTTTATTGTTGATTTATCATAACTTTAAAACTCGACATGCACACAGAAACACATGCAAATAGGTGTGGAAGAGAATTAAAATTTGAAAGTAAACAAAAAATATAACATAAGTTTTTCCTCCTCTTCAATAAATACTATTGCTAGACTCTGAGAAAATATTATTGAAGGAATACTAAATTTGGACCATAAGTAATGAACTTGTTTAAGCATTGAATTTGAAGTCTAGATAAAAACTCAAGTAAAAATGATCATTAGTTTGTTAGGTTCAATTGATTAGGGATCGATATGTGATCTAAGCTGGAAATAAAAACTTGGGGGTATGAATATACAAAATGGTAAAAACAAAAGGGCACATGAAATTCCCTATAATATGTTGAGAGAAAGAAATAGATCAAAAACAGATTCTTGGGAGACATTAATAGAATTTTAGGAATAGATTAAGAAAAAGAAGCCAACAATAGGAACTAAGCAAGAAACCCAGTTACCTTTTCCCTTTCCATTTCTTTAGACACACATAAAATCAACCATCAGATGTGGCTTTTTCTTTCTGGTATCCTTCATACATAATGTATCTTTTCAGGAGCTACTCATATCTGTAGCTTTATATACATGATCTAATCAAAGGTCTCTCCTTCATTCAGGATAGCTCCTTTTTATTCCTTCAATCCCAAACTGCACTTCATGTTTATTGCCTGCCTTCTCTTGAAGAACATATACTTTTATTATATCATACATACACTATTTTATGTAATTTCCACCATATAAAGCAGAATTTATGGTCATCACCAAAAGGAGAAATTGGCAACAATTACAAAAAAAGAACACTTGAAAATTTTATTGAAAGTTACATTGATTTTTCTAATCATCAGTGATGTTGAGCTTTTTTTCATGTTTATTGGCCACATGAATGTCTTCTTTTGAGAAATGTCTGTTCATGTCTTTTGACTACTTTTATTAAGGTTGCATGTCCTTTGACTACTTTTATTAAGGTTGTTTGATTTTTTTTTCTTGTAAATTTTTGTAAGTCCCTTGTAGACTTTGCCAAATGGATAGATTGAAAAAAAATTTCTCTATTCTGTAGGTTTGTCTGTTCACTCTGATGACAGTTTTTTTTGTGTATGTGTGTGTGTGTGTGTGCTGTGCAGATGCTTTTCAGTTTAATTAGATCAAATTTGCCAATTTTTGCTTTTGTTACAATTGCTTTTGGCATTTTTGTTATAAAATCTTTGCTCATGCCTACATCTTGAATGGTATTACCTATTCTTCTAGGGATTTTACAGCTTAGGGTTTTATATATAAGTGTTAATCCATGTTTAGTTAATTTTTGTAAAAGGTGTAAGAAAGGAATCCAGTTTAAATTTTCTGTATATGGCTAGCTATTTCTTAAAGTATCATTTATTAAACAGGGAATCCTTTCCCTATTTCTTGTTTTCATCAGATTTGTCAAAAGTCAGATGGCTGTAGGTGAGTGGTCTTATTTCTGGGTTATATATTCTCTTCCATTGGTCTATATGTATGTTTGGTATCAGTACCATGCTGCTTTAGTTACTGTAGTCTTGCAGTATAGTTTGAAGTCTGGTAGCGTGATGCTTCCAGCTTTGTTCTTTTTGCTTAGATTTGTCTTGGCTATTCAGGCTCTTTTGGTTTCATATGAAGTTTAAAATATATATTTTTTCCAATTTGTTGAAAGATGCCAATGGTAGTTTAGTAGGAATAGCATTGAATCTATAAATTACTTTGGACAGTATGGCCAATTTTCTTGTTATTGTGAGATTTCATGATAATGTGAGATGGATGACGATTATTAAAAAGTAACAAAACAATAGAGGCTGGCAAGATTGCAGAGAAAAAGTAATGCTTTTACACTGTTAATGGGAGTATAAATTAGTTCATCCATTGTGGAAGACAGTGTGGTATCAATTCCTCAAAATCTAAAAGCAAAAATACCAGTTGACTCAGCAATTTTATTACTAGGTATATACTCAAAGGAATATAAATCATTCTATTATAAAGATACATGCATGCATATGTTCATTGCAGCACTATTCACAATAGCAAAGACATGGAATCAATCCAACATCCTATCAGTGATAGACTAGATAAAGAAAATGTATAATACATGTACACTATGGAATATAATGCAGCAATAAAAATGAATTAGAATATGTCCTTTGCAGGGACATGGATGGAGTTGGAAGGCCTGATCCTCAGCAAACTCACACAGGAACAGAAAACCAAACACAGAATGTTCTCATTTTAAGTGACACTGAATCATAAGCACACATGAACACACAGCAGGGAACAACACACACTGGGGCTCACTGAGGGGTGTAGGGAGAGGGAGAGCATCAGGAAGAATAGCTAATGGATGCTAGGCTTAATACCTAGGCAATCAATTGATCTGTGGAGCAAACCACCATGGCACACATTTACTTACATAACAAACCTGCGAATCCTGCACATATACCCTGGAACGTAAAAAAAAAAATTGAAGGCAAAAAAAAGTGATATCGAATTCAACTTGTTTTACTAAATGGAAATGGTTGACAGTTTTTCATATAAGAAGAAAGAAAACATACGTTATTGGGAATTTAAATAGGCAAAAGAAATACAACAGAATAGGTAGATTTCAGGTGTCAGATGAAAATCAGTGAAGTCACTAGTTCAGAGACATGAAAACATGGCTTCTTTAAGTTATATAAATTCAAAACAAAATGTTCAGATCAATACCTCATTTCACTTGGAGTTAGTGCAGTATTTTTTAATGCTCTGTATATACTAATATTTTTTAGAATGTATGAAAAATACTATTGATCAAATATTAGTTTAAATATTTTAGATATTAAAAACCCCCAAAATATTTTGTGTAGTTTAATTAACCAAAGCATATTGAAGAAATATTTATTAATTTATCTGATAAATATTTTTTAAATTTATTGCTGTCACCAGTCACTGTAGATTAAAATTTCAAATTCATAATTCATTTCATCCTATAACTTTCAGCCTGAACATAAACAGACAAATAAATATATCATGTTATATTTGTTATACATGCAGAATACTGAGATAACACATAAGAAAGTGTGAATACCTCTTTTTTAATTAAAAGAGTAAATTTTTGTTTAAAGTTTAAGACTAGAAGTGCCTAACCATAGACCTGGACCTGTGTATCCTTTGTCAAGTACCTTGCCTGTTTACTATTCCTTCCATTTTTTTTTTTATTGTTCATATTGGAACTTATTGTCTTATGTGTAAGTCTTGTTTTTTTGTACACATGGTAATTCGATTCTTAATGGCAAGATTATATTGAGTTTTTTGTTTTGCTTTGTCTTGTTTTGTTCTTTTTTTAAGAACAAATTATCTATCAACCCTTAACAGAGACCTGAGTATTACAGAAACTCAGTAAATTTATATTACATTTGTCAGACTATCTTGTCAGCATCTCAAAAAAGGCAGAATTACAAAATTTTTGCCCTTCCATGAAACTGAGACTCTCCATGTAATGAGAATTGGACATCAGACACAAAAATGCTCAAAGACCATAAGAATGAGAAATAAAAGTGATATCCTAAGCCCTCCCAACTGACCGAATGGAACCCCTCTTGGTCAAGGAAATCCCAGAGAAACTGAAAAATGAGTTCTTGGCCATGACAGAAAGGGCAGTTGGACATGCCTTATTACTCCCCGTCTTGTACTAACTGTCTTTAGCCTTTCTTTTCTGAGAGTTAAACAGAAACCAGCCCTTTGGAAAGACTCACACCACCCGTGATATTAACCAATGAGTTGATGCTGCTCCTCTCTTTTAGAATTTTTAGGTAACAACCAACCAGCATGCCTTGCATATAAAAGACCACCAATGACAGAGTGGTTCTGGCCACTCTGTCAGGATGTACAGAGAGAGGTTTTACATCCCCTGCTTCTCCTTTTGATGTCAGAGGGCCAAAAACACCATCTCTGAATCATGCAAATGCCACCATTTTTTAAACATGGGGCCCACGGAGTGGCATGAAGTTTAAGTATGCATGTGCACATTTCTCCTTTTATAAATATTCATTACTCCTACCACAGTTTATTGAATATGTATATTTGGCTATTTGGCCATCCTCTTCAGCATAAACTCCTGTCTGATACTTTCTACTCTTCAAGTGTGTGGTTCTGGCTTCTGGTTGGATCCTATGCTTCCCAACCAGTTATAATAACCACTTTGCAGGCTGCAACCATTTATAATAAAAAAAGTTCTCCTCTCCAAATTTAGGAACCCCATCATTCTTCAGTGGACAGAAATTTAAATAATAAAAGCATAATGCCACTGGCAGTAAAATGTTACTCGGAAGAAACCAAACCCCTAGTGTAATTTGGATTATTTTCTCAATTTCTTTCATCCAAATACTTCTTTCCCTTTTCCTTTATCTCACATATGAGGAAAAAAATCAAAGAGGCCAATTCTTCTAAAATGCTAATATTTTATCACATCATATTTTAAAGTTTTGTTGTTACATGAATACACATATGTATTTATTTCATTGGGTTATGTGGGCCTATATCAATTTTTATGAAGCTTACTGTATGTTAAAATCACATGAAGAACTTTAAGTAATGATGATGTCTTGGTCTCACAAATATCCTGATTAAATTGATATTTGTTAGCATGGACCTCAAAATTTCTTAAATTCCTTCAGATGATTCTAATATGCAATCAGAGTTGAAAAACACTGGCTAAAATATAAAATGTAATTCTTTTTTGAATTTTATTTTCAATTAAAATATAATTTTATATATTTATGGGGTAAAATGTGATGTTATAGGTATACATTGTGGATTGATTAAATAAAGTAATTAACATATTTGTCACTTTAAATACTAACCATTTCCTTATGACAAGGACATTTAAAGATCTGCTCTTCTAGTAATTTTGAAATGTTTGACATATTATAATTGATTATAGACACCATGCTGTTTAGTAGTTCATTAGGCTGGGCATGGTGTCTCACGCCTGTAATCCCAGCACTTTAGGAGGCTGAGGCAGGTGGATTATGAGGTCAGGAGATCAAGACCATCCTGGCCAACAAGGTGAAACCCTATCTCTATTAAAAGACAAAAAACACAAAATATTAGTTGGGGGTGGTGAAGCGCGCCTGTAGTTCCAGCTAATTGGTAGTCTGAGGCAGGGGAATCCCTTGAACTCCTGGTGGCAGAAGTTGCACTGAGCCAAGATTGTGCCACTGCACTCCAGCTTGTCAACAGAGCAAGACTTCCTCCCTCTAAAAAAAAAAAAAAAAAAAAAAAAAAAAGGCTCACTAGAATTTGTTCCTCTTCCCAGCTTTTACTTCAGTACTTAAATATATGAATGAAAGTAAACATATTAAGGATGTATGGGAAGGTAAATTTTGCTCCGATTTCATGGTGATATTTGGCCCAAGAATTTAGGTATGGCAAAATGCTGTCTTTAAAAATTCATCTTACTTCTCAAAATGCTACTGAAAAATACATGTACAGAAAAAACATCCAATAAATATTTATATTTTATTATTACTTTAAGCATTAGAAAACTAAGCCAAATTAAGTGAGAAAAATTAGATGAGAAGAAAAAAATGATATTTGAAATAAAAACAGAGAAAAATATAAATGACACTAAAATCAGATTCTTTTTTTTTATTTTTTATTTTCTATTGTACTTTAGGTTCTGCGGTACATGTGCAGATCATGCAGGATTGTTGCATAGGTACATACATGGCAATGTGGTTTGCAGCCTCCACCCCTCTGTCACCTATATCTGGCATTTCTCCCCAGGTTATCCATCCCCAACCTCCCCACCCCACGATGTCCCTCCACTAGTCCCCCACAACAGACCCCAATGTGTGATGCTCCCCTCCCTGTGTCCATGTGTTCTCATTGTTTAACACCCACCTATGAGTGAGAACATGCAGTGTTTGATTTCCTGTTCTTGTGTCAGTTTGCTGAGAATGATGGTTTCCAGATTCATCCATGTCCCTGCAAAGGACATGAACTCATCGTTTTTTTTTCCTTGTCCAGCCTACCATCAATGGGCATTTGGGTTGGTTTGAGGTCTTTGATATTATAAATAGTGCCACAATGAACATACGTGTGCATGTGTCTTTATAATAGAATGATTTATAATCATTTGGATATATATCCAGTAATGAGATTGCTCGGTCAAATGATATTTCTATTTCTAGGTCCTTGAGGAATCACTACACTGTCTTCCACTATGGTGGAACTAATTTACACTTCCACTGACAGTGTAAAAGTGTTCCTATTTCTCCGCATCCTCCTGTTTTCTCCAGATTTTTTAATGATCTCCATTTTGAAAATTTATAGGTATTTAGCAAGAAGGAAGACACAACTTATCAATATTAGGAAGGAAAAAGAAAATAAAGCTAAGATATACAGACAATAAAAGCATAAGGGCATATTGTGAGCAACTCTGTGTTCATAAATTCAACAAAATAAAATTAATCAATTTCCCTACAAATCACAAACACAGCAAAGATGATACAAATAACATATACAGTCCTATATATCCTTTAAAAATTTAATTAAGTTAAAAAATTGTAAAAGAAACATCTGACTAATGATGGTTTCAGCAGTAAGCTCCACCTAATCTTTAAGAAATAATGTCAATTTTAAAACAATTTCTTCTAGAAAGTAAAAAAATGGAGCAGTTAATTTAGCCAGCCTTATTCTGATACCAAAACCACACAATACAGTACAAAAATGAAATGAAACAAAAGGAAATGATGACATGGAAATAGAATAAATAAATCTGCAGACCAACATCCAAAATATACACAGGAGTAAAAATTCTTAACAAAATATTAGCAAATCATATCAAGCATTTCAAGTTAGGTTTATCTGAAGAATGTAAAGCTGGTTGATATTGGAAAACCTATCAATATAATAATCATATTTACAATTTAAAAACCAAAAAAGACATTATCATATCAATTGACAGAGAGTTTGATGAAATTCAATACTCATTTATAATAAGCACATTCATTAATCTAGGAATAAAAACAGACACCTACAAAAACCCACAATGATAATATACTTAATGGTATATGCTGTTCCTATAGAGTCCAAATCAATGCAAGGATTTCTATGTACCATTCCTATTTAACACTGTACTAGAAATGTATGCCAGTGTCATAAGGCAAGAAAATACAAATCATACAAATCTGGAATGAAGAGTTAAATTGTCTTTATTGGAAAAGGCATAAATGTCTGCATAGACTATCTCAAGGAATCTACAAAAAAAGTAGGTTTCACAAGTTTGAAGAATAAAAGATTAGCTCACATAAATGAATTGTATTTCTATAGGCTAACAATTAAAAACTAAAGTTTACCATGGAAAGTGTCTTATAAAATAACCTGCAGGCATTGAATGCATAAAATTGAAAAATGTGATAAAGTAAATAAAAGGAGAACTGAGTAATGAAGAGACATAACTTGCTCATGAATTGAAAAACTCAAGCTAGTACTGATGTTAATTTTCCCCACATCAATTTATAGAACTGGCAACAATTTTATAATTTTTTATAAGTAAACAGTAAAATTCATATAAAAAGCCAAAAAAGCATGCAGGATAGTTCTTTAGGTTTTCTTGGATTGACCCATTTATCTCCCCTTTCTTGTTTGTAGCTTCCATAATAGCTATGGAATATAATGAAATGTAACACCCTGAGATAAGTGGGGAGCTGGTTGGAAGAGCTTGAACTCTGTTATAGTTCCTCCAGAAAATGATGTCCTTCTATGCTTTTAGCCCAGTGTGTCACAGTTTGGTGTGTCACAGGGTTGGCTGTTATGTGGGGTTTCTCAGCTGCAGTGTAAACATAGATTCAAGACTCCACCATCTGTCCTGGAAAACATTCCTGAGCCTTGGAGGATGGCTCAGAATGAATCCTCAGCTTCTGTTTTCCTTTGTTGCCTATATCCAAGTAATAAGCCTGTTTCATGTAACTTGCTGTGTTTATGGGTATTCTGTCTTACCAGAATCAGACAAGTTGGTAACCAGGGCACAGTGAACCACCTTCCTGGATAGAATAGAATAAAAAAGCTAAAAATAGCTATCTAATTAAAGACTTACTCTACAAGAATATATGCAGTGTGCAGTTAGTATATATATATATATATGTATATATATATATATATATGGAGAGAATGAAAATATACCCACATAAATATGGCCAATTATTTTGGCAAAAATGCAAAAATATTCTAATGGAAAAAGAATAACCTTCACAATAGATGATGTTTAAAAAACTGGACTTATGCATTTAAAAATAAAGTTTGATCTAATTTTCACAACACATATTAACTCAAAATGAATCATCGATATCATTTTTAAAAGTAAAACTATAACTTTTTAGAATAAAATATTGAAAAAGTCCTCCTGTTCTTGTCTAAAGGGATACCAAATCTATGAAAAAAAAAAACAATGAATAAATTGAGTACCTTTATATGATAAACTTTTGATCTGCTAAAGGCCATGCTATGAAAATAAAGAGTCAAGATACAAACATTTTTTTGCAAAGAACATATCTGACAAAGGACTTTTAACCAGACTATATTAATAACCCTCAAAAACCAGGAGCAAGAAAAAAATTTTAAAGGTTAATATAGTCACATCAGTGAAAATGGCAAAGGAAAGGTTTATAAAAATTCTTTCCTCTATAACAGTAAGAAAGCTGGCTTTTGCCAGCTTTCAGAATAAACCTTTTCAGAACTCTGGAAAGTAACAAAAAGCTTACAACAATTTGAAGTGTGTTTATGCAAGACAATGTCTATATTCTCTGATGATAAAGTCATAAAAATAGATATTAATAATATTGCAAACTCTAGGAAGTAAAATATATATGTTTTCAAAGTATTTTTTTTCATTAAAGTTGTGGGTTACAGTGCAGAATGTGCAGGTTTGTTACATAGGTATACATGTGCCTTTGTGGTTTGCTGCATCCATCCTGCTGTCATCTACATTAGGTATTTCTCCTAATGTTAGCCCTCCCTAATTTCCCCACCCACTGCTATCCCTCTCATAGCTCCCTGACCCTCTGCATTCTTGCCAGTAATATTTATAGACATAAAAAAGACACATAAGTCAATTAAACAATATATAGAACCTGGAAATAAATCCAAGCCTTTCCAGTCAATGCATTTTCATAAAGGCACTGAGAACATAAATTGGGGAAAGGGCAGTCTCTTCAATAAATGGCACTAGGAAAACTGGATTTCCATATGCAGAAAATAGACCTGTATTTCTCACTGAATAAAAAATAAAGTCAAAATAGATTAAAGACATAAATGTAAGACATAAAACTATAACATTTCAAAAAGAAATTACTGGGAAACACTCTAGAATATTGATTTTGGCAAACTTTTCTTGAGTAAGACCTCAAAAGCATAGGCAAAGAAAGCAAAAATGGACCAATGGGATCACATCAGCCGAAGCAGCTTCTGCACAGAAAAGAAAAAAAAAATAAACAAAGTGAAGAGACAACCTACATAATGAGAGAAAATATTTGCAAACTATGCAATCTTCCAGGAATTAATTACTAGAGAATATAAGAAATTTAACCAACTTAATAGCAAAAAATCAAATAATCTGATTAAAAATAGTCAAAAAAAATCTGGAGACATTTTTCAGAAAAAGATATACAAATGTCCAAGAGGCATATGAAAACATGTTAAAAATCCGCAAAATGCACATCAAAACCACAATGAGATGTCATCTCACCCGTTAAAATGGATGTTGTAAAAAAGACAGAAGAATTGAAATATGAAATAATAATTTCCCCTTCTCTCCACATAAAATTGAATAGTAAATTTAAGAAATTCACAATAATAGAAATGTTCAAGGTAATTAACAAAAGTCATGGAGTTAATTTTAAATTTAAAAATATATTATTCAAAATTATAATGTTAATACTCTGAAAAAAATTTATGAAACTACATGATTATAAAAATAAAATTAAAATAGGAATAATATATAAGTATTCATCCTAATATAAATACAACTGAGCATGGAATCAACTGTTCAAGAATAATCTTCTCAAATATCTTAGTCCATTTCTTTCCATTGGTTAATTGTTTCTATGTTTTTAAAGATGAGTTACAAGTCACAGAAGGAGGTTTAATATGGACTTATTAAAACAGTAATATCAAAACTTGATATTTTGTTTACAAATAAAGGAGATTCACCTTACCAAAGCTCTCTTTTTGAAACTAATAATAAAGCTTTTCAAAATTTAGTATACAATACTTCAAAATTGGTGGCTTTATTATTAGTATCCTATGTTAAGATCTTTATTCTCATTAACTTTAGTCTTCATAATGGGCCTCTGAAACCAATGCTTTCTCTGTCTTCATTTTATAATTGAGGCATCTGAAATTTAGAAAAGAGAAGTAAGCTGACTTAAAGAAAAGTGAAGTAAAATGCTAGCTGCAGAGAAACTGAGTTAAAAACCCAGAAAAATATGGTTTTAGAATTTATGCTGTTACCACTTTGCATGGTTGATTTATGTGCTAACTTGGCTATACCAGACTACCTAGATATTTTAGTCAAAGATTATTCTAGATGTTTCTGTGAAGGTAATTTTAATTAAGGATAACATTTAAATCAGTAGATTTGTATGAGGCACGTTATTCTTTATAATGTGGTGGGCTCATCCAGTCAGTTGAAGGGAGGCCATATTAGAAAAAGACTTCCTTCTCTGGAAGAAGAGAGAATTCTGCCAGCCGACTTCCTGTGGAATTAAATTGCAACTCTTCTCTGGGTCTCTTGCCTACTGGTTTAGAGTGCAGACTTTAAACTTGCCAACTTTCCACAATCAGGTGAGCTAATTCCTTAAACCTTCTCTTTCTGTTATTTTATGGAAAACAATATAACTTCTCTATATAAATACTATATAATAATATAAATATATATGGCATTACACAGAATATTTTATAATTAAAATACATACAATGTATAATATATATTAGTTGTATATTATAAATAATTATACATCATTATGCATATACTATATAATTATACATGATAAATAATTGTATATAGATGTACATACAAGATAAAACAGTTATATATTATTAATAATATATATATTATTCTTTAACATAAGGGGAGTTAGATTATACTATACGATCACAATTGTAACTAGCATAGTATAGAAAGGAGAAATTCTAAGCAGTTTCTCACACAAATAAACAAAAATACTTGCCATAGTTTTTCTTTTATCTATTTAATTCACCCAATAGGTCATAGTCACCTATACCATATCAGTACTTTACAGTAGAATAGATATTTGAGGAATGAATAAGACCTAATGTAGTTTGTATTATCAAGATACATATATTCTATATTAAAAACAATTATTTTTTATATTACAGCAAATATTCTGATGGATAGATTACCAAGTGTTTGGAGTATTTTAATAACATAAGTGCCATGAAAAAAGTTATCTATGCAAGGTTTGCTTGGATGAATTTTGAACTACAATTAGAGTTGATCAAAGGAAGCATTAATGATCAGAGAAAATTGCATACATGAAAAGAAAGACATGAAATGTCATGACGTTTCTGAAAATTTATTAAAAAAATAATAATAAAAGGAGCATGAAAAGACAATGGAAAAGTATTTCTGGGTAGTGCCTGAATAAAAGCTCTAGATACAAAATTCATTTTCCAGTCCTTGATGAACTTGAGAGCTAAGTTAAAATTTAAGCTTTTTCCTTAAGTTTTGAAACCCATTTGATATAGTCTTGCTGTGTTCCCACCCAAATCTCGTCTTGAATTGAGGTTCCTTGAATTCCTACGTGTCATAGGAGGGTCCCGGTAGGAGGTAATTGAATCATGAAGGCAGTTTCAAGATCTCTAACTATGTCCTTTAGTAAAAGCTAAAAGCATAAATATATTTACAATTTCCAGATATAAGTCAATCTTAGACCTAAAATTCATTGATTTCATGTGAGACTAGATCCTCTTAAGAATGATTGCATAGCAACACAGCAAATATTTACTATATTGGTCAATGAGTTTTCTCCAAAGTAAGGCAGGAGAATGGGGTCTAGAGGCAAGAAACCTAAGTCTGATTCATGCTATCTTCCTTAAACTGAAACAAAATGAAAACCTCACCTTTCCATGCCAAAGTAACAAAAGAATCAGAGGTTACTTCCTCTGCAACCCTCCCCCTTTCTGACTCACAGATGAAAAATTGAAAGTACCCTCTAATTGGTCTCCTCCTTCAACCAATCAGACTGATCATTGGTGTAGTCTTCATTTGCATAGGGTTGTAACTTTATGACTTCAGCCTATGATTGGTCACCTCCCATGACCAATTTGACTAGTTGCAGACCATTTTTATTTACATAGGGTGTAACCAAATAACCAATGGGAAACCTCTAGAGGGTATTTAAACACCAGAAAATTCTATAGCCAACACTCTTGAGCCACTTGCTCAAGCTCACTCCCATTCTGTGGCATGAAATTTTATTTCAATAAATCTGTGCTTTTGTTGCTTCATTATTTCAATGTTTTGTATGTATTATGTGTTGTGTCTGCCAAATTGGCTTATAAGTAAAAGAGCACTCATAAAATATACTTATTTATGTAAGTCCAAGCATTTTTCAACTTCATGTGACTTAAGTAAACCTTTATTAAACAAACTGGCTTTGAAATAATTGGTAAAAAGAAAATAGAAACGTCATTAGAATTGTCAACATACCTTTTATCTGGGTATTATATTTGTCTTTGCTAGATATTTTGAGGTGTTTAATATCTCAGTTTTCTAAAATAATCTAGATAAACTGTTAAAAATGAAAGAATTGAGTACATGTAACTGGGATAGATGTTTTAGGTTAATTTTTTGTGTAATTGAAAATCTTAATATTATTTTTGATGTTCATTGGCTATCTGGGTTATTTCCAATTAAGATAAGGTTATGATATGGGAAATTATGTTTCTAAAAATTGTGTGATTGTCCTCATGTATAAAATGCTTATACCTTTATAGTTCAGGATTTCTTGCTTGAGAGTTTCACTACAATTTATGGTTACTAAGGCTAATAATTCTAGTTATAAAATGTGCCAAAACATGTATTAGTAGGGAGAAAAATAATAATTTTGTGTTACTCAGAAGTTATCTGAACATTAATTTAAATTATAGACAAAAATAGGTTATTTATGAGACAAGGTAGTAAGAAACCAGTAAGTATGGGAGAGATGTGTGAAGAAAGTAAGTATATGAAGATGTGTTTTTGGTAGGAAAAGTTGTAGAGACAATAATGTCGTATAGGAAAAGATCTTTATTGGTAAATTCTTGTTCTGAAGTAAAATGACTGTTTTTTTTTTTTTTTTTAAGAAGAGGGATGTTTAGGACAAATAAGAAAGCCTAAGCATATTGTAAATGGGTAGTGTAAGTCATGAAATGAAATTGTGTAAGAAAAGTAGAATGAATTTTGGTAAAAGTCATAAGAATGTGGATTTCTTGCCTAAGTTTAGAGGGTTGAAGGATTGCTTTAAGTGAGATCAGAAAAATCTAAAGGTTTGAACAAGTAGTGGAAGGTTTATCAAAAATTAATTGTAAAATAGATTTTGTGTGTGAACATATGGGCTAAAATTAAAGAAGACTGACAATTATACTTCACTCATATGCCAGCTTGCAAAGGATACAAGTTTTTGCTAGTACTAAAAGATAACTTTACTGGCTGGGTTGAAGGTTACCCTACCAGAACAGAGAAGGCTAATGAAGTTATAAAGCCTCTCTTAAAGAAAATAACCCCCTAGTTTGGGTTAAACCAGAGTCTCCAAAGTGATAATGGCACATCTTTACTTTACAAAAGTATGGAACTCAAAGGATCCCCATACCAGGGAATCAGCTTTATTTTTACAATAGAGCTTCACTTTATTCTTCTGGCAATTAACGGATTCTGGGTATTTATTAAGAACTTTAAATTTAACAGAAAGACTGTTAAATACCACTAGTCCAATAAATACCACCAATAGCTATGCAATTATCCAGACTACATCATTTAAAAAACCTGTACATTTTTCAGGGAAATCAGTCTCAGTTAAGGTCACTTTAAAGAATATACAGTTTAAGTACTGCCAAGATAAGCCCACTAACTGTGTTCACATTTTCCTTTGGGAAGACTGTTTTAATCCTAAGACATCTAGTTGCTTTTTGGTTGTCCAGTACAAAAATGCCTCTCGGTGGTTGTCATTGAACATCAAGAATAACTACTACCTCCACTGGGAAAACAGAATTGCTGGGGAAGCTCATGTTATTTCCCAAGGTCCTTTCCAGCCTTTAACCAGAACCACCTTAGCAGGGACCCTAACCACCTGGGAATGTGCAAACAATAAGTTAACCTACATGTTCATCATAGAAAATAATTTTTTTCTTGAAAAACAAGAAGCCTTTTTTCTCTGTGGAACCAACCAGTTCCTATTTATGATTACCAGCCAATTGGACTGGAACCTGTACACTTGTTTATTTAGTCCCCAAAATTAATATAGCTCCCAAAAAAACTTCCTCATTATACTTTTAACTGCAACCTACAGACACAAACATGCCGTCAAATTCATACCCCTTTTGGTAGTGCTAGAAATAACAGCAAGAGTAGGAATGGGAGTTAGCAGGCTTGCAACATCCTTATCCCATACCACCTTTTGTCCAAGGATTTTATGGAAAGCTTGGATGACATTGCCCAAAGTATCATCATCATACAAAATCAAATAGACTCCTTGGCAGCAGCCACTTTGCAAAATAGAAGGGGACTAGATTTCCTACCTGCTAAAAAAGCTTTCTTATATCATTTTCTAGAGCAAGAATGCTGTTTTCATGACAAACAATCAGGATTAATAAGAGGTGCCACTTGAAAACTAGCTAATCAGGACTCTAAGATATGACAACAACCATCTGAATCATGGGGCTCCTGGTAAGAAAATGCTGAGTTGGGATTCATGGCTCCTTTCTCTGGCCAATCTGCTATTGATATTACACCTTCCTTGGTTTTTGAACCATGTTTGTTAAATCTCTTAACCAAATTCATTTCCTCTCACCTAGAGACCATCAAGTTTCAGATGATCATGTGAAAAGGCTTCGAGCCAGTTTCAGGTCAAGACAGAACCCCTACCCATGAAGAAACTACCATATATCCACTAGACAGAGCAAGGTGAGAGTTCTATGATCCCCAATAAGTAGAGATTGCACCCCAAGTCTACATGAAGCAGTTACAGAAAAAAGACCATCACTCCCTTTGCCTCCCATAGAGATTTATAGGGATCATGTCTCTCAAGAGGGAAATGAGGCAGGAGACTAGGATCTGGAAGCAGGGAACCTAAGGCCACTTCTTACTGCCGTATAGAATTGAATCAAAAAGAAAACCCCCATCTTTCCATGCCTTAGTAACAAAAGGATCATAGGCTACCCCCTTTGCTATCTTCCCCCTTTCTGCAACACACATGAAAAACGGAAAGTACCTCTGATTGGTGTCCTTCTGCAATCAATCAGACTGGTTATGGACTTTGTCTTTATTTGCATAGTGGTGTAAATTTGTAATTTTACTTCAGCCTCTGATTGGTCACATTCCTCAACGAATCAGACTGGTTGTGGGTCACTCCTTCATTTACATAGGATATAACCAAGTAAACAATGGAAAATCTCTAGAGGGTATTTAAACTCCAGAAAATTCTGTAACGAGTGATCTTGAACCACTTAGTCAAGCCCACTCCCACTCTGTAGAACTCCCACTCCGTAGAGTATACTTTTGTTTCAATAACTCTGTTTTTTCACTATATTCTTTTGTTGCTTTGTTTGTGCATTTTGTCTTTGTTCGAAACACCAGGAATCTTGACGACTGGTAGTCAAGACACTCCACGAGTAACAAAAGAAACCTACAGATGATTTGTATGGTAACTAAATACTAGGAAAGGGAAATAGTCAGATCTTCCTAGGGCTATTGTACGCAGAGTTTCTGCTGACAGTGAATTGATACCAGGGAATCCAAAAGCCGTAAGCCCTCCTCATTCCTTTACTTTCAGGTTAGATATAATTCAAATCCCAGACCCCAGCTCCATCTCACAATGTTTGCAATAGGTCTGTGGGCCCAATCTGTTTCTCTGGTCTTTGAGTGCATAATCAAGAAGGATATGTCCAAGAGCTCACAGTACCCTGACTTTGGTTCCTTAAACTGTTGATTTAAAAGTAACTATGGTAGAAAAATGCTCAATATAAGTCCATGATAGCTCTAACTCCACTCAAAACAGTGTACCAGAAGCAACATTCAGCCTAGTGCACACTTCATAGGATGTAAATGTGTGTGTTCCCATTATATCTGCATTTAGTTCAGTACTTTGTCACCTGCAAAAATATATAAATCAAAATAGATGACAGTGGTCTATTCTAACCTTAACTGTCTGATAACCTCTGTTAGCTGTGTGATAACTTAGCTGCCCTAACTAATATGGTATATTTAGTAAAATAGATCACACAACTACTTGTCATGTGGTTACTGATGTACTCTTACTAATCTCAACCCAGCAGGAGAATCAGATTCAGCTTGCATTCATTTAGAACAGACTGCAGTACACATTAACTTAACCCATTCATTCAACAACTATATTATTTTTCCTACTCTCTGTTACAATGAAGTGTAAAGGAGGCTAGATCCTATGGATAGTGTAGAGATCATCCTGCTGGTCTTCTATACTGACAATGCGTAAATCCATTGTTAAGCTTTGAGTGGGGCCAAGAGCAAGAGAAGAGCCAGTATCAGTTTCAAACTATGGCACTAAGTGGTGCTGTCACTTGAGCCATCTAAGTTTGAAAATGCCACAAAGTTATGTGTGTCTATGGAAGACAAGGGTGTTATGTAGAATCTCTGTCCATCTTAACAGAGAATTATTAGATTCTTAGGCAGTGTCATGTTGGGTGCAAAGCAGAATTCTTAAGCAGTTGAAATAAGTGGCTATGTTTCTACTCTGACATGTTAGTAGTTTGGAAGTCAGCACTCTTGTCCTCAAAATAACAAAAAACGGAAGAGTTCAAGCTGAAAAACAAGTGTTCATGCATCTATTGAGATTACAGGGCAAGCTGATGCCACCAAAACTGAATATAGAAGCAGATACAAAGAACACAGCTTACCCGGAGCAAAAGCCCAGGAGCAGAAGCCTCTGCTGGGGACAATATCAGTAGAAACATTTGAACTATAATTGAAGAATTAGTAAAGGCTCAATGTGGGCCATCTTCAGATAGACTATGCGGAGTCCAGCCACAAATGAATTTTATTTTCAGGAAGTCCACCATACTGTCATATAAAGTTGGAGAAAAATTCTTTTTTTTCCTGCTTAGAGAGGAGAAAAGTAATGCTCTGAAATATGCCCAGATAATTCCATTCTCCTTAATAAAGGCTTTCCCTGAAAAGAAACTATTTTACTAAACTCACCAACCTTGGCTATTACTAAGGTATGACCAAAGGTGGGGGAAAAAATATGCAACTCCAGTGTCCTCTAGTTTTAAATCTGGGGTAAGAGAAATTAACAATAACAACAATTAATGGTTCATTCCTCTGTATCACTGAGTAGTATTTCATTTTTAAAATTACAACAGTTTATCAATTTCCCAGTTGGAGGGATATGGATTGTCTGCAGTTTTTGGCAAATATGAGTAAGATATTATAGATATTTGTGTACCAATTATGGGATGAATATAAGTTTTGATTTTTATTTATTTATTATTATTATTTTATTTTACTTTAAGTTCTGGGGTACATGTGCAGATCTTGCAGGATTGTTAAACAGGTATACACATGCAATGGTGGTTTGTTGCTTCCATCCTCCCATCACTTACATTAGGTATTTCTCCTAATGTTATCCTTCCTCAATCTCCCCACCCCGTTTTCCCTCCCTTACCCCCCACCCTTCCCAACAAACCCCAGTGTGTGATGTTCCCCACTCTGTGTCCATGTGTTCTTATTGTTCAGCACTCACTTATGAGTGAGAATATGTGGTGTTTGTTTTTTTGTTCTTTCTTATGTCAGTTTGCTGAGAATGATGGTTTCCAGACTCATCCATGACCCTGCAAAGGACATAAACTCATCTATTTTTATGGCTGCATAGTGTTCCGTAGTGTATATGTGCCCCATTTTTTTTAAATCCAGTCTATCTTATGGAGAGATATCTAGATGTAGGATCACTAAATCATGAAATATATTGTAGGTCTATATACAACGTTATAAGAAACTAACAAATTAGTTTTTAACTGATTAAATGGTGACTATACTATATTATGCTATGTCCCAGTAAGCAATGTAAGAGGTTTCCATTGGCTCTGAGTTCTTGACAGAAATAACCAAAATTATGTACATATATGTATAGTAAATTATATATAGTAACTATTATATATAGTAACTATTATATGTAGTAACTATGTATAATATATAAATTATATAATAAAATTATATATAAAATATATAATATATAAATTATATATAGTAACTATATATAATAGTTACTATATATAATTTACTATACATATATGTACATAACTATATATATAATAGTTATATATAGTAAGTATATATTTTATGTCACATACAGTAAGAACTTTGTAGTGGTATCTTATTGTGGTTTAAAATTTGTATTTTTTTTTTAGTGATTATTTGACACCCATATGTCTTATTTGGTAGAGTGTTTGTTCTCATTTTTTGTCAATTTTTCAGTTGATTGTTTGTATTCTTATTGTTGAGTTTGAGGAGGGTTTTATATTTTCTTAATACAAACCACTTTATATTTCTCCCCATCTGTAATTGATTTTTCTATTTTTTGTAACTACAAATTTATTTTGCAGAAGAAAGCTTTAATTTTGATAAAGTCCAATTTATCTTTTCATTCATGGATTATGCATTTAATGTTGTATCTTTAAAAAATCACTGTCAAAGCCACAGTCACGCAGATTTCTTCCTTACTGGCGTCCAGTTTTATCTAACCTATGTAAGTCCATATTTGTGTCTTTTATTTCCTTCAGGCACTGTCTCTCTTTAGATTTTGAGATATTTGGCTGCTCTGCTAACTAAGTGCTTCGAAGTATTAAAAAAGAATTCATCACTTTAACCTTTGTTCCATTATTTTTTTTGTGGAAGGGGAAGACTGCTCACAATACTGATCCCAGCTCTCTAATCACAGTGAAAGGTAAGGGTTTATATACATATATTTTTTAAAATTATTTTTTAATTATACTTTATGTTCTGGGGTACATGTACATATCATGCAGGTTTGTTACATAGGTATACATGTGCCATAGTGGTGGTTTGCTGCAACCATCACCCCATCATCTACATTAGGTATTTCTTCTAATATTACCCTTCCCCTAGCTCCCCACCCCCAACAGGCCCCAGTACTGCTTCAAAAAATACATGTTTTTTTCTATACTTATTGTACACTTTATGTAAGAGCACATTGCAAATATAATAAACATTGAAAGTATGACAGTATGCTTATAAAATTGATTAATATAAAATTAACAAACCACTTTTTTAGAAATGTGATTTTTATATCTGACATATGTTATTTGGGCACATACAGTTCTTTATTAATGGTAAATGCTCTCATCTGAGTATTTGAACATCATTCTTTGTGTCCTGAATGATAGTCTCAAATGTGTTTACTTGATCTTATCAATATAAACTATTTTATCAATAGCAAAAATGAGGTATATAGAAAATAAATATTTAGGACACAATAATGTTACTTTTTGAATTCTTGCCTTTTTACTTGCAAAAATAAAAATTGAATTAAGCTGTGATAAAGTTTATATTGTTGAATAGATTTATTACAAAAAATAATAATTTTCAGGAATTTTATTCTGGGCCAGGTGCAGTGGAGCACATCTGTAATTCCTACCACTTTGAGAGACACTGGCAACCAGATGGCCTGAGCCCAGGTGTTCAAGACCAGCCTGGGAAACATGGTGAAACCCTCTGTCTACAAAAAGTAGCCAGGTGTGGTGGCTTACTCCTGTAGTACCAGCTACCATAGGCTGAGGTGGGAGGATTGCTTGAGCCTAGAATGTTGAGGCTGCAGTGAGCTGAGATCGTGCCACTGCACTCCAGAGTGGGTGAACCAAAACATTATGCTCCCTAAACATGCATACTTGTTTATTAAAAATTAAAACAGAGACAAGAAATATACTACTGTGTTACATATTAAGTCAAGATCTTTAAAAAGCACTGAACAGCTCAAATTTCACTGACTAGCATTCTAGATAATTACTTTAAGTCATAACGGGATATTTTACATAAAATTATTTCATCTTGTCTTAAGAATTCACCAGCATCTGAACTTTTTATCCTTACTCTGACTAAATTTTGTTTTAATGGATTCAGGTCAGGGTTGAAAAATTCCATCAAAATTAAGATGAATCATTTAATTTTGTGATTCCTTGTGGATACTCACTCAAGAAAGATATCAAAAGAAGTTACACAATATATTTCAAACCTAAAATTGTCAGAAAAACTATAAATATATAGCATATTTTATAAACTCTTACAGTTTATCATATTCCCTATTTTAATACATCATAATCAACAACTGAATACTATATCCACGTTTTAACCAAGTGTTTAATTGCTCTTAACATTAAGAGAAGTTTTTGGACTACCAGGCTTTATCTACTCCTTAATGTTTGAAATTCTATGCAATTAAGACCTGTGCCTTAAATTTTTTGGCCTCTTGAGAGCTCAAGGCAGAAGTTGGGAAGGGGTATTACACATGTCTACTGTGTAGCTAAGCCAGGGTGTCTAACAGGCTACAGTAGATGAAAACCGTCAGTAAACAAACTGATCCTGGCAGTATCCAGGGGAGTTTTAGACTTTAACGAGCAGGTTATAAAACCCTGAGCCCTTATCTTGGTCAAGAGTCAAAGCCAAAATCCAGGATTACTAGAGATAAGGATAGAGTTTTCCAGATCAGTTGGAATTCAACTCTTTCCCATACAAATAGCAATACACCTGCTTTCTTTAGGACTTCTATGCAGAACTATTTTCATGGATGCCAACTGAATCTCAAGTCAGTATTAATCCAATATTAAGCATCCAAGAGAGACCGCGAGAGTCTTATCTTTGCCCTAAAGCTTATATTAGGAATAAACTGATGTAATAACAGCAGATCAGAGAAATTTGAATCTCTGGAACATTTATTCTGTTTTGCATTTTCATCAATTTAGTACCACACACCAACCCCCATACACATTTTATGTACCAAAAATTTCAGAATGTTAAATTTTTCATTATGTTTAGCCATTTTATTATGATTAGCCAACGTTGATCATTCAGTTGTAAAAAATTTAGAATGTTTGCTTTCTTTGAAATGTCTCTGAAATTATATACATTCATTGAAATCTTATTTATTTGCTTTTGTAGTAGGTAAAGCAAAAAGAAAACAGGTGAGAAAATTAACCATAAAGAATTTTAAGGAGTCAGTAAATAATTAGATTGAGATACTTAGATGAAATAGCAGTGTTTGTGAGGTAACAGCACATTTAGGAAGTTGAAATGCAAAAAATGTACACTTGGCCCTTGAACAGGAGCTCTGATTACCATGCCCCAGTTGAATGCTTTTGCAAAAATTTATTTTTTTATTTTTAATTTTTATAGATGCATATACTTATGCGGTACATGAGATACATTGATATAGGCATACAATGTGTAATAATTGCATCAGGGTAAATGGAATATGCATCACCTCAAGCATTCAGGTCCTTGTGTTACAAACATTTCAGTTGAACTCCCTTAGTTATTCTAAAATGGACAACAAATTATTGCTGATGGTTGTCACCCTGTCGTGTTATCGAATACTAAATTTAACTAATTTTATCTAACTATATTTTTGTACCCATTAATTACTCCTATTTCCACCCCAACCTGCACCCACTACATTTCCCAGACTCTGGTAACTATTATTGTATTCTATATTCCCATGACTCCAGTTATTTTAATTTTTTAGTCTCCACAAATGAGTGAGAACATGCCAAGTTTGTCATGCTGGGTCTGGCTTATTTATTTAACATAATGTCTTCTATTTCACCCATATTGTTAGAAATGACAGAATTTATTTCTTTTTATAGCTAAATAGCCTTACTAATAACATAATAATGTTCTAACAACAAATTTTGTATATTGTATGTATTATATACTGTATATACTATATAACATACAAAGTATATATATCACAGGTAAAATATGTATATATAGTATATATTACATATAACATAAAAAAATATAGTATATAATACACATACAAATACATATCTATCTATATTAAAGACAGAGTCATTGTGTCACCCAAGCTGGTGTGCAGAGGTGTGATCATAGCTTGCTGCAAGAGATCTTCTTGTATTAGCCTCCAGAGTAACTGGAATTACAGGCAGGAACAATTGCACCTGGCTCAGTATACTGTATTCTTACAATAAAGTAAGCTAGAGAAAATAAAATGTTATTAAGAAAATCAAGGAAGATAAAAATATATCTGCAATTTATTAAGTGGAAGTGGATCATCATAAAGGTCTTCAACTTCCTAATTGTCATTTTGAATCAGCTGAGAAAGAATAGAAAAAGGAAAGAGTGGTCCTCTTATCTCAGTGATAGCAAAGGTGGAAAAGGTGTAAGACGTAGCAGCAGGGGCAGGAGAGGCAGGTACATTCTGTGTAACTTTTATTGAAAAACAACTGTGAGTACGTGAACCTGCACAGGTCAAACACATGCTATTTAATGGTCAGTTATAATGCTGTAAGAATTCCCATGCTGTTTATGATCTCTGATTTCCAATATGGCATTCATATAAATACTCTGGAAAATAACTTTATATTAGTCTTTATATAATTAAAAGACATTAATGAAGCTATGCTGAATATTATACCATAGTCTAATTTTGTAAGCAAAATATTAGATTATGAGTGAAACTGTCCTGATTTTATATTTTATTAATAGACATGTCTGTCTTTGACATGTCCTTATAAGCATCTGTTCAGATAAGTTTTCACTTTTTTATTAATGTATTTATAATTTATAAAATATTTTGTCATAAAAGTTTTACAATATATGTATAATATTAAAATGTACACTTACAATTGTAATAAAGTAATTAAAGTGTTACTACAAATAAAAAAAGTGACAATATAACATTTTCATAAAATTATTTAAAGTTTTGAAGTAATTTTTACTATAAAAATGTTATTTTTTAATTTGAATAAAATATCCCAGACATGAATAAGCACATATAATTTGATAAAAAAATTTTAATAATTTTATAAAATGAAGAGACAATGAATACAACTAAAGAAATATTCATAAACAATAAACTACATTATTAATTTTTGGTGAATAATACCAATACAACCATAAAGATGTTTTGGAATGATGAGGATTTGAAATGTTATAGCTTTCTTAAACATAATTATTCAAACAGTATCTTTTGTTGTATAAGTATGTACTCTTTGATATTCATTGTTATTTAAATATTTTATAGTTACAGTTTTTAAAGCATGATTTACAATATTGGATAATATTTTATTACCTAGAGATAGCTACCTTATTACATTTTATAATTTCCATTAAAAATACGAGTCTTAATTACATATTAAAGGAGAAAAATAAATCATTATAAAGTAGGAGAATAGGGTCTGAAGGCAGGGAACCTAAGGCCAATTCATGCTGACTTCTTAGAAATGGCTCAAAAAGAAATCCCACCTCTCCACACTGAGTAACAAAAGATCAGAGGCTACTCCCTTTGCAACTCTCCACCCCTTTTTCTGCATTGCAGATGAAAAATGAAAGTACCTCTGACTGGTCTCTTTCTGCAAACAATTAGACTGGTCACAGGCCAAGACTTCATGTATGACATTGTAACTTCAATTCAGCCTCTGATTGGTCACCTTCTGCAACCAATCAGGCTGCTGTGAGCCACTACTTCATTTTATAGGGTGTAAACAAAAGTAACCAATGGGAAAACTCTAGAGGGCATTTAAACCCCAGAAAATTCTGTAACCAGTACTCTTGAACCACTTGCTTGAGCCTGCTCCCACTCTGTGGAGTGTACTTTAATTTCAATAAATCTGCTTTTCTTTTGTTGCTTTGTTTGTGTGTTTTTTTTCCCAATTAGTTGTTCAAAACACCAAGAGCCTGTACACCTATACTATTGCCAAACTTGTCCAATGATTTTATGAAAAGCTTGGATAACATTTCCCAAAGTATCACCACCATACAAAATCAAATAGACTTCTTGGCAATGGCCACTTTGCAAAATAGAATGAGACAGATCTCCTAACTGCTGAAAAAGGTGGCTTATGTGTTTTTGCTAAAGAACAAATGCTGCTTTGATGTCAATCAATCAATATTAATAAGAGATGCCACCCAAAAACTAGCCTACTGTGCCTCTCAAATATGACAACAGCTGTTTGAGTCATGAGGCTATGGCTGAAGGGCACTGAGTTGGGTTTCATGGTTTCTTCCCTTTGCCAACCCATTATTAATAATTACAAATGCTCTGGTTCTTGGACAATGTTTGTTAAGTGTTTTAACCACATTCACTTCCTCTCACCAAGAGACCATCAAGATTTAGATAATCTGGAGACAAGCTTTCAGCCAATTTCAGATGAAGACACCACTAGCCATCAAGAAGCTCCCCTCTCTCCACTAGACAGAGCTTGGGAAGAGTTCCTTCATCCCCAATAGGTAGGACTGCATTCCAAGTCAACATGAAGCAGTTACTAAAAAAAGACTTTTGGTCCCCCTCCCCCAATAGAGATTTATGGAGATCATGTCTCTCGGGGGGAAATGAAGCAGAATAGGGTCTGGAGGCAGTGAACCTCAGGCTGATTCAAACTGACTTTCTACAACTGAATCAAAAGGAAAACCCACCTCTTCACACCTATGTAACAAAAGGATCAGAGGCTACTTGCTTTGCAAGCCCCCTACCTTGTCTGCATTACAGATGAAAAATAAAGGTACCTCTGATTGGCACCCTCCTGCAACCAATCAGACTAGTCATTGGCCAAGACATCATGTAACTTTGTAACTTCACTTCAGCCTCTCATTGACTGGTCACCTTCTGCGACCAGTCAGACTTGTGGGCCATTACATTATTTACATAAGGTGTAAGCCAAGTAAACAATGAAAAACCTCCAGAGGGCATTTAAACCCAAGAAAATTCTGTAACCAGTGCTCTTGACCTACTTGGTCAATCCCATTTCTACTCTGTGAAGTGTCCTTTCATTTCACCAAATCTATGCTTTTTTTGTTGCTTTGTTTGTGCATTTTGTCCAATTATTTGCAAAATGCCAAGAACCTGTAGACCCTCCAGTGGTAACAATTGAGTATACTATACTTAAGTGTTTTCCTGACACAACATATTAACACTGGACAAAATATTTTCCTAGACACCATAATGTTAGGCAAAAAAAATATTAATATTGAACAAAAACAACTTAAATAGGACCTATAACATGTCGACATGAATTAAAATTATCTGACTCATTTTATTTTACTTAGTTTCCTAGAGTTGAATATTGGTCACTTCATTAGAAAAAAACTGAATATTATTGTGTAAAGTAAATGTGTATACAATTATACTATTTATGCAAACAAATTTGATTTTTGATACCACACATTTAGTGACTAATTTTTAATACATCAACTGTTTCAGAAAATAAATAATTTTCACATCAAAATTAATTATGGCTATTGGCCTGAAATATTCTTTTTAATTGTGTCTCTGCCAGGTTTTGGTATCAGGATGATGTTGGTCTCATTAAACAAGTTAGGGAGGATTCCCTCTTTTTGTATTGTTTAGAATAGTTTCAGAAGAAATGGTACCATTTCCTCTTTGGATCTCTGGTAGAATTAGGCTGTGAACCTGTCTGCTCCTGGACTTTTTTGGGTTGATAAGCTATTAACTGCTGCCTCAACTTCAGACCTTGTTATTGGTCTATTCAGGGTTTTGACATCTTCCCACTTTAGGCTTGGGAGGGTGCAAATGTCCAGGAATTTATCCATTTCTTCCAGGTTTACTGGTTTATGTGCATAGGGTTGTTTGTAGTAACCTCTGATGGTAGTTTGTATTTCTGTGGAATCAATGGTGATATCCCCTTTATCATTTTTTATTGCATCTATTTGATTCTTCTCTTGTCTTTTTTATTAATCTGACTAGTTGTCTGTCTATTTCATTGATCATTTCAAAAAATCAGCTCCTACATTTATTGATTTTTTAAGGTTTTTTTGTGTCTCTATCTCTTTCAGTTCTGCTCTAATCTTAGTCATTTCTTGTCTTCTGTTAGCTTTTGAGTTTTTCTGATCTCACTCCTCTAGCTCTTTCAATTTCGATGATAGGATGTTGATTTTAGATCATTCCTTGCTTCTCATTTGGGCATTTATTGCTATAAATTTTCCTCTAGACACTGCCTAAATGCGTCCCAGAGATTCTAGTACATTGTGTCTTCATTCTCATTGGTTTCAAAGAACATCTTTGTTTCTGCCTTTATTTCATTGTTTATCCAGTCAACATTCAAGAGCCAGTTGTTCAGTTTTCATGAAGCTGTGCAGTTCTGAGTTAGTTTCTTAACAGTGAGTTCTAATTTTATTGCACTGTGGTCTGAGAGACTGTTATGATTTCCATTCTTTTGCATTTGCTGAGGAATGATTTACTTCAAATTATGTGGTAAATTTTAAAGTAGGTGTGATGTGGTGCTGAGAAGAATGTATATTCTGTGGATTTGTAAATGTCTCTGTAAATGTCTATTAGGTTTGCTTGGTCCAGATCTGAGTTCAAGTCTTGGATATCCTTGTTAATTTTCTGTCTCATTGATCTGTCTAATATTGACAGTGGAGTGTTAAAGTATCCCACTATTATTGTGTGGGAGTCTAAGTCTCTTTGTAGGTCATTAAGAACTTGCTTTATGTATCTGGGTGATCCCATATTGAGTGCGTATATATTTAGGATCGTTAGCTCCAGTTGCATTGATCTTTTTACCATTATATAATGCCCTTCTTTGTCTCTTTTGATCTTTGTTGCTTTAAAGTTTGTTTTATCAGAGACAAGGACTGCAACTCCTGCTTTTATTTGCTCTCCAAAAGAAAATGACCTGATCGACTTGATGTCCTCTCAATAGTTTTCATTTCAAACATTTCCCCCAATGATATATTTATTTTCCTTTTTCAAATTCACTACTCCCCATTTTCACCCATAAAGTTTGGATCTTCTAAATATACGATCTTGTAATCTGCAAATAGAGATAATTTGACTTCCTCTTTTTCTAATTTTATAAACCTTATTTCTTTTTCTTGCCTGATTGCTCTGGCTATGAGTTAGGGAGAATTCCCTCTTTTTGTATTGTTTGGAATAGTTTCAGAAAAAATCGTACCAGCTCCTTTTTGTACCTCTGGAAGAATTTGGCTGTGAACCTGTCTGGCCCTGGACTTTTTATTTATTTATTTATTTATTTATTTGGTTTACAGGCTATTAATTACAGCCTCAACTTCAGACCTTGTTATTGGTCTATTCAGGGATTCACCTTCTTCCTGGTTTAGTCTTGGGAGGATGTAAGTGTCCAGGAATTTATCTATTTCTCCTAGACTTACTGATTTATGCACATATAGTTGTTTGTAGTAATGTCTGATGATAGTTTGTAATTCTGTGGAATCAGTGGTGATATCACCTTTATCATTTTTTATTGCATCTATTAGATTCTTCTCTCATAAAATATCTTTAAAAGTACAGGGGTGGTGAGTGACTCATGCCTGTAATCCCAGAATGTTGGGAGTCCAAGGCAGAATTGCTTGTACTCAGGAGTTTGAGATCAGCCTGGACAACATGATGAGACCCTGTCTCTACATTTTTTTTTTTTTAATTAGCCGGATATAGTGGCACATGCCTGTCATCCTAGCTACTCATGAGGCTGAGATGGAAATATACCTTGATCCCAGGAGGTTAAGGCTGAAGTGGGCCTTGTTTCTGTCACAGCACTCTGGCCTGGGTGACAGAGTGAGATGCTGTATTAAAATCATTAATTGAAAGAAATAAAATAACTAAACAAATATAAGTGGATTGCCTGTAACACAAAGAAAGGATATATAATTCAGGTGGTAAATCTTTCACTTAATGATATGATTATTATGCATTGTATGCCTGTAGCAAAGTATCTCATCTATCCCCCAAATTTATACAGCTACTATGTATCCACACAATGAAAAATTAAAATCAAACAGATAGGCTAGCAAATAATTATGTGAAAGTCAATTCTGCTATGCTATTTTGTAATGTGCAGATAATAAATATAAATAAGGAACCATAAGGATAATCAATATAAACAAAAACCTTTATAATATACTAAGCTATATTATGCTCAATTTAGAAATAATTTACTTCTCAAAGGTATTCTAAGTAAATCTCCATACACCCACTCTTGATCTGCTACAGTTCTGTGATCTCTCACAAGATAGTAACCATTATCTAAGAGTAAAAAAATATTATTCCTCTAGTACCCATGGTATGGTGAGATTCTCTCTTATTTGCCAGAACCAGGTAATACCTTTCCTAAACCAATCACTGTGAACAGGATAATAGAATTAAAAAGTTGGTTTAAGATACTCATGTTACACACCAGAAGTCAAGGTGAAGTCAAAACTATCCAAACTTTATAGGTGAAAATGGGGTGTAGTGGATTTGAAAAAGGAAAATAAAGATATCATTGGGCGAAATTTTTGAAATGAAATCTATAGAGAGGACATCAAGTCAATCAATATATTTTCTTTTCCTCTTTTCTCTTTTTTTTTTTTTTTTTGAGATAGGTCTTGCTATGTCACCCAGGTCACTGCAGTGGCACTTTCAAAACATTTTTTTCAAACTAATCATAAACATACAAGTTGCCACAACTCTAAGCTGCAGCCCCTCGGTTCCTTTAAAACGTCAGTGTTTTTCTCCGTTTCTCAGCATGATTGACCCTTTCCAGCTTCTAGTTGTCAATACCTCAGAGAGGCTTTTGCTAACCATGCCATCTATATAAATGCCCCTTACACTATTCATACTACACCACCATGGATTATTAACAGAGCCTTGTATTGTTACCTATAAATCATATTTCAGAGTTTTCATCATTAAAAATGATCTCTGTATTAATTAGGTTAAGTAAAAAGAAGAGCACATGTCTTTCTTTGTTTTTAGTCTACTTCTCATACTAGAAAGTGTGCTCCATAAGAGCAGAAGCTTTGTCAATTTTTTACTACTGGAACTGCAGACCTCCATATAATGTCTGCCATGCAGGGATACCCATACTGTTTTATGAACCAATGATACAATATTGTTGTCTGTAATTGAATATGGGAAAGACAAGCATAGAACTCAGGCATATCTATACCCTGGTCAAAGAAAAATTAACAAAACAGTTTCTGAACATTAAAGTCAAGAAAAAAAGGCAAGATTCACAATTGTAAAACCAGGAAAAAATGCAAAATGATACTTAATCGAATAGATTTTTATACACAAATATATTGAAAATGAAATTAGATTTACTGAATATTATCTAATACAACTGCAATATTAGGGAGTTAAGAAAATAATTACAAAAACTGTTGTAAAACAAAGCATTCCAATTAGAATTGTCTGTCTCAGAACAATTATATTAACATATTACACAGGTTTATCATAGGAACAAGCTTTGTGGATTCTAACATATTTCAATAATGAATGTATCATATTCTTACATATTAATTCAATACGGTTTACATATAGTGATAAAAATTATATATATGTAGAGATAATAATATAAAGCTATTTTCTATTACATAATTTGTTGATTTGTTAGTCCTTTAAAACATTTTGTTACTTAGATATATATGTGTCCCTTTGTGCGTGTGTGTGTGTGTGTGCGCGCGCGCGCGCGAGTGTGTGTGTTTCTGGATGGTTAATCAATTCAGTAATTCAATTTGGGCATAATCCCTACTACTCCATTACAGACAAATAATATTTTCCTGCCCTATCAATTAAAATTGTGCTAAACTGTGATTCATCTAGCACAAATCAAATTCACCTAAAAAGCCTCCAGGGATATTAAACTAAGAAATCTAGTACTTGAGTAAGAATCTAAGTATTTTAACATGAATCTGACTCTAAGAATTTCTACTTTAAATATATATAATTTATGCATTTTCCTGAGAGTAGAGGAGTTGCTCCTAATCCCATTGCCCTGGTTCTAAGATTTTCCATACTGTTACTCCATTTGGCATTCCATGTTTATTTCCCATTTCTTCCCAAAATATTCTTTCACTCCACCCAGATAAGTCTCTTCACTTTCTACACACTATGGTCATTTCTGTTCCAGTTCCTTTTCTCCAAAAGTCACTATGTCCCATGATCTTTTTTACTGTGTTTCATTTATTACTGATTCCTGGTCTCGCGAGCAATTTTAGTATTTTTTTTTCTCTAAGTGCAATCTATGAAGTTGTATTCAATTTTCGTATGTGGAGCAAATGTCTCCATTGAAACAGAAATGTTATAGGTACCGTGATCAATTGTGTATTTCAGAGTCATTCAAAGTTACAGAAAATAATTTAATAGCATAAAATTTTGCCTTCTGAAAGAGTAGCTCACCAATGCTTTTTTGTAGCCCAAGGGTACCCTTTTTACTGAATAAAAACGTCAAATACCTATGGCAGCAAGGTCTCTAGCTCACTGATCATTCCTCTAAAGCAAGGCTACATTTCAAATTGCTGTTTTAACAGATGGTTAAGATAAAGGGAAAATGGGAATAAAAGTTTCGTGTGCAGTCATTCATTTTTCTACTACTTTACTTGCTAAACTTGCCGTCCTAAGATTGTAGGCCCCAGGGAAAGCGCTTGCCCTCTTTATCACTTTTGTTTGGCTACAACAAATGATAAATAATAATAATTTCACACATTACAGCATCATAGCAAATTTCTAAATATGGGCTAAAGTTATTTGATCTATAGACTTGATTTTATCCAGAATATACACCCTATCAGTTTTTTTATACACTATTTTGTAAAAAGGTTTGTAATAAAATAGAGTAAATTTTCTTTTACAAGGCCCTGATTTGACAACCTATTAATCTGAGGCAACAGCATGAAGAAACAAAACACTCCTCTTTACAATTCCTTCGGAGTAATTCATTATAAAGGAAAATACATTGATGCTAAATTAAAAGTATCTTCTTATTGATTCTTCATTTAACTGTAGTAAAACATTATTGTACAATACATTGTGTAAGTCATCTCAATTTCCTACTTTCAATAATCCAAATTTTTCCCAATATATAACTAAAATTATAATGTACATGGCGTAATTGTAGAGACCTTCAACAGTTCACTGTAAATTAATTTAGAAACTGGTGGTTGGGAATATAACCAGCACAATTTAAGAAATTGCTTATGTTCAAGTTTTATTTTATTATATATTCTTAACTATGGGCTCATTATGGATCTTCTACTGTAAGTGTTACTAATTTATAGGATGGATTAAAAGAGAACCTTCAAGATCAAGGTCATGTGACTAACAAGTGCTTAAAGAACAAATATTTCTGGTATGAGACAGGTTGATGACAATGTATAATAACAATTTTAAGTACATTAAGAAGATAAAGGGAAGGGCAAATAGTATTATGTCCAAATTCTATGCTTCCTCTAAAGACTCTTAGCTGTAGTTGGCATAAATAGATAAAACACACATATCTCTGAACAAAAAGTCTACAAAAATACATTTAATACTTTATTCATTGCATTATTGTCATTTAGTTTCAATTTTATGACTTGTTCTCCTACAAACACTGTCTGTCTATTTACTCACCTATTTATTATCTAATTATCTCTCTATGAGGCTAAATATGCCAGGAAGAGCAATCTGTGCTGAAATAAATTAGGCAGGCCAGGGATGCTGTCCAGCATCACTAAAATTCTCAGCACTGCTAACATGGATGGCTCACAGTGAGCCCACGGGAAAGATTTTCATAACATGAATATACTGCTCAAGAAGTTCAATATCTGAGTTTTGTGTCATTCACCAGTAACATAGAAAGAAGCTTGTTTTGTAAACGGGATTTACAATTAGATATCTTTCACCTGGTATAAATCTTTATTATTCATTTTTTTTAGAAACAAATTTTCCTGTTTATTGATGGGGAAAAATAAAATAATAAAATTTACAGATTTATTTTGCAGTAATCTGTTTATACCACCTCTAAATGCATGTATGATCTATCCTATTTAGTGTTATTTTTCCTCCTATTTTTGTGAATTTTGACTTAATTTGTTTTTGAAATGTTTTTTGCTTTAAAAACAAATAAATCAATACCAGTTAACGGAGTAACAGTAAGCTGCTAAAATATGTTTCTGTGTTTATTTCCAATTCTCATAAAGCTATTAAAAGGTCTGAGTTTAGGAGAGCTATAGCTGCAGATTATACTATACACTCCAAATCAAAGTGCATTAGTAAATCACATTGCAAACAAACAAATCAACAATCATATTCTACAGTATTGTTATAATTTGAATACATTCTGCAACATAGATTTATTCTTCTTTAGCTTCTTGGTTTTTATTTTATTTTATGTCCTAGCAAAGCATTTTTACCCACATCAGCAGACAAATTTTGTGTACAATAGAAAGATTAAGTTGCCTTCAAAAAATTCATGGGGATACAAACAATACATATTTGCATGATATACAATTTAAAATATTATTTTAAATTAAAAATCACAATTGTATATATTTATGGGGTACATTGTGATGTTTTGATATATGTATGCAATGTACAATGATGATGGAATTCTTTCATATTATTGTTACCAGTGGCAAATCCATACATGTCTGTAGCAAACTTGATTTTTGCCTTCCTGGAGGGCAGAAGTAAGCTTAATTCAGAGGGAGAGACTGAAACAAGTTTTAGAGCCTGAGTGACAGTTTTTTAAAAAGTTTCAGAGCAAGAGTGAAAGGAAGCAAAACACATTTGGAGAGAGCCAAGTGGTCTACTCGAGAGATTCAAGTGCACCATTCAGCCCTGGACTTGGGGTTTTATACATTGGCATGGTTCTAGGGTTTGTGTTTCTCCTCCCTTGATTTTTCCCTTAGGGCAGGCTGTGCAGTGGCTTGCCAGCATTTGGGAGGGGCCACACATATAGTGTGTTTACTGAAGTGCATGTGCTCACATGAGGTGTTTTTTGCTTACCTGTCAAGTGTTCCCAGATAAAGGTCATACAGTGATTAAATTCCACCATTTCAGCTCTTAGTGTGCATACTTGAGCCCTCTAACAACTCCTGAGATCTGCTTAACTACACACTGTAACATTATTAAGGGCCATATAAACAAAAATGCAGTTGGAGATGCATGTTCCTCATTTGTAGGAAAAGTTGCTTAAATAACATATGGGTAGGAAAATGCTGTGACTTTAAAGGATTAACAAAAAAGAAGAGTAATTTCCAAGGTAAAAACCCGGGATGAAAATTCTGAATAAAATTAACTCTGTTAGCATTCCCATTTCTGGGAATACATAATTAGATTGCTACTAAATTTATTTGAGCCGATAACAAAGATTGATTCTCACAGACTTCACAAAGGCTATTTTCATGTTTATTATTAAAATAATCAGTGAAATCCAGAGCTATATGTAGTAGTCTATAGGTATCCAAAGTAAATATATATTTTTTATTTGGTGCCATCTGAAAAAGTTGAAATTTCAATAGTGAAAAATCAACTTTCTGTGCGATGATTTTGAGAGTATAAATTATAATTGAATTATAATTCTAAAAAGTAGTCTTGATACTAACAATATTATAGTAATTTTATAAAAATACTGAAGTTGTGTGTATGCTCACTTGAGTCCCTTTTTCCTTTTCAGTCAACCGTTCCCAGAGGAAGGTCATATACCAGTTAAACTCCACCATTTTGTCTCTTAGTGTGCATGCTTAAGTACATTTACCCAACTCCTGTGATCTTACTGGGAAGCTACTGATCACCAGCTCTATGTGTTTTCTGTAGACAAGTGAGCATGTGCACAACTTTGGTATTTATAAAATTAGTGTAATTTTATACTATTAGTATAATAGTATTAGTTTTATACTAATTTATACCTTCAATATTAATTACACTCATTTAATTCTAGAATTAGTATAATATAGTACATTCAACTGATCACAAACTGAGATTTCTTAAAAATGAGTTGCAGCTACGTTACTTTACAGTCTGGTTTGTTGACCTGAATGCTATTCAAGTTCTACTTTTTATTTCATTGATAATCAACTTTTGAGATGATTCAAAGATTGACTGAAAGCTTATTTCTATTTTGTGAGATTCTATTTTGATGCAAGGGCAAAACGTTTTTGAAAGAGAAAGATATTATGTTTCAAGTGAAGTCATTGGTTTCTCAAGAACAAAATCAGATTGCTCAAACAGACATTTTAAAAGAAGCAGTTAAAACCATTATCTTGATTTCCACTTAAAAGATGGGAGAAAATTGGTGAAAGTTTTTCAGTAGATCAGCTTGATTATTCTCTTGTAGAAAAACCTCTTAATGGAAATTACTCTCACATTTTGCTTACAGCTATAATTACTAGGTAAGTAAGACTCTTCCAAATTTTCTACTCAGAAATGTGGCCTTCTGAATAGCAAATTTTCCTACATTCAATTGATCACTAAATCCTATAAAATATGCCTTTGATGTCGGTCTGGAACACTACTGCACCTCGTCATCTCCATGCCACAACAGCAGAAAAAGTGTGCCTACTTGATATGACTACCAAAATAATCCCCTCCCTTGCTGCCCAGACAGGACCACAAATTCTTTTTTTTCCTTACTTTCTGTTCCTCACATAACAACCTTGTTATGTTCAAATAAGAATCTAAGTTTAATTGAGTAAATCCTCACATTTCAAATATTAGTATCATTCAATTGGTTTCAGGCTTTCTATGATCCCAGCATTTTTTTTCTATCATTTTTCCTCTTTTATTGTATATTTACACAGACTGCCTTTCAGTGGCTTAAATGCAACTTTAGCCATCAGAATTGTCTTAGCCCCTCTCCCAATCACTCATTCATTTCTTAGCTAACTGCTACTCATAATTTATGTCTATATTGAAAAGGCATTTCTCCATGACTCTGTTTTCAAAATTCACAATACCATATATTTCATCTTAGCACTCAACACCATATTAAAGAATAAATTACTTGTGTAATTCTTTTTATTTAAGAGATCTTACCTAGTTGGACTCTATATTCTTTTTCTCTCTACCCAACTCCTGCCATACGTTTGTGTATGTGTATAAATTGCTATATCCTCAACATATAGAAAAATATGAGGCATATGGTTGCAGAATTAACACTCAATAAATGTTTATTGAGTGTGTGAACTGAAGCTAAAGAGTACTGCAGAAAGAAAGGAAAGGAACATTTATAATTTATATATTCATAGAGAATAACAGATATATACATTACAGATGGAGAATGTTGTAGTAGAATTTTCTTAAAATAATTATTCACAGTACAGAGACATAGTGTGGAAAGCTTTGCTAAGTTTCTATATTTTTATTGAAAATTAGCTATCACATTAATGATGATATTAACTGTAGTGAATGAATCATGGAATGCTTTCATTCCTCTATATAAAGCATTTGATTCAGTTTGTTCAAATATTCCTGAAAGTTTCTATGCTTATATAAAAAAAAGATTGACTGCTTAATAACTGTGATACAAGTAACAATCCAGACCAGTTTTAAGCTGCTTATTCAATAAGTAAAAACTGTTCTCATTGAGCAAGCTTTTGCACACCAACCAATCAATTACAGCACTTGTTTATCAAAATTAGCTAGTCATATAAAATAATATAAAAACCCCTCTAAGTGCTAACCCGTCAACAATAGTCTTGTCGAAGTAACATACTTTTACAGATGATGCCATCCCACTTATTCCTTTGAAACCCCACAAATCTCCGAACTCTATAATATTTTAAAAACCTGTATAAGATGGCCATCCTTTCTACTCAGACAGACTGTACCTAAATAGGACAGCTCCCCTTAATATAATAAGCAATAAATGTAGCATTCTGTTTTTATTTCAGATATTTAGTTATCCTTTGACCATCTTAAGTCATTTATTTTTATGTTCATTTTACAGAGTCAAAAAATGAGGATCAGAAAATATAAGTGGCTTAATTGCAGTTGCAGTGATAATATTAGATCAATATTAGACTATTGACTAGACTTACTCCAATTATAATTATTTAATCATTATAAAATATTAGTATAGATATGCCCTTAATAATTGCACTTTATCTGAAATACTTGAAGCAGAGTATCTATCCACCAAATAATTTAAGAGCATGTAAAACAACAACATAGAGAAAGAGACACGCATAGAAGGAAATGCCAAGGAAACATGAAAAATAAAAAAAAGTAAATTAATATTAGAAGTGAGTCTATCTGTCATAAAAATAAATATACAAAATTTAAACCAGTTTTTCTTAACATTTGTAACCACAGAATATTCATTATTCTTAATGCAAATTTACATTAACTTGCATTAAAATGAAAGGAAAATAGGTAAAGCCAAGGGACAGAATAAAATAACAGAGTCAAGCTAATATTAGTTTGAGATCATTAGATAATTTTTATTGATACAGTATTAAATCTCAGTAAACATATCATATTCATGAAAGTGCAAATCCAAAACATCACACTGAAAAAAAGCTTTAAAATTTCAGTAGAAAACTGAAGATATGCAATTTTGAACAAATTTTTATATACTTATATATGCAAAAATGTGAATGGTTAATATATAAATTGTAAAAAAGAAATGTTTAGATAATTTTTAAGAAAATTAATATTACAATTGAGATTTTTATTAAACTTTTTGATGAGCACATATGCTTATCTCTACTAATTCCACAATTCCAATAACCAAAAGTGAATATATTTTAAAAAATAAATCCACAAAAATATAAAAATATGGAGCGGATATGACCAAAGATGAGAAATCTCAACCCATTTATATAAAGAGAAGTAGATACACAATTAATGAATGACAAGGGGTTTAAATATATCTCCCTATCTAACAAATGTCTAAACAGGTGGCCAGGAGTTAGTAGAGGATAGTCCAGGAATCTTGTATATTTCTTTCACAGAATTCCCGAAAAATGCCTGGTGATTCAGAGGCAGAACAACTCTCTGAAGGCATGTGTTCAAGAGAAAGATGCTTAGAAGAGGACTATTTGAAAGTGTACAAAAGGAATTGATAAACTTCATCAGTAGCTATCCAAGGAGCTGTCTTCCTCTACTCCTGCAGAAAAAAAAAGCTTACTCCCAAGGAAAGTTGAATAAGAAAATCTCTGTCCTGGGGTTCACTAAACTCTGCTGCTAATGTTGTGATTTATCTCATGAAAGTCCCTTTTTATACCCTAATCCAGCTAATCACAGCAAACAAAACAAAACTCAGAGTGCCTCTTGGGAAAACTGTCCAGTCTAATAGAAAAAGCCTATGGATACAGGTTTTGGGGTGGATGGGTATGCATTACCTCACATAAAGCAACCTGGTCTCATTTCATTGCACATCGTGGATTTAAAGACTAATCAGTATATCAACTCTGTTCATATATTTGAGCTTCTTTTCAGTTTTTAATTCTTCGTTTATAAGCTTGAGAAAATATCACCAGGAATCATGTGATTTTGAAAGAACACCTCAATCAAAAAAGACAGAAACTAACTTGTATAAAATGGCCATACAAGAAAGAGTTATAATTAATTTTAATGGTGTATTAATTTGGCAACTACATTCCTGCATTTATCCAAATAATAAGAATAATTAAATGATTAGAGACCTTACAACACAGATTTATAGCACACATTTTACAAAACATAGCTAGAGAAATATCATCAAGTGAATTTTGTACTTTCAGCAACTATACTATATTAAAATTCATTTCAAAGATTATAGTTATTAAGACCTATTTAACTAAAGTCTCAAGAAAATATTTTCCTGTTTTGACAAGTCCATGTTATTCTTTATTCAATGATGTGTGAGGATGTTCCTGTCAGCTTTGCTTGCGATATGCATTATTCTCATTTGCAGTCAATAACTTGACTGGCATGCAACTCCCAGAGAGAGAGATTGAGGATATTTAACGACTTGCTTTGCCATGCCACATCATTTAACTTCATCTTTCAAAACTCCTTAACATGACACAGCACAGAAAATGACATTGAACAATATTTCATAATTAGCTTCTTTTTACTTTTGATATTTTTGCTTTTACAAGAGGCAGTATAACTTATGTCATCTTTATATCTTCGACATATTTAAGATTGTTTTCTACTTTCAAAGAAAGAGAGAAGGCAAAGAGCATCTTCAACATAGTTAACAATCTGCACACTCAAAAAAGTTTTCCTGTAATTACCAAATGACATCATAATATTTATTTCTTTAGACATTCATCAGACCAATAGTATTGTGAGAAGACTTTTTACATGTCTTACATATTATTTTAATGCAATAGGCATCACTTTGTTTCATTTTCTCTATCCTTAACCCTGAACTCAATGTTGATAAGTTTATGTATTGAATGTTAGGTGAAAGTGTTTTCCTCTCAGGAATTTGAAATTAAAACAAACAAACAAAAATGAATCTAGATGTCCAAAATCTCCTGCTTTAATATAAGTTGGGGTTGATCACAGTTAATGGATATTTGGTTTCCATTAGAGGAATATGTCATAAATCAAACTACTCTAAATTATTTATATCTTAGTTAAACGAATGCAACTATGGGAAACTTGTAATACTTTATTATGAATATTTGAAGAAATTCAGACACACAGAGAATCATGTCTCAAACTATTAAACACAAAGGTATAAATAAAAATGCAATCTGCATTACTATTATCTTAGCATTTCCACCACTACAACCTTAATTTAAATTATCATCCTTGTTTATCTAAATGACAGTAACATCTTCCCTGTGTCCTGTTACAATTTATATACAGACTACCTTTCATCAGTAGCCAGTTTTTTAATATGTACATCAGATTATATTACTTCTTTCTTGGAAACTGCCAATGGTTTTCCATTAAATGCTAAGCATTATCTTTCCTTGTTACTATGGCCTGTGAAACTATACAGGAAATGGTCTTGATTTTCACTGTCCATCTTCTTCCTATTCATAATGTACATGCACTTTGGCCTTCTTTCTGGCTTTGTTTCACAGCATTTTTACTGGGCCTTCTTTCTGCATGGTTTTTTTTCCTGTGACTTTAACATGATCACTTCAGTTTCCCAGTTTGGTTCTGAATGCACATGTTCCTGCAATTAAGCAGTACAGTGGATAATAAACACTGTTGCAACAAAACAGCAGTTGTTGTTTACTGCCACCGTCAGCCAGTAGCTCAAGGAGAGTCACCTCTGCCTCACTTCTGCTCATCAAATTTCGTGTGATTGAAATAAACTGACAGAACCTAAATTATATCCAGAATCCTAGTAGCAAAGAGTTGAGAGGTCACTTTAGCTTTACAGCTTCTCTTCTAAACACAGAAGGAAAAAGAAGTTTTGTGAAAGTCAATCTAAGACATAGATATAAATACATTGATAGACCCATGGATATTACAGAGTACTATAGTAAAACGGTGATGCTTGGGTACACATAGGACTCTCAGATTAAGATCAGGCTTGTGGGTATTCTAGAAATATGATCAGGACAATTCCTCCTTATTAGGTCTAAAAAGAAGGCAACTGATCGATTTTCTGCATAATGACTGCATTTTTGTTTGTATTTTCAGGTATATTCGAGGAAGACAAAATCCAGCCTCTTGATACCAGACGAACACTATTCAGTTTATTGGGATGTCTTTCCTATCATTTTACCATCTAATAGTTTCTAAACAGACTTGGGGATAGTCTTGATTATCTTCCTCTGCAAAGTTTGGAGCTTACTTGTAAAACCCCTACCTAAAGCTCTCTATATTTATGTCCTTTTTAAAGAAATGCTCTAAGGATATAGAACATTTAATTATTTTAATTATTTTCCTTTTACAAGTATTTACTGAGTATCCACCTTGATCCAGGCACTGTACATGACTCGAGAAACAGTCTGTCAGTAGAACTGACAAGTGAACTGACAACTGCATTTTGTGTTGTTAATTCTATTTAATATATTTGTAAAAGCAAAGAAGTGAAAAATCCACATTGAATAGGAATTAGAGAGATCTAGTCAGGGAAAAGAGATATTTAACTTAGCCCCAAGGCCCTGAAGCTTACCTAGAAAGAACAAATATGAGGGGGAATCTTTATCTCTTTAGTTGCTCCTCCAGTTATTAATACATATATTTTTATGTAATTGAATCAGAATGCACTTGTGTATGGGTGTGTGAGGAAAATTATATTTATATGAGTTCACCGAAAGAAAAAACTAGTAAGTGTCTCTAAGTCAATGTTCCTAAGTAGTCTTGGGAAGGATAAAATCCACAGTAGTTCTTGACTCTAAAGTTATCTGTTTAAAGATACACAAAGATATACTTTCCAACTGGGTATTTCTAATTGTTTTCTGGGTCACTCCTATTACCTGTGTAATGAGTTCTTACTTTAAATTCCCTCTTTTCTAAACACTTCGAGTGGTTTATGTTTTAATAGTTGGATCATGGCTGATGTAGGCTCCAAAGCATTTCTACAGAGTTTCTGTTTATGTATGCTGCCACAGTTAAGTGATTTATCTCTGAGAAAATACAGCTAAACACAATGCATAACCCTACTTACTATTAGATGCAAAGTGTGAAAGCTTTGACATAGAACCTCATTTTGTACTTCAAAACATCTGTGTGTTTATTGATTCCATCTGTGAAGAATGCATTGCAACTCTGCCTCTATGTGATCAGATGTGGACAATCATTGTGCAACCTGGGCATTGACTGATATAACAAATCTACAAATGTTTCAACATGACAGATAACAACATGCCATGTCGGGTCATCAGGATCCTGATTTACAGCTTAGTAAATGAGAAAACCACTTGGAAAGCCTGTAGAGGCTCCATTGCAGGCCTCGCAGAGCAGAAAGACAACATAATAAAAATCCTTCATTCTGCCACAGTTTTATCAAGAGGATATACAGCATTGATTAGTTTGACACTGATTATGTGTATATACATCCTGATTACTGTGCCTGAATCCTAGTGGCATCATGGCATTCACTTATAAATATAGATATATTTTGTTTAGACTACTTTTATGCTACCTTATCATCAAGAATTGGGTTTTATATTTAACAATACAGTCACATCAAATGTTGACCTGTTGACCAGATTCCTTGCCTGATCCTGAAACTCTGGACCACTGAAGATAACTGGTGCCCATACAAGAATTTAGTTGAATTCAAATTGTTGTGTCTTTTCAGCCTTGCCTTTCTTAAACCAAATACTTAATGTAGCTTTCTCATGAACTTTAGTTTCACAGCAGATCTTATCTCTCTGTACTTGGTACTCTGGCTCTATTATCACTTTTTCACTTGCCATTATATTTCCTAGTGTCTATCCCACTGTAAATATGATTGTAAAATAATCAACTCTATAGTACAATGCTATAATAGCAGTATTCATTACTTTGAATAGAAAAAAAAGCACTTAGGAAGTTTATTATTTATAATAAGGAATAGAATTTTAATACATTTCCAATAATGTGAAACATCTCTATCAACCTTGTTTACTTTTAAATACAATGCCCTTATAAACAGAGACTATAGCAATTTGCAGCACAACACTTAAATAAACAAAGTATCTTATCCTGGAAATTTTTTATTACCTAATGCTGTTTTGGTTTTTTTTTCTTCAGGGAGACTTGTCATTTTTTTATTTGATAATTTTTTCTTCTTAATATGAAGCCTTATTGCTTGGCAAAGTGTATTCTTCTCAACTGCAGTTGTACAACCTCGTCAGCACACCTGTATCTCACAATGGCAATGTCCTGATAACATCAGAGTCTGCCTTTCTTCAATTGTGGAGAGCTTGCAGTGTCCCATCCATCACTCATTACTAGCTATGTGTCCCCTGGTCATGAGCCATTTCACTGGATTCTGTGGAGGAGAACAGGGCTCTGGTTTAGGACAAAATAATATCCAATGTATTGTATAATCACTGAGGTTTTCTATATTCTATCTTTCCTCATCCAGTTTCCCATATAAATATGTGCAGAGACTAAATAGGAACCATACAAATTAAGAAATTAAGAAAACAAAATAACGAAATAAACACAAAATAAAGTAAAATGGTAGTATGTATCACCTTTCAATTGATAAATAGTAAACAGTAATTACAATGGACAGTCATAGCAATGATATAGGAATAAACAATTATTACTAGGCTTATAAGTTTATAATATTTATTATGAAATTCTTTAAACATCTGCATAAAGTATTTTAAAGCGGTCAATTCCTTGCCTTCACTAAAATCCTATCAAAATATTTTTTTAAAAATTTAACAATATATGGTCAAATAATTTTACAGTATTAAAACTATAAATCACTTGAATATTCAAATTAAAGAAATGCCTAATTAGGGCAGAGCTACTTGAAGTTTGGTGCTCAGACCATTGGCATCAGTGCAACCAGGGAAATTTTAAATAAAAATTATTGGTCTTTACTGCAGAACCATTCAATCAGAATTTAGGGGTCTGGCAACCTTTGTTTCAAGAAGCTTTCCTGAAGAAACTTAGGTGTGCAAAACTTAAAAAGCATTATGCTAAAGTTCATCTAAAATATCACTTATCAAAAATTATATAGTAAATTAATACATGTATTAAATTGTAAAAGATTTTCTAGGCTTTACCTGATACCAAAGGATATAGTTGTGTTTTTGTAAGAAGACACATATATACATAAAAAACATTATTGGAAAAGATGGCATTAGAAATGCATGTGGAAAAGACAGATATTTAAATGAAAAAGTCACAACTATTTTATTAAAATATTAAAAAGTACAAGCCACAGAATGAGACAAATTATTTGCAAACTATCCATCTGACAAGAAATTAATAATCACAGTGTACAAAGAACTGAAACAACTCTACTGAAAAAGAAAATCTAATATTCTCATCAAAAACATGGGCAAAAGATCTCAACAGACATTTCTCAAAAGAAGACATACAATGGCAAACAGGTTTATGGAAGGTGACCAACATCACTGATTATCAGAGAAATGCAAATCAAAACTACAGTGAAATATCATCTCACCTTAGTTAAAATGGCTTTCTTCCAAAAGACAGGCAATAACAAATGCTGGCAAGGATGTAAAGTGAAAGGAATCCCTCATGCACCAATGGAAGGAATATAAATTAATATAATCACTATGAAGAACAGTTTAAACTTTCCTCAGATAAAAATAAAGCTACCATGTGATCCAGTAATCCTATTGCTAGGTACATTCCCCAAAGAAAATAAGTCATTATGTCAAAGAAATATCTACACTCCTATGTTTGTTGACGCTGCAGCTGTGTTCACGATAGCCAATATATGGAGCAACTTAAGTGTCCATCAACTGATGAATGAATATAAAAATGTGGTACATATACACAATGGAGTAATATTCCGCCATGAAAAACAAAGATACCCTGTCATTTGCTACAACATGGATAAAACTGTAGATCATTATGTTAAGCAAAATAAGCCAGGCACAGAAAGACAAACATCACATTTTATCACTTATTTGTGAAATTTAAAATTCAAAACTATTAAAGCCATGGAAATAGAGAGTAGAATGATGGTTACTAGAGGCTGGGAAGGGTAGTGGTAAGGTGCAGAGGAAGTAGAGATGGTTAATGAGTACAAAAAAAAAGAATAAAGCCTAGTATTTGTTAGCACAACAGGGTGACTATAGTCAATACTTATTTAATTGTACATTTTAAGAAACTAAAATAGTATAATTGGATTATTTTTAACACAAAGCATAAATTATTGAGGGGATGAATACCCCATTCTTCATGATATGATTATTACATATTGCATGCCTGTATCAAAATATTTCATGTACCCCATAAATATTTACACTTACTATATACCCACAAATTGTTTACAAAAGTTACAAAGAAGTATTCTGTTAAGTAGAGTTAATGTAGAAGAACAAAAAAGAGTTAAAGTATACGGTAAAATTCACTTGCTCACATGTGTTAACGTTCTCTGGCCCACAAGGAAAGGATCCCTTTTTTCCACAATAGACCCTGATAAAATATGATTGATCGAGACTAAAAGTCTAAATCATTCCATCTGAAAACTCACTTTAAAAATTAATACTATGGGTAAAAGATAAAAGAAAGAACTAAGAACACAATTTACAAAAGAATTGAAGATTCTTATAATTAATTGAATTCCTATTGAATATAGCATATTACAGATAAAAACTAGATATCCCACCAAAAAAAATGAGTCCAGTGAAAGGTTATGATTAGAAATTGTCTCTCTTCCGTGTAGTGTGCTATGAGGTAAGAGAAAAGGCAGTTTTTCTGGCTTTAAGAACCAGGCAAAATTTGGAGAAAGCACAGGCACAAAAATGTAAAGAGGTCAACCCAGAAAAAAGCAAAACAAAAAAAAAACAGGCACCAGACACTAAAGGTGAACTCCAAATCATGTGCATGAAAACGAAGCTAAAATCACTGGTTAAGCCCAGAATTCTAAGTACAGGAAAATATCCTTCAAAAATGAAGACAAAATAAAATGGCTGCACGTGAAAGAAAACTAAGAATTTGTCATAAGCAGATGTACTTTACAATTCCTGTTAAGGAAAATTTCTCAGGTGATGGTAAATAATATCATATATATAGAGAAAATCTAATCTTTCAAAAACCATAAAGATAGTTTATAATAGTAAATATCATTAATACATTCTATAAATCATTTATGGAATGAAAGTATCAATTTTACCCCAAACCCTTAAGAAAATGTAGGAACAAGGAATACTTTTCCACTTATTTCATAGAGCGAATATAAACTTAAATAGCAAAATGACAGAATTACACCAAAAATATAAATAAAATAATATTACCAATAAATATTTCTCATAAACACATACCCAATAGACTTAATAACTTATTAGTAAGTCAAATCTCTATATAATACAGATATAAGAATTTTCTAAAAAAATGAAAAGTTTAAGATCCAAGGAACAAGTTATAATTTTCCAAATTAACACAATAAAAGAGAAAAAACTGTTTGATAATTATCACAAATGGACAAAAAGCATTTTTAAAAATTTTGTATCCGTTTGTAGTAATAACTTCTAATTTGATTAAGGTCATATATACCAAAACCCTAAAGGTGACATCAAACTTAATGACCAAATACTGAAAGCTCTTTCCCTAAGATCAGGGAATGACAAGGATACCTCTTCCATTCAACTTTGTATTAAAGATATAATACCATAGCAATAAGGCAACAAAAAGAAATGGAAGACATAAATACTGAAAACAAAGAAGTAAATATATAATAATTTGGAGATGATATTGTTTATACAGAAAAATCTTAAGCAACCTATTGTGCTGTTGTGGATGTGGAGCTTCTGATAAGGAGAACTGATTATATTTCTACAAGAAAAATCCATGTATAAGTGGATCTATGCAGTTCAAACCTGTGTTACCCGGGAGTCAACTGTATATACTAGTGGTAAACAATTGTAAATTAAAATCATTGTAATACCATCTGCATTAGTCCTTTCTCACACTGCCATAATGATACTACCTGAGACTGGCTAATTTATAAACCAAAGAGATTATATTGACTCAATTCCACATGGCTGGGGAGGCTTCAGGAAACTTACAATAATGTCAGAAGGTGAAGGAGGAGCCGGTACCTTCCTCACAAGTCAGTAGGAGAGAGAGAGAACAGGAGAAACTGCCACTTTTAAAACCATCAGGTCTCGTGAGAATTCCCTCACTATTACAAGAACAGCTTGGGGGAAACCACCCCCATGATCCAATCACTCCCACCAGGTCCCTCCCTCACACATAAGAATTACAATTCAAGACGAGAAGAAAATCATATCACCATCTAACAACAAAATAGAAATAAATTTAACATAGGATTTTCAGAACCTCTGTGCTGAAAAATACACAACATTGCTGAGAGAAAGTGGGTAAAATCTAAATAAGTATATGTAGAGATATATCATAACCATAGATCAGAAGACTCAATACTGTTAAGATGTCAATTCTCCTAAAATTGATTGGAATATTCAAAGTATTTTCAATCAAAATCCCTGGAGGCTTTTTGATTGAGAATGAAATGCATGAAATGGGCATGCTGAGCCTAAACTTTACATGGAAATGCAAAGAGAGTAGAAGATACAACAATATTAAAAAGGAAACAAAGTTGGATGAATTTATTACCTAATTTCAAGACTTACCATAAGGCTCCAGTCATCAAGACAATGTATTATTGACATAAGAAATGACAAATAGATCTGTGAAACAGAATAGAAAAGCTAGAAATAAACCCACACTTGCACACTGATTTTTATCAGCAGCACTAAAGCAACCCACACATACAAAGAGTGATCTTATTTTTATTTGCATGTCTTATATTTGGAAAAATATTTAGGGATACAGTAAAATTTTTTTTTTTTTTTCTTTTTTTGAGACGGAGTTTCGCTCTTGTTACCCAGGCTGGAGTGCAATGGCGCGATCTCAGCTCACCGCAACCTCCGCCTCCTGGGTTCAGGCAATTCTCCTGCCTCAACCTCCTGAGTAGCTGGGATTACAGGCACGCGCCACCACACCCAGTTAATTTTTTTTTTGTATTTTTAGGAGAGATGGAGTTTCACTGTGTTGACCAGGATGGTCTTGATCTCTTGACCTCATGATCCACCCGCCTCGGCCTCCCAAAGTGTTGGTATTACAGGCGTGAGCCACCACACCTGGCCACAGTAAAATAATTTTTACAGTATCTCATGACAGAGAGAATTAACACAGTTAATTTGGAGAATAATTGATATTATTTAGAAACAAAGAGTATATCTATCTTAGATGATACACACTAAGCACATGACAGTGATTTCCTTTGAGGCTGAAGAAAGTGAAAATGCACCTGTCAGTGATGGAGGAAATGTTCCAAAGGGACTTATTTATCAATTCTATACAACTCTTTGTGAAGGAGAATGTATGCATATATTAGAATATTTTAAATGTTTATATGGTAAAAATAGACTGGAAATAAGTATTAAGTTGTTTGTTCTATTAAAGGAAATATGTGTGTTTGTTGACTATTGATCTTTTTATATTTCTGCATTTTAAATACCATTCCACTGTGAAAAGCTGCAATTGCAGCAGCCAGAAAAGAATACATTCCATCGTATTTATGACTTTTTCAGATATTATTTCATTTCTGAAGTGCAGGAGCTTTTCCCAAGCCTCAACTGTCAATACTGCATTCTCAGATCTCTCACTCTATGTGAACATTCTAATCCTATTACAAAAATGGACTTACTTTAATCCTCTTGTTATCAGGCATTGAATAACCTAGACTATCCCTCCATAGGAGTTTCTCCATGCAAAGGGCTTGCTTTAGAGCCAGAAGATACTTAAGCTCAAGTATCCTCCTTTTCTTTTATTCTGCATAGCACTTCAAGAGTGGGGTGCTTTTCTCTCTCCATTATAATTAGTGAATTATTTTTCTCTGTGTCAGTCAAATCTCATGATAACTAAACTCTAGCATGGTTAACCAAAACTAGATAGAATCCACAGCATGAACAATCTATATTTAGAAATTTCAGGTCTCATTAATCTCCTGGATAAACCCAGAGCTTGAGATACAGGTGGTAACATGGTCAAACTGCTTCTTCTGATTACTTTTCATAGGCATAGCAGATAGATCCCAGTGTGGGTGGGACCAGTTCTTTTTTTTTTTTCTTTCACCTTTTACAAATTTATTTTTATTATTTTTATTGTACTTTAGGTTATAGGGTACATGTGCAGATCATGCAGGATTGTTGCATAGGTACATACATGGCAATGTGGTTTGCTGCCTCCATCCCCCCACCACCTATATCTGGTATTTCTCCCAATGGTATCACTCCCCAACCTCCCCATCTCCCTGTTGTCCCTCCCCTGCCTCTGCAACAGACCTCAGTGTGTGATGCTCCCCTTCCTGTGTCTATGTGTTCTCATTATTCAACACCTGCCTATGAGTGAGAACATGTGGTGTTTGATTTTCTGTTCTTGTGTCAGTTTGCTGAGAATAATGGTTTCCAGATTCATCCATGTTCCTACAAAGGACACAAACTCATCATTTTTTATGGCTGTATAGTAGTCAATGGTGTATATGTGCCACATTTTCCTTGTCCAGTCTATCATCCATAGCATTTGGGTTGGTTCCAGGTCTTTGCTATTGTAAATAATGCCACAATGAACATAGGGTTTCTGCTGAGAGATCTGCTGTATGATGGGCTTTCCTTTGTGGGTAACCTTACCTTTCTCTCTGGCTGCCCTTAGGATTTTTTGCTTCATTTTAATCCTGGTGAATCTGATGATTATGTGCTTTGGGGTTGCTCTTCTTGGGGAATATCTTTGTGGTGTTCTTTATGTTTCCTGAACTTGAATCGTGGCCTGCCTTGCTAGGTTGGGGAAGTTCTCCTGGATAATACCCTGAAGAGTGTTTTCCAGCTTGGATTCATTCTCTCTGTCACATTCAGGTACACCTATCAAACATAGATTAGGTCTTTTCACATAATCCCATATTTCTTAGAGGCTTTGTTCATTTCTTTGCATTCTTTTTTCTCTAATCTTGACTTCTCATTTTATTTCATTGAGTTGATCTTCAATCTCTGATATCCTTTCTTCTGTTTGGTCAATTTGGCTATTGAAACTTGTGTATCCTTCACGCAGTTCTTGTGCTGTGTTTTTCAGCTCCATCAAGTCATTTACATTCTTCTCTAAGCTGTTTATACTAGTTAACATTTCATCTAACCGTTTTTCAACATTCTTAGTTTCTTTGCATTGGGTTAGCACATGTTCTTTTAGCTCAGAAAAGTTTGTTATTACCCACCTTCTGAAGCCTGTTTCTGTCAATTCATAAGACTGATTCACCGTCCAGCTTTGCTCACTTGCTGGTGAGGAGTTGTGATCCCTTGGAGGAGGAAAGGCCTTCTGGTTTTTGGTGTTTGTATTCTTTTTCACTCGTTTCTTCCCATCTTCATGGATTTATCTACCTGTGGTCTTTGTAGTGCTGACTTTTGAATGGGGTCTCTGAGTGGACATCCTTTTTGTTGATGCTGAAGCTATTTCTTTCTGTTTCTTAGTTTTCCTTCTAATAGTCAGACCCCTCTGCTGCAAGACTGCAGGACGTCCACTCCAGACTCTGCTTGACTGGGGATCACCCATGGGGGCTGTAGAACAGTAAGGGCTGCTGCCAGTTTCTTCTTCTGTTGTCTTCATCCCAGAAGGGTACCAGCCAGATGTCAACTTGAGCTCTCCTTTATGAGGTGTCTCTTTGGATATATGGGGATCAGGGAGCTGCTTGAGGAGACATTCTGTTTCTTATAGGAGCTCAAGTGCCGTGCTGGTAGCTCCATTGTTCCATGCAGAGCTGCTGAGAAGTTATGTTTAAGTCTGCTGCAGTGGAACTCATAACCGCCTCTTTTCTCAGGTGCTCTGTGCTAGGAAGGTGGGGCTTTATTTATAAGTTCCTGACATGTTCCTGCCTATTTTCAGAGATACCCTGCCAAAAGAGGAGGTAGTCTAGTCACAGTCTGCCAGCAGAGGTGTTGCTGAGCTTCCACGTGCTCTGCCCAGCTGCTGTGTGAACTTCTTTGTGGTGTTGTTTACAGAGGTAAAGTTAGAACTGCCTCAGTAGTGGCAGACTGCCTGGGTAGTGGCAGATGCCCTTCCCCCCACCTAGCTGGACTATCCCAGGTCTAGCTGTTTGCTGTAAAACTCTCAATCCAGAGCAGTTCGGATTGCTTGTTTTGTTGGGTTGGGGACCCACCAAGCCAGATCACCTGACTCCCCGTCTTAGCTCCCTCCCTTTCAGTTGAATAGGCAGCTCTGTCTCCCAGGTGTTCCAGGTGCCAGTTGAAATGGCTCTCAAGATTTGTGTGAGTTTCTGTGTGGAAAACCCCGGCACCAGCTGAAACAGCCCTGCTGGAAACTCGTTGTGCTTTTCAGCCTGGGAATCTCCTGATCTGTCGGCACTGAAAACTCATTTGGAAATGCAGTGATCACTCACCCACTGCATTGTTCTTGCTGGGAACTGCATTCCTGAGCTATTCCTCTTCGGCCATCTTGGATCCCATCCAGGACCAGTTCTTATAATTGACTGGACTCTGCTTCCATCTTTATCACTTCACAAATAGATAATTCTCAGTATTTCAGGATCCATTTTTTTCACTGCATCATGAATTAGTTAAGATTTCCTTAACAAACATAATAAATGGTAATTAACTATATTATTAAAAATAATCTTATGTTATTGCTCATAATTACACATATTACAGACATGGTTAAAAAATACGGCTCTGTCCCCTTAGTCTTGGTGCTCTATTACCTACTAGTCTTTGTCTTTGCCTAATGCTGTCTTCCTCACACCCTGTTCTGTGGCAGAACTGTTACTTTCTATGTATCAGAGATTTGATAATGACTGCAGGGACTTCTTAGGTACTCTAGCTGTTAATGCTTGGTGTTCACATTTCCACTCTCCTTGCTTTAAAGGTATTTTTATATGTAAAAAATAACATTTTTGCTAACAACTACTGAAACTCTGTGTAGTATTGGGACATAACAATACTCACTATTTTTCTTATGATTTTCAAAACTGCCTGCCCTCTATTATTCTGGGAACAATTTTTCCCTGTGTACACTCTGTTGCAGTGTTCTGATGATTTTTCTTTTTTTCTGAGTTCTGTTATGGACAGTAAAGAAATGGTTTTATTCGATTTGGGGAAGAAGATGTTCACATTTAGAAATGTCAGAGTTGCCACTGCTGTATAAAGTGCCATTGATTATATGATAATACTATTTATTTCAGAAGTAAGCATACTTTGCCTAGCTTAAGTGGCCTATAGTTTTATAGTTTAACATGATTCATTAAGTGTAACAAATTCTTTTAAACAAATCCTACCAGTGTACTACTACTCATTGAAATTCTAAATATCCTTTCATTTATAAGTTCAAATTATACTCCATAGACCTTTTCTTGATTCCCTTTTGGAACTAATGTGCTTTTCCTCTGTATGTACACAAAATGCTGTACTTCTGTACATATAGAATTAATAGTTTGTTATTTGCATTTTTTAAAAAAAATCTACTGCCCTCTTCCAGTTATGAGCTTCATTTATGACTGAAGCTTTCATCTTACCTCTCTGATAATGTAACACATTTAAAATAATTGAAAATCAAAATATTTTTCACAACTCAGTTTTTTGTAAAATACATGACATAGTTATATTTTAAATAAAATATAAGTATAAAATAATTTAAATGTACAATAGATTTTTTTTTACATTAAGGTTGAGATATCAGTACCATAGAAAAACTCCCTCTGTCACTTTGTCATTGTTTTTCAAAATTATATAAATGAAATCATAAAATATGTATTCTTTTGTGGACTATTTCACTCAATTTTCTGTAAAATGCATAATTCTTATTGTGCATGTTCATTTTATTTCATTCATTGAAGTGTAGTACTTCATTGTGTGAATACTTTGCTTTTTATTTCTTACAAAGAAGGTTTTCTGTGGTCCTGCTACCATTTCTGCTGACTACATCTTGAGTTGCACTTTTATTACTTACCTGAGTCCAATGTGACACAATACTCACACGAGTTACAAGAATTAGGCTTATTACTTATAGATAAGCAGCAAGAGACTACAGAGGCCTAGGACTTATGGTGAGCTACTCCCTTAACATTCAGGGAAGCTGTCTAGGGTAAATGTAGTCTCAGCTGCTCCACTTGCATGGCAATGGAGAGATCTTAGGGTTTTATAACACTTTGAGTTTTATACTGTGAGGACAACACTTTGGTTTTCAAACACTGAGGACAACAGGACAGGCTCAGCTAAAGCTTTTTTTTAATTTTTAATTTTAATTTCAATAAGTTTTGGGGGAACAGGTGGTGTTTGGTTACATGAACAAGTTGTTTAGTGGTGATTTCTGAGATTTTGGTGCACCCATCACCTAAGCAGTGTACACTCTACCTAATGTGTAGTCTTTTATCCTTCTTTAATTCACACCCTTTTCTCTGAGTCCCCAAGGTCTGTTGTATCATTCTTATGCCTTTGTGTCTTCATAGATTAGCTCTCACATATGAATGAGAACATATGATGTTTGGTCTTCCATTCCTGAGTTACTTCACTTAGAATAATAGTCTGCAATTCCATCCAGGTTGCTCAGAATGCCATTATTTCATTTCTTTTTATGATTGAGTAGTATTCCACAGGGTATATATATCACATTTTATTTATCCACTCACAGATTGATGGGCATTTGGACTGGTTCCATAGTTTTGCAATTGCAAATTGTGCTACTATAAACATATGTGTGCAAGTATCTTTTGTGCATAATGATTTATTTCTCTCTGGGTAGATACCCAGTAGCAAGATTGCTGGATCAAACAGTATATCTACTTTTAGTTATTTAAGGACACTCCACACTGTTTTCTATAGTGGTTGCACTCATTTACATTCCAACCAACTGTAAAAATGTTCCCTTTTCACCGCATCCATGCCAACATCTATTATTTTTTATTTTTTAAATTATAGCCATTCTTGTACGAGTGAGGTGGTATCATCTTCTTGTTTTAATTTGCATTTTACTGATAATTAGTAATGTCGAGCATTTTTACACAAGCTTGTTAGCCATTTGTATATCTTCTTTTGAGAATTGTCTATTCATGTCCTTAGCCCACTTTTTGAAGAAATTGTTTTGTTTTGTTTTTCTTGTTGATTTGTTTGCATTTTCTCTAGTTCTGCATATTAGTTCTTTGTCAGATGTATGAATTATGAAGGTTTGTTTCTCACTTTGTGGATTGTCTGTTAACTCTGCTAATTATTTGCTGTGCAGAGGCTTTTTAGTTTAATTAAGACCTATCTATTTATCTTTGTTTTTTGTCGCATTTGTGTTCGAGTTCTTGATCATGAAGTTTTTGCATAAGCCAATGTCCAGGAGGGTTTTCCCAAGTTACCTTCTAGAATCTTCATGGTTTTAGGTCTTAGATTTAAGTTGTTGATCCATTCTTAATTGATTTTTGTATAAGGATAGAGATGAGGACCCAATTTCATTCTTCTACATGTGACTTATAAATTATTTCAGCAACATTTATTGAGTAGCATGTCTTTTCCCAACTTTACTCTGTTCTGTCAAAGATCAGTTTGCTGTAAGTATTTGGCTTTATTTATAGGTTCTCTATTCCGTTTCATTGGTCTATGTGCCTATTTTCATATCAGTACTGTAACCAGGTTTTTGGGGTGCCAGGGAGGCACAACTCCCCCCAGAGATTGTTGTAGGTTCTTGGTCTCCCATTCTCTCAAGAAAGAGAGAGTGGAGCCATGGAAGGTGTACTTGTAAAGTAAATACCAGACCCAAAAAGTGTTGCAGAAAAGTGATTTATTTTAGGTAGAGAAAGAGAAAAAAGGAGAAAAAGAGAGAAAACTTCCAGGGAGAATGTGTGGAAGGGGACCCCAGAGGGAAAATCCAGGAGAGAGAAAGACAGCTTCCACGAAGGAGTTCGTGGAAGGAGATCCAAACATGGAGTGCAAAGGAGTGTTGAAGAAGGGGACTTTTAACCTGGGAGGAACCCCTATCTCTTCAAGACCCCTGACCAATGAAAGAAGTTCCTTGGAACTTCCACTGGAGTGATTGAGTTTTGATCTTTTCCTGTGACCATGAAAATTAAAACAAAGACCATTAAATCTCCCACATGGAGAGAGACGGGAGGGGGGACATGGCGCTGGGAAGTTCTTGCCCTTAAACCTATGCCCCCTTGTGTACCTGGAAAGAGAGCACATTCCCTCAGTACCATGCTTAGTATAAGTCGAAATCAGGTAACATGATGCCTCCAGATTTGTTTTTTTACTTAGTCTTGCTTTGGCTATGCAGGCTCTTTTTTGATTCCATATAAATTTTAAGTATTTTTTTTTTCTAGTTTTGTGAAGAATTATGATGGTTTTTTGATGGGAATTGTGTTGAGTTTGTAGATTGCTCTTGGCAGTGTGGTCATTTTCACAATATTGGTTCTACCTACTCATGACCATGGGATGTGCTTCCATTTATTTGTGTTGTCTATGATTTCTTTCAGCAGTGTTTTGTAGTTTTCCTTGTAAAGGTCTTTCATGTCCTTGGTGAGATATATTCATGTTTTTTTTCCCAGCTATTGTGAAAAGAGTTAAGTTCTTGATTTGATTTTCAGTTTGGTTGCTATTGATGTATAGCAGAGCCATGAATTTGTGTATATTAATTATGTATCCTGAAACTTTGCTGAATCATTTTCCAGTTCTAAAAGCTTTTTGAATAAGTCTTTAGGGTTTTCCAGGTATACAATAATATAATCAGCAAACAGTGACAGTTTGACTTCTTCTTTACCAGCTTGGATGTCCTTTATTTCATTCTCTTGTCTGATTGTTCTGGCAAGGACTTCCAGTACTATGTTGAATATAAGTAATAAAAGTCAGCATCCTTATCTTGTTCCCGTTCTTCATGGGAATGCTTTCAGCTTTTCCCCACTCAGTATAATGTTGCCTGTATGTTTGTCATGGATGGCTTTTATTACCTAAAATATGTCTCTTCTATGCCAATTTTGCTGAGGGTTTTAATCAGAAAGTGATGCTGGATTTTGCCAAATACTTTTTCTGCACCTATTGAGATGATCATGTATTTTTTATTTTTAATTCTATTTCTGTGGTATATCACATTTATTGACTTACGTTAAACCATCCCTGCATCCCTGGGTTGAAACCTACTTGATCGTGGTGGATTATCTTATTGATATTCTGTTGGGTTTGCTTCGCTAGTTTTTTATTGAGGATTTTTGCATTTATGTTTATTAGAGATATTGGTCTGTTGTTTTCTTTTTTGTTGTTTTGTTCTTTCCTGGTTTTGATATTATGGTGATACTGGCTTATTAGAATTATTTATGAAGGATTCTCTCTTTCTCTGTTTAGTGGAATAGTGTCAACAGGATTCGTATCAATTTTCTTTAAATGGCTGATAGAATTCAGCTGTGAATCTGCCTGGTCATGGACTATTTTTGTTTTTGTCAATTTTTTAATTACCATTTCAATCTTGCTACTTGTTTTTGGTCTGTTCAGAGAGCCTATATCTTCCTAGTTTAGTCTAGGAGGGTTGTATATTTTCAGGGATATATCTATCTCCTCAAGGTTTTCTAGTTTATGTGCATAAAGATGTTCATAGTAGCCTTGACTAAGCTTTTATATCTCTTTGATATCAGTTTTATTGTTTCTCATATTGTTTCCAGTTGAGTTTACCTGAAACTTCTTTATTCTTTTATTGTTTAATATCACTAATGGTGTATCGGTTTTATTTATCTTTTCAAAGAACTAGGTTTTTTGTTTTATTTACCTTATGTATTTTTTTTTTCAATTTTATTGAGTTCTCTGTTATTTCTTTTCTTCTGCTGGGTTTAGGTTTGAATTGTCCTTGTTTCTCTAGTTCCATGATGTGTGACCTTAGATTGTCTATTCGTGTTCCTTCAGACATTTTAATGTAGGCATTTAATGCTTTGAACTTTCCTCTTAGCACTGCTTTTGCTGTATCCCAGAGGTTTTGATAGGTCATGTCGCTATTACCATTCAGTTCAAAGAATTTTGAAATTTTCATTTTGACTTCATTGTTGACTGAACAATCATTCATGAGCAAGCTACATGATTTCCATGTATTTTCATGGTTCTGAGGTAAAAAGCAGGAGCTTTTTTTTTTTTTTTTTTTTATTGCATTTTAGGTTTTGGGGTACATGTGAATAACATGCAAGGTTGTTGCACAGGTGCACACGTGGCAGTATGATTTGCTGCCTCCCTCCCCTTCACCTATATCTGGCATTTCTCCCCATGCTATCCCTCCCCAACTCCCCACCCCCCCCACTATCCCCCCTCCCCCCCAACAGACCCCCGTGTATAGTGCTCCCCTCCCTGTGTCCATGTGTTCTCCTTGTTCAACACCCGCCTATGAGTGAGAACATGTGGTGTTTGATTTTGTGTTCTTGTGTCAGTTTGCTGAGAATGATGTTTTCCAGGTTCATCCATGTCCCTACGAAGGATGTGAACTCCTCCTTTTTAATGGCTGCATAATATTCCATGGTGTATATGTGCCACATTTTTCCTGTCCAGTCTATCATTGATGGGCATTTGGGCTGGTTCCAGGTCTTTGCTATTGTAAACTGTGCTGAGTTCAACCACTGTGGAAAACAGTGTGGCGATTCCTCAAGGACCTAGAAATAGAAATTCCATTTGACCCAGCAATCCCATTACTGGGCATATATCCAAAGGATTATAAATCGTTCTACTATAAGGACACATGCACACGAAAGCAGGAGCTTTTAAACTTGATATGACAGCTGGGCACGGTGGCGCGTGCCTGTAATCCCAGCTACTCAGGAGGCTGAGGCAGGAGAATTGCCTGAACCCAGGAGGCAGAGGTTGTGGTGAGCCGAGATCGCATCATTGCACTCCAGCCTCGGTAACAAGAGTGAAACTCCATCTCAATAAATAAATAAATAAATAAAAATAAAAATAAATAAACTTGATATGATCCTTTTTTTTTTTTTTTTTTTTTTTTTTTCCTTTCTTTCCCTGTGCTTTTGAGGGTATTACTCAAAAATATTTTCCAAGTCCCATGTTGTGGAGAGTTTTCCCCATGTTTTCTTGTAGTAGTTCATAGGCTGAGGTCTTAGATTTATATCTTTAGTACAATATGTTTTGGTTTGATTTTTGAATATGGCAAAATATAGCAATCTAGTTTTATCTTTCTGTGTATGGATATCCACTTTTCCTAGCCACATTTGTTGGAGAGGTTGTATTTTCCCCAATGTATGTTCCAGGCACCTTTTTCAAAAATGAGTTCATTGTAGACCTGTGGATATTTTTTGGATTCTCTATCCTGTTCCATTGATCTATGTATCTATTTTTACACCAAAACCATGCTGTTTTGAATATTATAACTCCACAATGTGATTTGCAATGGATAATGTGATTTCTGACATTCAAATTGCAAACAGAAATATGAAAAGGTGCTCCAAATAATTGATCATTAATTTTGTGTTTGTCTCTTAGGATAAGTTTTGATATTTTGGGTTTTTTGTTGTTGTATATAAATTTTAAAATTGTTTTTTCCTATTGCTATGAATAATGTAATTGATATTTTGATAAAGATTTTATTGAATCTACAGATGGCTTTGGGTAGTATGGACATTTTAACAATATTGATGCTTCCAATTCCAACCCATGCACATGAAATACATTTTTCTATATTTTGGTCTTTGTTTTTTGAGAAAGAGTGTCCCTTTGTCACCTGGGCTGGAGTGCAGTGGCACAATCTCAGCTCAGTGAAACCTCCACCTCCCAGGTTCTAAGCGATTCTCCTGCCTCAGCCTTCAAAGTAGCTGAGATTACAGGTGTGTACCACCATGCCCGGCTATTTTTGTATTTTTAGTAGAGACAATGTTTTACTATGTTGACCAGTCTGGTCTTGAACTCCTGACCTCAGGCGATCCACCTGACTTGGCCTCCCAAAGTGCTGTGACTACAGGTGTGAGTCACCTTTTTTTTCTTTTTTAGTATCCTCTTCAAATTATTTTATCAGTGTTTTATAGTTCTTAATGCACATATCATTAACTTCTTTGATTAATTCCTAGATATTATTTTTTATTTATAGCTATTGTAAATGTGACAAATTCCTTGATTTTTTTCCTTAAATTGTTGGCTGTTGGCATATAGAAATGCTACTGATTTTTGTATGTTGACTTTGTATCCTGAAACTTATGATAGATTATCTTCTTTGTGAATTTTTGAATTTAGTTTGCTAATATTTTAAGGATTTTCACTTCAATGTTCATCTGGAATATAGGCCTGTAGTTTTCTCTTTATGTACTTTTGTTTTGGTATCAGGATAATACTGGCCTCATAGATTGAGTTTGAAAGTACTGCCTTCAATTCTATTTTTTGGAATAGTTCCAGTTGGATTGGTGTTAATTCTTCTTTAGATGTTTGGTAAAATCAACAGTAAAGCCATCAGGTCCTGGGCTTTTCTTTATGGTTGACATTTTATTATGATTTTGATATTGCTTTGGATTTTTTAATGTTTTAATCTTGGTAGGCTGTATGTATGTCAAAATTTATCCATTATTCTAGGTTTTCAAATTTATTGGCATAGAGTTTATTATAGTAGCCTCTAAGGATCCTCTGAATTTCTGCAGTATCAATTGTAATGTCTCCTTTTTCATCTCTGATATTCTTTATTTGAGTCTCTCTTTATTTCTTAGTCTGGCTAAAGGTTTGTTAATTTTGTTTGTCTTTTCAAAAACTTTGTTTTTCTTTCATTGATTATTTTTATTGTTTTTTTAATTTCAGCTTCATTTGCCCTCTGATGTTTATTATTTCTTTTCTTCTACTAATTTTGTATTTGCTTTGCTCTTCATTTTCTAGTTTTTTAAGATGCATCAGTAGGTTGCTAATTTTGAAGTTTTTCTTCTGTTATGATGTAAGCACTTATAGCTACTAATTTCCCTCTAACTATTCATTTTGCTGCATTCCATAGGTTTTTGTATGTTATGTTTCCATTATTTTTGCTTCAAAATAGTTTTCAAATCCCTTTTTAATCTCTTCATTAACCCGGTGTAGTCATTCAGAAGCATATTGTTAAATTCCACGTCTGTATAGTTTCCAAACTTCAGCTTATTATTGATTTCTAATGTTATTCTACTATAGTCAGAGAAGATGCTTGATATTATTTAAATTTTTTGAATATGTTAAAACTTGTTTCATGGTCTAACACGTGGTCTATTGTTGTGGATAATCCATGTCCTAAGGAGAATAATGTATATTCTGTAACGGTTGGATGAAATGTTCTGTAAATATCTACTAGGCCCATTTGGTCTGTAGTGTAGGTAGACTAAGTCTGAAGTTTGTTGATTTTCTATCCAGATCATCTGTCCCATGCTAAAAGTTGAGTGTGGAAGTCTCCAGATACAATTGTATTGGAGATTATTTCTCTCTTTAGCTCTAATATTACTTGCTTTATATATCTGGGTGCTCCAGTGTAAGGGGCATATATATTTACAATTATTATATCCTCTCACTGAGTTGATTCTTTTAACATTATTTAGTGACCTTCTTTGGCTCTTTTTATAGTTTTGGTCTTGAAATCTTTTTTGTTTCTTCGAAGTATAGATACTCCCTTCTATTTTTGGTTTCCTTCCCTTTATTTTCAGTCTATGTATGTCATTATAGGTAAAGTGTGTATCTTGTAGGCAACAGATTATTGGTTGTTTTTTTTTCTTTATTCATTCAGTCATTCTATGTTTTTGGTTGGAGACTTTAGTTCATTTACATTCAATGTTATTAATATTAAAGAAATACTCCTGTCACTTTGTTATTTATTTTCTGGTTCTTTTGAGGCTTCTTTTCCTTATTTCCTGTCTTTCTTTTTTCCCTTTATTTGTGATTTTCTCTGCTGGTATCTTTCAGTTTCTTGCTTTTTATTTTTTATGTATCCATTTCGTGTTTTAGACTTCAGGTTACCTAGAGGCTTGCAAATACTATCTTATAACTGATTATTTTAAACTGATGAAAACTTAACACTGATTGCAAACTAAAAAGGATGCAGAAAAAAAGAACAATAAGAACTCTACACTTTAACTTTATCCCCCTGCTTTATAAATTTCTGCTGTCTCTATTTATATCTTTTTATATGGTCTATGTTTTGAAAATGTATATAGAATATTTTTTATCAGTTCATCTTTTTGTCTTTCTATTTAAGATATGAGTTTACACACCAAAATTACATTGCTATAACATTCTGTCTTTTTCTATGTACTTAGTATGAGTTTTCTTCCTTCAGATGATTCCTTACAGCTCACTAATGTCTATTTCTTTCAGACTGAAGTGTTCCTTTCCACATTTTTTGTAGTACAGGTCTAGTATTGATGAAATCTCTCAGGTTTTCTTTGTCTGGGAAAGTCTTTATTTATCCTTCATGCTTGAAATACAGTTTTGCTAGATTTACTATTCTAGGGAAAAAGTGTTTTTTGTTGTTGTTTTGTTTTGTTTCTTCAGCACCTTAAATATGTCATGCCACTCTCTCCTGACCTACAATGTTTCCACTGAGAAGATTACTACCAGACATCTTGAAATTTCTTTGTTATTTTTTTTTCTTTTTCTTGCTGCTTTTGAGATTCTTTCTTTATCCTTGACCTTTCAGAGTTTTATTATTAGAAGCCTTGAGGTAGTCTTCTCTGGGTTAAATCTGCTTGGTGTTCTATAACCTTCTTGTACTTGAATATTGATGTCTTTTTCTAGGTTTGAAAAGTGTCTGTTTTTATTTCTTTAAATAAACATTCTACCCATATCTCTCACTCTGCCTCCTTATTAAGGTAAATAACTTATATTTTCCCTTTTGAGGTTCTTTTCTAGATCTGGTAGTAATGCTTTATTCTTATTTATCTTTCTCATTTGACTGCATATTTTCAAATAGTCTGTATTTGAGCTCACTAATTCTTTCTTCTACTTGATTAATTCTGCATTAAGAGATATGCATTCTTCAATGTGTCAATTGCATTTTTCAACTTCAGAATTTCTGCTTGGTTCAATATAATTATTTCACTCTCCTTTGTTAAATTTATATGATTTTGAATTTCTACTCTGTGTTATCTTGAACATTTTTGAATTTCTTCAAAACAGTTATTTTAGATTTTCTTTCTGAACGTTCACAAATCTCTTTCTCTACAGGATTTGTCCTTGGTCTTATTTAGTTCACTAGTGAGATCATGTTTTCCTAAATGGTCTTAATGCTTGTGGATGTTTGTCAGTGTCTGGGCATTGAAAACTTAGATATTTATTGTAGTCTTCACAATCTTGGCTTCTTTGTACCTGTCCTTTCAGGGAAGGATTATTAGGTATTCAAAGGGACTTGGGTGTTTCAGTTTAAGTTTTTAGTCACTACAACCATACCTGCATTAGGTAGTACCCCAAGCCCAGTAGTACTGCTGTTCTTGAAGGCTCCTGGAGATTCTTCTGAATAAGATCCAGAAGAATTCTCCAGATTATCAGGCAGAGACTACTCCCCGCCTTCTTTCTCTCACACAAATGGAGTCTCTCTCTGTGCTGAGCTGCCTGGAGCTAACGGAGTGATGCAAGTACCCCTGTGGCCACCACCACTGGTACTGTTCTGGTTAGCACCTGTAGCCAGCACATCACTGGTCTCACCCAAGGCCAACTCTAACCACTACCTTGCTACTGCCAATGTAAACTCAAGGCCCTATGTCTCTAAAATCAGCAGATGGTAGAGCCAGCTAGTCTTGTGTCCTTCGCTTCTGGATGGTGAATTCCTCCAGGCTCTGGGAATATCCAGAGATGGTGTCCAGGAGCCATGGCCTAGAGTCATAAACCTTAGAAACCTACATGATACTGTATTCTACTGTGACTGGCCACTGAAACCAAAAGACAAAGTCCCTTCCTCTTTTCCCTCCCCTTTCCACAGCAGAGGTGTTTCTCCGTATGTCTATCACCACCATATGTCCATAGTCAGGACTGCCAGGATACTGCTGATCTTTACTTATGGCCCACATGCTCTTCAGTCAGTAGATGGTGAGTGCTGTCTGGCCTAGGACTCATGCTTTGGACAGTGGGCTCACCTCTGGCCCAGAGTAGGTTCAGAAATGCCACCTAAGAGCCACAATCTGGAATTGGGGATCCCAAGAATTCTTCCCCTCTGTGGCTGAGCTGGTACCTAAACAGTAAGACAAAGTCCTCTTTAATATTCCTTCTGCTTTTCTCAAGCAGGACTCTCTCCTCATGGTTACTACTGTTTGGAATGTGCTGGGTCACACCTAAAGCCAACATATCTCAAAGTCTCACCCAAGGCTCATAATATTTACTACCTGGTTTCTGGACACAAGGGCTCTTTAGTCAGTTGATGATGATACCTCCCAGGACTGAATCCTTCCCTTCAATGCATTGGTTTTCTTTCTGGACAAGGGTATGTCTAGGGAGTTCATCCAGGAATCAGGGCCTGAAATGTGGGCATTATGACTGCCCAGTGCCCTATCCTGGTGACTGGGCTGGTATCTAAATTACATGATAAAGTGCTCTTTATTTTCTCCTTTTTTTTTAAGCTGAAAGAAGGGATCTGGCTTAGAGCTGAAAACTGTGCCACCTGTGATTAGAGGAGAAGCATAAGTACTCCCTTGGCTTCCCTGGCTGGTGTCTCTCTAGGTTGCATGCCCCCAAGTCTGCTGGCTTAAAGCCCAGCACAAAACTAGCACTTGCCTAGGAGATGCAGACCTTGTGGCCCAGACTGCCTTTCAATTTTACATAAGACCCCAGAATACTTTAGCCTACAGTACAATCTTGCAGGCACTCAAGTTCTGACTGCCAGTATGGGTGATTCATTTCTGACTACAGCTGTTCCATATCATCTCTCTGTGGATACTGGCTGATTTCTGCCTGGTGTTGGCAGCACGGAATTCCAGCACAAAGTTCTACAATGGCTACATTATTCCTTTCCCAAGTGCACAGATTCTCTGTCCATGCCACACAACCACTGCCCTAGTTTTGGGGAGGAGAGGCTTTGGCAATTCAAGATTGCCTTTCTTACACTCTTCAGTGCTTCTTTAATCAATATTAATTGCTCACTTGATATTTGGCTGTTATACAGATGCTTTTTGGCTAAACAGTTGTTAATTTGATCTTTCTGTGGGAAGGACAGTGGAAGCTTCTATTCATCCATCTTGCTCCATCTCTAACATTCTAATTATTCATACTGTATTAATCTTTTAGAATTATCTCAGGGACTACGACATGCATCTTTGATATAGTAGAGTCTAATTAGTACTTTTATTCCTCCCTAGACAGTGCAAAAGCTGAATTATTTTGATTCTAGTTCCCTCCCTCTCATGCTTTCCACTATCATTTTCAGACATTTTAATTCTGTATAAGTTTAAAGCCACACATAAAGTTCTTATTGTTTTAAAAATTATAAATTTATATTTTCACACATTTTCAAAGGATTTGCATTTTTCTTGCATTTTCTCACTTGCACATGGGTTAATTTTCTATTGTGTCTGGATAATATCCATTCATGTTCCCTTTAATGCAGTTTTGCTTGTAATAATTTATATTCTTCCGGTTTTGATTGGTTGAAAATGCTATTATTTCACCCTTATCTGTACTCATTTCCATGGAGTATGTAATTCCAAGTCAGCAGTTATTTTGTGTAAGTGTTACTTTTTTATATGTTTTACAGTTTCCGTTGAAAAGGCTTCCATCAATCTTAACAGTTGCTCCATCAGCATAGTATTTGTGTGGTGTGGCTGTGTGTGTGTGTGTGTGTGTGTGTGTGTTGTTTGTATTTATTGCTGCTTTTAAGATTTTCAGTTTGTTTTCAATTTTCAACATGTCTACTATAGCACAACTATTTGCAGTTTTCTTTGAGTTCATACTGCTTGGAGTTCATAAAACTTAAATCTAGAGCCAGGTGTCTCATGAGATTTAGAGAGAAACTAATATTTCTACAAACATCACTTCTACGATTTCATTTTCTTTTTCATATTTTTATTCTGATATAAAATGTGTAAATATTTTTACTGCATACAGTATTTCTCTTTTGCTTTTTTCTTATTTCTCTTTATTTCTGTGTGTAATTCAATTATTTAAAAATTGATGAATAAACAAATTCTCTAGTATTTTCTTGTTTGTAATTTGCTATAAAACCTTCTGTTGAATACATAATTTAATTTTAAATTCATTTAGTTTTAGAATTTACACTTAATTACCATTTTCTCCTTTAAAAAGATTTGAGTCATCTTTTTCCTTATAGACTAAATAGCATTTTTAATTTTTCATTTCCTATTCTGTGATTTATTAAAAGTATTTATCATAATTTAAAAAAACTCTTCTGATATCTCAAAGTTCTGGAGTGTGTGTGTGTTTGTCTGTGTGTGTGTGTGTGTGTGTGTGTGTGTGTTTTCTCTTTTGATCTCTCTCCAGTTTTAGGTCATGGAATCCCAATTGTTGGTATGCTTACTGATTATTTGTATTGAATTTTAGACATTGCCTGGCAAAAGAATATAAAGTGTCTCGATGACATTTTCCTCCAGTGATAATTCATTTTCCTTTTGTCAAAAATACATAGGTAAAAGCACATTATCTTGATGCAGTTGAGGCTGTGTTATATGGTTTAATGAGGCTGATATTTTTATGGTTTGTCTATACTCTTAAGGTGTAGTTTTTTGCTCTGTGAATTGCTCTTACGTGATCTTGTCACAGGATTATTGGGGTGTCACTTCACCAGCCAGAAACCTCTGTGGTCAGTGGCACCTTCTGCCTGAGTATTGCTCACACCTGCTGGGCTTGTTTCACCCACTCAGCCTGGCAGGCTACACTAAGCTTGTGATACCAGCCAGATCCCCCACCTGCCAAAGGTGATCCAGGCACTGAGTGGCGAGGGCCACTGCCCACACCCAGGTATGCCAGCTGCTGCAGCAGGGCAGGCATCCACATCTGGATAAGGAGAATGTGGTGGCACCTGAAAGCAGAGTTCCAAAGAGGGTGCCATAGCCCTGGCTCAGGAAACCCCTAGGTCTGGGCTCCCCATAGGGCAGCAGCTCTTCTCATCACCTTCAATGTGGCAAATGGAGGGATGTGTTTCATCCCTGTTGGCGTTACTACTCTTTCAGTGCTGCCATTTAGTAGGTTTTGAGTTCTTGTCATGCATCCAGGAAGAATGAGGTATATCGACAACTAGAGGGTGAGCAAGTTTTGAGTGACAAAACAGCTCTCAGTAGACAAAGTGGGTAGCTTCTTTCCACAGGCAGGTCATCTCAATGAGTGAGGGAGATCCAAAGTGAGTAGCTCCTTCCCACAGCTGGTAGTCTTGATATCTGTCCAAGTCTGGCTGAGTCCGAAGTTTTCATGGGCTCAGAAGGGAGAAAGTGCATGCTAATTTGTCTGTGGGTGGGCATGGGCAGGTCTGAAAGAAGCACCAGAAGTTCTCACTCTGGGACCTAGACTCCACCAAGAACTGTCAGCTAAGCTTCAGGCCATCCATGGCTTGAAGGTAGGGTTTCATCAGGGTCCTGCTCCTTTTTGACCAGGAGCCTGTCTGCCTCCTGCCATCATCAACATGTTGTCCACAGTGCCCAGGCTGTTCATGCTGAGGGGTACCTGCAGGTCCATGCCAAGCTGGCCTCAGTGTCCCCAGCCTCCCTCACTGATTTCATCAGTGCCCAAGGTTTTCAAGGAGATCAAGGCAGTGGGAGGGCTAGTGTGTAAACACTGCCCTGAGCACGTGAACATCTGGTTGGGTTATGACAGTGCCTGAGCTCAGCCTCAATTTTGCTTTGACATCAGAGCAGGCTCAAGGAGTGGGAACAGATATGTCCAAGCCTGCTGGGGCAGGGGGCTTCCTGGGCCCCTGAGAGCACAAGGATGCCTGGGTCCAGAGTTGTGGCTGGGTGGCTGCAGCTATGCCTAGGAATCAGGGGCTCCCAGACTGTGAACTTGGTAGAGGGCAAGGCTCCACCCTCTTCCTGGCCCCCACCAGCTCACAGAGTATGCAGCCCTGGTCATGCCTCTCCACTGCAGTTGGCATCCCCACAGCAGTGGCTCATCTTGATAGCCACTGCTGCTATCAGTCTCAACTGAAGAACTGGGATATTTACACAGTCTTCTCCAACTTAGTAATTCAAGTAACATAAGACTACTGAAATCTTTGCTTCATTTTTTGATTTTCTGAATTGATTCTTAGTCTCTCCACCAGTATTCAGAAGTCTAGAGAACTAACAAACTATTGGGTGGGAATTGAACATAGAAATTTTGGCTCACTTTTCTGAAATTCCATTTTCCTTTGCCCAGTGATTATTTCACATGCACCCAAAATACTATTTTATACTTTAGACTTGGTCTCTACCAATGGAAATGGATATTGGTGAATGTCTTGACATTGCCCTGTTCTGAAATTTCCACTTTGGTAAAACAAGACAATTAAACTCAACTATAGGCCATTCCTGCTACCAAGTTTACTTACTATACAGAGCAGGAAATCCAGAATTCCAGTTGAGTTACATCAGTAGTGTCTTTCATGTTGGACTCCCAATGAAAGCTTAATGTGAGTGAATGAGACTTCAGGGATTGGTATATGAGGTAGTCATGTAGAAACTATTCTGTCTTACAGTATTTCTATAGGTATAGCTTTATGGACTTAGGAAAATTAGCTCTTAGTTACAAGTTACATTGCACTTAGGAATGCCCAAAACAGTGAATCCCCAATAGTAATGTATAATTGGTTCAATGCCAAATTACAATGCAATTTATCAACTGGAAGCCATTTTTATCATAATCAGTTTTGTCTAGTATCATAATTGACCTCTATTAAGTTTACAGCAAAAAAGACATGAAAGATTAACCCAAACTCAATTTTCCAAAGGAAAGAGGAGATTTGAAATCCTTTATCCCCACAAACTGATGGAAAATTAGAGGCTTATTTGGTCTTAACAAGCTATCCTTCCCTCCTTTGGATCCCATAGGTCTTGGTGTCATAGTTGTTCTCAATATCTTCAGTCAGTTTATATATTTTAGCCAGTTACTGATGTATTTAGTTGGAGTGTTAGTGTGTTAGAAACTATTCTACCACTGTGAGATGTGGAAGTAAGTTAAAAAAAAAATTAAAGTTTTGTATAGGTTTTTGAAACATCATTTCTTTTCTCTTTTTTATTGTGTTTTAGGTTTTGGGGTACATGTGAAGAACATGTAGTATTGTTGCATATGTACATACTTGGCAATGTCATTTGCTGCCTTCCTCCCCATCACCTATATCTGGCATTTCTCCCCATATTATCCCTCCCAAATTCCCCACCCCCCCACTGTCCCTCCACTAGTTCCCCCAACAGACCTCAGTGTGTGATGCCCCCCTCCCTGTTTCTATATGTTCTCATTGTTCAAATTCGGCCTATGAGTGAGAACATGCTGTGTTTGATTTTCTGTTCTTGTGTCAGTTTGCTAAGAATGATGGTTTCCAGGTTCATCCATGTCCCTACAGAGGACACTAACTCATCATTTTGATGGCTGCATAGTATTCCATGGTGTATATGTGCCACATTTTCTTTGTCCAGTCTATCATCGACGGGCATTTGGGTTGGTTCCAGGTCTTTGCTATTGTAAACAGTGCTGCAATGAACATTCGTGCACATGTGTCCTTATAATAGAATGATTTATAATCCTTTGGATATATACCCAGTAATGGGATTGTTGGGTCAAATGGAATTTCTATTTCTAGGTCCTTGAGGAAGCACCACACTGTCTTCCACAATGGTTGAACTAATTTACACTCCCACCAACAGTGTAAAAGTGTTCCAATTTCTCCACATCCTATCCAGCATCTGTTGTCTCCAGATTTATTAATGATTGCCATTCTAACTGGTGTGAGATGGTATCTCAACATAGTTTTGATTTGCATTTCTCTAATGACCAGTGTTGATGAGCATTTTTTCATATGTTTGTTGTCCTCATATACATCTTCTTTTGAAAATTGTCTGTTTATATCCTTTGCCCACTTTTGAGTGGGTTTGTTTGTTTTTTTCTTGTAAAACTGTTTTAGTTCTTTGTAGATTCTGGATATTAGCCCTTTGTCAGATGGGTAGATTGCAAAAATTGTTTCCCATTCTGTTGGTTGCCAGTTCACTCTAATGATTGTTTCTTTTGCTGTACAGAAGCTCTGAGGTTTAATTAGGTCCCATTTGTCTATTTTGGCTTTTGTTGCCAGTGCTTTTGGTGTTTCAGTCATGAAGTACTTGCATATGCCTATGTCCTGAATGGTTTTGCCTAGGTTTTCTTCTAGGGTTTTTATGGTGTTAGGTCTTATGTTTAAGTCTTTAATCCACCTGGAGTTAATTTTAGTGTAAGGTATCAGGAAAGGGTCCAGTTTCTTCTTTCAACACATGACTAGGCAGTTTTCCCAACATCATTTATTAAACGGAATTCTTTCCCCATTGCTTGTTTTTGTCAGGTTTGTCAAAGATCAGATGATTGTAGATGTGGGGTGTTACCTCTGAGGCCTCTGTTCTGTTATATTGGTCTATATTTCTCTTTTGGTACCAGTACTTTGCTATTTTGATTACTGTAGCCTTGCAGTATAGTTTGAAGTCAGGTAGCATGATACCTCCAGCTTTGTTCTTTTTGCTTAGAATTGACTTGGTTATGCAGGCTCTCTTCTGATTCCATATGAAGTTCAAGCTGGTTTTTTCCAGTTCTGTTAAGAAGATCATTGGTAGCTTGATGGGGATAGCATTTAATCTATAAATTACTTTGGGCAGTATGGCCATTTTCACAATATTGATTCTTCCTAACCATGAGCTTCTCCATCCGTTTGTGTCCTCTCTTATTTTGTTGAGCAGTGGTTTGTAGTTCTCCTTGAAGAGGTCCTTTACATCCTTGGTTAGTTGTGTTCCTAGGTATTTTATTCTCTTTGTAGCAATTGTGAATGGCAGTTCATTCTTGATTTGGCTCTCTTTATATCTGTTACTGGTATATAGGAACACTTGTGATTTTTGCACATTGATTTTGTATCCTGAGACTTTGCTGAAGTTGCTTATCAGTTTCAGGAGATTTTGGGCTGAGACGATGGGGTCTTCTAAATATATAATCATGTCATCTGCAAATAGAGACAATTTGACTTCCTCCTTTCCTAATTGAATACCGTTTATTTATTTTTCTTGCCTGATTGCTCTGGCTAGAACTTCCAATACTATATTGAATAGGAGTGGTGAGAGAGGGCATCCTTGTCTAGTGCTGGATTTCAAATGGAATGCTTCCAGCTTTTGCCCATTCAGTATGATATTGGCTGTTGGTTTGTCATAATAAGCTTTTATTATTTTGAGATATGTTACATCAATACCTAGTTTATTGAGAGTTTTTAGCATAAAGCATTGCTGAATTTTGTCAAAGGCTTTCTCTGCATCTATTGAGATAATCATGTGGTTTTTGTCTTTGATTCTGTTTGTGTGGTGAATTACAATTATAGACTTGCATATGTTGAACCAGCCTTGCATCCCTGGGATGAAGCCTACTTGATCATAATGGATAAGCTTTTTGATGTGTTGTTGCAATTGGTTTGCCAGTATTTTATTGAAAATTTTTGCATCTATGTTCATCATGGATATTGGCCTGAAGTTTTCTTTTCTTGTTGAGTCTCTGTCAGGTTTTGGTATCAGTATGATGTTGGTCTAATAAAATGATTTGGGATGGATTCCCTCTTTTTGGATTGTTTGGAATAGTTTTAGAAGGAATGGTACCAGCTCCTTTTTGCATGTCTGGTAGAATTCGGCTGTGAACTCATCTGGACCTGGGTTTTTTTTGGGTGGTAGGCTATTAATTGCTGCCTCAACTTCAGCCTTTGTTGTTGGTCTGTTCAGGGTTTTGACTTCTTCCTGGTTTAGGCTTGGAAGAATGCAAGTGTCCAGGAATTCATCCATTGCTTACAGGTTTACTGGTTTATGTGCATAGAGTTGTTTGCAGTAGTCTCTGATGGTGGTTTATATGTCTGTAGAATCAGTGTTGATATCCACTTTATTGGTTTTTTTTTTTTTTTTTTGAGACAGAGTTTCACTCTTGTTACCCAGGCTGGAGTGCAGTGGCGCGATCTCGGCTCACCGCAACCTCTGGCTCCTGGGTTCAGGCAATTCTCCTGCCTCAGCCTCCTGTGTAGCTGGGATTACAGGCATGCACCACCATGCCCAACTAATTTTTTGTATTTTTAGTAGAGACGGGGTTTCACCTTGTTGACCAGGATGGTCTCGATCTCCTGACCTCGTGTCCCCCACTTCGGCCTCCCAAAGTGCTGGGATTACAGGCGTGAGCCACCGCGCCCGGCCCCTTTATTGTTTTTTATTGCATCTATTTGATTATTCTCTCTTTTCTTTTTTATTGTTCTGGCTAGTGGGCTGTCTATTATGTTGATCTTCAAAAAAAAAAAAAAACAGCTCCTGGATTTATTGATTTTTGGAAGGGTTTTTTGTGTCTCTATCTCCTTCAGTGCTGCTCTGATCTTAGTTATTTCTTGTCTTCTGCTAGGTTTTGAGCCTTTTTTTTTTTAATCTTGCTCCTCTAGTTCTTTCAATTTTGATGATAGTGTGCTGATTTTAGACCATTCCTTGCTTCTCATGTGGGCATTTATTGCTATATATTTTCCTCTAGACACTGTTTTAAATGTGCCCCATAGATTCTGGTATGTTCTGTCTGTTCTCATTGGTTTTGAAGAGCATCTTTATTTCTGCCTTCATTTCATTGTTTATCCAGTCAACATTCAAGTGCCAGTTGTTCAGTTTTCATGAAGTTGTGTGGTTCTGAGTTAGTTTCTGAGTTCTGAGTTCTAACTTGATTGCACTGTGTTCTGAGACACTGTTTGCTATGATTTCCATTCTTTTGCATTTGATGAGGAGTGATTTACTTCCATGGTCAATTTTAGAGTAGGTGTGGTGTGGTGCTGAGAAGAATGTATATTCTGTGGATTTGGGGTGGAGAGTTCTGTGAATGTCTATTAGGTTTGCTTGGTCCAGGTCTGAGGTCAAGTCAATAATATCCTTGTTAATTTTCTGTCTCATTGATCTGTCTAATATTGACAGTGGAGTGTTAAAGTCTCCCACTACTATTTTGTGGGAGTCCAAGTCTCTTTGTAAGTCATTAAGAACTTGTGTTATCTATCTGGGTGCTCCTGTATTGGGTGCATATATATTTAGATCATTAGCTCTTCTTGTTTCATTGATCTTTTTAACATTATGTATTGTCCTCCTTTGTCTCTTTTGATCTTTGTTGGTTTAAAGTCTATTTTATCAGAGAATAGGATTGCAACTCCTGCTTTTTTTTTTTTTTTCCTCTCTCCATTTGCTTGGTAAATCTTCCTCCATCCTTTATTTTGAGCCTATGTGTATCCTTGCATGTGAGATGGGTTTCCTGGATATAGGACACTGATGGGTTTTGACTTTTTATCCAACTTGCCAATCTGTGTCTTTTGATTGGGTCATTTAGTCCATTTACATTTAAGGTTAATATTGTTATGTGTGAATTTGATCCTGCCATTTTGATGCTAGCTGGTTGTTTTGCCCATTAGTTGATGCAGTTTCTTCATTGTGTCGATGTTATAAACTTATTAATAGTGACTAACTTTAATGGTCTCAAAATGATATTTTAAATTGTCCAAAAAATAGTTGCTCTGGTCACATATGTATCATTATAAAGTTAAGGTAGTTATATACTTATAAATATAAATGCAATGAGTAAGAAACTTTTTGATACTCATTAATATCTATGTATCATATTGTAACAGGAAAAAATTACTTTATCATAGTACTGTTCCAAGTGTTTCATGTGAAACACAAAGTCATTTATGGTGACTTTGTCATGATGTCTTTAAGTCTTTTTAAATTTTTTTCAAAAAAATAATTTTTGGCAAAAAGTGAATAACAGGATGGCATGTATCACTACGTCTTACATATGAAAAATGATTATTTATCTACCCTAACTTTTTTTCTTTTAAACAAATAATGATTATTCAAGTTGACTCACTTCAATGACCAAAACATATGATATTTGAATATTTTTATATGCCTATCATTGTTTGTACTTCAATATTTTCTTCACATTTATCATCATGTTTTAACTTTTAAATACCTTTGCAACTGGACATATTTATCTGCATGTTGTATTTTGAGGAACAAAGGCACTGAACTTAACAAGCTGTCCTGAGGAGAAAAAGCAAGAGTAGGTCCATTTTTTTTTTCTAGGATACAAAAAGACAAGTCAATTCTTGTTACACTTTTTTTTTTTTAACTGTTCTTACTAGGTGGTTCCTTAAGCAGATGTGCATATTTGTATTTGATAATGAGTTTGCTAAATTAACCATAATATGTAATAAAAAGACATGTGTAAATCAATTATAATTGATTTGTCAGTTCCTGTAATGTATTTCCACCTATGAAGGCATTTTGATTGGCTTATTTTATATGGAAAACAAAAACAGCTTGGTGGCTTCCTTTGAAAACTTCAGTGGTTTTTCACATCACAGAAACACTTATGATTTTATAAGATCATGGTTGTCACAGTTATTAAAATAGAATATTTAAGTCAGGTTTGGAGCCGGGGTTACCCAATTAAATGCGGGATTCCCAGTTAAATGTGAATTTCATTTAAACAATAACTTTTGTAAGTATGCCATTGCATTTATTTGAGATATACTAAAAATCATTTGCCTTTGAAATTAAAATTTGCTGGGTATGCTGTGTGTTTGTTTTTGTTTTCTAAATCTGACAATCTTAATTGCACTTTATTGACAGCTGCAAAAATATTGTTGGTAGAGAGCCTTTTGCCTATACTTGGAAAGTCAAAGCAACTTCTTATTTCCTTTATCATTAAATACTCCTGGAGTTAAATTGAGAAAGTAGTAAGAAATTAGGGTTGTCTCACCATATAAGACTTAATTAAACTACCTAATACATTTATTATAGTACATTGAACTAAAATAACAAAATAATATCCGTGAAGTATTTTAATATGGAAAGGGAACCCATTAAGTATGTTTTGGAATAACTATTAAATTGTTAACACAAAATCTGATATTTCTTATATTTGTCACTTGCAATTTAGATTTCTTTGTATTAAATATAATCCTATGTAAATAATACAATAAATGTTTGCAAGTGAATAGATTATTCAGTGATCCTTTGAATCATTCCCATTTGCCTCCTGGAGGCAAAAATAATTAAAATGCATAATGATAGACAAACATGAAGATGAAATGATTTTAAAGATAAAATGATTTAATATAGTCACCTTCTATTTTAAATTTGTACAGAATCTCTATATCACAAAAATAATAACCAGTAAGGCTGTGCATATGTATTTAGCGAGATATAGTAAATCTATAATGTATATATACTTCAAAATATATTGTCTGTTATTAATATGTAATTTTATCTCTCAATTTAAAATATAAGTTAATAAAAATAAATACAACAAAACAATAAGAATGTAGGTGGGTGCCTTCTAGTTTTGGAACATTCTACACATGTCAAGAGATATCCTTTCTTTGTTTAAGAGGGGAAGATAAGGTGACTACAGAAGAAACTTGCAAAATTGTAAACTTCAAATACTAAAAAACCACAGGTAGATTATTTATATACTATGAAAAATATGCTTATTTCTTTTACTGAAACAGTGTAGATTGTTTAACATGAACTCATGTTATTGATTATCGAGACATATCCTCAGAAATAAATCTGCTGATTTTGTAAATAAAGCATAGAGATATTAAAGACTGAACATAAGATATATTTGCATTTGTTATATTTCTGTTTTCTTGTAGCATGGAAACAAAAATGAGTAGAACTCTCCTTATATCCAGGTTTTATTTGTTCATACTATTATTATGAAATCTACTTATTCATTTGTTATTTTAATTGAAATGAATATAACAAGATGGATTATCTTCTACCTATTAAATGCTTAATTATTATAAACATATATTATAGGTAGAAAATATTTAAAATTCCTAGAATTGTCCTTGGGAAGCTACAGTAATATATAAAAGCTAAAAACGAAAAGACAAAATTGTAATGTGTGTCTCTATGTGGATTAAATAATGTGTTATCTCTAAATGTAAATATTATCTAATATTACTAAAAATACATATATGATACCTTTAAAAGCTTTTCTTGTTAACAAAAATCACATAAACATCAATACATGCAGGGTATGAATTTTGCTACCTCATTTTTTCTTTATTTTAATGGCTTGTGTTTATATGTGTATGTGTATTTGTGTGCCTATTTCTATGGAAAAAAATAAATGGCACATGGATGCATATGTCATATATTTTTTTCCGTAGAAATTTTAGGAAATGCTTATTATAATTGCAAGGTTTTCCTGTCATCAAATAGAGTAGTCTTTCCAAATCTCAGTCCTTTCCAATCTCAGATCTCCTCTTTTAGTATACTGTGATGATCAGATGAGTATATAAGGAAGATATTTCTGAATGTCTTGCTTACTTTTGTCCAAGTATAATTTGGGCAAATGCAATATATTGCTACACCTTTTAAAATTGTAGATGCAGAAAATGTTATTAGGTATGTTAAAACTTGGAGTAAATTCATTATATTTAATATAAAGTGTAGTCTCTTTTGTCTTATTTATTTATTTATTTTACTGAAACCAATATGCGATCTAGTATCTAGTATCATTATAAAAATATCAATATAATTCTTCCTCATGATTTGCCTCCTCCGAAGCCAAGCACTTACTGCATTAATATTCAAGTCTGGTATAAGTCTTAGTGAATCTCTCAATTCACATCATTATTTTGTTCATATCCACACTCGTGAAATGGACTTGATAGATAAGGCTAAGAAATACAAAAGAATAGATTTGTTTATATAGAGATTATTTTAAGCTTGCTGGAAGCAGGAGAAAAATCCCAGGGGTGGAAATAAGAAGCAGACAGGCAATCTGTGTGTCTCTCATCTTCCAGCAGTTCCTAGAGGTTATGTATAAGAAGATTAGAAAGTAAACCAGAATTGCAATTTTAAAGCTTTCTAATGAAAACAAATTCACTGTGTTTGATTGCTTATATTTGTCATCGGTTTTGAAAATAGCATACTATGGAACGATGAGTCAATACAATAGAATTATTTACTATATAAATAATTTGGGACAATTTGATTACTGAGACATGGCTAACATTTTCACCATAGTTTTACATTAGTGTTTTAGTGTTCATACTGAACTTAAAAAAAAAAAGAGAAAGAGGTAGTCATTGGTTCTAATAAATGAAGAATACTGGTAGCTACTTATTTTTTATGAATATTCAATGTTAAAATGTGCAATGTCTAGCATTATATATGCTTAGATGTCAATTATTTTTTGCTTACCTGTATTACAGGCTGTATAATAATGTTTTCCAAAATATTGTTGACTTCCATTTTAATGATAGTACAAACAAATATGTGGATAGTCAACAAATGTATAATGAGTGAAGCAAAGAAAGAACCTATAATGCCTGTTATTCTTAGGTACAGTGGGACTCTTTTTAATTTATTGTGCTAAATTCTATTTTCAATTTAGTAAATCCGGGAATCCCATATCCTGTATGGTATCAGTATAAAGGTTACCAGTGAATAATTCACACATAATTTGAGAGGTAGAAGCAAAACAGTGGTTATAAATCTCTGTTGTCATCAGAAGTAGTGATGACAGATACAGTGGTGTGTTTCAGCTTCTCCTCTCACTCTTCTGCTACATGTCCAGCCCATCTTCCTGACTATGGGTCATCTCTACTGCACAACTGCAGCCCTAGGCCTACCAACAGACACTAAGCAGTGATCACTATACAGAGACAACAGTTTCCCATAAACCACTCCACAAGCTTCCCCTATGTAGTCTGACTTTGACAGCTGGATGTACTTGGCTTCCAGCACGTCTCTGCCTTTTCACTTCTGTAGATGCTTTTGAAAGATTAGTTGATGACTTGTTTGATTCTCCAACTCTGTCCCCCAAGACTTTCAGGCCCCTATGTCCTGAGCTCTGCCTACATTGGCATACACTTCCTACAGTAAATACTTTTCCCATAACATCAGATAGTTTGTGCTTCTCTAACTAAAAAACAAACAAACAAAAAAAAAACAAAAAAAACTTTGATGTATAAGCCTTTAGTGGCTTACATTCTGTTGTAGTGTTAAGACTGACACAATTAGTAATTTACGACAGAAAATGAATGAGAATAAAATTTAGTTATGTTTTATTTAAAAATATATTTGGAAGAGCCAATGAGCATTTGAGTAATCATAGAAGGCTGAAAGGAGAGAATGCTATTTTAGTTGGGTGTTTCATGATAGATGGAAGGTAGAGGAATAGAGTCCAAAGGGAACATTATAGGAAGAGAAAATATATTGAAATGTATAAAAGGAGTAATGAATAAAGAATATCCATAAAAAGGCAAAGAGAGAGAGAGTTGATTAAACTTTTTGCAATATTTAAGAAGAATCTGAAATGAGTTTAAGTAGGAACAATAGACAAGTTTAAGAAGGTCTCTGAAGTTAAGAAAATTGCTGAAGGGTTGGGTTTTTTTTGACAAGTTCCTATATATGGAGAAGGGCCATGGTGTTGTTTAAGTACAGATAGATGTTGCATGTCAAATTGTCAATTTCCAACTGCTGCAGACATACGGATTTCTGAACATTTAGATAATCTCTGTAAGTACTCCTCTGCTTCTGTTAGATGAATCCACTCCATAAGCCTGCTCACCCAAGTTCCTGTTGGAGATACAGTATTTACACCTCAGGGCATAGCTCTCTGTGAGAGTTCAGTCACAGTGGTGGCAAAAAAATATTAAAGGAAAAATATTAGAGATAGTTATAGGATATAGTCACTAAGCCCCCTTGGAAGGTCAGGCTAAACTGCTTCAGGAAAGAATGGGCTGCAGGCAGCTAGTTCTTTTATCATGAGGCTTCAAGCATAGGGCAGTTAACAGGGGAATGCAAAGGAGTTTATCTAAATGGCTTATGGTCCTAAGACCAACCTTTGCCCACCCGTGCTTGACTCCCTTTTACTCAGGGGTTCAGCAGAGTTTATTACCCACAAATGGTGTTTGCTTTAGGCTTTGGAACCTGGCCTTTAATCTTCACCCTCTAGTGGTGTTGACTCAAAGCCTTTGTCATTGAATGTGTGCTGAATAAAAGCCAGCAAGGCCAGGGAGTCAGGGCTGGTGGTCGTTAACTCCTTTGGGTGAATGGCCTGGACATCCCAGCCTGCTCTTTCACTGTATTCTGTGTTTGAGTGAATTTATTCATCCATTGTGGGCTCAGGTTCTGCCAGTCAGACTCCAACAACTCTCTTTTTAAAATATTTTGCTGTTGGCTGCTAAGAGGTCTTGGAACCTGGCCTTTAATCTTCACCCTCTAGTGGTGTTGACTCCAAACCTTTGTCATTGAATGATCCCTTCTTGCTCTCAGATTTCACTTCATTATTCTCTCCACCTTCATCTTTATTCACTCTGCCTGATCTGTTATTTATGATATGTTACATGAATTTTGCAATTGTGCCTGTCTTGTAGTTTGACCAGGTATGAGGTAGACTAGGAAATACATACATACATAGAAGGTAAATATACATAGGTAAATACATATACACATTTATATTTACTTATCAAAACTTCTTTTACATTATTCTTATCAGAACAGAAATTGACTGGGCACAGTGGCTCATGCCTGTAAACCCAACACTTTGGGAGATGGAGGTGGGAGGATTGCTTGAGCCCAGGAGTTTGAAACCAACCCAGAAAACATGAGATCTCATCTCTACAGCAAACAAACAAACAAACAAAAATTAGCCAGATGTAGTGACACATTCCTGTAGTTCCGGCTACTCAAGAGGCCAAGGTGGAAAGATTACCTAAGCCTGGGATGGTGAGGCTACTGTGAGTCCTGATCACTCCACTGCATTCCAAACAGGGCAACAGAGCAAGACATTGTCAAAAAAAAAAAAAAAAAAAACACAGTTAATTGCTGATATATTTAGCCACATTTAACTGGAAGTAACACACAGTTTTTAATCAATTTATGTTTTAAAGTTTAGCTTCCTGAAACTCACATATGTTATTCAAATTTCACTGCTTCAGTGTTACACAGTACAGTCCAATACTAGTCATTGACCTTCTCTGGATGCATTATTCTATCTGTCAGTGTGACTTTTGAGTAAACAGTTATAATGATTAGTGAAATTTATAGTTTTATTTTTCTTTTAGAATCAGATAGATTAAGCCTTTTACCTTCAGTATTTCTCTCAGGATATTTAGCCGATATATTATCTTGTACTATACTATTAGAGCAGCTTTCTGTCTCATCTGTATCTGTAACCACTAGTAATAGTTATTTGTGATATTTTCCAGTCTATTAGGAATACTTTCCTTTCCCACTTCCCATTCTCCACTAACAACAGAGTATACTTTAAATCCACATTATATAATCTAATACGTACTGGAGATTTTTTTAGTAGAATACTAGTATAGGTTCGCATTCTTCCATCAAGATAAAATTTAAAGACCAACCACTTCCTTTTATGTATTACAACCATCAATTTAGTTTTACCTATTTCTACAATTGCCACTAAGTTTTCTCTTCCCGAATTTGATTAAGGACATATGATTTTTATAATAATTTATTTTGGCAATTAATTATAATTATTATTCTCATTTCAAAGCTCACATTTTCCCAATTTGGTCATTTAAATATCTTTAAAATTTAAATACCTTTAAAAATTAAATATCTTTAATTTTTATTTTGATGCTACCTGGATAGTTTGAAAGCATCTTGTAATACTAATCATTATTATGTTAATCTGGATTTGTCCCTGTCAAGAGGTATGATATCAAGCACTGCCAAAGAACATTTGGTTTATTAAAGTATTATAGTATTGGAAACCAAATGTGGTTATAACATTGAAGTGTTCTACATGTATAGTGATGATAGCGATGATCACAGCATCTGTGGACTCTTAGGAGGCAGGACTAGAAAAGGTGAACCACATACAAATCATAAATGTATATTTATACTTCTAATTTATCTTCACATTATTTATTCTTATATCTTTTAGTATAAAATGCAATTTGCATTTAAAAATATTTTACATGTTAATCACCTAATTGAAATGTAATATTTTCTAGATGTTACAAATTTGTTAATCTTTACAATATTAAAAATGAATGTATTTAACAATGTATTGTATGGACAGTATTATCAAATACAAATAATTGTGGTAATTACAGATCATCTGTTCCTTTTTAGGTATACAAAAAAAGGGTAATATGGTGCATCAGATTTTCCAGACATATCTAGTCATTCCTTGAGAATACATAAGCCATTATTAAAAGAGCTCCAAAGGTGTCATAAATATTCACTTATAAATATTTTTATTCTGCTGCAAATTTTTTTTTTTTTTTTTTTTTTTTTTTTTTTTTTTTTTTTATTGCATTTTAGGTTTTGGGGTACATGTGAAAAACATGCAAGGTTGTTGCTTAGGTGCATACGTGGCAGTGTGATTTGCTGCCTTCCTCCCCTTCACCCATATCTGGCATTTCTCCCCATGCTATCCCTCCCCAATTCCCCACCCCCCCGCTGTCCCCCCCACTCCCCCACAACAGACCCCCATGTATAGTGCTCCCCTCCCTGTGTCCATGTGTTCTCCTTGTTCAACACCCGCCTATGAGTGAGAACATGTGGTGTTTGATTTTGTGTTCTTGTGTCAGTTTGCTGGAAAAATGTGGCACATATACACCATGGAATATTATGCAGCCATTAAAAACGAGGAGTTCGCGTCCTTTGTAGGGACATGGATGAACCTGGAAAACATCTGCTGCAAATTTTTATGCATTAACAATTAAAAACATAACAAATGAATGTTTCAATACTTTATTTTTCTATAAATACACATGCACATATATTGTTTTATATTTATTTATATGTATATATGTAGGCATCTATCTGTATGTATGTGTACATATATTAATGTTAATTATATGTCCATATAAAATATAAATTGTTGATTAATATATTTTTGTGTAATATATACTAATATCTCCTATTTTTTGATTCCAGTAGTAAAGTGAGCTTATTTTATTTAAATATAAAAATGCTTTTAGTGGTTCTACTTCCACCGAGGACACCTGATGGAATTTGGGTCAAAAGGAATGTCCCCTGTGCCAGCACGGCTAGTAGGTCAGCCCCCCTAGCCTGTTGCAGCCAGACCCTGGTCTCTGGTACCATCCTGTAGGGCTTGGAAGCTACACAGAGGCACTAAGAGATGATGGAGGGGAGTGTCTGAAGGCAGACACCTTCACAATACCTTTATCTCCTTTGACTTTGCCCCAAATTTTAGTTTTTTGTAAAACATTCTTTTCTAAAAAGTAGCTTTTTTAGCAATATTATCTGAAAAATTAAGCCATTATAAGTCATTCTCTACATGTAATAAATATTCTTCAGTAACAGGATTCTTTAGGGTAAAACATTTAATCATATTAACTTTTTCCATTAACAAAATCACGTTTTTTTTTAGCAGTTTTGCCTGCTAAAATAAAAAGCTAAGCTTCTTGGCTTTCTAATTTTTTACTATATTAGTTTTCCTTAAAGACATTCTTAATACCTCATGTTTATTTGTGTATATGTATATGTGTATAAGTATATGAAAATATAAGTTTTTACATATGTTTCTTACAAGGTTATAGAAACTATTGGCAGTTTTCTAAGTACTTAAAGGACGAATTTGTTACTGTTTCACCAATATTCTTCACTAATGCTCTGAACCTCTTTCACAAAAATATATATTGTCTGAAAATAGAATTTCAATACATTTAGAAAGCCATGTGCTTTAGGCTTCTTTTTATATCATCAACTTACATTGCTATAAATAGAAAATCATACTTCGATAAGTAGTAACTGGAACTGAAGTCTTTATACAATTGAGCTATTCTAGAATATAGTCACATCTCTAGTTTTGTACTTCCCTTAGCTACTTTAAAAGGTAAAGACATTTACTATTTATTTCAGGACAGGCGTTATTGCAGCTGCCAGCACCAGACCTGTGCTTGTATTGGTACTTCATGTTCCTTATTAGGTTTTGTGTAGAATAGTTTCATTAATAATGCCTCAAGTGGCCCAATACTATACATTTATTCCACATGCTCTAGCACATTGTGGTGTATTATATTGTTTTGTAATGTTTAAATTGCATACAATATTGAAATGATCCCAAGTTCAATTCTGTGGTGCTTATTTTATCTCAAGTTATCCTTAACTCCAAAAGTATTATTTCAGAAGACTAGAATTATTAAAACTTTGCCATATTGGAAGCCTACCTTTCATAATTCAGTTTTATGTTTCACTGATTATATTAAAATTTCAATAATATAAAATATTTTATAGCACAGATGAGTCTATTTTATCCAGATATGATGAAGCCTAATTACTAAAAAACTTTTTAAAATTTAATTATAATTTGATCTCGCATTTATTACTTAGACAGTCTAGGCAATGGCTAATATTTTTATATTAAATTTCCAGACTGTACAAAATAAGAAAACTTAAATTGATTTTTCTAAACTCAGAAATAAGGCAAATAACATGTTTATTCCTTTACATTGAATTCTACTACTGTGTCATAATCCGTGATAGATTCTAAAGACAACATTTTTATCAAATAATGAAATTTTCTTCACAAACTATGAAAGATTTGGGGGAAGACAGACATCACACAGAATATCACTCAAATTAAAGTATATTTACAAGTGGATTGATTGCTATGAAAGTTAATTATACGATTTTATTAAAGCTCTCATCTTGATAGTTATTAATATAAAATAAAGAAACAGAGATCAGAAAACTTCTTGAAGACTTAAGTAAAAGGGATTACATGACCATATCTCTCTGAAACAGATAAAAGCAAGTAAATATGAGCTTACTTTAAGATTACAAGGAGTTATTTACATACCATGACATAATTTCCAGCAATGTCAAATATGACATCTGATGATTATTAATCATAGGGGATAAATCAAGCATTTGATACATTTATTTAGACACCAAACCATTTTTGAGAATTCCTAGTGCTGCAGGCAGCATGCAAATAGTAGGAATACCAGCAACACATGTTGGTTCTGTACATCCATGATCTTACGATCTGTATGACAGGCTGATACATATTGAATGAATGTAAGGCAGTATGACAGTAACAGGACAGCAGTGAAAGAAAAGCATCACCATCTTACTCAGGAGAAACCATCTAGTTTAATTTTGCTTGCTTGTTTATTTTCTGGAACAAGAAGAGAAAATATTTTCTGCTGAGCCTCTTAGGATGAATGAGGGTGAAGCTTAAAATAATACATGGAAGTGTATGTCAGGAAGGAGAAACAGCACTAACAAGGTATGTATATATGAGAGTATGTGAAAGAGTTAGGGAATTAGAAGGACTTGATGTATTGAGCTCAGGACACCTGGAGATAGGAGGGGGCTGGAGCCTGGTTAAACAGAGTATCTTTCTTCAAGTAATATTGCAAGGTGATTGAAAGTGTGGTCCCCGGAGTTAGAACTAAAGCAATTCTCAGCACTTCTTATGATATTGTAACCTCAGGAAAATTACTTAAACTCTCAAGCAATAGTTACCTCTCTGTAAATTGGGATAATCCTATCAATTTATTTATATGACCTTGGGAAAATTAAATGAGGCAATGAACTCAATAAGTTTAGCACAGCACCTGGCAGTATCTGTGCTGTGACTAAGGTTGCTATTCATATTGTTATTTTTCATACACTATGCATTCTGTTTGTCTTAGAACCCAATTTGAGAGAAATTATTAACTTTTGCATTTAATATTTTGAATTGTGTTTACACATTTGAATGAATTTTAAAAGTTCTTATCCCAGTAAAACAACTAATTAAACACAAATTATAGTCCCAAATAATAAAAAGAATTTTCTGAATTAAGTTCCTTTTAAATAGAGTATATGATGACAGCTACACTTTAACAAAACCACTGGTTAAAGTGAAACAAATTTACAAACTTTTAAATCTGTATATAATTTGTATTTTTTGAACATTTGACTGGCATATGTGAAACATAAAAAAATAGAGCCACACAGGAATTTATTTACCCAGTTGCCTTTATTTTTTATTTTTTTCATTGTCTTTTTGACATCAACTTCTCAGCAAGATGGTTACAGTAGCTATGGTGCCTATATAAACTCAATGCAGTGCAAAAATCTCCATACACAAATTCATATCCATAGGCAGAAATTCAAAGGTAACTACTGTGTCACAGCATGTGAAGCATTCTTTTACAACACACTGATACACATCAATCTCTTTATAATAGCCAACAATAACCACTCAAACCAGCATGTACTCATTCTCTGAAATTCTCTTTGGACACAAAAGTGCCTTGGTTCCCACTAACCTGTACCTCCTCAATAGATTCTAATACTGTATGTTATGCATCAACAAACTTAATTTCTTTTTTGATTTTTGAATCAGGTAACCAAGATCTAATTTACTAATGATTCCTGAATGCTTTTTTTATTTATGGTTTGGGGCTATTTGCATGACACTCATTTAGCAAATTAATGTAGATGAAAAGCAATAATTTTACAGATGTTTGTTGCAATCATGCTGTCATCCCATATTTAAAATGCTAATCTATTGACATCTATTCATTAGAGATGAGCTCCACTTACTTTGTAACATTAGTGTTTTATAACCTGGGGTGTTTTTAAGTAGGCTGAGTGAGAGTCAGAATTTAACCATCCCACTCAGAATGTATTTTTAAAGGGTGAAAGCATTTTGTTCCTTATTACTTTAAAACTGTTCTCCATGCTGACATACTCAATCTTTGACTGAATCTTTACATTAATATAAACAACAGCACTGACTAGGTACTTATATTAATTTTATATTTGAAGTAGCAGAAGTCTGGTTATCTGGCTTCAGAAACAAAGGGCCCCAATTGCCTGGCAAAATCCTCAGAGATTTCAATATTCTAATCAAATGAAAGGCAGATATGTAGAAGGACACAAAAAAGGACTAGGACTAAAATTGAATGTCACCAGAATTCTCTGTCCCTGGTTGGAACTACTTGGTGTAAATCAGTTCTATTCTCCCTGTGGCTTTGTTGTTGGTGGTGCTGTTATTTTCAAGGGACTCACACTCTTATGAAGTGACTTGTCATCCTATACTAGAGCCAATGCAAACGCCTGAACTAATCAACTGGAACAAGAGGTCGGGATAACACAAAAAACACTGCGGCTCACTCTGGAGCCCAGAAAATGGGATGAGGGTGGGGCTGGGGACTCATGTCCCAGAAAGACAGTGCTGCCAGAAAATCCACAGAACTCAATAAATGTGAGAACTAAATGTATAGAGATGATCTTCATTTCTTTATGTTCTTTGAGATATAAATGTCTCAGAATAATGCAATCTTACTATTTTCAAAATTTATTTTATTTTTAAAACAATCATATTATTAAAATGTATCATATAGGTATTTTCTGTCAAGCCTTATCATATTCAAATATGTGAGTATTTATACACATGATTTCTATATACATATATACCTATATACATACACATGCATACATACACAATTTAGGATATATGTATAAAATATACAATAAAATTAAATATGTATAAATTTAACTATATAAAGAGAATAAATGTATTCACACCAGCACTTTTTCAATGCTTTGGAAAAGTTATTTAAATATATGTAATTAGATTTAAATTAAGTAATCATTTTTATTATATTTCATTAAGTGGTTTTGTCTTTGTGTTCTAGTCTAGCCATTGTAAGTTTGGCTAATCCACGACTGGGTGAATTATCATGAAAGACTATGTTGAAGATGATGAACAAAGCAGTTAGGTAAATTGGTGTGAATAGAACTTTAATTTTTAAATTAGTCAAAAAAAATCCCTACAATAATATTTTACCATTTGACTTCATCTTATAACCAACATTTGTTTATTCATTTTTTTTCATACAGGCATTATGGACAAAATCCTATACTAACACTAAGAAATTAAAATTGATTTATCCACCTTCTGTTTTCTTTTTCTTAACTAAATTTCCTGAAGTTATTGTTTATACATGTTACCCTGTCTCAACCCTGAAGACTTCAATAATTCTTAAAAAAGTTGAAGTTGGGTAAAAGACTAACCAAGCTATCTAGTAGCTGGTTCCCTCCTAAGTTTCCCTCAGGATAGCTGGCACTCTCACAACCCTCCCACCCCACAATAAAAAAGAAAAGGGAGAAGAATCAAATAGATGCAATTAAAAAAATAAAGGGGATAGCACCACCAATTCCACAGAAATATAAACTACCATCAGAGATTACTACAAACAACTCTATGCACATAAAACAGTAAACCTGGAAGAAATGGATACATTCCTGGACACTTGCACCCTCCCAAGCATAAACCAGGAAGAAGTTGAAACTAAAACAGACTAATAACAAGGACTGAAGTTGACATAGCAATTAATAGCCTACCAACCAAAAAAATCCCAGGTTCAGTTCACAGCTGAGTTCTACCAGACATACAAAGAGGAGCTGGTACCACTCCTTCTGAAACTATTCCAAATAATACAAAAAGAAGGAATCCTTCCCAAATCATTTTATGAGACCATTACCATCCTGATACCAAAACCTGGCAGAGACTCAACAAAAAAAGAAAACTTCAGGCCAATATCCATGATGAACATAGATGCAAAAATCTTCAATAAAATACTGGCAAACCGATTGCAAGAGAACATCAAAAAGCTTATCCATTACGATCAAGTAGGCTTCATCCCAGGGATGCAAGGCTGATCCAACATATGCAAGTCTATAAATGTGATCCACCACATAAACAGAAGCAAAGACAAAAACCACATGATTATCTCAATAGAGGCAGAGAAGGCCTTTGACAAAATTCAACAGCCCTTTATGCTAAAAAATCTCAATAAACTAGGTATCGAAAGAATATATCTCAAAATAATAAAAGGTATTTATGACAAACCTATGGTCAATATCATACTGAATGGGCAAAAACTGGAAGCATTCACTTTGAAATCTGGCACTAGACAAGAATGCCCTCTCTCACCACTCCTATTCAATATAGTATTGGAAGTTCTAGTCAGAGCAATTAGGCAAGAAAAAAAAGATAAATTGTATTCAATTAGGAAAGGAGGAAGTCAAATAGTCTCTATTTGCAGATGACATGATTTTATATTTAAAAGACCCTATCATCTCAGCCCCAAATCTCCTTAAACTGATGAGCAACTGCAGCAAACTCTCAGAATACAAAATCAATGTGAGGAAATCACCAACATTTCTATACACCAATAACAGACTAACAGAGAGCCAAATCATGAGCAAACTGCATTGACAATTGCTACAAAGAGAATAAAATACTTAGGAATACAGCTAAAAAAGGATGTAAAGGACCTCTTCAAGGAGAACTAAAAACCACTGCTCAAAGAAATAAGAGAGGACACAAACAGATGGAGAAACATTCCATGCTCATGGTTAGGAAGAATCAATATCATGAAAATGTCCATACTGCCAAAAGTAATTTATAGATTCAATGCTATCCCCATCAAGCTACCAATGACCTTCTTCACAGAACTGGAACAACCCACCTTAAACTTCATATGGAAGCAAAAGAGAGCCTATATAGCCAAGACAATCCTAAGCAAAAACAACAAAGGCAGAGGCATCACGCTACCTGATTTCAAACTACACTACAAGGCTACAGTAATCAGAACAGCATGGTACTGTTACCAAAACAGAGATATAGACCAATGGAACAGAACAGAGGCCTTGGAAGTAATGCCACACATCTACAATCATCTGATCTTTGAAAAACCTGACAAAAAATAAGCAGTGGGAAAAGTATTCCCTGTTTAATAAATGGTGTTGGGAAAACTGGCTAGCAGTGGGTTTAGTTTAACCTGACACCTTAAACTAAAATTAACTCCAGATGCATTAGAGACTTAAACATAAGACCTAACACCATAAAAACCCTAGAAGAAAACCTAGGCAAAACCATTCAGGACATAGGCATAGGCAAGGACTTCATGACAAAAACACCAAAAGCATGGGCAACAAAAGCCAAAATAGACAAATGAGACCTAATTAAACTTCACAGCTTCCGTACAGCCAAAGAAACAATCATTAGAGTGAACTGGCAACCAACAGAATGGGAAAAATTTTTTGCAATCTACCCATCTGACAAAGGGCTGATATCCAGAATTCACAAAGAACTAAAACAGATTTGCAAGAAAAAAACAAACTCATCCCAAAGTGAGGAAGGATATGAACAGACAATTTTCAAAAGAAGATGTATATGAAGCCAACAAACGTGAAAAAATGCTCATCATCATCGATTATTAGATAAATGCAAATCAAAACCACATTGAGATACCACCTCACACCAGTTAGAATGGCGATCATTAAAAAATCTGGAGACAACAGATGCTGGAGAGGATGTGGAGGAATAGGAACACTTTTACACTGTGGGTGGAAGTGTAAACTAGCTCACCCATTGTGGAAGACAGTGTGGTGCTTCCTCAAGGATCTAGAAATAGAAATTTCATTTGACCTAGCAATCCCATTACTGGGTATATACCCAAAGGATTATACATTTTTCTGTTATAGAGATACATGCACACATATGTTCATTGTGGCACTGTTTACAATAGCAAAGACCTGGAACCAACCCAAATGCCCATCAATGATAGACTGGACAAGGAAAATTTGGCACATACCCACCATGGAACACTATGCAGCCATAAAAAATGGTGAGTTCATTTCCTTTCTATGGACATGGATGAATCTGGAAACCATCATTCTCAGCAAACTGACACAAGAACAGGAAATCAAACACTGCATGTTCTTACTCACAGATGCATGTTGAACAATGAGAACACAGGGACATAGGGAGGGGAGCATCACACACTGGGGTCTATTATGGGGATGCCAGTGGTGTGACAGCAGGGGGTGGGGAGGTCGGGGAGGGATAACATGGGGAGAAATGCCAAATTTAGGTGATGGGGGATGGAGGCAGCAAACCATATTGCCATGTATGTACCTATGCAACAATCCTGCATGATCTGTTCATGTACCTCAGAACCTAAGGTACAATAAAACAATAAAAAGAAACAAAAAAAAGTTGAAGTTAAAACCCAGAGCCCATTAGCTTGATTTTATTTACCCTATACAAACTTGTTTCTTATGTATGCTTTCAATCATATAACCCATTACTCCTTAAAGTAATCACAATTGCAGGCCAAAAAAACTTTCTCCAAATACACAATGCACATTACCAATTTTATATAGAACAATTATGCCTAGTTGTTAAAATTCAGGCTCTTGTATTATATGGTACAGGGTTCCAGTCAGCTTGGGCATTTGTTAACTGTGAGAATTTTGACAGTTCGTTTGACCCCTCTATGACCCATTTACCCTTATCTGTAATAACAAGGAAATAATAAAAGTACCTACTCAATAAGGTTAGAAGGATTAGAGGGGACAATTAGGTAAAATGCTGAGCACAGTACTGGCACCTCCTAGTCTGTTTCTCCTCCTTCCTCTCTTTCTCCTTTTTCTGTCTAGCTCACCATTACACACCTGTTGATCTCTCCTGGGGAAAACCATACAGACAATGAATTAGCACCTCTCTAAATTCATCATAAGAAATCTTACTTTGGTGCTCAACACTCCACTCCTTTTCCTCTCTTGTTTTTGGTGCATTCACTGCACCTCTTCTGAAGTTACGATTGCACACTTTCTCCTACACACTTTCTCCTTTACTCTTCAAAATATCTGCATCCCTTCAGGCTCGTGGGGAATTACTTTTTGATGAACAACCTGGGAATATAGAATCCTGCAAGTATTCAATGACCAAATGTAGACAATCAAGCAAACAAACAAAAGCCATATCTACGTACATACTCTTTATTTGTTTAAGTGGAGAAAATTTCCCTCTCTTTGCCAATCCCTCACCTGTTCTCAAGTATCCCACTCCACCATCCAGTTGTTCACCAGAATCATAAGATGCTGAATGCCCCCTGTTTTATTGCCTGTTCTTACAGACTCTACTGATGTACTGTCTTCTTATCAGCAAACAAGCTTGTTCTACTTTCTCTTTCCTAACAAGAATAAAAACAGAAAACACTCATAAACAAATCTGATAGTATTCTAAGCTTCTTACTCTAGGGAGATCATATTACATTTTCCTTAAAGAACAATACTCAAAATATTTTTCTGTACTTTCTGAATACATTAATACTTTTTCATTTTCTCCTGCTCAAAGCATTCTGATCTGGTTTCTGCCTACACTGTTCTACTACAATGCCTCTAAGTTGAATTAATAATCACTTATGATTTTTAAACTTTGTAGATATCTTTTGTCCTTATCATAAATTCCAACAGTAATTAATGCAGATGAACATTTCCTCCTTGAAATAGCTGATTTCTATAATACCACACTCTCCAAGGTTCAAATATATTTATTATCTTCTTTGATGTCTTCTCTGGTTACAAGATAAAAGCACCTGAGGCAGAATCACACACGTTTGTGTTGAATCTTCCTCACCTCTTTAATAACCAAAACTGCATATGAGTTTTTGTGTATGATTTTAGAGTTTTAAATTGTGCTAGATGCATTGCTGACAAAAATTAGTGGTAGAGAGATCAAAACAGAATAGTCAAAATTTAAAACAACCAATCTGCTTAGATGAGAAAATCCAATGTACTTATTAATTCAAATTACAAAACCATAAAGTATGAAATGCAATGTGTTTACATTTAATTGCATTTTAAATTGATACAATTTTTGTCACCATAGCTAAAGGCATTTATGAATAATAATGAGCTCATCAGTATGATTCTCTTTCAGTTCTTAATGAATAGGAATGAGTTAATTTATTTTAACTGATTCACCCTTCGTTTCAATTAATCATAAAAACACATGAAAGATAATGCCCTTTTATTATGTCTGAGTTCTTTTGTTTTTCTTTTCCTGATTTCAAAATAATTAGAATATTACAATGAGTAAAGCAAACAGGAAAATGTGAGCTAGAAATTTAACTTAAAAAAATAGAATTTGAAAATGAAATCTCTTTTATATATAAAAATAAAATATTAAATGACACTCAATTTTTAAAAGTATTAATTATTTTTGTATTCTCTAGTAGTTGAGGCAATCAGAATTGATAACCAAAACAAATTGGAATAACTCTATCATAATAAATAGATACAAACTTATATGAATACTAATTACTAGCTTATAAAACATGTTCTCCAACTACTACTCCATTTAATTCTTACAATGTTCTGAAAATAAAAGTTATAATTTCTTAGTTCATTTTGCAATAAAGGAAATTGATCTAGTTTAAATAATTGAGTGAGGACTTTAAGCCTACATATTCTGACTCTGAAATCCTTTTGCATTTTATTCTCGGGAATTCAATAAAGTCAGTATTTAAAAGTGTGTACTCTGGAGTCAGGATGCTGTTTAAAATTCTGGCTCTAGCTTTCTCTCTCTGTTATTTGAAGGAAGTTTCTTTACCTACGAAAGGAGGATTAAACATAGTGCTGAGGTTAGGGAGTTTTGTAAGACTTGAGTTAAAAATGTGAAGAAACTTGCTTCCTACCCACCACATAATAAGTAGTTACCACATGTTACTTATTAGTAGGTCTTTCTTCCTCCTCGTAATTTTCTTCACTATAAAATTTCTGATACATAATATTTAAGGGTAAATGTAGAAAAAATAAAAGGTTAAAGGCTAAAAATGTTAAAAAATATATAAATAAATTCAAAATATTTTAAGGACCCATAATCAATAGAAAGATTGATAGGTGATTATATTCATTAAAAAGTTAGATATTTATTTATTTGGATAAATGTATCCCTGACTTCATATTGTAAAAAGATTTTTGAAGGTAGAATTAAACATTTCATTGTTTGGAGTTGTTATAAGTCACTATCTTTTTTTTTTTTTAAATATTGTGCTTTAATAATAAAGAAAGAAAATCTGTACCCCAGAAGTATTTTGAAACAACCTATTAAAAATCATAAAATCAGGCCGGGGGCAGTGGCTCACGCCTGTAATCCCAGCACTTTGGGAGGCCAAGGCAGGTGGATCACGAGGTCAAGAGATCCAGACCATCCTGGTCAACGTGGTGAAACCCCGTCTCTACTAAAGATACAAAAAAATAGCTGGGCATGGTTGCGTGTGCCTGTAATCCTAGCTACTCAGGAGGCTGAGGCAGGAGAATTGCCTGAACCCTGGAGGCAGAGGTTGTGGTGAGCCGAGATCGCGCCATTGCACTCCAGCCTGGGTAACAAGAGTGAAACTCCATCCCCCCCCCAAAAAAAAATCATAAAATCATATTTTGTTGTTTTTAAATTTTAATTATTCATTTGTTACTAAGATTATATTGCATTTAATCATTAAGAGAAGACTATATCAATGTATACTAAATTATTTATATTTAATATATATTAAATATAAAGAATTCGGTGCTGTCCTCAAGGCTACGTTTATATACTATAACCTTTCATTATTAAATATCATATATATATATACATATATATGTTAGTAATCATAGCCTATTTTAATTGGAATTATTTCCCTAGACTCCAGAATAACTCAAATTAAATAGATGAGAAATGTGTTTCAAGAAAGCTATTTTGCTTGTCAAAGAATAAGAATAAGAATAAGAATGAATTAGAGACTCAAATATTATCAGACTAATCACCTTACTTCTCATTTATGCTCTTTTTTCTGCATCTATTTCTCTCCTTTTTTTTTCTCTAAACAACAGAATTCTCCAATTTTCATGATATTTGTAGGTAAAATGTGGCTTCTCCAAACCTTAAGCCTCACAACTTCATCTACCAGCAATAGAGAGCTGTCCTCTGTATAAAAATTCAAAAGTTTCAGGCAAGGAACTCATTTGCTCATCTAGGGTATTATGCTCAATTCTGGATGAATCCATTTATTCAGGAAATGGAAGTATTGGAGGAACATGACAGTTTCCATTTGACAGCTTGCAAGAAAAAGCAATGGTATACAATCAAATGTTTTATAATATTTTATTTTTAATCCTCAGATATCCACATGACTTACTGATATCCATTAATGAGTAAATTGATTCTAAATTAACATTGTCTTTTTAATTTTTAAACAGTTTTTGCTTCAATATAAAAACTTTGATAGGTTTCAAAAAAGGCTGATTCACCATTGTTTTTCCTTTCCTTCTGTTTATATTTGGAAAAAGGAACTAAAAACTATACAAATGATATAATTTTCTTTAATTAACATAAATAAATAACAATTGGTTTATATATCTTAATAAATTGTATTGAAACAGTATTCCCTTCCATGAGCACAAATAGCTTCTATAGTGGGAGAAAAGATACAGAAATCAAGTAAAGCTACATTTGCTTCTACCCTGTATTACATGTCTGATATATAAAGGCAACGAAAGTCTCACATTGTGTTACTTAAAAAGAAATGGTAACTTTTGAGAGTAGATAGTCTATATCTTTAAGCCCATTGATAGCCATGCAATGTATGGATTTGCCTGGATTTTAAAGCCAGCTTTTGGTCAATTCATGAACATTTGGAAAGAAGTTGTGGAGCTGGAGGCTGTTCATAGAAATTATCTAGAGGTAACCAGTGACATTAGTAATTTTATTTTAAGGAATTAGAAAAAATAAATGAGTGAAAAACATTTTGATCTTTAAAGATTCCCAACTTCTAAAGTCCTAATACTCTAATACTGCTTATTTGAGTAGTGTCTTGGTCTGTGAGCAAACGGAGAAAAATATACCTTGAAATACACAGATTATATATCAATGCATGTCATTAATTTTATTCATCTGTAAATTCATTAAATTGTGAATGGACACAAATGAATTATACATTAGAGGAACTGGTATGCAAACACTGTTTTGTGCTTAGGGACAAACTATACACTGAGTATCTTAGAAAACTTTATGCTAGGTGGACTATTTTATTTATTTATTTATTTATTTTATTATACTTTAAGTTCTAGGGTACATGTATAGACTGTGCAGTTTATTACATAGGTATACATATGCCACAGTGGTGGTTTGCTGCTTTCATCCCCCTGTCATCCACATTAGGCATTTCTCCTAATGCTATCCCTCCACAATCCCCCCACACCCTGCTATTCCTCCCTTAGCCCCCCACCCCTCCAAGCCCCAGTGTGTGATGTTCCCCTCCCTAAGTCCATGTTTCCTCAGTGTTCAACACCCACTTATGAGTGAGAACATGTGGTGTTTGGTTTTCTGTTCTTGTGTCAGTTTGCTGTGAATGATGGTATCCAGTTTCATTCATGTCCCTGCAAATGACATGAACTCATCCTTTTTTTGTGGCTGCTTAGTATTCCATGGTGTATCTGTGCCACATGTTCTTTATCCAGTCTATCATTGATGGGCATTTGGGTTGGTTCCAAGTCTTTGCTATCGTGAACAGTGCCACGATAAACATACATGTGCATGTGTCTTTATAATAGAACAATTTATAATCCTTTGGGTATATACCCAGTAATTGGACTGCTGGGTCAAATGGAATTTCTGTTTCTAGATCCTTGAGGAATTGCCACACTGCCTTCCACAAAGGCTGAACTAATTTACACTCCCACCAACAGTGTAAAAGCGTTTCTATTTCTCCACATTCTCTCCAGCATCCATTGTCTACTGATTTTTTAATGATAGCCATTCTAACTGGCATAAGGTGGTATCTCAATGTGGTTTTGATTTGCATTTCTCTAAAGACAAGTGATGATGAACATTTTGTCATGTTTGTTGGCTGCATGAATATCTTCTTTTGAGAAGTGTCTGTTCACATCCTTTGCCCACTTTTTGTTGGTGTTGTTTGTTTTTTGCTTGTAAATTTGTTTAAGTTCTTCATAGATTCTGGATTTTAGCCCTTTGTCAGATGGGTAGACTGCAAACATTTTTCCCATTCTGTTGGTTGGTGGTTCACTCTATTGATAGTTTATTTTGCTGTGCAGAAGCTCTTAAAGGAGAGAAGGTCAGGGTATATTCTAAAAGAAATTAGCCTCAGGTTTTGACTGAAAAACTGGTTATGATTATATGCCATTATATGTGAATATAATGTGAAATAAAAGTAACATGGTATAATCTTCAAATTATGGCCTAAAGATTGCCAAATATAGCATACATTTCAAAAATCAATATGGTGCATATTTCAGTCAAGTGACTTCAATATTAAGTAATATAGTTAGCCAAGGAAGGAAAACCACAATATGCAGATTAATTTAAAGAGGCTAACTTGAATAGTTAAGGTTTGATATGGCAGAGAGACAAAGGAGCTTGGGACCTAGCTGGAAAGAAGTGTTTAAAGATGGAGCATCAAAATCATTATTTTACAAACTAATTTCTCAACTGTTAATAACAGCTCTACTTAATAAAAAAGTATTTATTATGCATGATGAGGCTGTTTCTCTATTTCTTTTATTTAAATTATAAGTTTAATCCACAATTTTTACAGTTTTGTAAAACAGGATGATTTCCCAATGAAACTAGAAAATTATTCCTTAGCTCTCAATCCCCTCACAAGCCTAAAAATTAATTCAACTAAATATGAAGAATGTTTAAGTAGTCACAAAAACATCTGAGATCTAACCTTACATATAATTGATGATGACACATTTGCAAATTGCATTATCAAAAACATTCCTCTAAGATTAGTAAAAGAAAACAAAAGCTCTCTGCTAATAACTTTTTTGTATTATTAATACCTGCATTATCCACCAGCAAATGATAATAAAAATATACTTTGGAATCACTAAATTTACTACACTCTGTGTCATACTGTGGGTTATGTGGAATTAACATAATCTAATCACCTAAAAATCAGTAAAGTGCAATGTATTAAGTACTAGAAAAAAGTAAAAATAATAAAATATATTTTATCAGGAGGATTATGACAGAGATTCCAGTAAGTGGAAGCGGCATGAACATAGATAGGGAACTAGGAGAAATTAAAGCACTTTTAGGAAGGAAAGATTATTCAAGATAACAGGTACAATATGTACAAATTCAGGTGATCAGAAATGCATCTAAGTTCTGCAAAAGAAATTGTGTATGAAAATGTTTGTACCACACCCATTGTCTAAGAAGTTTGCCATAACTTTGCCAGGCAATAGATAAATGTTGAAAAATTTTATCAAAAATATTATTTTTGACTTGTAGCTACATAGAGTACATAGAGTTTGTTGATGTCAATTTTAGGCTGAATTTGACGAAGCTGAGAATCCAGATACGTTAACCAGTAAAAAGGATTAACTTTATAGTTTAGACAACAGGTGATGAACCTTAGGGGAATGGGGGGTTTAGGTATACTAAGTGAAGTGTATAGAGAGGTTAAGAATGTTCATTTCTAGCTTTCGGTGTTGGACAGTTGTGATGTATATTTTTAAAATTGATACAAGTTTATCAAGCAAATTTAGAGAAAGAGATATTTAGTAGTACATTATGCAGGATGAAACCTGTTTTTGGCATGTAGAGAAAACTTTTTGGCAGAATATCCTGCAGCAATACATCAGAAATGTCTATCTGCAGATCCAGGCAGATATCTGGTCTGAAGATGTAGAGTTAGTATTCATTAGCATATTGGTAAGAGCTCAAAAGTGAAGCATGGATAGGAATAAAGAAATGAATTTATGAAAAACTTGAAGTGAAGAAGGGTGAATATGTAACTTTTGAACAAATCATTTCAGTGGAAAATGGAAAACAGGAGTCAAATAACAAAACATAGATTATAATAAAACAAAAAACAAAGGAAAATGTTATTCAACATTTTTATCTATTTTGCCATAATCTTCCCTGACTATGAGCAGTATAGTTTTCCTCATCTTCATTTTATCAGAGAGCTAGGATATTTGTTTTGTGTTTCTGCCTATGTCTAGTATTCTGTGTTAAATGTGGAGCATATATTTAAATAATTCAAATTCTGATGAACAAGCCGGAAATTAATTAGTGCAAGAACTATCTAAAATATCAGATTTCCATTTAAATTCCCTGTTGAATGGTTTCAACATTTGTGTTCTATTTGAATCTGGAATCCATTTACTGTTTTGTCTCTTGGCATTGTGTTACTTTTTCACAATTTCTTGTTGAATTAGTCATCATGCGTAGACTACTAGAAACAAGTATTATGCATGCCTGGAAATGAGTAAATCTTTTCTGTCATGAGGCCCATAGTGGCTGACACAATCTCTTCTGGAATTGCAGTGACTTTGGCTTTGTTGTTACTATGTTAATTTTAGTACACCACAGACTTCAAATTCCTGTAGTCAAACCTTGTGTTTGCAGGGAGGCTGGTTGACCAGTGGACTTTTCTCATTTCCTGCTCCATCATCTGATGAAGGTCTCCTTTTGTTTACTTATTTGTGTAGCTCTTTATCACTGCATGGAATGTTTACACTTGAATTATTGGTCCCTGCTTATTAGCCTGGTATGGGTGGGAGTGCAGGAAAGTTCTGTTGTTCTGGTTAAGCCTCAGGCAGGCAGGCCCTGTGTGCTGGGTCTTGGAGGTGAGTCCTTTTCCTTTTTCCTGTTCTTACCGCCACTATAGTTCTGGGTTCAGCACATATTCCTGGCTTTTTAATTTTATGTTCATTTACCACAGCTGCATTTATTGTTCATTATTACCCTAGGGAGAAAGCATATGCAGGCCTATATTTTTCCTTCACATTTTGTGATAAATCTACATAGGCACACAATCCTAAAGTCGAAATCAGTTATCATTGTCTTAGCTAGTCAATTAAATTAAAATCAAATATTTGGAAACATTTTCTATGGAATTATTTTAATTCAATTTTAACTACCTGAAGTACAATAAATATGTAGATGAATACATGGATAACTTGAAATTACATAGGTTCATCAGTTTATATGTATGTATTACATGTATAAATAATGGAAACAACATTTTTTTTACTCATTGCTTCCACAGGCAAATCCAGGTCTTCTATTTCCCTTAATAACCATGAACAACATTTCCGAGATGCTCAGGAGTCACCTGTGCTTACAGACACCTCTGCTTCCATCTTCCTTTCTATATTCCCCAGAGCATATTCCTTGTACAAGATTCTATTGAAAACATGCAGTTTTCTCTCATGTTATGTGATCTTTTCAGTGTCTGGATACTGCTTTTCTGGCACTCTCAGAGAAAAAAGCTATTTCCCTGCTGAGGGAGAGTTGAGATTTACCTAGTATGCTAAACCTTGAAAGTACTAAACACCACTCATTTTCATTCAGTTTCTACTTCACTTGGGCCATGCTACAATCTAAACAAAAACTGAAAAAAAAAAAATCCTCAAATATGTGCCTCACATTTAGACCAAAGGAGTGCCATTGTTTATACCTTATCTGCAAAATATGCCCAACAGATTTTCTGGGATAAAACAGAGCTAATTTCTTAGGCTGAAGTATTCTGAGCTCATTAATTAACTAAGGGCTAGTTTTAGTTAGGCATCACATTTCACGCTATTCTACTTTTATTTCTCTCACATTCTTGCTCTCATGTCTTTCTGCACAAAACTTTCTTTTTTCCATAAAACCTAAAAGTTGCTGGTGCTGATCCTTCTGAATCTTAGGAGAGATTCAAACAAGAATCTACTGCATGTGAAAAAAACTGGCTCTAGTAATTAATTTTATTAGAAGACAGATAAGAAAATAATAAATAATTCATATTTGCTTAGAAAATTTGTTTACCTATATAATGTGTCATTCTTTGTTCAGAATTCCTATATTCACTAGAAATAATTACTAAGGGATTTTACTAGGATATTATATCAATTTCAAAATGTACATTTTCCACAATATAACAAGTCTGAATCAATATGCGTCATAAATTGATGGTCCACTATAATTTATTCCAATGCATTTTTTTCTTAGTGTTGTATAAAACAATAGTCCATCTCACAATTAATGACAATTTAGATTTGAAAAATTATAAAATTGCTTCATCAAGTGGTTTTTACGACTCTCAAGTACAGTGATTATGAATGAAACATAGGAAAGCAAAAATAGACTTTGAAGTGTGATGAAAAATCAGTTATTATTTTAGAAACACAAAGATAATTTTAAAATTATTAAATATTGCTTTGGTAACAAAGATGTTAAAAGCATAGAAGCTATTCAAGAATTATGGTGGGCAAGATTTAAACATACTATTGCCTAGGTCAGTACATTAATAAGTTACTTTGGGTAAGGAAAAAATACAAATGTTTTCTAGAATAAAATATATTAATGATGTCATTTTCTTTTTTCTTTTCTTTTTCTTTTTTCTTTTTTTTTTGACAGAGCTTCATTCTGTCACCCAGGCTGGAGTGCAGTGGTGATCTCAGCTCACTGTAACCTCTGCCTTCTAGGTTAAACCTATTCTCTTGCCTCAGTCTCCCAAGTAGCTCAGACTACAGGTGCCCACCACCAAGCCTGGGTAATTTTTGTATTTTTAGTAGATTTGAGGTTTCAGCATATTGGCCAGGCTTGTCTTGAATTCCTCACCTTGTGATCTGTCCACCTTGTCCTCCCAATCTTTTTCTTTACTACCTTTGATGCTACCATGTTATAACTGTGATTTTTTTTTTTTATGACACATTACAGAGGCTGGGAAAGTCAGCAGGTTATTGCAAATAATACAGAAGCAGGAATCTTTAACAATTATCCTATAATTATTCAGCAATTATAAAAATAATATATTTAAGAATTAAATAATATCTATTGGATGTCTACCACATACAATCTTAATTCGTGTCAGCAGCAACAGATGGTGAAAGGATAATATAAATTTAATTAGTAAATTGTACTATATGAAGAAAAACTATTCAAGGTACAGGAAAAGGTAGTGATGGAAGTGTGCCATTTTAGGTACACTTAGAAACATTAGAAAATGTTTCACTGAAGAAATGTCTTTGGAGTATAGAATGATTGAGTAGAATGAGTTAGATATGTAGATATATGAAAGAAAAGCATTCTAGAAAGAAGAAATAATATGTGTAAAATCGTGTGGTGGAACCGTGTTTGGTATAAGTTATGGGATCAGCAAAAAGTTTTGTGTGATTAGGGAGTAGTAAGCCAGGAAAAAATTAGCCAGAGGTCAGCTGATGTGGAACTTATGTATGTCAAATTAAATACCTTGGATTATATCCTATGTATAATGAAAATTAATGGAGGTTTTGTACAGGTAACATGGTCAAAAATACATTTCTTAAAAAGCCATCTAAGCTGCTACATGGAATATTTACTGTAGGGGTTCAAGGGTGGAAATAACAGCATCATTTAGAAAGCCACTAGGGCAGACCAGAAGGCATATAATCATGAATTGTGCTAGAATGATTAAGATATTGGTGACAATGATTAAATTTGAGATGTTTGTGCTATATTGAGTAGAATAACTTGCAGGTGTATTAGGTTTAGGGTATGAGAATTAAAAAATGAGATAAGTCTAAGAATATATATCCTAAACAACTTGAAAATGGCATTGCTGAGTTGGAAAACTTGAGGGAGGGGTAGCATTGATGTAGGTAAGAAGGAACTAAATTGGGGTTTTACATATTGTAAAGGTTAACATTAGATGTCAACTTGACTGGACTGAGGGATGCCTAAATGGCTGGTAGGGTATTATTTCTGGATGTGCCTGTAAAAGTGTTGCCAGAGAAGACTGACATCTCAGTCAATAAATAGGGAAAGAAAGACCCACCTTCAATGTGGGTGGGCACCATCCAATCTGCTGTCAGCAGGGATAGAACAAAGCAGTTGGGAGAAGGGGGATAAACAGCTTGGTGAATCCTATTGATCTCTCTCTCTCTTCCTGTTTCAGACACTTGCTTATTCTCCTCCTGACCTTGAACATCAAACTCTAGGGTCTTCAGCCTTTGGACTCTGGAACTTTAACCAGCAGCCTCCCCGGAGCTCTGAGACCTTAGGACTCAGATTGAGGGCTGCACTGTCAGCTTCTCTGGTTTTGAGGCTTTCAGACGTGGACTGAGCTATTCTACTGGCTTCTCTCTTTCAAAAGCTTGCAGATGGCCTATTGTGGGACTTTGCATTGTAATCCTGTGAGCCATTTCTCTCTAATAAAATCCCTTTTATGTATACATATATTCTGTTGGTTCTGTCCCTCTGGAGAACCCTGAGTAATACACTTATTAAGTTTGAGTCATCTAATAAATATTCAAGTGGAAATGTCGAGGAGGTAGTAGGATAAGTAAAACTAGATCTCAAAGCCAAAGTTGGGGTTAGAAATTAAATTTGAAAATAGTAAATATACAGATTCTATTTAGAGTCATTGGGCTAAATGATATTATTCAGAAATTATTTAGAGGCCTGCTACAACTCCAATATTGAAGTTTGGGCAACATGAAAAAGAACTAGCAAACTAATCTGAGAAGGAGCTGTTAGATCAGATCCAAAAAAGTCAATGTAGAATATATAATTGGTGATAATGATGATTCAAATTTATTTTATTGTTGATTTCACTTCAGTTTATTTCTACACCAATGAACAATAGGACAGAGGAAATACAAAACACGGTGTAAATAAATGGATGCAGAAGTTCACCAATGTCTCTAAATTTTTTTGTAATGGTACACATGTATTTTAATAGGCAGGACACACTCTCCAGGAAATGAGAAACTTCCCAGGATGGAGTAAGGGAACCAAGAATTCTGCATATTATAACATCAGAAAGGGGAAAGAGTCATGTTAGTGCTCAAGGATGTAATTACAAGAAAGAGAATTACTCAGAGCTGCACATTTATACATCTCTATATTTCTGTCTATTTTTTTTTTTTTGAGACAGTCTCTGTTGCCCAGGCTGGAGTGCAGTGGCACAATCAGCTCACTGCAACCTCCACCTCCCAGGTTCAAGAAATTCTCTTGCTTCAGCCTCTTGAGTAACTGGGACTACAGGTACATGCCACCATACCCAGCTAAGTATTGTATTACTTTTAGTAGAATCAGGGTTTTCCCACGTTGGCCAGGTTGGTCTCAAACTCCTGAGTTCATGATCTGTCCACCTCAGCCTCCCAAAGGGCTGGGATTATAGGTGTGAGCCACCGTACCCAGCCTTCTGTCATCTTTTTAACACTAAGCTATTGGATTTTTTGTCAAGGCTTGCCATTACAGGCTGCCACAAAAAAATAAAAAATAAAATTCAAAAATAAATGTTGTCCCAGAAGCCAAGTAAGAATAATGTATATATTTTTAAAAGGTAAGATTGAACTTCTCAGTGAAAATGAGGTCATACAACCAGCCATCTGAGTTGGCAAAATGGAGAGAAAACTGAGGATCTTCGGAATTCACAATACTTTTATCACTTACTGGAAAAGTCTTCATTATTAAGAGGCTAACTAAGCCCACATGACACATCTTGTGTACAGAGAAAAGTGTTTTCACACATACACACAAACACAATTTTAAACTCTGGTGTAAGGAATTCACTTCCAAAAAAAAAAAATTGAAAAAGCACAGAACAAGTAATTTAGATACAGTTAAAATGTCCACAATTATTGAAAATATGTAATTATGTTTTTAAATAATCATTTTGGGGTACTTTTAGCCATTCAATATCAATCATAAAACTAATAATCATAAAGAATGATTTTGAAGAAAAGGTAGGATTATTGAGAATAAAATACCTAGGCTAAATAACTTTCACTTTGAAGGTGAGAAACATATTTTAAGTATTAAGTTATAAACATAAAGTAGAATATTATATAATTAGTTTGAACTAATGTAAAAATTGTAAGGGTTCAGTCAGGGTGGTGGAAGAAATTATAAGAGAAAAATTAGAGAGAAAAGGATGCAAACCTTCCTGGATGGCTGGGAGGTTTTTACAAAAGCCTCAGAAAGGAATGAACCGATGGTGGTGGTTCTTACCCAGAGGCAATCAGGCAGGAGTAGGTACGAAGGAATATAAGGGAGTTTATTTAAAGAGCTTGTTAACTCATGTGATTCTAAGACTGACCTTTGAACATCCATGGGTGCATGGCTGCTTTCTACTCTGGGGATCAACAATGTTATTACCCATAAATGGTGTTTGCTTTAGGACTCAGAATCTGGCCTTTAATCATTCATAGGACTTCTCTCCTCAGGGAAGGTGACCATGTTAATTATCCACAAGTGTGTTGATGCAAAGCCTTTGTCATTAAATCTGTACTGAATAGATGCCTCACAGCTGGTGAGGGCTGTGGCTGCTGACTCTTTACAGCCCACTCCTCAGGGTCTATAAGCTACCCAGACCCCCAGACCTCTCTTTCACTGGATATCTCTGTCTGAGTGCATTTGTTCATCTATCGATGGGTCAGGGTCTGCAGCTCAGACCCGACAAAAAATAACATAAATTTCTCTCTAAAACTGGTCCTAACAATAAATTGATCAACCTGTAACTGAGCCATTAATTATGGTACATTTGTAGTATAATAAAGCAGGCATTTTTATTGCCCATCTCTAATTTGTTTTAAAAAGTCAAACAAATATTGCAACCTTAAGTAGCATGATGAAACTGAACTCAACAAAAGTTAATTACAAAAATACCTTGGTAGAATTAATGTGATGAATTTGTGCCTGCATTACATTAGAAAACGTTGAAAGGAGATATTTAATTTTCTAGTAACAAAGCATTGTTTCTTTCAAATTCCAGAGGGCTCTGAAGATATATAAATAAAGTCTTATAAGAGCCAAATAAACAATAAATATCTAAGATGTCCTTTAAATTATAGTAAGCAGTTACACAGAATCTCTTATGCTTGTGTACAAATTTGATTTCAAATTTGTAAGATCTCTTGTAAAGGCAAAAAGGGATAAGAATTTCTTTTAGTGTTTTCACTGATGTATCTTAATTGCTAACCCAGTTGCTGACACATAGTAGCAGTTTTTGTCAAATGAATGTAGAATAAGAAAATAAATGTCATGAACACTCAATAAATGTAAATTTAAACTTTTATATACTCTAATACTGCTTAATGATTTGTGTACCTTCTAAATACTTCATTGGTATGATTGTTTAAAACATTAGGTTAATTGATAATAAATGTATTTCAAGGAATATTGAACCAGAACCTTAAATATGCTCACTTGATTGCATCAAAGTTTTTGAAGGTTTATTACTTGATGAAGAAGGTCCAACAATCAAATAAACTGTACCCAAAATGAAGTAATGAAACCTTGGAAAAAACAACCTTCAGTGAAACACTTTAAAGTTAGTCATAGATATATACGAAGTGACATATCACTGTAAAAATATGGCATATATTTTGCTTTGAGTTTATGTTGAAGAAAAAGTCAATATTAGTTGATATTGAAGAAACCAGTGATTCTACAAAAGAAAGAAACTGGGAAAAATATTTGTTTGTGTCTTGTTTCTTTAATACAGTTTAAAATGTTTGCTGTGTGACAGTTACATAGAACTTCTAAAACATTACTTTATGGAATATTCTCCAGTGACACTCAGTTTGACATTTATTTCTAAAGAAATAATTGCAACTTATTTTGGAAATAAGATTAAGAACTGTGTTATTAAGATTCTATCCAATGTTATACAAAATATATTTGAGGTTGATTTCATTTTGAGAATGTTTTAATATATTAAATATATATTTAATATATGTCAATGTAAACAATTATATTGATATTATAAATTACATATTATGTTTGTATTGCATATTGATATTTAAAAATGTATTTTCTATTATATCCTTAGTAATTATTTTGTGCTCTTATTTTACTTTAATTTTAAATATATAGCATTGCATAATAGACACAAAATTAGTGTCATAGATAACTCAAAGAATCTCTTCCCAAAATCCACAGTCCTAACACAGTGTGAGAACTCAGGAAACAAAAAAATCAGTATTGGTGATTTTCATTGTTCTTCAATGTATTTCTATTACTTTCTTCACCTGAATAATGCTCACTAAAAATGAAAATTTCAACAAAATTAAATGTTATGGCTGTGCTGGAGACTTGTACTTCATGGTCCAACTTTTTTTTTAACAAATTATAGCTCTTTATTCATATAATTTTTACATTTAAATTTTGTTGGAAACAATACCAAACTTCTGTTTTCTAACTAGAGTTGAATTAAAATTTAGGCATACTGGCTATTTACCTCGCACATGAGTATACTTAGGAAATAAAAAATTTGTTATTGGAGCTCTTACTTATATTAATATAATGCATCAATAGCTATATTAATTATATCAATACATGTATTATACCAAAATATATAAAATGTGTTCTCACCAAAAATAAAAATGGTAACTCTAAATTAAATTTTCACTTTGATTTTGCAATAGAAGCATTTAAGATATTAAATGTTTTCTCCTGATAAATCTACCTGGCTCCAGTATTGATGACCCTATCTCTATTTTACTTATTCATCCTCCACACAGTTGTGAGGGAGATTTGCCAATTTAAGAGAATTGTAGATGTCTTTTTTAGATAGCCTTCAATGTCACTGTTTGCATCCGTTTCAAATTCATTAGCATGAGATTTATGGTACGTTATTTATTCTGGTCTCTCTCCCAAGGTATTCTCTGCTTTAATCCTATGTACATTCTTCTCCAACACCATTTCAACACACTTAGGGTTTTCCATAACTTATCACCTTAAATATAATCATTTTAACAATGCCATTGCGCTAAATAAATATTAACATTTTCTTCATTTAGGTAGAAGTGAATGGGTTTTTTATCTTCGATTCATGTCTAGTATCACCTTTTCCTGAAAACCTGATTTTATTTCTCAAAATGGCGTAATGTACTGATTTTTATATTTGCCTATACATTCCTATAATTACTTTTATACATATTATTACATTAATTTTGTTGATAGCATTATAATAAATATTTTTTCTGTTTCCCTTATATCTAGTATATTTTTCTACCAATAGTTCTCGAAATATTTGCTGCTGTTAAACAGAAGAGTCTATCAGAGAAAAACACCTCTAGGGCAAGTAAGATCTGCAAAAGAAAGATAAATAAATAAACGGGACTTGGATAAAAATAGACTACATATTTTGGATGAAAATAAACATAATTCTATTTTTTTAAATTAAAAATAACATAGACAATTCTCTAAATGTTGCCCAATGTAAAATTCAGAAAATTGACACTTTTTTTTCCAAATGAATCCTGAAATGCAGTTGTGAACACTGGGTCACTGTAATGAAATATATGTGCACCTTTTCTATTTAATTTATCTCCTTTCAGAGATCCTCTAATGTATTTTCTGCCAAAGTAAATAAAACATTTTACTTTTAATTATGCCCCATGAGTGAAAACATCTCTTCTAATTAAGTTTACAGAACTAGGTAATCTTATTTATTTAGGAGATATAGCAGCTATGCATATAGCTTGACTGTAGAGGCATAACCAAAGCTTTTAATTTTATCAAGCAATGTTAAATTTGGAATATGAATGCATGTGTTAACTAGAAGATGGATGAAGATAAAACTTTAATATTAACATAATAATTGAAAAATCTATATGTATTTTCAATGTCTTTTTTAAAGTTAAGTGTTTGCAGTTGTGATAATTTAATTATGAGTGTTTTGGCTTCCCTACACAAATCATGAATACTCTTCCAGAAAACAAGCCAATTCCAGGGACGTGTGAATTCCCACGAGTCCTAGAGTGCAATTAACTCTACTTCTAGCTGTAGCACCTGCAGACAATGAAGAAATCTGTTACAAGAACTATTTCCATAGCATGAATATGCAAGCACCAGAATTAACGTAATTCATTCAGCTGCAGATTATCTAGGCTCCAGCCACAATACATTTTATTGCCATGTGTCAGTTCACTGACAGCTTCATAAATCCTGCTCAATAAACATTAAGTGTTTACTTTCATTGTCTAGCACATGGAGAAGCCTAGGGAAAGTTTTCTGGGATAGGGCAGTGTAGTTTTGCATTCACACAATTGGAACTATTCTTATCTACAGCTGTAGGTACTATGTTGGTATGTATTTTCAACATTTGACAGATATTATTATCTGGAGCAACAAACTTCTGGCTGGATGTAAATTGATCTTGCAGACAGAAAAGAAGTGTCATTTATTTTTATGTCATATGTATTTTTATTATTGCTTTTCTCCTTAAATATTAGTTTGAGCTCTGGATTGCAGTGCAATGTACCTGTAATAATAAATAAAAGAAGTTTGGAAAAAAATGAAAACGAGAAATAAGATGAAGCATTAAAATATTTGACTTAAAGATTAGCTATCCGTGGTTCAATTTTTAGCTCAGATTGTTAAAATTATGTTTCCGTGCGAATCGCTACCCTTTTTCCTGTAACTTGATTGAGTTACTATTTTAAATACATATATTGAAAATAGGTGAGAATAATTTTTTTCACAAATACCTCAAAATCAACTATATCTAGTTTTCCTGCATTCATTCTTTACAAGATGAGAAGTGAATCTAGACACTACCAGTTTTGTGAGGCAACTACACAAACCCTGGCTGTCTCGTGAATTATAGTTCTTGGTTTCTTGCAGGGCTCTGTCTGCATGTATGGAAATGATTACTGAGGCTTTTTCTCTTTTTCTTTCAGACTTCAGTGTGAGTATTACACAATATTTCTAGCATTTTGTTCACCCAGCAGGCAACCCTCCTTGTGAGTACATGCAGGATAATTTAAATTTTATGTGTCTATTTGACTCAGGAAAAGTCTGTAAGTTGCAAAACTGAAGGTGGGTGGGAAAATAAACTTCTCAGCTGGTACCCCGCCCCCGCACATCAACTACACTGTCTCTCTCCAGACGCATTTTTCAAAACAAAGCAGCACTCTCCTGAGTGATTGGTTCTCTTACGTTTAAACGAGATACAATCAGAAGTCTCTAACTTAGTGGAAACTACTGTGAAAAGTGATTGTATGTGTGGGAAGAGGAATATGTCTCTCTTTCTGTAACAGTGTTTACTGCTTTGTGTTGGGAGATGATTCTTCTTCCTTTCTTTTGTGTACGACTTGGGACAACTAGGGTGGAAGAAGAGAGTTTTCGAAAATGGATGTGAAATTTTTAATGCTAGTTCTGCTGAAATGGCCCTTATCTGAATTTGCTGAATTGATAGTGTCAGGCAATTATCACAATTAACATAAATTGTTAATGTAATATATTCTAGTGGTCACCTTTTAAAACAATAACAACAAATCTTGAAAGCTCCCACTCAAATCAGTAACTCATATTAATACAAATCTGTTACTAAATGATTTGGTTTAAAATTGACAGTTTTAAAATTTACATGGTGTTATCTGAAGACCACACACAAATAAAAAGGTTATAAATAGTTTTAGAGCAATAAAATACCAAAACAATATAGAAGGCTATATTATATTTACTCCTTTAATTATATTTTAAATAGGAAAATTTTAAAATGATAATTCTTAGAAATAAAAATAAATTTTAATATTTATTGTAAAAATAACTCAAAAACAGGTTTATGAAGAGATAGTTCACAGAAGAAAGACAAAGGAGCAATAAGCCCATGAAAAGTTATTTACCCTCATTAAAAATTAAGCACATGAAATCTAAAGCAAAAACGTGATGAATTGTTCGGCTTATTAGATCTAAAAGGGAAAAATAATTGATTACAAAACATTAGAGTATAAGTAACTATATTGTAAATTGACACATACATTTTAGAGAGCAATGTAAAAATATCTGTGAAAATATAAAGTGCATATATGTCTTGATTCACCACTTTTGTTCCTAAAGTATATACTAAAACATTTGCAGAGTATAGTTACAAAAGAATTTTTATTGATAATTTTCTTATAAAAGAAAAACAATAGAAACAAAAGACTAACCATATAAGACTAGTTATATAATAATACATCCATACCTGTACTTTTGTACATATTAAACATTTAGACATATTATACAAGTGTGTTGTGTTTATTTTTGAAAACGGCGTTTGAAGGAAAGGGCTTTTTATTCTTTTCTGGAAATTTGTTTTAAAAAATATTAATTTTAACTTTTAAAATGACAAAAAATCTGTTTCATATTTTCAACAGATTTTGAAATACATATGTACGTATATTTACATGACAATAAAGTGAAGAGGTAAATGGCTGAAATAAGGAGCTATGTGGCTAAAAAGCATACAGAAAAAAAAGTAAAAGATTTAAGATTTTCCCAATAAAAAGAAGAGCTAAAAATAATAATACACCTATCAAGTTTGGGAAAGGGAAATAGGAAGGAGGTTAAGATAAGTGCACTGAATTTAAGTGCACTAAATTCTCATTTCTTTATATTATAGAGTCAATAGGTATTGTCCAGAAACATTAGACTTTAGAGTTCTAGGCATTAGAGTTTTAGAGCTTAAACATCAGTAGAAATAAAACTAGAAATATTTGAAGGTGATTGCCTTGGGAGAATAACCTTGGAGGTGGGGAGGTGGCAGCAGAAGCCTGTTTTGTGGATCACAAGCTTTTGAGTCCGTATTACTTTGATACTATTTTTAATAAAAATAAAAAATTGCCTTATGGTACTGAGATACCTGCCTTGACACCTTTCTTTCTAAAATTTAGTTATTTTGTCTTCTATTTATATGCATTTCCTGTACCTATTAGAGTACTAGTCATCATCTTGGAATCATTTGCTTGTATTTCTCAATGCAAAACAAAGAATAGGTTTTATATCTGCATATAGATATAGGTTATATGTAAGTATAGAAATGACATTTCAAGAAAAATACAGAAACATGTTTTCCATTGAAAGACAGAATAGAAAAATACATTTATTTATAAACCACTTCTTTTTACACATTTAAGCTTATTGCCTTTTAAATTTGCCTGTTTAAAATTTAATTAAAAGAACAAATGCAATATAGCCTTATCTGATATTTGGTATCATATTGCTCTTATATTATTTACTATCTTCTTATTTTGTACATGTTCTTCAAATAAGTACCATGTAAATTTTAAAACTGCCAGGTTTAAACCAAATTATTTTCCTGAAAGCAGGTAGTAGCTTTATAAAGGGAAAGGATAAATATATGGCTTTCCAGTCTAGTTTGTTCCATGATCACACAACATAACCTCAAGCATAAAGCATAAATAAGAATATTTCACATCTGCATTTAAGAATAAAATAACAGGGAAGTGGATATGAATATCACGGAAATAGGGATATGTAGCAATTTTTCCTTTACTTCAAGCTTTAAGTTTGTTAGCAGAGAGAAAATCCATTAGCACAGTATAAAGCATGATCCTGCCTTCTTCATTTGACAGATGAAAAAAAAAATGCTTATCAAGAATACACAGACATTCAATACTTCAATCCTGGTGCTTTTATATGCAGTACCTATTCTTAATTAAACCAAGTATCTTTCTTAGTAAATCTCATTCTGAACTTCATAGGATTTCAAAACATCAATCATTAAAACACATTATTTACATTTGCCTCTAAGTCTTTGTGGAGGCCTGTAAAACCAAGGGAGTTTCACAAAATGTTATAAGCCATGGAGGTGAGAATTCATGTAACATTACCTGTGAAATTATAAGTGACACATAAAATGGCATTCATTCTTGAATTGAAGTTCTCATCCATTATTATGTTTGTAAAATATATTGTGGCCTTACATATTTTCTATTCTTATGAGTATATACATCATCATATTGTTTCATATTTTGTGTACATGATTTTCAGAATATGGACCTATAGTTATATATGTAATGTCTTCTAATTGGTTCCATTTCTGGTTCTAATATGTGCCTTGCTCATACAATAGAGAACAGTGTACATTTCTTTTTATGAACACTGATTTTCTCTGACCCATATGACGTTGTTGTGAATTGCTAAGATATATTCTTTTATGAAGACATTTGAAATATACAAGGAATGTAGGCACAATGTAACAAAGCTATTTAAAAATTAACCCAGAACCTACAATCAAAAACCAAACCAAAACAAAACCAAACAAAAAAGTCATTACTCTAGTGGATGCTGTGCTCTCCTTCCAGGAATCTCCCTGCAGCACTCAGGCACATTTTCCCCCAGCTGAAGGCTCATAGGTAGCTCCCTCCTCAGCAATGCCCAGGGGAATGTCTAGTTGACTGGGAAGTTCAGAGGATAAGTCCCCTTTTGTTATTTTGGGACAACCCTGACTATGATCAATGGAACTGATTATTTGATATTCATAAGTGGAAATAATGCCTAGGTACTCTTGTACTCTTGTTTGCTTGACTTATTCAATGTTACTGTAAGGTCTGGTCTCACCGAGGATGAAATGAAGAAACTGAGGCCAGCATGAAAATAATCCAATGCAAGGGAATTTATTCAGGCTCCCGGACGAGGTTCTGCGGCCCAACAGGAGGGGCCGGAGAAGTCGCGCAGACTCATCTCAGGCACAGAGTTTTATAGGGAGTGGAGGCATCCGATTGGCTGTGGCCAAGGTGAGTGGGACAAAATGGAGGGGAGTGGGACCCAGATGAAACAAAATGGAGGGGAGTGGGACCCGGATGGTGGGGAGTGGGGCACAGATAGGACAAAATAGTAGGCAGGGAGTGGAGCCTGGATGGGACAAAATGGTAACAGGTAGGTTCTGATGGGGCTTTTTTCCCGGGCTCCCGGGGTGGGGGGAGGAGGCGTGTCTGAGCTCCTGGCAAGGGAAGGGGGCGTGTCTGAACTCCCCGCGAGGAGAGGAGGCGTGTCCAAACACCCCACGAGGGGAGGGGGCGTGTCCGAACGCCCCGCGAGGGGAGGGGGCGTGTCCGAAATCTCTGCGACGCAGCCAGCCTTACATTCCGACCTTTTGATGATAGACAGAGGGCGCCACTCTTTCTGACTACTTCCTGCTGAATAGGGGCAAAGTAAGGGGGACAGATCAGTCAGCTGGCACCTCGACTGAAAAGTCGGACACGTCCAACTTCTCGCATACGAGCTGGTAATGCTGTATTGGGTTCTAGTGGTGGGGCCTTGTTTCCAGGATTCCTGCAAGTAGAATTGCCAGGCATAGTAGGGGTTGGCTTTAAGGGGAGATATTAGAAGAAATGTTACAAGGAGAATTTGAAGGATCAGGAGTTGACGGGCAGGGGCAGCGGGTGAGGTGATGGCGAGTGGGGCCCAGGGATTTAGATTTCCACTGGTCATTTTGTGGTGCTGGTTTAAGGCGGGACACATGATACCACGGGGTGTGACCCAGGAGCTTGGCAGCCGTGGGGGTGGTCAGGATAACGATATGGGGTCCTGACCATCTGGGCTGCAGAGATCCTGGCTGGAGCTCCCGGAGGAGAACACTGTCACCTGGCTGAAGGGGTGCTGCCGGGTGTGAGTCTCCAGGCCCTGGAACAATGGAGAGAGCACGATCTGCATGCTCCCTGAGTAAGTGGCGGAGGAGAGACAGTTAGGGAAGGTAGGTGGCTAGGGGAGGTGGTTGCACCGGGAAATTACGAGAGACCAGGAAGGGTCGGCCGTACAGTAACTCAAAGGGACTAAGGCCCGTTGGTTCCTGTGGGGTGGCTCGGATCCGGGCTAGAGCAAGAGGTAGGAGAGTAGGCCAAGAAAGTTTTACCTCAATGGTCAGTTTGGCCAAATGGCCTTTGAGAATGCCGTGGGCCTGTTCGACCTTACCCGATGACTGAGGGTGGTAGAGGATGTGTAGTTTCCAGGAGATGTTGAGAGACTTGACGACCAGCTGGACTACCTGGGCTATGAATGCTGGACCGTTGTCTGACTGAATGGTGGCAGGTAGACCGAAGCGGGGGATGATCTCTTGAACAAGAATAGAGGCTACCGTGTCTGCTGTTTCACGAGAGGTAGGAAAGGCTTTAATCCAACCTGAAAAGGTATCTACAAAGATTAGGAGGTAGAAAAAGGAGTGAGAGAAGGGGTGTCACTTGAGGAGACAGGTTAGGGGAGGGGTTTGGTTGGGATAGGAAAGCCTTTCATCAACTCCCATGACTGAGACCTGGGAAGGTAGGCTAGGCCCTGAGTAGGAAGGCAATACAGAGTAGGTAGCCCCCATGTCCACTAAGAGAGAAATGGACTTACCCACTACTTGCAGCATTACCCTGGGCTCGGCAAGGGTGATGGGAGTCCTCAAGGCCGGGTTGCATCAGTCATCCAGAAGGCCAAGAAATTCAGGTGAAGGGACTGCCTCCTGCAGACCGGCCTGCTCCCCACATAGAGGTGCAGGGAGTGGGCCTTTGGTCCGGGACGGGCAATCAACCTTCCAGTGTCCAGTTCGTTTGCAATTTGGGCAAGGTCCAGGGGGTGGTCGAGGACAGGGGCACTCCCGGGCCCAACATCCTTCTTGACCACATCTATAACAGGACCTGGGCGGGGCCCTTAAAACATTTCAGAAGGGTTTCGATGGGCCTCCCTCACCAGATGTTCGGTGGGCTGCCAGCCTCAGGGCTGCTACAAGAGCTCGGGTTTGGAGGCCAAACTTCTGCCTTAAGTGGGCCTGTCGGGTGGCCTCAGCCTTATCCTCTCGGCCGTTAAAAACTTTAAATGCCATGTTTACCAGGTCTCGCATGGGAGTCTGGGGGCCCTCCTCAGCTTTTTTAAGTTTCCTCCTTATATCAGCTGCCGACTGGGAGATAAAGTGGGTGGCTAGGACCGTAGCTCCTACTGAGGAGGCCAGATCCAGCCGTATATGGAGGATCATAGCATTAGTTAAGCGGTCAAGGAAGACGGCTGGGTTTTCATCAGGTCCCTGAGTTATTTCCCTTAACTTATCGTAGTTGACTACCTTTTGGGCTGCATTTTGCATGCCCTCCAGGAGGCACTGTAGCATCTGGTCTCAGCAGCGGCAGCCATCTCAACCGTCCTGATAGTCCCAATTAGGGTCGGCCTCTGGGACCGCTGCAGCACCTACTGGCATTTGGTTATCAGTAAGATGTTCCTGATTAGCGTGTTCCCGGGCTGCTGTAAAAATCCGGTCACACTCGTCTGGGGTGAGGGTGGAGGAAAGGATTACAAACGTGTCATGCCAGGTTAAATCATATGCCTGAGTAAGGTAATGGAATTCCTTGGTGTAAGTAGTAGGGTTGGTGGAAAAAGAACCGAGGTGTTTCTCAATGGCCGATAGGTCAGAGAGGGAGAAGGGAACGTGCACTCGGACAATGCCCTCTGCTCCGGCCACCTCATGGAGGGGGCAAAGGAGGGAGGCCTTGTCGTTGGGAGCACCGTGTGAGCGGGTGTGAGCACTAACAGGTGAGGCCAGGTTGTAATTAGGAGGTGGAGGAGCTGAAGGGGTTTGAGGTTTATCATAAGGTGGAGGATTATTGGGTGGGACCAATGGAAAGGAGAGTTCTTCAGACGCATCAGGGTCAGAAAAGGAAGAGGAGGGTGGAGGGGCTAAGGGCGAAGAGGAGGTTTCTTTGGCTAGAAGTACCTTGGTGGTAGTGCAAGAGGAACAGAGGGTGGGTTGGGAACGAAGATACCAGAAAGCCTGCACGTTTATAATGAGCATAATTAGGCAGAAACCAAGCAAGGACATGGCCAGGGCTACCTGCCACATGGCTACAATAAAGACACTACCACATACAAGACTGACAAACAAAGGGTGGGTGCCCCCCAGATGGGAGACCAGTCTGATGCCTTTCCGGCCATGTCTCTGTGGAACTGCGGGTTGAGGCCCACACAAGCCCCATAGCTGTTAGGCCGCGGGACTACACATACATTCACTCACTCACTCACTTACTCCAGAATTAGGAAGAAAAAGGAGAAAAATAGAGTTAAAGTAGAAAGCAGGAGATGGTAGAGTTAAAAGTGGAAAGCAGGAGAAAGTAGAATTAATAGAAAGCGGGAGAAAGTAGAGTTAATAGAAGGAATTAATAGAAAGCGGGAGAAAGTAGAGTTAATAGAAAGCAGAATTAATAGAAAGCAGGAGAACGTAGAATTACTAGAAAGCAAGATAAAGAGTTAATAGAAAGCTGCCGCCATCTTAGGTGGAAGAGAAAGCTAAGAGTGAGAAGCAGCCACCATCTTAAGGGCGTAGTACAGCCACCATTTTGAGAGGGAGAAAGAGAGAAAGCTAAGAGAGAGACAGAAAAAGAAAAAAGCCGAAAATACAGTTTTTTAGAAAACGGGAGCCTTTTATGCCAAATGGGCTAATTTACAAGAACAAATTTAGTATAAGCCGGGGGTTTGGCTCTGCCGTGAGGCAGGGCTGCTTAAACAGGGCTTCTGAGTACCCACACCTCGGTTGCTGGTGAGGGTTCAGGAAAGTGGGGACGTCTCCCTCAAATTCCTGACCCTAAATATACCCCTCACAAGGAGAGAACAAGAGTGTAGGGATGTCTCCTCTTACACTCAGGTCCTAAACTGGAGTCACGGACTCATGGGGAAGGAAGCCGGAGTCCTCACGGACTCACGGCGGGAGGCCTCCTGGGGTCACGGACCCATGGGGAAGGAAGGGAGGGAAGCCGGAGCCACAGATTCACAGCAGGAGGCCTGCCGGGGTCACAGACCCGTGGGGAGGGAAGCTGGGGGTCACGGACCCCGCAGCAGGGAAGCCAGGGGTCACGGACCCCGCGGCGGTGGGAATCCCTGATGCTGCGCAGCGGTTTCCTGACAGGGACTCCCTGAAAGCAGCAGGTGGGGTAGTGGGTAACAGAAGTCTTACCTTGTGGTGAAACAAACGGCAGCTTCCCGGTCCGGCTCTGCGTGGAGGAGTCAGTTTCCCCAGGGAGGGGTCTTACAACTCCTTCCCGGCCAACACACCATCTGTAAGGTCTGTTCTCGCCGAGGATGAAACGAAGAAACTGAGGCCAGCACGAAAATAATCCAATGCAAGGGAATTTATTCAGGCTCCCGGACGAGGTTCTGCGGCCCAACAGGAGGGGCCGGAGAAGTCGCACGGACTCATCTCAGGCACGGGGTTTTATAGGGAGTGGAGGCATCCGATTGACTGTGGCCAAGGTGAGTGGGACAAAATGGAGGGGAGTGGGACCCGGATGAAACAAAATGGAGGGGAGTGGGACCCGGATGGTGGGGAGTGGGGCCCAGATGGGACAAAATAGTAGGCAGGGAGTGGAGCCTGGATGGGACAAAATGGTAACAGGTAGGTTCTGATGGGGCTTTTTTCCCGGGCTCCCGGGGTGGGGGGAGGAGGCGTGTCTGAGCTCCCAGCAAGGGAAGGGGGCGTGTCTGAAATCTCCACAACGCAGCCAGCCTTACAGTTACATAATGGTTTTTAGATTTATCCACGTTGTTGAGTGTATCAGTAGTCTGCTTTTTTATTGCTGAGAAGTATTCCATTATATAGATATACCATAGGTCATTATCCTATTCAGTTGTTAATGATCATTTAAGCTGTTTCCAGTTTTTGCCAATTACCCATAATCAGCTTTATTTTCTATGGTGCGTGTGTGTGTGTACGTGTGTGTGTGTATGTGCATGTGTGTGTTTCCATATAGAGTTCTAGGCTGACAGATTTTTTTTTTCCTTAGTACTTTCAGATGTCATGCCAGTATCTTCTGGCCTGTGTATTTTCATGATGAGACATTAGCCGTCATTCTTATTTTGTTCTCCGGAATTTAATGAAGCTCCAATGGCTTAGTAGCTTTATAGGCAGCTTAGAGTTTAGTCAAAGACTTATGGGAACTCCTATGTAAATTTCTGAAGCTCTTTCTTCTCAGTTGATTTGTGAGACTATTGTGCCTTACATGGAAGACTCCTCCCCCTACAGTGCTGGCAAACACCTCTAGGTAGAAAACTGGATAGGCATGGGATTCGTTGTTTCACTTCTCTCAGGAATTACAGTCCTGAATACCTGTTGTTCAACCTCTGAAAATATTGTTTCATATATTTTATACATATTTTTTAGTTGTTTCTGGAGGAAGGGCTAGTCCAACCTTGTTTAGCATGATGGAAATCCATCTCAATTTTAAATACACATTTTGGTGATTACAAATGAAGTTGACCAAAGTTTTATATGAATATCTTCTCACAGGATTTCTCTTGAGTAATAACTATTATTTCTTTTATTGATTATGTTTTGTCACTTTAAATTTATTTAGAGCTTTATACATTCAGAAAAAAAATTTTGCTTTATATGTGGTACAACACTTCTCACATTTTGAGTGTCTCCTTACTCTATCCTGTTTTACTCTATTTTGTAAAACAGGATGTCTTATTTCTAATCTTCTTCACTCTATCTTCAAAATATGCTTGGTATCTGACTACTTTACATCAATACCATTGCTACTATCCTGTTCCAAATCATATGCATGATTTCAATAATACTGTAACTGCTTTCTTTACATGTTGACTTTAGTTAGGGATTCCATCTCTCTTGGCTTGCTGGAGTCCATTATTGAGTAATAAGTACTTCTATTTTTGCTCTTAACACTTGCTTCCATTTGGATAATAAGTTATATGGTCACCCTACAAATGGATGATTCTCTAGAATTCTAGCAGTCAGAATAATTTTCTAATTGTAGCCAGTATATACAAATATAACTAATATTTAGAAGTTGATCTTATGTTTTGTAAATTTACTGTGCTACTTTAATTAATCAGTTGTCTGTAGAACCTTTAGGTTCTTCATATAGGCAACTGGAGCACTTCTAAAAAAAGATAATTAAATTCCTGTAATTCCTATCACTTTTTTACAGTTTTCATACTGCACAGATTAAAACTTTTTAGAGTACTGAATATAATTGGTTATAGAAACCATCACAATTTATTGATTTTTATGAGTTTTTTTAATATACAGACATGAAAAATGATGGTTCCTTCAATATTTTGGAAGTAATCATTTGTTAGTTTAAAGATGTTTCCATTTTTTCTGTTTCCTACTTTTAAAAAAATCATGATTTAATAGTGAATTCTAGCAAATATATCAATTGAGATAATTTTTATTGTTTTAATTTTCCCCATTCATGTGATAAATTATTTTGAGATATCAAGTGTTAACATTCTGTGGCAGTTTGTAAAATAATGACAATGTATTAATGCTATATTATCTTTTTCTGTGACACTGTTAAAATTGACATACTTCATTGTGTTTAAGATATTTGTATATACAAACAAGTGAAATTAGTTTTCATTTCTCATGGTATTCTTACTGGGTTTTATATTTAATTCACAATTCTCTCAATAATTTGGGGAGTCTTCCCTCTTTTTACAATCATCTGAAAGAGTGTTTTTTTTTTTTTTTTTTTGGTGTATCTTGATTATTTTACAGATTTCAACTGTAAAATTGCCCATTCTATTGTTTTCTGTGTGAAATATTTTAATTCCTGATTCAAATGTAAAAAACTGCTATACTCATTCAGGATTCTATTTGTCCCTAGTTCTGTGTTGAGCTGGTAAATTTTTAATAGGAACTCTGGAAGGCCAGAGGGGAGGTGAGGAGTGGGAAGAAAAACATAATTTCTAGTGTTTGCCAGTTTGCATGGTGTGAATATTCACAACCAGGCCAAGTTTAATCTACAAATGTAATGTAACTGAATCCAGAGTTAGGAAGAATTGTGCCTAATCAGCTCTTCAGAATCAGTGCAAATTGGCTCCAGAACAATTTACTACTGTGAAGAGCTGAGATTTCACCCTGTTTGCAAGCTGAAAAAAAACCATAGTAGGTCACAGTTTCTTAAATGGTGAGAGAAAACATGAGCCTCCTGATTCAAGAAAAAAAAAATGTTACCCATATGCTACTGCTTGAATGTGTCTTACCAAATTTTATGTGTTTGAAACTTGCCTCAGTGTTGAGAAATGGGACTTTGGGGAGGAAATTGGATCATCCTAGCTTTGCCCTCATAAATAGAGTAATCCATTGATGAAGTAATGAATTATTAAATTGGTAAGTTATCTAGGGAGTGGATTAGTTACCATAAGAATAAATCTGTTACATATCACTTTATCTGTATACTTCTGTAAATTTTTGTTCTATAATCTCTATAATATTATTCTCACTGTATTTGTTTTCTATTGCTGTTATAACAAATTACCACAGACTTAGTGGCTTAAAAAAACATAAATTTGTTATCTTAAAGTTCTGTAGGTTAGAAGTCTACCATGGGTATCTGGACTAAATCAAAGTGTCAGCTTAGCTATATTCCTTTCTGGAGCTGTAGGGGAAATCTATTTCACTGCCTTTTGTAGCTTCTAGCAGCCACCCACATTGGTTAGCCAGTAGCTCCCATCATTCATCCTCAAAGCTAGCAACATAATATTTCTCTCACCCTGCTTGCATCTTCACAACTCTTTCTGTAATTTTCTTTTGCTTTCATCTCAAAATTGTGTGATTACATTGATCCACCCAAATAAGACAGGATGATCTCCCTCTTTTATGGTCATCTGATTAGCAATCTTAATTTTATCTGCAACCTAAATGTATCTTTACTGTACAATATAAAATATTCGTTGAATATAAGAATTACAATGTGGACATCTTTGGAGGTGACATTATTCTGCTTACCACATTGGCCTTTTAATATTATGTACTGAATATTTTCAACTTTAATGATGGTTTTGAATCAGTGTCTGTTTTGAACGATAGTAATATAGTTTTCATGCAAGAGATCAGCAGGTCTTGTATTCTGCGCACCATTCACTACCCTGCTGATCAAAACAGTATCTGGTCAAAACAGGATGCAGTAAAGAAACCTACTAAAACCAAGATGAAAGCAACCTCTAGTTGCCCTCATTGCTCATTATATGCTAATTATAATGAATTAGCATGCTAAAGACACTCCCAACAGTCCAATGACAGATTACAAATGCCACAGCAATGCCCAGAAGTTACCTTATATGGTTTAAAGGGGGAGGGACTCTTGATTCTGAGAATTTCACACCCCTTTCCTGGAATATTTATGAATAACTCACCCCTTATTTACCATAAAGGAAAGAGTTAGTATAAATATGGACAGCCAGCAATCCATGAGTGCTACTCTGCCTATGGGGTAACTATGGAGCAGCCATATTGTTGTACTTTGTTGCTCTAATAAACTTCTTTTGCTTTCACTTTACTTTGTTGGCTCTCTCTTGAATTCTTTCCTACACGAAACCAATAATCCTTCTGAGCTGAGTTTCAGTTTTGGGATTCACTTGCATCACTTTTAACAATTTTCCTCTAGGTAGTACTTCCTTGGCATATCTTTCTAGTAATATTTCTTTGTCCAGATGTTTTAGGTGTTTCTCTTATAAGCACATAACTGGATTTGACAATAGACACAATTAAAGTACCTAGACAAAGAAATATTACTAGATATTTAGTAATTATTATAGAACAATATCAACTTATGTGTGTCTAATTGCTGTTGTTGTTTTAAACCAGCAATGCTTTTTACACTAAACTAAGTTTATAATTCCTTTTATTCACTCTACCCTGCATGTCCAACACTGTTCTTCTTGGACCATCTTTTTTCTTATTTATTTATTTATTTATATATTTACTTACTTACCCAGTTAGTTCGTTTACTTGTTCTTGAATTGCATTCAACTGCAAAGCCTGAATGGTTCAAATATTATTGTTCTGAAACCATTGATGCTCTAGGCATAAATGTCTCATGTCTTCAAACACTTTTCCCTTGTTTTAGAATATTCTTAAAACTTTCTTTCTGGCTGTGAAAGAAAAGTGATGCTTTAAATATCACTTCAAGAACTTTTAGAGATTATGAGGAAGTTTACAGTATTCAGTGTTTTCATATTGATAGAAACAGAAGTCTTAAAATAATCTCTCACAAATTCTAGTCCATACTTTTTCACTTCAAAATACTTTTAATTATCTTATCTTTTGTGTACCCTCATTGAGGAACTTGCTCATATATTTTATATAACAAATATAATATAATATATAAATTACTCCTTACCAGGCATGGTGGCTTACGCCTGTAGTCCCAGCTACTTGGAGGCCTGAGATGGGAGAATCACTTGAACCCAAGAGTTGGAGGCTGCAGTGAGACATTATCTTACCACTGCACTCCAGCATGGGTGACAGAGCAAAACCCCACCTCAAAATAATAATAATAGCAATAATAATAATTACTCTTAATGTGAAATAATATCCATACAAACAAATAATAAAGTTGAAACATACATAGTACCATTCTTGATTTACTTTGCCAAAGTGGATATTACAATTTCGTGCTTTTACAAATGCCTATTTAAAAATGACATTGTTGGGCCCAGTGCAAGGGCTCACAACTGTAATCTCAGCACTTTGGAAGGCTGAGTTGGGCGGATCACTTGAGGCCAAGAGTTGAAGACCAGTGTGGCCAACATGGCAAAACCCCTTCTCAACTAAAAATACAAAAATTAGCTACACATGGTGGTGGGCACCAGTAATCCCAACTAATCAGGAGACTGAGGTAGGAGAATTGCTTGCACCCAGCAGGCAGAGGTTGCAGTGAGCTGAGATCACGAAGCAGCACTCCAGCCTGGAAGACAGAATGAAACTCTATCTCGAAAAAAAAAAAATGTCATTGGTGGCATATGTTTTAATCATGTGAAATCAGTTACACCTCGAACTATATATACAGATATTATAGCAAATATAACAAATATGTATAACAAACATATAAACATATGTAACAAGAAACACTGAATTTAAGAAATTTAAAATTTAAAAAATCATGTTTCAGACTAAGTTATGCCTATGTATCCATAGTCATAAGTAAGGTACTTACACTCTCAGAAAAATAAGATTGTACATCTTATATCACATGGTTAATTCCAAGTATAAATGAGATAAACAAATTTAAAAGTATTATGAAAATTTTATTTATGCATTTGAGGTGTAGTTATTTCATGAATAAAATCAAGAATGTAAACTGGAGGAAAAAAAAAATTAAAGGAAATCTACCTCGTCCTGATGTAAAGTGTCAAACAATTTCGTAAACTCACTGCGAAATTGTTTTAGTGCTTTAGAAAAAAATTACATTGACATTTTAGAATTTCCTTTGTAGAAAAAATTATTTCCATAGGTCTGTTTATACCATTTGCTCATCAAATATTAGTGATCTGCTTAATCTTTTCCTCTTATGCCTTTCCTAGCACAGCAAGGGGGCGTGATAATTCACTATGTCGGGGGCATGCAAATTTAAACTTGGTTATTTATCTAAGTTCTGAAACTGAGAATGTCCAAATTGAATAACTATTATTATCCACAGGACTCATTTACTTCCTCCTTAATATATATATAAAGGGGAGTTTTCAAAGTGTTAACTCACATGATCACAAAGTCCCACAATAGACTGTCTGTAAGCTGAGGAGCATGGAGAGGCAGTCTGAGTACCAAAACTGAGGAACTTGGAGTCCGATGTTTGAGGGCAGGAAGCATCCAGCATGGGAGAAAGATGTAGGATGGGAGGCTAAGCCAGTCTCGTGTTTTCACATTTTTTCTTCCCGCTTTACATTCTAGCCATGCTGGCAGCTCATCAGATAGTGCCCATCCAGGTTAAGGATGGGTCTGCCTTTCCCAGCCCACTGACACAATTGTTAATCTCCTTTGGCAACACCCTCACAGGCACACCCAGGATCAGTTATTTTGCATCTTACAATCTAATCAAGCTGACATTCATATTAACCATCACAGAGAGGCTAAAGAAAAAAAGCTGTAATTCATTTTGGGACTGCAATACCAGGGAAGCAAGAGTGAGAGAAAAAAAGGAGTAAGGCAGACAAGGAATGACAGTGCATATAAGGGAATACATAAATGAACCACAAGTTTTCATCACATAGAGTTGGTTGCTTGATCCTTTCAAAGAGATCATATACTGCATCTCTAAGGAGTTCATTGAGGAAGAACTGAGAAAGATTAATTTGTTATTGTTTTATCGCTCAGTATTTGTATTAGGAGACATGAACCTTCCAGGCCTTTTGGCTCTGCGAGAAAATCTAGAGCCCATTATAGAAGTAATAGCATCCAAATAGTAAGCCATAGAGCACTGGCCAAGTTAGTACACATTTAGCCACTAGCGTGGCTCATTGGAACCTCATGTCTTGGTGGCACCAAGGAAGTCCTGGGGTACACAGGGAGAGATGCATAGCAGGGCATGAGGTAAGGTTATATCTGGTTACTTCTATGAGCAATATGAGGGACCTGGAGCAGCAGCAGCTATCTGCGTTATCAACTTGGCTTCATGACCTCAGTGACTGGGCAAACATTGCCTGGTCTGCTCAGCTTAAATGCATGTAAGCAAGAGAGAGTAATACAACATTACCTCCCAAATCTCTTCCCACATCTTTGAAGTTTCTCCAAATTACGTTAAACTTATATACCATTACTGTACTACAACTCTTCTTTATGTTATTCCTTTTAGCTAACCAATTGTTTGCTTATTACACATAGCCCTCCTGAATCATCTCCCCAACTTACATCCTCTTCACACAGATAAATGAAGGTGTGTGCCGGGCAACTAGTTGCAGAGAACACCAAGTGCTAAGTGGTGGCAAACAATTCTTGGGTGACGGTGTGTGTACCAAAACTTTGGTGAAATTCTAGCATAGTAGAAGGTGTCTTGAAAGTCTTCCTGGACAAAAATAGTGTATGTTGGAGGGAAATTTTTGGCAAGTGTGTGCCTGTTTGGGGCTCCAATAGCAAATAGATTGCATTTGCTTTTAGGATCAGTATGTCCAGTTTCTTCTAGGATTATGTTACTGTTCAGGTTTACAAGTTTGTAACCAGAGCCAAATTCTTCCTGACAACTGAGTTGTCACTAGGGTTGTCCTTCGTTAGTCTGTCCTCACAAACTCTTCTAACACTATGTCGGGACATCATGTTAACAGCTTTGTTTCTTAACTGCCTTGATAGGAATGCTCTTTCTAGAATGTCCACTCTAAGCACTTCTTTAATAATTTAGAACTATTCTTGGTTCTACGTCATGTCAAATGTTTCCATTTGTGTGTCCTTCACTTGCTAACTATACCTGTCCAAACTCTTCCTGCTCATATCAACATAAATGTTTTTCCTTTAGCCCAAATCTATTCTCTGATACATTACTTCTTGATCTTGTCTAAATTCAGTTTCAAACCCACTCCAGAAAGAGTCTCCTAAAATACAGTATTGCCATTTTTAACTTAATTTTGACAATTCAAAGCTTAGGCAGAATATCCTACATTGTCTCAATTGCTAGTTTAACACATACAAGGAAACTAAAACTAGCAATGGATTGATACTATATATACATTTTTAAATCTGGATTATGTAACTTGAAAACTCCATTTTTATTTCATTACCAGAATAAGTTGATTAAAGGTAATATACTTCTTAGTAGATAATAAGAATACTGGCAAAATATATAACTTTCAATATGATTAAACACAAAGCTTCAGATGTTAAGACAGCAATATTAGTCACACACTCTACTTGTTTTTTTTTTCTATTTTTCTAAGTACCTGTACCTTTCTGTCTATTCTTTTATGATACAAATGACAGAAATCCAGTAATACAGAGGAATTTGTGACTAGGCTTCTAGGGTTGCTGTAGAGAAGACAACCAGCCAGGGCACTTTTGATCTCTCAGTCTCTGTCTCTCTCTCTCTCTGTCTCTCTCTCTGTCTCTCTCTCTCTGTCTCTCTCTCCCTCTCTGTCTCTCTGTCTCTATGTCTCTCTCTCTCTGTCTCTTTCTCCCTCTCTCCCTCTCTCTCTCTGTCTCTCTCTCTGTCTCTCTGTCTCTCTCTCTCTCTGTCTCTCTCTGTCTCTCTGTCTCTCTCTCTGTCTCTCTGTCTCTCTCTGTCTCTCTCTGTCTCTCTCTCTCTCTGTCTCTCTCTCTGTCTCTCTCTCTCTGTCTCTCTCTCTGTCTCTCTGTCTCTCTCTCTGTCTGTCTCTCTCTCTGTCTCTCTCTGCCTCTCTCTCTGTCTCTCTCTGTCTCTCTCTCTCTGTCTCTCTCTCTGTCTCTCTCTCTCTGTCTCTCTCTCTCTTTGTCTCTGTCTCTCTGTCTCTCTCTGTCTCTCTGTCTCTCTCTGTCTCTCTCTCTCTCTGTCTCTCTCTCTCTCTCTCTCTCTCTCTCTGTCTCTATCTCTCTCTATCTCTCTCTCTGGCTCTCTCTGGCTCTCTCTCTCTGGCTCTCTCTCTCTGTCTCTCTTGCCTCACCCTTTCTTCTTTTTGTTTGTTTCTCCCCCCAAGTACTGCTTGTTTCTCCCCCCAAGTACTGCTTGTTTCTGCTTAGCTCCATTCTCAGCTACTAAATGTAGATTTTCTTCATATTGCAAGTAACAATTTAATTAGAATTTTTCTGTATTTGACACTCAAAGGCTCTAAAATGATAAAGTCAAGTACAAGCGATCAGTATGACCCAGCTTGAGTCATGCTTGTGAAATCTTGGACCAAAGTGGCTACGGTTTTATTATCACAGCCTTATCATTACTTCGTGTTTGGCATTGAAAAGATGTGGTTCCTAAAGCAAATATAAATGCTACTCGGACCTAAAGAATATATGCCTGCTACCAATAAACTTTAATTGTAAGGTATTGCAAAGTTAAAGTACCAGAAAATTTGTGGGTTTTGATAAGTACAGCAGAGTTACTATATAAATATGGTATTTCAGTTAAATTTATAAACTCTATTTCAGCCCCATAACACAGTTCACATTCTAGAGGTTAGCCTGGAAGACTTAGATAAAAGAGAAACTTCTAACATAGATTATGTTTATATTTTCTGCTTTGAGTCATCTCTCCACCAAAATATTGACTTTAAGTACAGCATAGTAAATGCCTTTTTCTTAATGACAATTTTATCATCATATCGAACTTACATCATACTGAAATCCTTCATTGCCAGTTGAGCATTACAAGAAAGCTATGAAGCCAGAGTTGTATGAAAGGAATATCGTACTTGCAAAATATATGTATTACATTCTATAAAAATATATTGTTATCTATATGTGTTACTCTAATGTTATACTTTGCTTTTACTTTTCCATTCCAATTGTAAGCGTTGCTGATAGGAAAGAAAAGAACAGATATGAAATTACATAGCTATGACTGTAGTTCACTTTGAACATCAGACAGAAGTTGTTCATTTCATGACACCTCTGTACCTTGCTATATTTATTCTACAAAACAGGCATATAGGCTTAAAAAGCAGAACAAGAAACATAAAGCTTACTTGTTTCCAAGTTAGAGAGACTTTTAAAAATATTTTTTCTAATTATGCTAAGCATAATAAGCTCTATTGATGAAAAGCTGTTTTTCATTGGTATAAAATACATAAGATATTGTGACATACTAGTATACTATTTAAAGATGTGAAAATGCTGTGTGTGTGTGTGTGTGTGTGTGTGTGTGTGTTTACTTCTTGCCTAGTTCATTTGGCTTGTTCATTGTTGATTCCTACCCCTCACACCCCCATTGAAACTGAGAACCTTTTTGATACTTTCTGTCAACATTTTATTTTTCAAACATGTAGGTTCTTGTTGGGAAATAATGCTAAATTAGTAGAAATAAAGTATGAAATATATTTTCAAACTCAGAATAAACTACAATCTCTGATTTACGTTGATGATATATATTTATTCTTTAAAATTAATCTTATTCAAAGAAGTAGAACATTTATTTTGATGACCTAAAATAAAATATAATTTTATGGTCCAATTAATGCAACTGAAAACAGCAAATCTGCTTAGCCACCATTTAGTGCACAAAACACAAAGATATGTAAAAGTTCATTGTTTATAATCATCTAAATGAATCAAATTGCCTTTAGAAAAAAAGCTGCAGCATTTGCCAATGTTGACCACAATGAGGAGTATGGAAGAAAGGACATTTGTGCATCAAGTCTGTTCTTAAACCTATTCTATAGCAGAAATTGCTAATTAATCCCTATCGACCTTTCTTGTGAGCCAGGAGACTCTCAGTTTCCTTCTCAGAAACATGCACTTACAGAGCTATATACAATGAATTAAATGTAATATATGATGTTAAAACTTTATTGTCATTCCTAGTAAATAACACTTGCTCTTAATCATAATCAGTGCATGTGAGTCTTTAAATTTTATTTATTTATTCTATAAAATATTAACACTATAAACATTGTATAAGAAATAAACACTTGGTTTTTCTCAATTTACTGTCTATTTAGACAGTAATGCTTGCATATATACAATTATATAATTCAGAAGTAAAAAACAGAAATCTTGTCATTTTCTTAATATATATACACATATATTACTGTACTTTAGGTTCTGGGGTACATATGTAGATCATGCAGGATTGTTGCATAGGTACATACATGGCAATGTGGTTTGCTGCCTCTATTCCCCATCACGTATATCTGGCCTTTCTCCTTATGATATCCCTCCCCAACCTTCCCATCCCCTGCTCTTCCTCCCCTAGACCCCCGCAACAGAACCCAGTGTGTGATGCTCCCCTCCCTATGTCCCTGTGTTCTCATTATTCAACACCCAGTTATGAGTGAGAATATGTGCAGTTTGATTTTCTGTTCTTGTGTCAGTTTGCTGAGAATGATGTTTTCCAAATTCATCCATGTCCCTGCAAAGGATGCAAACTCATCGTTCTTTCTGGTTGCATAGTATTCCACGGTGTATATGTGTTATTGGCAAATGATGGGCAGATGGACCAAACTAAAAGAATAGACAGTCCAAATTCAGATTTACATAGGTAGAGTCAACTGATTTATAAAATGGTCATGTTAAAGCAGTAACAAACAGAAAATATTTTAAACAATTGAAGATAATTGATTTGTTAGCAACATGGGGCAAAATTGAACATGATTCCTACTTCAATCTAGCACAACACTGGGGACAAAATAAAAAATACTTTTGAGCAAATAAAAATTGAGTGACTGAATTGCTGACATATGTGCTTAACAGAAACAATTACAAGGATTTCTTCATGTAGCAGGAAAACAATACCAAATAAATATTTAGATCTCTAAAAAGTTATCTAAGGAGGAAACATCATACCCCTATAGAAGAACACATATAAGAATGACATCACAATTCTCATGAAAGTTCATGGAAACAAGAAGTTGATTGAAATATTTAAAATATGAAAAGAAAAATCACAATAACCTCAAATGTTATATCCAGAAAATTATCCCTTAGAAATAAAGAAAAGAAAGACTTTCTCAGATGAATAAAAATTGAATGTATTCATCACCAGTGAACTTGCCCTGCAAAAAATATTAAGTTTTCAGCCAGAATGAAAATAATATAAGACAGAAACATGAATCTACCTAAAGAATAAAAGAGTGTTGAAGAACAAATAAATTTACATAAAATGAAATATTTTGTTTATTTTATTCTCAAATGATATAAAAAGGCAAATGTTTTCATAAAGTTACAGTAGTAACAATGTATTATATAATTTTACTATGTTGATAAATACAATAAATGAGAAAATGTCACAAGAGATAGGATGAAATAATTGGAAATACTCTGTTATAATGTATCAGCACTAAATGAAAAAGGGTGAAGTGTTATTTGAAAGTGGACTTAGATTAGCAAAGAATAATTATTGTATACTTTAATGCAACCACTAAAAAAATTAAAAATAATTATAATTAATACACTGAGAGAATATAAAACTGAATCATACTGTAAAATGCTTGGTTAAAACCAGAGAAGATAGAAACAAAACAGGTAAAGTAAATTCAAAGACAGAACGAAACAAATAGAAAGTAGTTTTAAGTATAGTCAATATTTCTCCAACTATATAAATGATCACTTTAACTTTGATACAAATATAGCAATTATAAGACAGAAATTGTCAGAATGTATAATAATAAAACAAGACCACATTATGTGCTGCAAACAAGAAATTCACCATAAATATTAAAAAGGCAAAAAGTTAATAATGAAAGATAAAGAAAGATATGCCATTTTAACTCTAATCAAAAATAATCTGGGGCAATTATATCTAAAAATCTGAACATCTATGTACCTAACAAACATTTTAGAATATATGAAGTAAAAACTACACAAATGAAATGAAAAATAGGTAAATCTATTATCATAGTTGGAAACTATTATCAGTAATTTGATTAATAATTGCTAAATCAAGCAATTATTAATTACCTCACAAAATTCAAAAGGATATGGATGATCTGAAAAGCACAAACAGTCATCTTGGTCCAGTTTAAATTTAATAAATACACCAGTTAACAATAGTAATTTTACATTAATCATGATAGTTCACATTCAGAGCTATAAAACACATCTTAACAAATTTTTTAAAATATGTATGTTCATATTGCAATGAATTGAGCTAGAATTTCAAAACAGATACATAGCTGGAAAATAACCCAAAATTGAAAATTAAACAAAACATTTACAAATGATGTGTCAAAGAGAAGTGTAAAAAATTTTAAAAACATTTAACTTAAGATTGTCTAACTAAATTAAAATTTAAAAACATGTGTTTTGACCTAAATTAAAAAAAAAGTCTTACCAATTTTCTGAGGTGCATTGAAATGGTAATTATCTGTAATTATTTTATAGCATTAAATGCATGCATTAAAAATGAGAAAAGATACAAAACCATATATAAATGTTCACTTTAAAGAACTAGAAGAAGAAGAGCAAATAAAGCCTAAACAGAAGAAAATAAATTATTTATTTGAAATTAGATTATAAACAAATAAAATTGATGTCCAGTTGTGCCCTTACTTTATTGACATCAAAATTTTAAAAAATATAAAAAAATATTAAGCTGCACTTAATGGTATGTATGCTGAAGTATTTCAGAAGAAATTTACTTAAGTTTGGCATTTACTTTGAAATGCATACAAAGGGGTAAAAAAGATGAATTGATACAGATAGATTGATAAAATTAACAACAGAATATATATGAGTGGTTAATATAAAATTCTTGCAATTTTGATGTATGTTTAACTTTAAAAAAGTAAAATGTTGGGAATAAATAATATTTATTGCTTTAATCATAACCTTGATTCCGAAAATGGGGACTCAGTTATAAGAAAAGATAATTCAAAGTCAAACTCACTCATTGACATAAATTAAATGTACAGAAATTCCATATTCTGGAGTAGAAAATTTAATATCAGAAAGATTACAATTCTCCCTAATTGATCTATCAAGGCAACATTTCTACAGGATTTTAGTAGAAATAAATAAACAGATTCTACAATTTCTGTGGAAATTCAAGGGATAAGGATGGCCAAGACGCCATGGAAGGAGGTTGACAACATGTTACATCAGAAGTTAAGAACTTTTTTAAAGACAAAAGGAATTAAGAATATCTGGCATAGCTGTAAGATAGGTAAGTATTTAAAGGGTACTAAAGAAGAGTCCAGAAACAGAGCAACAGACATACCTACCTTTGATGTATGAGGTACAAAAAAGTACATAATAAATAAAACTGGACCTCTCCTTCCTACTATTTATAAATTAGTTTTAAGGGTAAAATAATAAATCTTTTAAAATATAACATAAGAAATATATTTTGACCTTTGAATGAGCATATAATTTAAAACAATATTCTCAAAGTACTCAAACTTCAAGAAAATATTTAATTCACTTGATTGGATTAGGATGAAGACCATATATATTATAATTTGTTAGCAACTCATGTGCATCAGTAAGTAAAAGGCAGGACAGTAGAAAAATAGAGGATAATTAAAAAGGCAATTCATAGCAATAAATATCCACATGGCCATTAGATTATACAAATTCCTCAACATTATTAGTAATCAGGAAAATTCAAAATAAAACTATAATGACTTACCCCAACCCACTTATTAGTATTAAGGTGAATGCTGACAAAGATATGGCGAAAAATAAACTTATTCACCATGATCTGAGTGTAAACAGGTATACGTACTTTTGTAAACATTTCTGCATTATCTCTTAATTTTGAATAAACACATATTTTGACTCAGATATTTTATTACTAGGGAAGTATCCAATTGAAAGGTGGCGGGGGGGTGGGGAGGGATAAAATGGGGAGAAAATTTCATAGAATCTTTTTTGTTAGTATACCAAACTGGAAACAATCTAATAATCATGATTTATATCATGCATAAAGACATAGTGGTGTTTTTTTGTAATGTAAAATAATGAACAAACTAGCTACAAGAAATAGCAAGCAAAATTAGCACAAAATAAAAGGAATGAAGTTAAGCTAAACACATTAAAACTTATATACTGTGAGATTTAATATAAAGAAGTGAAAGCTCTCTACAATAAGAACTACAAAACATTGCTGAAAAAAATAATAGATGACATAAATAAATGAAAGAAAACATTCAATGCTCATAGATTGAAACAATCAAAATCATTAAAATGGCCATACTGCCCGAAGCAATCAATAGAATCAATGCTATTTCTATCACACTACCAGTTTTCATAGAATTCAGTTATCATAGAATTGGCAAAAACTATTCAAAAATTCATATGAAACAAAAAAGAGCCCAAAGAGTCAAAGCAATTCTAAGCAAAAATAACAAAGCTGAAAGCATAACATTGCCACATGTAGACCAATAGAATGGAAAAGAGAACACAGAAACACAACTGCACACTTACAATTATTTTATCTTTGACAAAGTCAACAAAAATAAAGAATGGGAAAGGACTCCCTGTTCAATAAATGGAGCTGGGATAGCTGGCTAGTCATATTCAGAAGAATGAAACTGAACTCTGACTTTTCACCATATACAAAAATTAACTGAAGATAGATCAAAGATTTAAATGTGTGACCTCAAATTATAAAAATATAGGAAGAAAACCTAGGAATATCATTCTGTACAGCAGGCTTGTCAAAGAACATATAGCTAAGGCCTCAAAAGCAATTGCAACTAAAACAAAATTGACGAATGGTACCTAATTAAAGTGTCTCTGCACAGCCAAACAAACTCTTAATACCAACAGATAAAACAGACAACATACAGAATGGGAGAAAATATTTTCCAACTGTGCATTTGACAAAGGTCTACTATCCAGAATATCTGAGTATCTTAAACACTTCAAGAAGCAACAAACAAATAATCCTATTAAAAAGAGGATAAAAGATATTAAGGAATATTTCTCAAGAGAAGACATACAAGTGGCCAACAAACATAGAAAAATGTTCCACATCACTAAACATTGGATAAATGCAAATCAAAACCACAATGAAATACCATCTCATGCCAGTCAGAAGGGTTATTATTGAAAAGTCAAAAAATAACATGCTGGTAAGGTTGTAGAGATAGGGGAAGACCATACAGTTTTAGTGAAAATGTAAGTTAGTTCAGCCTCTGTGGAAAGCAGTTAGGAGAGTTCTAAAGGAATTTAAAGCAGAACTATCAAATGACCAGAATTCCCATTACTAGATATATTCTCAAAGGAAAATAAATTGCTGTTTATGATAGCAAAGACCTGGAGCCATCCCAAATGCCCATTGATGATAGACTGGACAAGGAAAATGTGGCACATATACACCATGGAATACTATGCAGCCATAAAAAACGATGAGTTTGTGTCCTCTGTAGGGACACGGATGAATCTGGAAACTATCATTCTCAGCAAACTGACATAAGAACAGAAAATTAAACACCGCATATTATCACTCATAGGCGGGTGTTGAACAATTATGAGAACACATGGACACAGGGAGGGGTGGAGCACACACTGGGGTCTCTTTGCGGGGACTAGGGGGCCAGTGGGGTGTAGGGAGGTTGGGGAGGGATAACATGGGAAGAAATGACAGATATAGGTGACGGGGGAATGGAGGCAGCAAACCACATTGCCATGTATGTACCTATGCAACAATTCTGCATGCTTTGCACATGTACGCCAGAACCTAAAGTACAATAAAAACAACAAAAAAGAATATCATGTCCTTTGCAGCAACATGGATGCAGCTAAAGTTCATTATTTTAAGTGAATTAACACAGGAACCAAAAACCAAATAATGCGTGTTCTCATTTAAAAGTGGGAGCTAAACATTCAGTACACATGGAGATGAAGATGGCAATAATAGACACTGGGGACTCTAATAGGGGAAGGCATGGAGAAGAGTAAGAGGTGAAAAACTGCTTGTTAGGTACTATGTTCACCACCTGTGTGATGGAATCATTCATACACCAAACCTCAGCATCACTTGATATACCCATTTAACAAACCTACACATGTACCCTTGAATCTAAAATTAAAGCTGAAATCATACATAAAAAAGTAATATTATATTTAAGAAGCTGGTATGATTTAAATGTGTGTACCATATTTCCTGTGTTGGAAGCTTAATTTGAAAATGCGTATGTTGATGGCATTTGGAAGTGGGACCTTTGGGAGATAATTCTGGATTAGATAAGGCCGTCAGTGTGGAGCCCACATGATGGGACTAGCCACTTTAGAAGAAAAGAAAGGGTGGCATGCTCCTGCCGTTCTGCCATGTGATGCTCTCCACCATGTTATGATTCAAAAAGAAAGCCTTCACCAAATGTGGCCCTCAACTTAGGACTTCTCAGCTTACAGAACTGTAAGATATAAATTTCTTTTCCTTATAAATTACTTTTCCTTATAAATTACCCTGCCTATGGTATGCTGTTACAGCAACAGAAAATGAACTAAGATACAAACATAACACCAAACTCCAATACTTTTTAATCTTGAATGGATTAATTGAAAATTTTCATTTCACATCTAAAATTTCTACATTTCATATAGACAAGAATTTTCAAAGATTTAAGCAGCCTGAGTGATATTTAAACATAGATATTCAAACTATTTTGTTAATATTATATATTCTCTCCAGTTATGGTCTCTTCATATGTAAATTTTCCCTTGGATAATAACATGGATACTTTGGGTCATGTTCATTACAGTAGTTTTACATTTATGTAATTTAGGTATCTATAATTTGTGGAATTAATTTGCTTAGCTCATTTTGTGTTTTCCTTTAAAGCATATTTTGTATATTTGAAACATGATGCTCACAAATAAGTATGTGATCAGACATTACAAATTTTTTCTTTTAATATAAGATACTTCTCATATAAAGTGCTATATTTTATAATATTTTATAAACACTGCTCATCAATCTTAAAATGTACATAAGGAGAAACAAAACATAACTAAACAGTAGAATTCTGTACTTTACAGTCTCTAAGATGTACACTAAACTAGCTAAAGAGTTTAAAGTTGTCCTACTTTACCATCATTATGAAATCTCATCATTGTTTGAATCCTAAGTAGATAGCAGTCAGCCATTATGCAGCATATGGGATTGCTATGGCAGTCCATATGCTTTGTAACAGTTGGTGTTCAAATGAAAATGTGTGAAGTCAAATAAGAATGTGGCCCAGACAACAAAACCTAATTACCATCAGCAGCATCAAACTGCAGACTGTCTTTCAAATTACCTATATCACTTTTTATGTTGCTTTCCAGAAATTTTCTTGGTAATGTAATTTTTCTACAAAACTATAGATTATAATAAAACTTTCTTTGAGAAAGTATAACATGATATTAGAAACATAGCTTTCATTCTGATATTACACTTCAGATACTTCAGATAAAAGAAATGGTTTCCTCTAGTTGAAAATCCAACCCAAAGCAACACCATAAATAGAAAAACACATAGTCTTCATCCATGAGACTAGGAGATGTCTATATCCCAAAGTGAGCTCTCTCTCTCTCTCCCCCCTCACACACAAACACACACACACAAATACACACTATTCATGTCTATATGTGTACGAATATTTATCTATATGTATCTATGTGTAACATTTAGGTGCCTGGGAGCAAACTGACAGAATTTTTATGGTTAAATTTATAAAGTAAGGCTGACAAAATACTGTTTTTTAAAGTAAGTGGCCTCATCTAAAATTAAAATCTAATAATCACACTTTGGAAACATAAAAACATACATGCAGCCTAGCTGGGTGTATTTACTGAGCCAAATTTAGTATGAATTATTGAGAAGCAGGAAAAGTCAGTTTGTTTGTTTTTTTAGTAAACAAAAAACCTTTGCTAGAAAGCTTCTGATTGGAAAGAGACAACAAAACAAGAGACATTCTGCATTATGGGTAGTCTTTGTGAGTAATATTTGTTAAATGGAAAGACATAAATGATAAAAGAGCTCACACTAAATATTAGGTTACAAGGGGACACTTTATTCCATAAGACATATTTGTCTCTGCCCTGACATAAATATCCAGAAAACAACTTGTCCAGAAAGCAATATCATGGAAATCAAGTAAGAACTAACTGAAGTACACAAGTAAATGTACCACTGCAGGGATATTGATCATTTTGACTGAATATACTGCCACCTATTATATAATCTTGTGGAAGCCATCTCTCCTATAAAATAAGGAAGCAAAACAAATATAAAAATAGCCCTGGTTCTGTGTGTCTCTGTGTGTGTGTGTGTGTGTGTGTGTGTGTGTGTATGAGAGAGAGAGAGATAGTGAAAGGCAGAGATGGAAAAATACAGGCCCAAGAAGAATGAAAGCAAACCACAGAAAGACTTGAAAACAGTAATGACTTGCAGAACAGTGTCGAACAGTGTTGAAGAAACAGTAAATTGAGAGAGTAAACAAAACATTTCAACAGTTAATAATTAAGAGATCAAACTTGGTATGTATTCATCACCCATCAATTGTTTGTGAGGATATCTTTCTATATGAATATTTTTTATGTTTGCCTGGGAAAATAGTAGCTAAACATTTCATTGTCCCTGGTCTGCAAAAGAAACACAATTCTGCTTTCTGTGCTTATAGTCATTAGACCACTGGTTTTACCTTTCATGCCATTACCTCTGCCTTCTTCAAAGATCAGCAAGTTTTGTGAAATCACAATAGATATTCTTTTATATTGACATATTAGTAAAGTTGTATTTTAAATATAGTTTCTAAGTACAGATGTAAAATTTAATTTTAATTAGAAAAATCCAGTAAAATCACAGTAATATAGAAAACACTTTTAAAAATTTAATAATTTTTATACAGAAAATAGTGGTATCCAAGATGTACAGAAAACATAAATGCCTTGAAGTATCAAAACAATGAGACAATAAAAGAGTAAAATTTATCAAAATTTTAAAATATTATCTTGAGTCTTAATTGATATGAAATCTTCAAATAACACACATATCATTTTAAGGTGCACTCAGGCAAAGAGGTCAGAGTATTTAAAAAAAAGAACAAATTATGTCAGATATGTACTTTTTAAAATACTAACATGTATTTATATTTTATTCAAGGAAATAAAATGTGGTTAATATTATTTAGATCCAATTTATATTTATCAAATCCAGGAAATTTACCACAGAAAAATAAACCTCATGAAATATTAATAACAACATTTCATCTTACTAAAATTACAAAAATTTTTAATAAATTATAGACAAAAATTAAAATTACAAATAATTATATTTGATCATAATGAGATGATATTTGCAATTAATTTAGGAGATAAAACCTGGTAGTGAAAAAAATTTATCATCTGGAAAATAAATGGCACATTCTAAATTTCAAAACAAACTTAAAACTCAAATTGCAGACTAGGTAGGGAAAAGAGGGAGAGAATGCACTATAAACAGAACCTAATAGCTATAGCTAAAGGAAATCTCAGACCTTTGAATATATATAGTTAAATAAGACAGAATTGAAATACATGTTAATTATTTTCCTAAAGAAATTTAAAAATGAAAGCCAAATAAATCTGTAGAAACTAGAAGAAAATTATTAAAGTCAAATAAATAAAGTAAATCATAAAGTGGCTGATATGAACTTTTTCTTTGGCAGGGATTGGGTGGAGGCAAGAGAACAATATTTAGAAGCAAAAGGGAAAGTCAAACTAAGTGACAAAATGGACACAATCACTGTCAGAGGAGAATGTTAAGAAAACATATTAAGTAAACGGTATGCAAGTAAATGATCTGCATAAAATGGACAATTTTAATAATGTATATAAATCAGCAAACCGCTATGTAGAAGAAATAGAGAAATATACCAAAGTAGACCAGGTCAACCTATTTTTACTGTGCAATTTCACCATAATGTTAAGAAACAGGAAACTTTAATACTATTTAAACTAAGTTGGAAGAATGATTTTTCTGAAACTTCATGGGGCTTATTTGTGCCATGAATCTTTTTTATAGTTCAGAGAGTTTATAAGTTTTTTAAATTACAAAATAAAATTCATAAGATTACTAAAAAATCATGCCGATGTACAAACATATTTTTACAGGTAATATAAAAAGCATATTTTTTTATTAACACATTATATAAAAATCAAACATACAGTTTAAAAATACCTATACTTTTAATGTAATAATGAGAATCAACCATAATTCAAAATATCCACAATATCTGTAACCTCATGTGAAAATATATCCAATATCTATTAGTGAACAAGTCAAATCTATTAGTGAACAAGTCACATTCATTGCCAATACTACTACACAGTTCATTGCCTACATCGGTAATGAAAGGAAATACTAAATTTTAGATTAGTAAAAACATAGATGTAATTCTTTCCAGGGAAGTTTATTGACTTCCTGACTATCCTGATGTAAGTTGCTTCAGATCATAGCAAGAAAATCAAGTTTTTAATTTTAGGATATTAGCATAAGAGTTGTAGATGGCACACAATATAGATGGCACACAATTGCAGTTATAGAATATCAGTTAAAGATCTAAGCATTACCTGTCATAATGCCTATAATTAAAAACATGCATATATATATTGATATGGAAAGATTGCTGTGATTTACAGAACATTGAGTAGAATACGCTACCATATGTGTAAAACAATAATGATGCAAACACACCCATATTCATGTGTATATGAATAGCTTTCAAAAGAGACATAAAAGGAGGAAGAAGGTAACTGGGTGACCAGAGAGGACAAGGCTTACATTCACTATGTACCTTTCTTTCCTTTGTGTGTTGTAAAATATTCACTAATTATCTCCTTAAAATCAACAAAACAATTAAGAAGCAAACAAAGCACTAATGAAAACATATATAATATTCCCCATTTCAATTGCGTGTTGTCTTAAAGAGTGGAAATTGTGAAGATAGTAATTTAGATATAAATATACCATTAAAACTGAGCATTTCCTTTGTGCCAAAATTTTAACAGACATAATTTAGACATAAATCCCAAGCAAGCTGATATACCAGGGCATGTAGGACAGTCATAGTTGAAATGGATAAGTAGCCTAGGAATTATTTAAAGTCCCTATCAACTGTGTATTTGGCAGTTAGATGACAGCAGAGAGTATGGCTTAGGGATATGTAAATATCTCCACGTGTCACTTTTGTGCAAGTCTGCAGACTTCAGGTTAGTGACAGTAGTAGACAGCTGGACATGTTGATAGCTTTCTGACAAAAATAAAACATGGCAAAGTACATATTTTTCCTGTGTCTGCTCTGCCAAAGTCCAGAGTATCAATAGCAGAGGAAAGATACTTCATGTCGTGGATATTCTTCATAACCAAGAGCCTACAGGTGTCATGAATACAGCATTACAGTGAAAACCAATGAAAGTAATAGCACACACATTGATTTTCTTCTCCTTAACAGAATATGAACTGTTTCAGCATGAGTTAAATTTCATTAAACATCATTTTCTCTTTTAGCAGAAAAATATGCCAAAGGAATCATTAGCCTCTTTTACTACCTGATGCAGTGGCCTAGTCTAACAGCTTTGGTTTTATATCCCAACTGTGCACTATGTAGGTGTGAACCATTTCAAAAATTACAGGAACTCTCTAAGCCTTAGTAATCTCCTCTGTAAAATAAGGATAATTATATGTACCTCATGTTGTGGTAATGAAAATTAAATGACATAATATATATAATCTACTTAATATTGTAGCTGACACTTTGGGAACTTTTCAGAAATGACAGATATGTAGATAGAATAATATACTCTACCCTCAAATTGGCTGAGTTCAAACCCTTGCTTCACCAGTTGCTACCTGCATCACCATGGCCCCGTTGCTTAACCTACCTCTTAATCAGATTACTTTTCTGGATTGATAGGATAGTTAGCTTATATTCCCCCTAAAATTGTTAAAATAATTGAGATTACACATATTCATACAAACACATACACAAACATGCATGCGTGCATGCACACACACACACATATGCCCAAAGAGTGATTTTAAAGCAAGATCTGACACACAGTAAATGCACACTAAATTCTATTACTTAAAATGCAACATTAAACACTTAGTATTTTCACTGTATGTAAATTTGATTCAAACCTTTGGCTCTACAACAAGCATTCAAATACATTTAAAAATTTTTAAATTTTTGCCACTCTTCAGAAATTTTTAAATTATTTTTCAATGATTGTTAAAAATGTAAGAAAAAATAAATCAAATACACAGTAAAGGCAAATGTATTAATGACTGGTAGGAATTGGGAAGAATATGTTTCAAAGCAACTGGTCATGCCAATATTATCACTGTTTTTCAAAATATTTATCTGATAAATCCAGGTGATAGAACACCCTTCCTACCTCAGTTGCACCAAAGAGAAATAAAACTGGTGTAGTCCTATATCAGCAACTTAGTTTTCTGTAATGCAGTTCTTTAATATGTATTTCATAAGCTGAAAGTATGATTATATATAGCTTTCTTTATATTGCTGCTATTAATATGTCTTATCACACAACATTTATATCATGATTATGGTAAAATTCCATATTATGCATAAATGAAGTACCATCCGTTTTTGTTTTTTCATTACAAAGGACAATTATCTACTTTCAGAGATCCTATTTAAAGTTATCTTTCCTTATTTTAAAAAGAAGTAATTGCTCTCAAAATTCCTAAAATAAGTATGACAAGAGAATAAGTTGTGCTACAAACATATTATTTTTATATTTTAAAATAACACAGAAACGAAAACCCTAAGCACAACAAAGCCCTCAGCTAATCTCCTGGCAGGTAGGTGGGGATATGAAGCTGAGATTGACCTCCAGTGTTATACCAGATTGAAGAAGGAGGCCAGGCTTTTTGACCCTACACTTCCATGATGAGTAGCCATTTAAACATGGGCTTCCCCTGGGTTATTTTATGTAAACTTAAATAAGGCAGCTCCCTTTGGACAAGGTCAGTTCCTAGGGAGAGACTCAGCCAACAACACACCTGACGGCTGAGAGAATGAGTGTGCAGGCATGGATCTGGAGGCACACAAACAACATCCACGGCATGGAATTCATATGCTGAGCATATGGACTCTAATTGTGATCTACATTGGTTCCTGAAATGGTGCGCTGCCAAAACAATTCTACAGGAGGTGGCATCAGTTTTGAGATTGGGCAGCAGGTGCTGTGAAAGCTATTAAAGGCTATATATTCATATCGTTTATTGCTAAAACATGTGGCAAGATTTCATCTGCCCTAACTTAGCATGCCAGTGTGGCTGTAGCTCTGAGGCAAGAGGTTTGAAAAAACAGTAAAGAGGCAGTAAATTTTTTCTATTATCGGATGATGTTGTAAGACATAAGAAAGACGAACTGAGAAAAGCACTGCCCAGTTTGTAAGAAGGAGTGACAGATAATAGAGGTAAACTAGAGTTTGGGGTCTTTATAATATCCAAAAATAAAAATAAAATAAAATACTAGTAAGCCTGGGTCTTAAATCATAAGAGAAGGAATTACGGAAAGACTTTAACAGATTAAAACATCTAACTAATTTAAGTGTTTCAGGGCAAAATTTAAATTAAGGGTATTATTGACAAATAGGATAACATAGAACAACTGGATCAGAATTAATATACTTTTGGAAAGGTAGCATTGCTAATATTAACCAGACTAAAAATGCTCTAATTATCTAAGAAATAAAACAAGATTTCCCTATTCTACTTGAGCAGGAGTTAAGCTGCTTACCCATGCTGCCCTCTAGGAATGTCCTAATTCCTGAGCTCCAATAATAAATGTATGATAGACAGATAATAGATAGATAGATAGACAGATAGATATAATTTTTATTGCTAATGTTGATGATAGAAAAATACTGCAAACAAACTGGTTAGATAAAACATGGCATATGCTTTACAAGTAAATGCTAGAAGGTGGTTGAAAAATAAAATATCTTTAAGAAAAGACAAATTAAATTTTCAATCAAAAAAACAAGTTGATATAGTTACATGCTACAGATAATCCTTTACTTTCTTCTCTAATCTTTTCTTAAAAATATATTGGATAGAAATTTTTCAGATAAAAGAACCCTACAATTCATGATTTAAATAAAATAATCATATACTACTGCACATTCAAAAATTACATTAGTATTGTTACTCTTGAAATCTATTTTACTTCATCTTTTTATATTAATTCAAGTGTATCATTAAACTTTGAGCCTGTAGCACATTTAATAAAATTTTCACCTATAAAAACAGCAATATTAACTCAAAGATCATTTGATAAATCAAAATTCAGATAACAGTTCAGTTTTAGTATTTGAATGAGGACGGCTTGACTAAATCTCACTTTCTTCTTCTTCTTTTTTTTTTTTTATAAAGATGAGGTTTCTCCATGTTATCCAGGTTGGTCTCGAACTCCTGACGTCAGGTCATCCACCTACCTTGGCCTCCCAAAGTCCTGGGATTACAGGTGTGAGCCACTGCACCTGGCCCTCACTTTATTCTTAACAGCCAGTTACTCTCATCAGTTTATAAAAGTAAGTTTTTAGCCTGAAGACAGGTATTAAATAATCCAAAATAGAAATACTGCTACACAGACATTACAATCTTTTGCTACCAATATCATTTTTTATGCCAGGGATAGGACCTCATCCCAAAGTACACACTAAGTTGCTCAAAGTGAGTAAAAATGTTAAAAAAATGTTATGAGGCTGATAGCTATGGGGCTGTTTTCCTGATTTCACCTAGTTAAGGGTCTATTTTTTATCATTGCTGTAATGAGTTTGCTTTCCCTTATCATTGACCCACAACTAGACTAATTTCCCAGCCTTACTTTAGTAAATGCAGGAATATGTCAAAATTCAAGATGACGCAATAAAAGCAGAGATCATGTAACCTACTTCATAAAATTGTCCTGTGGGTGATTTCTGTGCTCTTTTCTTGCCACTGTATTGATGTAGATCCATAAGGCAAAAGGTGTGAGAAACACACACACTCATCCAAATGCAAAGAAAGGACATAGAAGCATGAAGAACAGTGAAAGTGAGACTTTTAAATAATGCCCTTGCAAGATCAGGTGTCTGGTGTGCTAACATCCAGTGTAGTCATAACAGGTAATTTATCTCCTAGCACGCAAGTCCCTCCCCCAGTTATTCACTGGTCAAGTACTATGGGGTTACAATCTTCCTGGACTTCGCCTAAGTTTCATTATTTCCCTTATAAGGTTATATACCCCATTTTCTTCTCTGCTTAAGTTTTGATCTCCCAATAATAAAACTTTCTTCCCTTTTATGGGCTAACCCTTCCTCTACATTTTGATTGCTTATTGTGACCTTCTAGGTGCATGAGCTGTGCAGTTTATTTGCAGGCTGGCTGCCAGTACTTAGATTTACAATGCCTTGAAAATAGACCATTTAAAATGTTTTCTCACAAAGGTATATCTTCTTTGGCTGAACCATAGAAAGAGACTGGGTGTTCAAATTACTGCTTGGAAAAAAAAACAACCTCTGATTCAGAATACCAATTTGAACTTTATTGGAGTGAGAGATAGACTCATTATTTTTGATTGATTAATTGATTATACATTTTACAACTTGTTTGCTACCTTACAGTTGCTGGCTTAGTACTGAATTAGAAAGCATATGAATGCATGTGGTAACTTTTCTATTCTTTGATTTTATTCTGTTATTAATTGGCATAAAATTACAAATTCCTCATTAATATATAAAGCTGGCAGTTAGATAACTACTGGAGTGAGACGGTTGGCTCTGTGTCCTCCCGACAAAATCTCATCTTGTAGCTCCCATAATTCCCACATATTGTGGAAGAGACCCAGTGCAAGATGATTGAATCATGGGGGTAGGTCTTTACTGTGCTGTTCTTATGATAGTGAATGGGTCTCATGCGATCTGAAGGTTTTAAAAACGAGAGTTACTCTGCACAAGCTTTTTTTGCCTGCTGCCATTCACATAAAATGTGACTTCTTCCTCCTTGCCTTCCACCATGATTATGAGGCCTCCCCAGCATGCGGAACTATAAGTCCAATAAACCTCTTTCTTTTGTAAATTGCTCACCCTCAGGACTGTCTTTATCAGCAGTATGAAAATGGACTAATGCGGTAGATTGGTGCCAGAAGAGTTGGGCATTGCTGAAAAGATACCTGAAAATATGGAAGCGACTTTGGAACTGAGTATGAGGCAGAGATTTGTAGTTTGGAGGGCTCAGAAGAAGACAGGAAATGTGGAAAAGTTTGGTACTTCCTAGAGATTTGTTGAATGGCTTTGGCAAAAATACTGATAATGATATGGACAATGAAGTCTGAGCTAAGGTGTTCTCAGATGGAGATGAGGAACTTGTTGGGAACTGGAGCAAAGGTGAATCTTGTTATGTTTTAGCAAAGAGACTGGCAGCATTTTTCCCTTACTCTAGAGATTTGTGGAACTTAGAACTTGAGAGATAATTTAGGGCATCTGGTGGAAGAAATTTCTAAGCAGCAAAGCATTCAAGGGGTGACTTGGGTGCTATTAAAGGCGTTCAGTGTTATAAGGGAAGCAGAACATAAAGGTTTGGAAAATTTGCAGGCTGACAATGCAATAGAAAAGAAAAGCCCATTTTTCTGAGAAGAAATTGAAGCCTGCTGCAGAAATTTTTGTAAGTAACAAGGAACTCAATGTTAATCCCCAAGATAATGGGAAAAAAAAATGTCTCCAGGGCATGTCAGAGACCTTTGTGGAAGCCTCTCCCATCACAGACCTGGAGGCCTAGGAGGAAAAAGTGGTTTGATTTTGTGGTCTGGGCCAAGTGTCCCCATCCTCTATGTAGCCTAGGGAGTTGGTGTCCTGTATCCCAGACACTCCAGCTGTGACTAAAAGGGGCCAACATAGAGCTTGGACCATGGCTTCACAGGGTACAAATCTCAAGCCTTAGGAGCTTCCACATAGTGTCGAGCCTGGAAGTGCATAGAAGTCAAGAATTGGAGTTTAGAAACCTTTTCCTAGATTTTGGAAGATGTATAGAAATGCCTGGATGCCCAGGCAGAAGTTTGCTGCAGGGACAGAGCCCTCATTGAGAACCTCTGCTAGGCAGTACAAAAAGGAAATACGGGGTTGGAGCTTCCACATAGAGTCCCTACTGGAGCACTGCCTAGTGGAGCTTTGAGAAGAGGGCAACTGTTCTCTATACCCCAGAAGGGTAGATCCACTGACAGCTTGCACCATGCACCTGGAAAAGAAAAGAGACAGACACTCAACACCAGCCCAGGAAAACAGCTGGGGAGTGGGGGGGGGCTTGTACCCTACAAAGCCACAGGGGTGGAGCTGCCCAAGACCATGGGAGCCTACATCTTGCATCAGAGTGATTTGGATGTGAGACATGGAGTCAAAGGAGATCATTTTGAACCTTTAAGATTTGACTGCCCTGCTAGATTTTTGATGTGCATGGGGCCTATGCCCCTTTGTTTTGGCCAATTTCTCCCATTTGGAATGGCTATATTTACCAAATGCCTGTAGTCCCATTGTAGCTAGGAAGCAACTAACTTGCTTTTGATTTTACAGGCTCATAAGCAGAAGAAACTTGCCTTGTCTCAGATGAGACTTCGGACTGTGGACTTTTGAATTAATGCTGAAATAATTTGAGACTTTGGGTGACTATTGGGAAGGCATGACTGGTTTTGAAATGTGAAGATATGAGATTTAGGAGGGGAGAGTGGTGGGATAATATGGTTTGGCTCCATGTCCCCACTAAAATCTCATCTTGTAGCTTCCATAATTCTCACTTGTTGTGGGAGAGACCCAGTGGGAGATGAATGCATCATGAGGACAGGTCTTTCTTGTGCTGTTCTCATATCTATTTATATTTATAATATTTGAATATAAAACTTAAAAAATTAAAAACAAAGATTTATGAATTCATTTAAAATATCAATAACGAATTATTAAATGTGCTCCTAGGCACTTAGAATATCATTTTTATTTCTTGGTCATCTGGTTCCTTTACTAAACTACAAACACTTATGAAGGCAAGATGTATTAGTTCATTTTCATACTGCTGATTAAGATATGCCTGATACTGTGCAATTTACAAAAGAGTTTTGTTTTCTTTTGTTTTTGATGGAGTCTCACTCTGTTGCCCAGGATCGAGTGCAGTGGCTCAATCTCGGCTCATTGCAAACTCCATCTCCTGGGTTCAAGTGGTTCTCCTGCCTCAGCCTTCCAAGTAGTTGAGATTACAGGCATGCCCCACCATGCCTGACTAAGTTTTGCATTTTTAGTAGAGATGGGGTTTCATCATGTGGGCCAGGCTGGTCTCAACCTCCTGACCTCAGGTGATCCATCCATCTTAGCCTCTCAAAATACTGGGATTACAGGTATGAATGGCTGTAATGGACTCAAGGTTCCACGTAGGCAAGAGGTGTAATGGACTCACAGTTCCACGTAGCTGGGGAGGTCTTGCAATCATGGCAGAAGGTGAAAGGCACATCTCACGTGGCAGCAAACACAAGAAGAGAATGAGAATCAAGCAAAAGGAGTTTCCCCTTATAAAACCATCAGATCTTGTGAGATTTTTTTCACTACCACAGAAACAAAATGGAGAAACCACACCAGGATTCAACTGTCTTCCACTGGGCCCCTCCCAAAATATGAAGGAATTATGGGAGCTACATTTCAAGATGAGATTTGGGTGGGGACACAGCCCAATCATATCACAAGGTCTACATTTTGGCCACTTCTATATTTAGCACTTATCTTCTTTTAAAATGTTTAAATCTGTTTTTAATAGACAAGTAAAAATTATACATTTTTATATTTTGATATTATATAGCATCTAGTATACCAAATGAATATTTGAATAATACTACAGTCTTGTTCAATTTTATTTTGGTCAGATTATTTTAAATAAAAAGATTAAAATTTAAAAAACAAATAACATTTTTATGAAGAAAAACATATTTTTGAAAACAAACATTAATGGAAAAGTGATTATTTTTCATGACTTTGCCAATCCTTAATTTCTGACTTAGTAAACAGCAGTATATTCCAAAAATCTTCTTGTGCATTCAATCTATTAAAATACGTTGCTTTGGTTGATTTACATGATGAAAACCTAGCTTAATTCAGATATGCACTTAGAAAAGGAAGAAAAATTTAATGGAGTTTTCAGGTAATTGTGAATATTTTTGTTGAATACTATACCAAAACTCAGTAAGTGATATTTTTTTAAAGATTACTTTTCTGTGATATGGAAACTGAAACCGTATTAATGACAATTATATAATCTGTTACATTATAGTCTATTTGTCTGTCTTGGACATTAAATTCATCTTTTATTCATATGATTTTGTAACATCGTATTGTAATTACTTGTAAAATGTTAGTTCAGACTGTTCTCTGGCTCTTCTGAAGGTGTATGCATGTCAGCATACAAATCAAAAATAACATTTATCAAGATCACCACCAATTTTTTCAGCATAGTCTTTAATTATCCAGACTCTCATAAGTTCATGGTAGTAGTTTTGATTCCCTAATACCCAAGTCTGAACAACCATAGAGTTTCTGCCAGTGATTCTTTCAAGTAAAAAATGATGTTCTATGTGAAGGACAGCTAGTTCTGTTGCAACTAAAGCAATCGCAATAGTGCTTTTTCTTGAAACACCATGCTACTTCGGCATGATAGAAGTGCTATATGCAAACTTTCATTATGTTAAACAAAATATTTAAACAAATATTGTGCCCATGTTTATATAAAAAGCCTCCTAATTTATGAGTCCAATATACAACAATTAAATAATTTTGATCATTTTCTCTTATAAGATGCTTTGTTAAAATAATAATCCTAAGAATATATATTACAAAAGAGGGTGATTTTTCAAGAGAATAATGTAATACAATTAGAAGTTGATACCTTTTTGTTAGTGTTGCCAAGCATAAAAACAGAATTTAAAATACTAGAGGAATGAATTAATTATAATTAAATCTATTTCACTTCTATAATTGAGTTATTTCAGCCAAGATTCTGAAAGAACATAGTACACAGTAAGATATTTTACTCTCTACAGAAAAAGAATAAATATTGCTACAATGTTTTACTTGTTGAATAGATATGTAGAGAAAAGAAAAACAAAGTACAGCTGCATGTTTGTATCATATAAAATTAGAACATGCATATGAAAAATTGAGTAGTCTAATTTTATAAATTATACATAGTTATATATTTACTTGAGATATTTTAACAAATAGAGACATTCTTATTTTGGGAATAACAGGATTCATATTTTCCAAGACAGTTTTCAATTTTAGACAAAACAAAAGTTTCACACAGAGTTGTTAGTAAAAATATGACCCAGTGGAGAGATCCAAGATGGCTGAATAGGAATAGCTCCGGAGTGCAGTTCCCAGGGAGAACAATGCAAAGGGTTAGGGATCACCATATTTCCAAATAAGTTTTACTGCCCATAGACCAGGAGATTCCCAGGCCAAAAAGCACCATGAGTTTCCAGCACGGTTGTTTCAGCCAGTGCTGCGGGTTTCCACACAAAAACTCACACAAATCTGCACGGTCCTTTCACTGGTGCCTGGAACTCCTGAGAGACAGAGCCACCCATTCAACTGAAAAAGGGGGCTGAAACAGGGAGCCAGGTGATCTGGCTTGGCAGGTCCCACCCATACAAAGACCAGCAAACTGAAACACTCTGGATTAAGAATTTTGCAGCAAGAGCAACTGGACACAGGATGGTCCAGCTTCTTGGGAGGAAGGGTGTCTGCCATTACCAAGGCAGTCCAACACTACCAAGGCAGTCCACCATTACCGAGGCAATCCACAATTAATGAGGCAGTCCACCATTACTGAGTCAGCCCACCATTACAGAGGCAGTTCTGATTGTACCTCTGTAAACAAAACCACAGGTAAGTTTACACAGCAGCTGGGAAGAGCCTGCAGAAGCTCAGCAATGCTTCTGCTGGCAGACCGTGACTAGACTACCCCCTTAGTGGGCAGGGTATCTCTGAAAATAGGCAGCAGCGTGTCAGAAACTTATAAATATAGTCCCACCTTAGGTCAGAACACCTGGGAAAAGAGGCAGTTATGAGTTCTGTTGCAGCAGACTTAAATGTACCTGCCCAGAAGCTGTGAACGGAACAATGGAGCTCACAGCACAGCACTTGAGCTCCTATAAGGGACAGACTGTCTCCTCAAACAACTCCTTGACCCCTCTATATTCAAAGAGATACCTCACATGGGAGCGCTCAGGCTGACATCTGGCGGGTACCCTTCTGGGATGAAGGAAACAGAAGAAGAAACTGGCAGCAATGCTTACTGTTCTGCAGCCCTTGCAGGTGATCTCCAGGCAAGCAGGGTCTGGAGTGGACCTCCAGCAGTCCTGCAACAAAGGGGCCTGTTAGAAGGAAAACTAAGAAACTGAAAGAAATAGCTTCAACATCAATAAAAAGGACATCCACTCAGAGACCCCATCTGAAAGTCACCAACTACAAAGACCACAGGTAGATAAATGCACAAAGATGGAAAGAAACCAGTGCAAAAAGGAAGAAAACACCAAAAACCAGAATGTGTGTCCTCCTCCAAGGGATCACAACTCACCAGAAAGGGAACAAAGCTGGATGGAGAAAGAGTCTGATGAATTGACAGAAATGGGCCTCAGAAGGTGGGTAATAACAAACTTCTTGGAACTAAAAGAACATGTTCTAACCCAATGAAAAGAAACTAAGAACCTTGAAAAAAGGTTAGATGAAATGCAAACTAGAATAAACAGCTTACAGAAGAATATAAATGACTTGATGGAGCTGAAAAACACAGCAGGAGAACTTTGTGAAGCATACACAAGTTTCAATAGCTGAATCAAGCAAGCAGAAGAAAGGACACCAGAGACGGAAGATCAACTCAATGAAATAAAACAAGAAGGCAAGATTAGAGAAAAAAGAATGAAAAGAAATGAACAAAGCCTCCAAGAAATATGGGATTATGTGAAAAGACCTAATCTATGTTTGATAGGTGTACCTGAATGTGACGGAGAGAATGAATCCAAGCTAAAAAACACTCTTCAGGATATTATCCAGGAGAACTTCCCCAACCTAGTAAGGCAGGCCACCATTCAAGCCCAGGAAATATAAAGAACACCACAAAGACATTCCTCAAGAAGATCAGCCTCAAGTCACATAATCGTCAGATTCACCAGGGTTGAAATGAAGAAAAATATGCTAAGTGCAGCCAGAGAGGAAGGTCAAGTTACCCACAAAGGGAAGCCCATAAGACTCACAGTGGATCTCTCAGCAGAAACCCTACAAGCCAGAAGAGGGTGGGGGCCAATATTTAACATCCTTAAAGAAAAGAATTCCCAACCTAGAATTTCATATCTAGCCAAATTAAGCTTCATAAGCTAAGGAAAAATAAAATATTTTACAGATAAGCAATTGCTGAGAGATTTCATCACCACCAGGCCTGCCTTACAAGATCTTCTGAAAGAAGCACTAAACATGGAAAGGAACAATGAGTACCAGCCACTCCAAAAATGTACCAAACTGTAAAGGCCATTGACACAATAAAGAACTGCATCAACTAATGGGCAAAACAACCAGCTATCATCAAAATGGCAGGATCAAATTCACACATAACATATTAACTTTAAATATAAATGGGCTAAATGTCACACTCAAGACACAGACTGGCAAATTGGATAAAAAGTCAAGACCCATCGGTGTAATGTATTCAGGAAACCCATCTCATGTGCAAGGACAAACATAGGCTCAAAATAAATATTATTTTGAGGACAAGCAAATAGAGGACAAAAAAATAAAAAGCAGAAGTTGCATTACTAGCTCTGATAAAATGGACTTTAAACCAACAAAGATCAAGAGAGACAAAGAAGGGCACTACATAATGGTAAAAGGATCAATATAACAAGAAGAGCTATCAATTCAAAACATATATACAACCAATACAGGAGCACCCAGATACACAAAGCAAGTTCTTAATGACCTACAAAGAGACTTAGACTCCCATACAATAATAGTGGAAGACTTTAGCACTCCACTGTCAATATTAGACAGCTCAATGAGATGGAAGATTAACAAGGGTAACCAGGACTTGAACTCAGATATGGATCAAGAGGACCTAATAGACATCTACAGAACTCTCTACTCCAAATCCACAGAATATACATTCTTCTCAGCACCACATCGTACTTACTCTAAAACTGACCACATAATTGGAAGTAAATCACTCCTCGGTAAATGCAAAAGAAAGGAAATCATAACAACCAGCTTCTCAGACCACAGTGCAATCAAATTAGATCTCAGGAGTAAGAAATTAACTCAGAACCACACAACTTCGTGGAAACTGAACAACTAGCTCCTGAATGTTGACTGGATAAACAATGAAATGAAGGCAGAAATAAAGATCTTCTTTGAAATCAATGAGAGCGAAGACACAACGTACCAGAATCTCTGGGACACATTTAAAGCCATGTCTAGAGGGAAATACATAGCAATAAATGCCCACATGAGAAGCAAGGAAAGATCTAATATCGACACCCTATCATCAAAATTGAAAGAGCTAGAGGAGCAAGATCAAAAAAATTCAAAAACTAGCAGAAGGCAAGAAATAACTAAGAACAGAGCAGAACTGAAGGAGACAGAAACACAAAAAAACCCTTCAAGAAATCAATAAATCTAGGAGCTGGTTTTATGAAAACATCAACAAAACAGACAGACAGCTAGCCAGATTAATAAAAAAGAAAAGGGAGGGGAATAAAATAGATGCAATAAAAAACGATAAAGGGGATATCACCACAGATTCCACAGAAATACAAGCTACCATTAGAGATTGGTACAAACAACTCTATGAACATAAACCAGTAAACCTGGAAGGAATGAATAAATTCCTGGACACTTGTACTCTCCCAAGGCTAAACTAGGAAGAAGTTGAAACCCTGAATAGATCAATAACAAGGGCTGAAGTTGAGGCCACAATTAATAGCCTACCAACCAAAAAAAGTCCAAGTCCAGATGGGTTCACAGCCAAATTCTACCAAACGTACAAAGAGAAGCTGGTACCATGCCTTCTGAAACTCTTCCAAACAAAACAAAAAGAGGGATTCCTTCCCAAATCATTTTGTGAGACCAACATCATCCTGATACCAAAACCCAGCAGAGACTCAGCAAAAAAAGAAAACTTCAAGCCAGTATCCATTATGAACATCAATGAAAAAATCTTCAATTAAATACTGGCAAACCAATTGCAGCAGCACATCAAAAAGCTTATCCACCCACAATCAAGCAGGCTTCATCCCAGGGATGCAAGGCTGATTCAATGCTATAAATGTAATCCACGGCATAAACAGAATCAAAGACAAAAAACACATGATTATCTCAATAGATGCATAGAAGGCCTTCAACAATATTCAACAGCACTTTATGCTAAAAATTCTTAATAAACTATGTATTGATGGAACATATCTCAATATAATAAAAGCTATTTAAAACAAACCCACAACCAATATCACACTTAATGGGCAAAATCTGGAAGCATTCCCTTTGAAAACTGGCACTAGACAAGGATGCCCTCTCTCACCACTCATTTTCAATATAGTATTGTAAGTTCTAGCCAGAGCAATCAGGCAAAGAAATAAAGGGTATTCAATTAGGAAAGGAGAAAGTCAAATTGTCTCTATTTGCAGACGACATGATTGTATATTTAGAAGACCCCATCATCTCAGCTCAAAATCTCCTTAAGCTGATAAGCAACTTCAGCAAAGTCTCAGGATACAAAATCAATGTGCAGAAATCACAAGCATTCTTAGACACCAATAACAGACAAACAGAGAGCAAAATCAAGAGCAAATTCTCAATCACAATTGCTGCAAGGAGAATAAAATACCTAGGAATACAACTAGCAAAGGAGGTAAAGGACCTCTTCAGGAAGAATTACAAACCACTGTTCAAGGAAATAAGAGAAGACAAAAACAGATGGAAAAACATTCCATGCTCATGGTTAGGAAGAATCAATATTGTGAAAATGGTCATAATGTCCAAAGTAATTTATAGATTCAACACTATCCCCATCAAGCTACCTATGACCCTCTTCACAGAACTGGAAAAAACAACTTAAACTTCATATGGAACCAAAAGGGAGCCCACATAGCCAAGAAAATCCTAAGCAAAACAAACAAAGTTGGAGGGATCAGGCTACCTGACTTCAAACTATACTACAAGGCTACAGTAACCAAAACAGCATCATACTGGTACCAAAACAGAAATATAGACCAATAGAACAGAACAGAGGCCTCGGAGGCAACACCACACATCTACAACCATCTGATCTTTGATAAACCTGGAAAAACAAGCAATGCGGAAAGGATTCCCTGTTTAATAAATGGTGTTGGTAAAACTGTCTAGCCATGTGCAGAAAGCAGAAACTGGACCCCTTCCTGACACCTTACACTAAAATTAACTCCAGATGTATTAAAGACTTAAACATAAGACCTAACACCATAAAAACCCTAGAAGTGTGGCTCAAGCCTGTAATCCCAGCACTTTGGGAGGCCGAGGTGGGTGGATCATGAGGTCAAGAGATCGAGACCATCCTGGTCAACATGGTGAAACTCCGTCTCTACTAATACAAAAAATTAGCTGGGCATGGTGGCGCATGCCTGTAATCCCAGCTACTCAGGAGGCTGAGGCAGGAGAATTGCCTGAACCCAGGAGGCGGAGGTTGCGGTGAGCCGAGATCGTGCCATTGCACTCCAGCCTGGGTAACAAGAGCGAAACTCCGTCTTAAAAAAAAAAAACCAGAAAACCTAGGCAAAACCATTCAGGTCATAGGCATAGGCAAGGACTTCATGACTAAAACAACAAAAGCATTGAAAACAAAAGCCAAAATAGACAAATGGGACCTAATTAAATTCCAGAGCCTCTGTACAGCAAAAGAAACAATCATGAGAGTGAACCAGCAACCAACAGAATGGGAAAAAATTTTTGCAATCTACCCATCTGACAAGGGGCTAATATCCAGAATCTACAAAGAACAAAAACAGATTTACAAGAAAAGAAAACCCATTCAAAAGTGAGCAAAGGATACGAACAGACACTTTTCAAAAGAAGACATATATGAGGTCAAGAAACATATGAAAAAATGCTCATCATCACTGATCATTAGAGAAATGCAAATCAAAACTACATTGAGATAACATCTCACACCAGTTAGAATGGTGATCATTAAAATATCTGGAAATAACAGATGCTGGAGAGGATGTGGATATATAGGAACACTTTTACAGTGTTGGTGGGAACGTAAATTAGTTCATCCATTGTGGAAGACGGTGTGGTGATTCCTCAAGAACCTAGAAATAGAAAATCCATTTGACTCAGCAATCTTATTACTGGGTATATATCCAAAAGATTTTAAATTATTCTATTAATTATATTATAAAGGCATATGTCCAGATATGTTCATTGCAGCACTGTTTACTATAGCCAAGAACTGGAACCAACCCAAATACCCATTGATGATAGACTAGACAAGGAAAATGTGACACATATACACCATGGAATACTATGCAGCCATAAAAAATGATGAGATTGTGTCCTTTGTAGGGACATGGATGGATCTGGAAATCATCATTCTCAGCAAACAGACACAAGAACAGAAAATCAAACACCACATCTTCTCACTCATAGTTGGTGTTGAACAATAAGAACACATGGACACAGGGAGGGGAGTGTCACACACTGGTGTCTGTTGTGGGGGGGGGGCTAGGGAAGGGACAGCAGGGGGTGGGGAGGTTGGGGAGGGATAACATGGGGAGAAATGCCAGATACAGGTGATGGAGGGATGGAGGCAGCAAATTACATTGCCATGTATGAACCTATGCAACAATCCTGCATGATCTGCATGTATACCCCAGAACCTAAAGTACAATTAAAATATATATATATATATGATTCAGTGACATTTTTTATTCTTAAATAAAATTGTTTTTAGAAAAATGAATGCGTAAAACCAATGAGGGTATAAAATATGTAGCATTTTAATAATGTATTTCCACCATAAATTTTTGTTTTTGTCAAATTCCAATGCTCAAGCTTTAGTGACATGGCTGTTGTATTTTAAATCTTTAAATATAAATTTTGTTCATCTTACTTTAAGCATATACATAAATTTTTCATAAATGTAAAAGCAAGAACATAATTACTAAGGCGAGAAATGTTCAAATCTTTATTTAATCATTCCAATAGTTATCAAAAAGATTGGAACTTTTTTCAGATACTATGTTATAGGGAGTAGTAGACCAATGCTTTTGCTGAAAACTGGAAAAAGTGGGGGAACTTATTAAATTATATATTTAAAGTCATGAGCAATGTGTAAAAGATCCACTAAAATTTCACAGAGGAAATTTCTATTAAGAGATTAAATGATGACAGGTAGGCACTGGTTTTTATTTACTTTATTTTCTGGGATTATTTGCTAATTCTTCCCATGGGCTGAGAACAGAAAATTGGCCAGTAAATAAAATGCTACTGGAGAAAATAAAGATATTAAGCCTATTAGAGGTTTTTAAGCCTAGAGTGACAAAAATACAAGTAGAAGGGTTTCAAATACACAAATGGTTTTTCAACAATACTTTTGTTGATTTCAAAGGCTATTCAGAACACTAAAGAGTTAGGACCAAAGTTTCTATGATGCACAAAATAGATTAAAAGACATAGTATTTCAACATGAAATGAGGATTCAAAAGTATATAGAATATTTTTAGTTTCACTTAGGAGTTGATAGCATGTGGTATATCTATGCATGTAACACACTCATGTATCCCCAAATATGTAAATTATTATATATCAATAAAGAGATAAAACTATATAAAGTTTTTTAAAGTACCTAGTAATTATACTAGAATTAAGTCAAATATCTAAAATTATAAACTCATTTTACAAATGATATAAAAATACAAAGATCAAGATCATCCAAGAAAATAATGAAGAACAATACATTTAGGGCTTAAAATAGTAGAACTCAAGACTTATTTTTAAAATTCAGTAATAAAAACTGTATTTTGTTGCAAGGATAATAAATTTATAAATGTATCATAATATGTAGGTTCAAAATACCTTCCTCCAACTTATCACCCTCACCTAACCATACACAGTACCAACTGATTGCTATAAACATGCGTGCACAAGTATCTTTTTATATACATATATATACATATAATATATATTATATATATCACAATTGCTATATATATAGAACAATTTCTCTCTCTATATATATAGATATAGATATACATATATATTCACACATAATGGAATACTACTCATCCTTAAAACATAAAAAGGAATGAATTAATGGCATTCACAACAACCTGGATGAGATTGGAGACAATTATTGTATGTGAAGTGACTCAGGAATAGAAAACCAAATATTGTATGTTCTCACTCATAAGTGAGATCTATGTTACGAGGATGCAAAGGAATAAGAATGACACAATGGACTTTGGGGTCTCAGGCGAAAAGGGTAGGAAGCAGATGAGGGCCAAAAGAATACAGATTGGATGCAGTGTGTACTGCTTAGGTGATTGGTGCACCAAAATCTTACAAATCACCAGTAAACAACTTACTCATGTAACCAAACACCACCTGTTCCCCAATAACCTATGGAAATAACAATTTTTTATGAGAAGAATGTCGTCTACTTTCAATATTTATGGGTGTATATGTGTATCTGTGTGTTTTTTGATGTAGTCTGCAAGTTTCTGATACAAAACGATAAAAAATGCAAATATGTCATTAGTTCTAGCACCCCCCCGATTATTTATTTTGTAGAAACCTCTTTTACCCACTGTTCACTGAATCAAGATAAAAAATACACTTGTGATGATGAATACTTAGAACTACAGTCTTCATGGAGTGATTTTGTGCCATGGCTGAATGAAGGGGTAGAAGCAAAGCCATTCATTTGTGCTACCCTCCCAGATATATAGGAGAGATTAATATTCACCATAATATTAATCTGTACCCATGAAGGTTCTTTGAGAACACCTGCCAACAGTGAGAAATGTCATCCTTTGTATTAACTATCTTTTATAGCACACTACTTCAGAGCTCCATAGTAATCATTATAAATGATGATCAAAATCTTTCAACTGTAGCAAGGTACAAATCCATTAGACAAATTTTATGGAAGAATTGCAGCCGATTTCCTCTTCTGTAAAATTATTAATCATAATTCTTTCATTTTTGAACTGTTTTTATTCATTGTTCAACAAGTATGCAACAATAGTTTAATATCCAGATCATTCTACATCTCTGTTAATTGAAATCTTTATATTACATAAAACTTATATTTTGGTTTTGAAATACTTTTGTCACATAATGCCATTAAGTAAACAATAAAGTTTGTAATTTCATTTGTTACAGAGAGAACACTTTATATTGTTTCTAAGACACCTATCCAAAACAGAATCATAACTAGGGCATATAAAACATTACAGTTTTCCATGTTTTCTTTTGCTATTGCTACATTTCACCTCTGATTTCACGGAGTGATAAATTACTAAGGATCAAGAAAACATAATGGTTTGAAAAGTCATAGATTTACACAAGTACACCATTTTTCACTTTCTCCTTGGACACCCAGCTGCTTTATTCTTAACCTACACTCAAATAAATCAATTATATATTATGTACATTATACTATCACATCACACAACTAACCCATAGTCTCTTTGCCTTGAGAGTGTGTGTTAAGCCCACTCTTCTTTGCATCTATTCAAAAGTCCCTGATCTCCTGAATCATAGCTCAGTCATGACTGTCTTTCTTGCCTATTTCTCTCACTTTGCTACAGTCTATAATCACATATGGTTTTGACACAATATTATTCAGAAAAAAAGAAAGTCATATTTCCCATGTAAAATTAATGAATTTTTACATGCAAGATCGACTGCTTCTACGGAACTCAAAGTATAGGATCACAAAAATAATGGTTGTATCATGCGCTATCATTTCTTCCTTTATAGTATTTTTCCCCATACAGAGTTAGCTTAAATAGAATATATAGTAAACATAGGAGTCTGGAAATAAAACCATCATAGTATGGTAAAATAAGAGCATCCTGCAGGCACAAAGATTTCTAAGGTAATAAATGTGTAATGATATGCATGAACATAATGTTAGTTACTGCCTATGTTTTAATCATTGTAACTGTTTAAATCATTGTGATAAGATAAATATAAATCAAACAACTGTTTATTATCCTTAGGACTTTTAAAATGTATTTAAAAACAACTATCTTGTTTTCTTTTTGCTTAATGTTGTTACCTATCTCAGATTGCATTTGTTTCTTTCTTCTGAATGATCCAGTTTGTTCCTAGTATTTCATGTAATTGATACGGAGCGAGCAGGGAAGTGCTGGGTAGAGAAGGGCGGGGTTCCTGGTGAGGACTCCATCCTTGGGCCTATGCCCATGGACCTAAATGAGAACAGGCACTCACGTTTTCACTCCCCAATGTTGCATTTTCCAAGGTCACTCTAGCCCTCCACGCCCCTCACTGTGTGCACATATAAGCCCAAGGACATTAGTGGCCACACAATACAAAAACGGCAGAGAGCAGCAGGGCGGCACCCAGAGGAGAAAAGAGGCATCTGAACGTCAGGAGTTGTTCAGCCCAGAACAGCCAAACTCCACCTTCCCACTCCAGCTCCCTATCCCGCTGAAAGACACCTGCGCGGCTCAGAAAAGTCTCCGTGTTCATCGCCTTTCAAACACTTCATGTGACTTTATTCGTCCAGGACCCGGACAAGAATCCGGGGGCTTAATCCTCAGCCATCCCCAGGCGGCAAGGCTAAAGGAGCACATTGTAACACACGCCCACTTGGGCTTCAGGAGTCGCAGACACCCACCCCTAGACACTGCCCTGGGCCTGGAGCCCAGAAGCGCTCGCCCCGGGTTCCTACACCTGCCAGTCTGTGTGCTTCCCCCATAACAGGTTTGAGATCTCCGTGGCCAGAGAGCCATACCCATGTTACACGTCCTGTGAGGGGGACCAGAGTACTCTCCTCTTTCATGATATGCATGTGTATAACTGTGTTTTCTTGCCCTTATGCTACAGTTGAGAGGCATGGCCTTAGGTTTTGTAACCCATCCCATCCAAACTTATTCTAATCTAACATTCAAGATACCTGCGCTTTCCAATTTAGAATGAACTCAATGTTTTCCATTTCCCGAAAATCTTATTACCAATCATTTTCTCTTTTTTATCACATTCTTATTCTAAAAAGCATGTATATTTTAAGGTAGATACAGTCCTCCCTCACCCTGAGGGATTGACTCCAGGACCTCTCAGGAATGCCAACCTTCATGGAGATCCAAGTCATTGATATAAAGTGGTATAGTATTTATATATATATATCTCCTATACACATATTCCCCTATACTTTAACTCCAGATTACTAATAACACCTAATATGATGTAAATGCTATGTAAATAGTTGTTATACCATATTAAGAAATAATGACAAGAAAAAAAAAGTTATACATGTTTAGTACAAATGCAATTTTTCCCAAATATTTTAGATCTGGGGTTGGTTGAATATATGTAGGTTGAACCCACAAGTACAGAGGGTTGTCTATGCTGATTTTTATTTTTCAGAGTATCATAGGTTATTCTATGTTAAAATAAACTGTACCTCTCACTATATCTCTCTGTTATATTGTATATTTCCTTTAACACTTTATGCAGAATTGTGTCCTTTGAAATGTGTCCTTGAAGAGAAGGGCTCTGTGTATCTAGATTACTATATATGCAAGAGAGTCCATTAGCTTATGGTGATCATTAATAACAGGCACTTAAAAGCAAGGAAGCCACAACCCTTTCTAGGGGCTCTGGGCTTCATAAACATTGAGTAACATTAATATACTATTGGTTTATAAACACCAGAATATGTCAAATATAGTAATAAATCCAAAGCTGAATGAACAATAAATTAGGATTGATAATATTATATCATGAAACACATCAAAGGAATATAAAGGAATCATTTTTTATTAGAATTCCAATAAAATTTGAAGCCCTTAAGATTTCTGCATAGTGCTTTGTAGAGATAAGTGCTTAATTTTTTTTTCTGTTGATTGAGCAGTTGCATTCCTCATAAATGCCTTCTGATCTTTTGATAACTGTCCTCATATAAAGGCTTATTTCACTAATCACACATTTCATCATTTGAATTCCTCCTTATTTGCATTTTATGACTGACTTTTCATGACCATGTATTTATATTTAATTACTTCTTATAAGCCCTATTCCATACTTGGTAAGGCATTTTGCACAGTTAGTAAATAAAGTCGTTAACATACAAATATCAGCATGTAAAACATCTATTTAAAATAAAACAAATGTGTAGACTCACAGAAAGAGAGTCTACACATTTAAAGTGTTTTCTTCCCAGTATTATCCAGGCTCATTTTCAGATTTTTACCTCCTCGGTGATGCCCAAATCATCCTACCAACATGCAATTGTTTTTATTACCTGATTAGTAGATATAGCAACTGCCAGAAGTTGCAAAGAAAGGCTAGAAACTTTAAGAAAATATTGTTTTACTCAGTCCTAGCATAAGCACAAATAGTGCTTATGTGAAACTGCTTCCTCTAAAACATAAGCAAATCCGTTTCCAAAGGTTGCTCTGAATTATATTTTATCTTTCCATTCAGTGGGTTGTAACTAAGATATGTCTAGAAGACTAGACTGGTTTTTCTAATTTGTTCTGTTTCTGTTTCCTGAATTGGATTAACAAGAGGTGATAGCTTTCTTCTGCCTTTTGTCTTGTATAACTTAGTTAGTGTTTTATTGTTGCCATAGAAAGTTATCAAAAATTTAGCAGCTTGAAACAATACATTGATTATCTCACAGTTCTGTAAGATAGTCCATGTCAGAAGTCCAGCATGAGTCTCATAGGCCTTAAGATCAAGATGTTGGCCACATTACCTGTCTTAATGAAAGCTCTGGGAATGAACCCAATCCCAAACTCATTGAAATTATTAGCAAAATCCAGCTTCTTGTGGTTAGAAGGCTAAGGTCTCTATTTCCTTGATAGCTGTCCGCTGAGGATCAGTCCTGGCTACTTGAGGCCTCTGTCCATGCTCTGCAAATGGACTCTTTCATCTAAGGGCCAATAATGGCACACTGAGTTCTCACGCTTAAAATCTTTCAAACTTTGCCTTCTGCAGCATTTCACTGACTTCCGTCTTCTGCCACATCTCTCTGTTTTTAAAGGGCATTGTAACTAGATTCAGCCCAGCTGGATTATACAGTATTACCTTCCTAAACAAAGTCTATACCCTTAATGGCTGCTGCAAAGTCCCTTTGTCATGTAATATTACGTATTTACGTGTCCCCGAGATTAAGACATAGACATCTTTTGGTGGATTCGACCTACCATAATAACATTGTATTAACATACTTTAAAATTTGTATCCATAGTGTAGAGAAATAAAATGTTAAAGTATTGATAGGAAAAAAAAATATCTAATTATACTTATATCTTTACTAAGTTCAGCTAGGACCAGGCATGCACTACCATGCAAACTAATTTTTAAAAATAATTGTTTATAGAGGTGAGGGTCTTACTATGTTACCTAGGCTAGTCTTGAACTCCTGGCTTGAAGGGATCCTCCTGCCTTGGCCTTCCAAAGCACTGGGATTACAGGTCTGAGTCACCATACTCAGGCTATAGTCATAATTTAATTAGTGCAATCAGGACTTAACATGCTATCATAATTGTATGTGTTTGTATGAATGTGCCAAACGTTATTGCTTCATAAATAATAATCAGTTTGTATACTTATCTTGTAAACAAACCTTATTAGAATTTATACTTTCTCTCCTTCCTTGAGAATCTTATTTCTGTTAGTTTCAAGGTAATCACTACCTGTGGGTTTACATTTCATGATCCTTATATACCAAATTCAGGCTACTCAGAGCCAATTCACATTTCTTTGAGGTCAGTGCAATACTTTTACAATAAAATTTAATGTATCTCACATTGGATAAATTGTCACAATCTTTTCTCTAAAGTGATTTATGACTTAAAAATTTTTTTTGACTAATCCTTCACTAGGTAAAAACAATTTATATTTTAATCACATTTCTTCATAGCTAAGTTATATTCATTTATTAAATAGCATTTTTCACGACAATCCTTATATTAACATTATAGGCCAGAAAGCATTTTTATATTTATTTACCATGCTCCAATTTGTTAAATATATGAGACAAATTTTGAGTTATACAAAAACTTAAAATCAAGAGAATATTGAGCGTAATTTGTCATTTTAAAAGTTCAAACTATATGCATTTCACAGAAAATTATGGACACATATATTTTATGTTATAAAATATCTTGTTTTGTAAAACATATGATTTTGTATAATTTCAATGTACTCTCTTGATGTATTACTACTAATGCTTCTTCTATTAAACAGTAGCTATGCTTTCTCCTAGATTATTATACTGTGGTATCTCAGTATCCATGGGGGAGTTGCTCCAGGTGCTCCTCCGGATACTTGAGCTGTATGTGCTCAAGTCCCTTATATAAAATGGTATAGTATTTGCATATAACCTATGTACATTGTCACATATACTTTAAATCATCCCAATAATACTTAAATATAATGTAAATGTTATGTAAACAGTTGTTATACAGTTTTGTTTAAAAAATAATGGCAAAAACAAACAGATTTGATATCTTCGGTATAGATGCTTTGCTTTTTTTTTTAAATTTTCAATTTGTGGTTAGTTAAGTCCATGGATGTGGAACTCACAGACACAAAATCTTAGCTATACTTTCTCTAAATATTTGAAAATACTGTGAAATATTTTGAAAATAGAATGTAATATTCTAAAAATATTAAGTGCTTAGAATACACACAATTACTAACATTCTCAGTAAAAATAAATGTTTATGCAATGACCTAAAATTTCAAATAGAATATGACAACTATCCCAAATATATATTTATATATATTAAGATATATACATTTTTTATCACATAGCTTGAAATAAATAATATATACATTACATTATTTATATATTATTTTTAATATAATATATATTTATTATATATATTTGGGATAATTGTCTTGGGGGTAATATATTCTCTTTGGGATAAAATATATATATATTTTAAATCACATAGCATATTAGAGGAGAATTCACCTTTTAAAACATTCAGACATTACAGACATAGAACAAAAAAACAGTAGAAATTTCTTTTTATCCTTATTTTAAAATAATTTTATTATAACTATTTAGGAAATTGTATAATCTTTTAGCATAATTATGAGGGAATGTATTCTCTTCCTGGATCCATAAGGGGGCATAGTTTCAAAGGCAAGAACTTCCCAGCACCATACCTCCACCTACCTACTTCTCCATCTGCGATCTTAGAGGTCTTTGTTTAACTTTCGCATGTGAGGGAAAGTATCAAAAATCATTCACTCCAGCTTAAGTTTAAAGGAACTCCTTTCATAGGATGGAAAAAAATTGAATGGGGCAGGAATTCCTTCCAGGTTAAAAGTCCCCTTCCCCCACATCGGGGTGGACTCCATATCTGGATCCCCTTCCATGACCTTGTGGGAGCTACTTTTCTCTCTATCCATTTATTTATCCTTTTTCTCTCTCTCTGTCTAAATAAATCACTTTCTGCAAAACTCTTTGGGGTCCAATATTTACTTATGAGTGTACTGTACCCGGTGGGGTTCTCTCTCCCATTCTTGGGTGAGTGAGGGACCAAGGGCCTGAAAGAACAGTCCACCTGGGAGTAAGCTGAGTCTCCCCCAGGTTCGAGAACTCAGTCTCAATTACATTTTTATAATCATGTTGAATAGTTATCATTATGAATTTTAGAATACAAATATAAGATTTGTATATATTGGTTAAATGGAAGTATGTCTTTCTGAATGATTCTCTAGTATATATTCATTTATTTTATTTTTTAAATTAAGAGTGCAGAAAAATATTATTTGATAGGGATTATTTTAATTTTTAGAAAAATTCTATGTATAAAAAACTTTATTTAAAAAATAAAAACTGATTCTCCACCATAAAATGTAGTTTTTTCCTCTCAAATACATACAACTTGACAACACTCACAACTTTCTATACATTTAATATTTTATATCAGCCCTAATACACATTTATCTCTCCCTTGAACTATCATAAAGAAGGTAAATAAGTTAAAAAATACTGTGAAATTTTTAACTGTCCAAGTATTATAATTAACAGGTATTTTATGGGTTGACTGTTTCTCCACAACATCCAACAGACAAATACAGTGATATCTGCTCTCACAGCTTATATTAAACAATGTAGCCATTACTTTCAAGTACAAAAAAGGAATTCAGTTCAAGTTAAAAAGGAAGAAACAAAACTTTTATTCATACCTGATATTATTGTATACATATAAAATCTAAGGGAAAAAAGTTACTACTAATAACTTTTAAGATAAGACTTTTAAGATAATATTAAGCTCCCAGACACTGATATAAATATGCACACACATACACACTCAAAAGTACCTGTTATTATAGCAAATATACAAAATTTTGAATTTGTTTTTGTTTTCAACTAGTTGGGGAGAGAATAGTTTGTTTAGTATAGAAATAATTCTTGAGTCTAGGAGTATAGACGAGACAGATGGCAAACATGGATATATGCTCTCCTCAGTTTGGCCCTATGGGATGGGTATGTTCCCCTATCATAAGTGGGATTGAGTAAGGGGGAAAATGTGGTGCTATAAGTAAAACATAAGCAGAAAATAAGTTTCTTATGCTCTCTTGCTCAGGGTCTTTATGTATATTGTATCCCAAATAGACTTTAATGTTTATTCTTCGAACCTTGTCATAGTCAAAAATTGCCAAGTTAACTAGAATTTAGAAGGAATTTTATGTATTATTCATGTTTTTCTTAACATAAATCTTTACTAGCACTGTTATTTGGAAGTATAACTCTCTCTTCTTGTATATATGTGTGTGTGTCTGCATGTGCAGCAGTAGGCTGCTCCAAAGAGAAAGTGGTGCTGCCAGGTCTCTTTAGTGTCTAAGCTCACACCTACCACAGCATCATTTCCACCACATTTCACGTTTTATGTCTCCGCAGGATTTTACTGAAAATAAGAAAGTGTAGAAGAGTGAGTAAAAGCAATGATGCTTGAAAATTGCTAAAAGAGTATATCTTAAATATTACCACCATGAAAATAACTATATGTTAATCTGCTTGATTTAATAATTTCATGATATATAAATAAACTAAAATATCAAAGAAAAAGAAAAGAATAATAGTACTAGTATCAGACACATGTAGGTTTTGTCTTGGCTTTTTTAATGAAAGCTGGGTGATCCTGGATAATGTATTTCAAATCTCTAAGACTCATTTATCTTTCTTATAAAGTTGGAATTGAAATAGGTCATGTTAAAAGGAATTTGAATTGCTTCATTAATAGTGATTCAAAGCCTAGAAAATATATCCTTGTAATATATTTTATTTTAAAAATACTAAAATTAACAAACATCATCAACAAAAGTTTTAGCAAGTTCACATTTTTTTTTCAATTTGGTCTAAACTGAAGAATGTAATCTTCCACATGTTTGAGGTGAGAACCATGTAATTAATTACTTAAAATAACGAAGTGGTTGGGGACACCTCAACTTTCCATACAGTAACCCATAAGATTTCAGTCAATGGTCAGCATTGTTATTTTATCTTGTAGGATTGAATCAAAAAATCATATTAAGTATCATTTATTTAGCAATCTGGACATTTTTACTATTGTTTAAATTTGAGTCAGGGAATCAGTACCTAAGAGCACACATTTTATTGTGTTTCATTCAGGTATGTGAGTGAACATGTGTGTGTCATTTGTGTATGTGTGTGTGTATATATATATATATGAAAAGTTAGAGACATTTAATATTTTGTTGCTGACATTTTACACATTTACCTTTAAATATTAGAGTACATTCCCAAGAATTTACTCTTAAATATTTTCACCATGAAAATAAGTATATGTTATTAACAGCACTATAATTATCAAAATCATTAATTACATTAATACAGTACTTTTTATATAAATCAATTGTGTATATTCAAATTTCATCTATTGCTTTATTATTGTCCTTATTAACTATTTTTGTTTTTTCAATGTAAGATTCAATTCAATCTATGCAATACATTTATATACCACATTGCATTCATCTCTTTTAATCTGTAAGACTTCCTTAGCCTTTCCTTGACTTCATGACCTTGACATTTTTTAAAAAATCCAGGCCACTTATTTTGTGGAATGTTCCTCAATTTAGTTTTGACTCCTGCTTGCTAATGATTACATTTAAATGATACACTTTTGATAGTAACATCACAGGAGTGATGCTGTGTCTCTCTTAATGCATCATATTAGGAAGACTTGCTGTCAGTTTGTCCCATTATTGCTGATGGTAACTGATTAGTTGCCTAAGGAGAGAGCTGCTAGGTAAATCCACTATAAAATTATTGGTCCTTCCTTAAATATGTGTGTGTGTGTGTGTGTGTGTGTGTGTGTGTGTAGTTTGGAGTGAGTTACTGTGACAATATTTAAACATCCTGATTCTCATTAAAAGTTAACTTGCTAGTTTAGCTCCTGCTCTGGATTTTTGTCTTACTCAATTTTTATAATAGTTGCTAAGTGGTGTTGTTTCTAATGCTATCATTTCTTCTACCTATCAGTACTTGTAAAAAGTTATTTTCGGCTGAACTAGAATAGCTCAATGTGTATCTCCAGGGATGCCTGAAAGTTTGAAACTGACTCTTGGTCAAGAGAAGAATGAAAGGACTAAGAAATGATGTATAATATTGTGTTTAAAGTTTGAAACATTCCTAGTATCACCAGGCCAGTTTGCATATTCCTGGCTTATACCTTGTGTAACTGGTTATACAGCTTGGCTTGGCCACATGACTAGAAGAGTATACAAGTTCCCACTGGGAATTTTTTGGAAGCTCTTTCAAAACCTAGATTGCTTGCACAAGTCATAGTGTTTCCTATTTCAAAAATAAAGCACATCTTGTGGAATGTTCCCAATACAAAGAAATACTCAATGTTTCTAGGTGATGGATATCACAATTACATAGCTTTATCATTATACAGTGTATCTTTGTATCAAAATATCATATGTCCTATAAATTCACACAATTATGTATCTATGAAAAATAATTATGTATCTATGAAAATTTTTTGTGAGGGCATGGTGGCTCACACCTTTAATTCCAGCACTTTGGGAGGCCGAGATGGGCAGATCACTTGAGGTCAGGAATTTCAGGTCCACCTGGCCAACATGGTGTAATCCTGTCTCTATTAAAAATAGAAAAATTAGCTAGGTGTGGTGGTGCACTCCTATAATCCTATCTACTTGGGAAGATGAGGCAGGAGAATCACTTGAGCCCAGGAGGTGGAGGTTGCAGTGAACAGAGATCGTGCCACTGCACTCCAATCTGGGCAAGAGAGTCAGACTGTCTCAAAGGAAAAAAGAATGATACTGAGGAACTGTACCTGGAAATCTCTCAGGCTAATGATGCTTGTCTGTACAATCTTTCTTTTGCTGTGCTGTATCTTTTGACTTTATTGAATTTCTTTCACAAGTATGCTTTCTGAAGTCTTTTGTATGCTTTTTACAATCTGCTGCTGTCAAATACTATTATGCCATAAGAGAGGGCATTCTCTTTTCTCTCATTCATTCATTTTACATTCATTTCTGTCAACACAGACTCATAGTTCCTTCTTAATTCCACAAAAATTCTGTTGCTATCACTTCTTTGGATGTTAAAATTTCTAAGGTTTGACTATTGGGAGATCTTTAAAGTTGGTTCCATTGTCTTGTTGACAGATATAGAGAAAACAATTATATATCTTCCTCTACCCATTTTGGATTAATGGCTTAAGTCCCTATACCAAGAAACATATTAAGAAAAGAAAAGCATACAAGTGTTTTTTTAAAGTAAGTTTTTCCTGGCACAGGAGTCTTTATAAGAAAAAGAAGACCCTGAAAAACAGTTAAGCCTTAGTGTTTTATATAGTATGTTTAGTGGAAATTGCACAGTTGTGTAGAAATCTAATAGGGCAAAAAAATATAATCTAGTACTAAAAAACTGGGGGAGGAGGGCATTCAGCAAAGCTTATTTAATCAGATTCTTCTCTGAGTCCCTGTTTCTTCAGTGATAAGGACTCCTGTTTTCACCAGTTATGAGGAGGGCACCTGTCATTTGAAAGTCTCTCAGGAAACCCATTTCACATGCAAGGATACACATAGGCTCAAAATAAAGGAATGGAAGAAGATTTACCAAGCAAATGGAGACCAAAAAAAAAAAAAAAGCAGGAGTTGCAATCCCAGTCTCTGATAAAATAGACTTTAAACCAACAGAGATCAAAAGAGACAAAGGAAGGCATTACATAATGGTAAAAGGATCAATTCAACAAGAAGAGCTAATGATCCTAAATATATATGCATCCAATACAGGAGTACCCAGATACATAAAGCAAGTTCTTAATGATCTACAAATAAACTTAGATTCCCACATAATAATAGTGGGAGACTTTAACACTCCATTGATAAGATTACACAGATCAACGAGACAGAAAATTAACAAGGCTATCCAGGACTTGACTCAGACCTGGACCAAGCAAACCTAATAGACATTTACAGAACTCTCCAACCCAAATCCACAGAATATACATTCTTCTCAGCACCACATCAAGCTACTCTAAAATTGATCACATAATTGGAAGTAAATCACACCTCAGCAAATGCAAAGGAATGGAAATTATAACAAAAAATCTCTCAGACCACAGTGCAATCAAATTAGAACTCAGAATTCAGAAGCTAACTCAGAATCTCACAACTTCATGGAAACCAAGCAACTGGCTCTTGAATGTTGACTGGATAAACAATGAAATGAAGGCAGAAATGAAGATGTTCTTTGAAACCAACAAGAACAAAGACACAAGGTACCAGAATATCTGGGACACATTTAAAGCAGTGTCTAGAGGAAAATTTATAGAAACAAATGCCCACATGAGAAGCAAGGAAAGACCTAAAATTGACACCCAATCATCAAAATTGTAAAAGCTAGAGGAGCAAGATCAAAACAACTCAAAAGCTGGCAGAAGACAAGAAATAACTAAGATCAGAGCAGAACTGAAGGAGATAGAGACACAAAAAAACCTTCAAAAAATCAATAAATCCAGGAACTGGCTTTTTTTTTTTTTATTAAGATCAACAAAATAAACAGACCACTAGCCAGATTAATAAAAACAAAAAGAGAGAATTATCAAATAGATGCAATAAAACATGATAAAGGGGTATCACCACAGATTCCACAGAAATAAAAACCACCATCAGAGATTATTACAAACAACTCTATGCACATAAACCAGTAAGCCAGGAAGAAATGGATAAATTCCTGGTCACTTGCACCCTCCAAAGCCTAAATCAGGAAGAAGTTTAAACCCTGAATAGACCAGTAACAAGGGCTGAAGTTGGGGAAGCAATTAATAGCTTACCAACCAAAAAAAGCACAGGTCCACATGGGTTCACAGCTGAATTCTACCAGACATACAAAGAGGAGCTGGTACCACTCCTTCTGAAATTATTCCAAACAATCCAAAAAGAGGGAATCCTTCCTAAATCATTTTATGAGACCAACATCATCCTAATACCAAAACCCGCAGAGACTCAACAAGAAAAGAAAACTTAAGGCCAATATCCATGATGAACATAGATCCAAAAATCTTCAATAAAATATTGGCAAACTGATTGCAACAGCACATCAAAAAGCTTATCCGCCCATGATCCAGTAGCCTTCATTCCAGGGATGCAAGGCTGGTTCAACATACACAAGTCTATATACGTAATTCATCACATAAACAGAACCAAAGACAAAAACCATATGATTATCTCAATAGGTGCAGAGAAGGCCTTCCACAAAATTCAATAACCCCTTATGCTAAGACTCTCAATAAACTAGGTATCAACGGAACAGATCTCAAAATAATAAAAGCTATTTATGACAAACCCACAGCCAATATCATACTGAATGGGCAAAAACCGGAAGCATTCCCTTTGAAATCTGGCACTAGACAAGGATGCCCTCTCTCACCACTCCTATTCAATATAGTATTGGAAGTTTTAGTCAGAGTAATCAGGCAAGAAAGAGAAATAAAGGGTACTCAATTAGGAAAGAAGGAAGTCAAATTGTCTCTATTTGCAGACAACATGATTGTATATTTAGAAGACTCTATTGTCTCAGCCCAAAATCTCCTGAAACTGATAAGCAACTTCAGCAAAGTCTCGGGATACAAAATCAATGTGCAAAAATCACAAGCATTCCTATACACCACTAACAGACTTAAAGAGAGCCAATTCAAGAATGAACTGCCATTCACAATTGCTACAAAGGGAATAAAATACCTAGGAATACAATTAACAAAGGATGGAAAGGACCTCTTCAAGGAGAACTACAAACCACTGCTCAACGATATAAGGGAGGACACAGATGGAGAAACATTCCATGCTCAAGGTTAGGAAGAATCAGTATCATGAAAATGGCCGTACTGCCCAAAGTAATTTATAGATTCAATGCTATTCCTATCAAGCTACCAAAGACTTTCACAGAACTGGAAAAAAAACACCTTAAACTTCATATGGAACCAAAAAAGAGCCCGCATAGCCAAGTCAATTCTAAGCAAAAAGAACAAAGTGAGAGGCATCACACTCCCGGACTTCAGATTATACTACAAGGCTACAGTAATCAAAACAGGATGGTACTGATACCAAAACAGAGCTATAGACCAATGGAACAGAACAGAGGCCTCAGAGGCAACACAACATATCTACAACCATCTGATCTTCGACAAACCTGAAAAAACAAGCAATGGGGAAAGGATTCTCTGTTTAATAAATGTTGTTGGGAATACTGGCTAGCCACTTGCAGAAAGCAGAAACTGGACTCCTTCCTGACACCTTACATTAAAATTAACTCCAGATGGATTAAAGACTTAAACATAAGACCTAATACCATAAAAACCCTAAAAGAAAACCTAGGCAAAACCATTCAGGACATAGGCCTATGCAAGGAGTTCATGACTAAAACACCAAAAGCATTGACAACAAAATCCAAGATAGGCAAATGGGATCTAATTAAACTCCAGAGCTTCTGCATAGCAAAAGAAACAATCATTAGAGTGAACTGGTGACCAACAGATTGGGAAAAATTTTTTGCAATCTACCCATCTGACAAAGGACTTATATCCTGAATCTACAAAGAACTAAAACAGATTTACAAGAAAAAAGCAAACAAACCCATTCAAATGTGGGTGAGGGTTAGGAACAGACACTCTTCAAAAGAAGATATATATGAGGCCAACAAACATGAAAAAATGCGCATCACCACTGGTCATTAGAGAAATGAGATACCATCTCATGCCAGTTAGAACGGTGATCATTAAAAAATCTAGAGACAACAAATGCTACAGAGGATGTGGAGAAATAGGAATACTTTTACATTGTTGGTGGGAGTGTACATTAATTCAACCATTGTGGAAGACAGGGTGGTGATTCCTCAAGGACCTAGAAATAGAAATTCCATTTGACCCAGCAAGCCCATTACTGAGTATATAGCCAAAGGATTATAACTCGTTCTATTGTAAAGACATATGCACACATATGTTCATTGCAGCACTGTTTACAATAGCAAAGACTTAGAACCAACCCAAATGCCCATCGATGATAGACTGGACAAAGAAAATGTAGCACATATACACCATGGAATACTATGCAGCCATAAAAAATGAGTTTGTGTCCTTTATAGGAACATGGATGAACCTGGAAACCATCTTTCTCAGAAAACTGACAGAAGAAGAGAAAATCAAACACTGCATGTTCTCACTCATAGGTGGCTGTTGAACAATTAGAATACATGGACACAGGGAGGGGAGCATCACACACTGAGGTCTGTTGGGGGGAACTAGGGGAGGGACAATGGAGGGTAGGGAGTTGGGGAGGAATGACATGGAGAGTAATGCCAGATATAGGTGATGGGGATGGAGGCAGCAAACCACATTGCCATGTATGTACCTATGCAACAATCCTGCATGTTCTTCACATGTATCCCAGAACCTAAAGTGCAATTTTATTTTTATATATATATATATATATATGGAAGTCTCATGACCTTCAGCAGAAGGTAGGATAAGTCTTCCTAGGTTTTGTGAAGTGCTTCAGGGAGGAGATGAGAAGAAGTCAAAATGACTTTTCTCCTTCATTCATGATCTCAAATTCCTTCAGTTTAAAACATTTAATATGCCAAGGGACATATTTTGTAGTCACATATACTAAAGCCATTTTTATATGCATTTCCCTTCTTTAGTTTTGCATGACGGCAAGAGGTTCATGTGTGCATGTACACATAGTGATTACACACACACCCACTCCCCTTATATGTATACAATAGTCTCCCCTTTTCCACAAGTTGCCTTCTGTGGTTTCAGTCATCCATGGTTGAGCAGTCTGAAAATATTAAGTACAACATTCCAGAAATAGACGATTTATAAATTTTAAGTTACTTACGGAGTAGCATGGTAAAATCTGCTGCCCGGGGTGTGAATCATCCCTTTGTCCACCTTATCCAAGTAATTAGCTACTCTGCTCCTGAGGCATTTAGTAGCTATTTTTGTTATTAGTATGATTATGGCAGTATTGCAGTTCTTGTGTTCAAGTAACACTTATTTTAGTTAATACCAACCACAAACTGCAAGAGTACTGATGCTGGCAATTTGGATATGTCAAAGAGAAGCCATAAGGTACTTCCTTTCAGTGAAAAAAGTACTCGTTTTTTTTCTTAAAAAGAAAGAAAACATGACAAAGTTGCTAAAATCTATGGTAAGAATGAATCTTCTAATCTGAAAATTGTGAAGAAGGAAAAAAAAATTCATGCTATTAGTATTAATCTGTCCTCACATACCCGACTGGGCAATTTATAAAGACATACCCAAGACTGGGCAATTTATAAGAAAAAGAGGGTTAATGGACTCACAGTTTCACATGGCTAGGGAGGCCTCCCAACCATGGCAGAAGGTGAAGGAGGAGCAAAGTTATGTCTTATATGGCTGTAGGCAAGAGATCTTGTGCAGTGAAACTCCAATTTATAAAACCATCAGATCTCATAAGACTTATTCACTACCATGAAAACAGTATCTGGGAAACAGCTGCCGTGATTCTATTATCTCCAACTGGCCCCACCCTTGACACGTGGGGTTTATTACAGTTCAAGGTGAGATTTGGGTGGGGACATAGACAAACTATATCACTAGTTTTGCTGTAGTGTCTCATCCTGCAAAAATTTGGGCCACAGTGCTTAGTTAAGTAAGTGCTTAGTTAAGATTGGAATGGCATTAGAGCATGAAAGACATGAACAGAAATACGTTCTGATAGATGGAAATAGGGTTCAATACTATCTTAGTTTCAAGCATCCACAGGTTCTTGGGCCATATCCCCTGCAGATAAGAAAGGACTATGGTATTTATACATACATATATGTACTATGGTATATATATACTATTGTACATATGTGTGTGTGTGTGTACAAATAGATACACACACATAGGTTTTTAATACCTCACTGCAGGACAAAGGGTTAACTCCAGTCTTAATCATTTCTAATATTCCAACTCTCTTTCAACAGTGAGAACCAGTTTCCCATTATTCTCAATATAAGTAATCCATTTGCTCAATCTCATAATATATAGAAAGAAGTTTTGTAATTGCTTGCCCACATCACTGTGAAAGTAAACTTTTAGTTAGACATTAATGTTTACTTATAAGCATTCTTTGCTCTTTAGCCTAAGGCTATGTAGGAAAGTGTTGTTATTAAAACTTAGATTAAGTCATTTTCTGTTTTAAAATGCTTATGTTATTTGTTTTTGTTTGTACTCTTTCTCAGTATTTATCCTTATTTGATTTATTTTTGAGATTAATAATATAGTTCTAACATTCAAAACTGTATATGAGAATATACTAAAACATGTCACTCCTCCCTCCATCAATCTCTTCCATCTTGTGCACACCCACTCCTGTGTTATACCATTTTAAATTCCCAACAGTCTATTTTCCCACAGCTTTGTCAACAAAGTTTATTAATTTTTGCAATTTTTGCTGATCTATTAGTTGATAAATAATAGTTCTATGTAGTTCTACTTTTCATTTCTCTCATTCTTAGTAAATGTTGTAAGTAGTTATATAATTATTATAATTGTGTTCATTGTCTATTATTGGTTGTCAACTTATTTTATCAGGTTTTTGCTCTTTTTCCTAAATTTTGAATTTTTTTTACTTATTAAAGTTATATTTTAACTGTGATTTTTGTTGGAAACATGTTCTACAACTTTCCTTTGTCTTTAGAATTATTTTATAATATTTAGATTTTTTGTTACATAAAATGTGTAAATGTATTTGAATATATAAAGGATTCCTTAAATTCATTTGGGGTTTTGAGTTAGTTAGAATGCCTTTTTACATATATTTCTGGATTTTCTGTTTTATTTCACTGGTCTGTGTGTCTATTTATGCACTCTATCACACTATATTAAATACAGTGGCTCTAGAGAGTGTTTAACTGAGTGTTCATGACTATGATTTGAGTTATCCTAGTTATCCTAGTTATTGGTACAAAACTGTAATCAGCTTTTCTGCATCCCCAAAAAAGTTTACAGACTTTTAATTGGGATTCTGATAAATTCATAAGATTACTTAGGAAGAAGAGTCACTTTTATGATGGTTAGTAATATTATTAAAGAATAAATATTTCTTTCCATTTGTTCAAGTCTAATTTATCTCTTTCAGAGGTATTTTCAGGTTATCTTCATAAACAATTTGTATGTTTCTCTCTGTCATTATGTCTTTGAAATAATTGTTTTATATGTGTAAAAAGGCTCTTAATTTTTTGTATTAATTTTCTTCTGCTACTTGAGTGAATTATTCTATTGTTAAGTCAAATTTGTTATTGGTTCCAGGGGGATTAGAGATATACTGTTCTGTCATCTGCAAACAGAAATGGTTGTATTTCTAATTTTCTAATTTGTGGCAATAATTTATTTTCTGTTGCACATAGATATATCTAGTACAGTGTTAAATATTAGCGATTTTAGTCATATTTATTTTTGTCTAATGTAAGTGGTAATACTAGTATTTCCACATTAAGCAGAATACTAGCTTTATAAATAATGTATTTGCTTTTATCATCTTAAGCAAGGGGCTATCTAGGTGTTTTCTTAGCTATATTGTTAGGAGGAGTAGTCATTTATTTTGCCGAAGGATTCTTTATCAGCTTTGGAGACAAACATATAATTTTTCTTCTTCAATATGTTATTGGTATATTATGTTAATAGATTTCCTTGATATTCAATCAAGCTTGCATTTCTGGAATAAATGCCAAATGGTATTGATGCTTTATTTTCTTGAAGTGATATGAACACTCTTGAGTACAGTTTTCTTTAGAATTTTAATCACTATTAAATCACTCATTGTATTTTTTTAATGCTTCTTTTTGGTGATTGGAGAAGGGATTTGTGAGCTTTGGTAATTTTGCTATTATTTACTTATTTATTTGCCTTTTTTTTGCAGAACCCTCAGTTTCCCACTTTTTCTTCCATTGCCATAATTATTGAATGTTAAAAAAGTTTTTTATTTTATTTTACCTTTCTCTTCTCCAGCAATGATGCTTCTCAAAGCTTACAATGAAAAAACTGTGTCTACTGTGCCCTCTTTCAATTCCTTTCCTTGTTTAGTCATCTAAACAACCAAATTTCCTTAATTTCACACTCATAGTGGAATTTTTCTTGCTGGCAGTGACTATAGGTCAGTCTTGTGTGTGTTCTCTCTTCTCTTCTGTGAAATTTCCCTGAAGGGCATTGCTTTCACAGAAGTGAGACTAGGGAGTCTCTCAACTCCTATTCAATATAGCATTGGAAGTTCTAGCCAGAGCAATCAGGCAAGAAAATAAATAAAGGATATTCAGTTAGTAAAGGAGGGAGTCAACTTGTCTCTATTTGAAGAGACAGAGGCCTCAGAAGCAACACCACACATCTACAACCATCTGATCTTTGACAAACCTGACAAAAATAAGCAATGGGGAAAAGACTCCATGTTTAATAAATGGTGTTCGGAAAACTGACTAGCAATGTGCAGAAAGCAGAAACTGGACCCCTTCCTGTCACCTTACACTAAAATTAACTACAGATGGATTAAAGGTTTAAACATAAAACCTAAGACCATAAAAACTCTAGAAGAAAACCTAGGCAAAACCATCCAGGACATAGGCATAGGCCAGGACTTCATGACTAAAACACCAAAAGCAATAGCAACAAAAGCCAAGATAGACAAATGGGATCTAATTAAAATTCAGAGCTTCTGTACAGCAAAAGAAACCATCATTAGAGTGAACCGGCAACCAACAGAATGGGAAAAACATCTTTGCAGTCTACCCATCTGACAATGGGCTAATATCCAGAATCTAAAAAGAACTAAAACAGATATACAAGAAAAAAACAACCCCATTCAAAAGTGGGCAAAGGATATGAACAGACACTTTTCAAAAGAAGACATATATGAGGCTAACAAACATATGAAAAAATGTACATCATCAATGGTCATTAGAGAAATGCAAATCAAAACCACACTGAGATACCACCTCACACCAGTTAGAATGGTGATCATTAAAAAATATGGAGACAACAGATGCGGGAGAGGATGTGGAGAAACAGGAACACTCATACAGTTGGTGGGAGTGTAAATTAGTTCAACCATTGTGGAAGACAGTGTGGTGATTTCTCAATAATCTAGAAATAGAAATTCCATTTTACCCAGCAATTCCATTACTGCTTATATACTCAAAGAACTATAAATCTTTCTATTATAAAGACACATGCACACAGATGCTCATAACAGCCCTGTTTACAATAGCAAAGACATGGAACCAACCCAAATGCCCATCAATTATAGACTGGACAAAGAAAATGTGGCACATATACACCATGGAATACTACATAGCCATAGTAAACGATGAGTTCATGTCCTTTGTAGGGACATGGATGAATCTGGAAACCATCATTCTCAACAAACTGACACAAGAACAGAAAACCAAACACCACATGTTCTCACTCAGAGGTGGGTGTTGAACAATGAGAACACGTGAACTCAGGGAGAGGAGCATCACACATTGGGGGCAGTTTTGGGGGCTAGTGGAGGGAAAGTGGGGGGTGGGAAGGGTGGGGAGGGATAACATGGGGAGAAATGCCAGATATAGTATGCACCTATGCAGCAACCCTGCATGACCTAAACATGTACCCAAAAACCTAAAGTAAAATAAAAAAAATTAAAAAAACAGAAATAGCTTCACTAAGACTTGTCTTATCTTTTGTATTCTTTCTGTTTAGTTAGAGACAATTTGATTGTATTTTTTCTATCTTCTAGATGTTCTGAGTGTGAGGGTTCTGTGTAGTCACATGAGTTCTTATGGAGGAGCTGCACTGTGTTCTGAGAAAGCATAAAGAGATACAGCTAGTGGTGGTCACCTGGTGGTCACAGTTTCATCTTTTTTTTCTTTTTTTTTTGAATACTTTTTGTGTGAGTGATTTTTTAAATAAAAGTTGAAGGACATAAAATAAGTATGTACATTTAGTTAGAGTAATGCGTAGCAACATAATTACATATGACATAAAACAAAATTTGTAAAATATATTGTGAAAAATCACAGCAATTAACCATGTCAAGCTTTTATTTGTGTGCTGACTTTATTGGTGGGAATAGAAGGCTCAAATAAGCCTATTAGAACAGGAGAGAGAGAGGAGAGAGAGAGAGATAATTATTATTTATTTGCTTTTGCCTATAGCCATCCCAGCTAACACATTCTCATAAACACTGACTTACTACTATATAACACAAAAGTCCTGAAGCCTAGGTTCTGAGAACAATTATAGCAATCTTAAAGGGTGAACATTTTTACTGTGATGTTAGAACAAAGGGCACAAAATTAAATTACCAGAACATCATGTGAGTTCTTACGAAAAAATATTCCAAAGCACATTCATTGAGGTTACCTCTGGGACTTCACCCAGATGTGCATTAAAATGGTGCAGATGGAGGAAACATGTTCCATTAAATCAATTCTCCCTCTTCAACTTTTCTGTTTTATTAAGATGACAACTACATTGAATGGAGACATCGAATTCTTTGAGCCTTGAACATTTATTTACCTTTATTTATTATTTGAACTATTCTCCTGGCTCATCTATTTACTTATGCCTATATAGCACCTAAATATTGAGAGAAATGGCAACTATTTTCATAAACTCCAACTATATATAAATGTATAAATAACCATTTAACCTTTAAATATGGGGATAATCTCTCAGCAATCCAAAGGCATAGATGTCACTAGTTTTAATGCACACACTGATTTGTTCTTAGATTTTATCACTTACAACCATTAAGAATGAAAGGATAATTTATCTTGAAGGTTGAAACGTGTGTCTTTTAACTAAGTGTTATCTAGGGACAAAAAAAAGGAATCATAAACAGATGGATTAGTTCTCTGTGCACTAAATCTAAAGGGTACTGAGCTGCATGATATGTTCTCTTTTGTTTTTATCTCTAGTTCAAGGTCACAATCGGAAAACAGTAATCCTTTTAGAAAGCTTCATACTACAGGAAGGTACATTCTATTATTACTATGTTGTCTTATATTAATTGTTTTGTTTTTCTGCAATTATTTAGAAAATCATATTAATTATATTGGTGTTAGTTTATTGCTTTTTCTATGTTTTATATATTTTTAAAGAGATACTTGATTAAAATAAAATTTAACAAAGCTGGGCAAATGAATACTGGTAGATTGAATAAAGAGCTAAAGAGTAAAAAGAAATAACATTTATTAGGAACATATATTAAAGAGCATTTGCTTTAAATAAGCTGGTCCTTTAATACCTGTTACCCCTATAATTTAGATAATTTATGTCAATTTTACAGATGAGGAGATAGAGGCTAATCCGCTATGTAACTTTTATAAAATTATAATCTTTCCTTTAAGCAGAACAGCTCAGATTAAACACCAGGGTTATGTGACATTTTTCTATAGTTTAATACCTAGTAGATTATTAAGGGATCCCACTATTTCTAAAAATATAGTTATCATGCAATATAAACTTTTGAGGTTGGTATTGAGAAACACATAGATACATGAATCAATGAAACAAACTAAGGAATCCAGAATAGACCACATGTATGGGTAATAGATTTTTGACAAGGAGGTAAATTCAATAAATAAAGAATATCTTTTCAAAAATTGATGCTGGACAATTGGTTGTCCACAAGCTAATAATGAAATTCAATGTCATGTCTTATATAATAAATCAAAAGAAATCATAAATTTAAATGTAAAATTATAAAATTTTGGATGGAAAAATAGGAAAAAATTTTTTGTTACCTGATGTTAGACAAAGTGCTTAATGTAACAGGAAGCTACAAAGTGACAATATTTGCCAATCTCGTATCTGACAACATGCTTGTATCCAGAATGCATAAAGAACTCTCAATATTTTACGAAAAGAAAACAAATACCCCAATTAAAAAAAATAAATGAGTGCAAGACTTGAAGAGACACTTCATCAAGAGGATATATAAAAGTTTCAAAGAACATTAAAAGATGTTCAACATTACTAGTGAGTAGGAAAATATAAATTAAAAGCTGTAATGAGATATCACTACAACACTTTTTAAAATGAATAAAATGAAAATTATTGACAATTTCTAGTGATAGCAAGGAGGCAGTGCAATTGGAACTCTCATGAATTGACAATTGTTATGCAACATTGTCTGACTACTCTAAAATAATTTGGCAGTTTCTTATAAAGATAATTGCATACTTACTATACGGCTCAGTAATCACACTCCTGTGTATTTTCTAAAGAAAGCAACACTTGTTTTCAAATAAAAATCTATACACAAGTGTTCACATAATTTCAAAATACTAAAAACAACTCAGATTATCTTCTGCTTGGATAAATCTCCAAAACATTACACAGGTGAAAGAAGCCAGTCTCAGAAGTTCACATACAAGTTGAGCCCATTTATATGATATTCTCAAGAAGACAAATCTATAGTGACAGATGTGATTAACAGTTTCCAGAGACTAGTGGTAGAAAGACTCTGTGGCTAAAGAAAAGGATATCATGAGGTAATGCTTTGAGGTAATGAATCCGTTCTGCACACTGATTGCTATATAGTTACACATGATCTATGAATGTGTTAAAATTCACAGAACTGTACACCAAAATACATATTATCAAAATACTGTTGTTGCTCTCAGAAGAGAGTCAATAGACAGTATCAGTTGTTTCAAAGTTACAAACCATAAAATGCAATTTTGAATAATATTGCAAATTATTATATGAAAACATATTCCATATGGGAAAGAAACAGCCTCAAAAATAGGAATTAGGGACACATAAAGCTAAGAAACCAATTAAGCATGTAAACATAAACCAAGAGTAATAATTCTATTCATGTTAATTTTTCATATTTAATCAAAATAAAAAATATTTCCATTTTGTTCTAAGATTCAATTTTCAAAGAAGTTTAATTTTCAAAATAATTTTAATTATACATGCTTTTAAATAAGGCTAATGTCATAGTAAAATCAATGTGTTGGAAAATAAATAAACAAATTTAAAATAAAATTTCATTTTTAATTCTTAGCACCTCCTTTAACTTTCAAATGAATTTTGATTTGGACAGCATATTGTTTTTCCTATGATTAAATAAATGAATAGTTGTCTCATTTTTTTACTATGACTCAGAATATTAGTTTATCCTTTCCCACTTCATGGAATGTGTCTTTTCTTCCCTACATGTAGCTCAAGCTCTTTCTTAATTTAGTAGAAATCCAGCTTCACCTTCTACTATTCTTCCTTCTTTCTTTGCTTTGATTCCCTATAGACTTTGCATGTATGCCCTCGTTAGCAATGATTAGTTGTTACTTAATATTGTTCCTTCCTATCATTTTTCTTATTATATAATTAAAAAATTTCTTCAAAGTGAGCAATTATCTTTATGTTTTTCACATAGTGGCACAGAATTTTGCCTAGCATATTGTTATGCTTCACAAAATGTTCGATGGAGTTAGGATGACTGACTAATTAATTGTACGATAATATTATAATATCAACTTTTTGTCCATGGAGATGCAAACTAACAAATTTGAAATGTTTTAAAAAGTAAATTGTGGAGAAATTGCTGCTGTACTGACAATCAAAATGTATATACCTCTTCAAAAATATGTTATATTTAAAAGAAACAGGTGAGCTTAGAAAGTTAAACTGCATGAGTGCTGACAGCTGTCCTGTCCTATTATAGAGAGATTTTCTCGACTTGCAAGAAAAAACTCTGAGAGTCAGCAGACTGACTTGCTCTTGTCACAGAGTAAGAAGACAAGTGTCAAATTACAAGAGTATGCCATAGCACCTTTGGGCATGAAGTTTCCTATTGTAAATAGAGGACAAAACACCAGGAAAACTAATAAAGAGGGGGCCATTTCTATACTTTTTTGATACAAATAGAGAATTTTTGCCAGGCACAGTGGCTTATGTCCCCACCCAAAATCTCATCTTGACTTGTAATCTCTATGATCCCCATAATCCCCACATGTCAAGGGAGAGGCCAGGTAGAGGTGATTGAATCATGGGGACAGTTTACCCCATGTTGTTCTCATGATAGTAAGTTCTCACAAGATATGATGGTTTTGTAACTACCAAATGTTAGTTTCTTCTGTGTTCATTCTCCTATCTGCCACCTTGTGAAGAAGGTGCCTTGCTTCCCCTTCACCTTTTGCCATGATTGTGTTTCCTGAGGCCTCTGTAGCCTGCTGAACTGTGAATCAATTAAACTCCTTTCCTGTATTAGTTACCCAGTCTATGGCAGTTCCTTATAGTGTAGCAGGAGCAGCGGCGGGAAATGGATCTCTCGAACACCGAATAAAGGAGGGAAGAGTTTATTCAGCGGAGAGATGAGGCAGTAATTTGTCAAAAACCCAGCTTATCTAACAAAGGAAGGTTCTGCCTTTATATAGGCTTATACTTTAGATGTTACACGTGGAAGAATCTTAGGTTCATAGTTTTAGGACTCACATGTGAAAAGGTTTTGGTTTACAGTTTCAGGAATCACATATGAAAGGGTTCCAGTTTACAGTTTTAGGACTCACATGTGAAAAGGTTTTGGTTTACAGTTTCAGGAATCACATATGAAAGGGTTCCAGTTTACAGTTTTAGGACTCACATGTGAAAAGGTTTCTGGTTTGATCTTGTTTTAAGTAAAAATAGTGCCTCTGGAGAGTTTCCCCAAGGCCTAGCCTGTCACCTATAGGAAGGTAAAACCGGAGGTGCCAGTCGGTCAACCTTTTCTTCTATTGAAATGCAGCATGATAGTCAAAGGGGAAGTTGATCTGAGAAGCCTGGGTCTCTCTCTTCAATAGCAGTGTGAAAATGGACTAATACAATTAGCATAATTGTATTATAAGTACAATTATGTTCCAGGTTATCTGCTACTCTAAGATAGGTCTTAAAAGGTGGAAAATTACTAATAGCTGGAATAAGGCAGAGTTTGTGATGCAATAGCTTCTCATAAGTAGATATCACAAAATAAGAGTTTTGAAAGGAGACTTAAAGAGATAGCTGTGCATTCCTGGTGTTTTATAGTCATATTTTCCAGTTCCAACTATTTTCTGGAGCAAATACTTTTACCTGGAATAAGATTACTTAATACAGAAACTGGAAAGCATGCCTGGTCAAGGAATTGTTTTACCCAGGGACAAGAAAATATGTTTGGTCTCAGTATTGGTCCAGATAGGGACAGAGGATTAGATTGGCTTTGCTTTTCATTATTATTTTTGTGTTGTTTCTTATTCCTCTGTTGTGCACTTATTTTTTATCTCCATTATACTTGTATTGAATTTCTTTACCCATTCCCCTGTGTCTAACCTTTCACTTATCATCTTCTTCTGAGACTCATACTTGTGTTCTGAAAGGATTTCTTGTGCTAATACTCTCATTCAATGTATCTATTTTCTACAGGATTCAATTTGTTATTTACTCTCATCATAGCATTTTTAACCCCTATAATCGGTTTTTGTTTTGTACTTTTGTTTTTAATAATAAATCAATCTTTCTTGATCTCAGACATTCTAACCTTTTGAATACGAGGATCATTTAGTTAACCAAACGGTGTATTTTTCTAAGAATATCTTCTAAATATAATTATATTAGTATAAAATCATACATGAATTTATAAGAAAATAATAAATTTAGGCTTATTAAAATTTTCCATTTCTATATTTATTACTATTTACAATGCTATTTTTGAAAATCAAATTTATAAAACCAAGATTTTATTTCTAAACTTTAGTTGCTTGTGTACAAATAAAGATTTGAAGGCAATCTCTTTTATTTTCTATGAAAACATTCATTTTCCACAGGCAGAAAACTGTAAAGAAGACAAATGCAATGGTAGCAAATAAATTATTTATCCTGAATGTTTCCAAATAGGAAAAAAGGACAGTAATTTGAATTTATTTTAACATTGTATACAAAAATGTTATGTATGCAAGATTATGGTAAGATTTTGAAATGCTTTATTAAATAACTTAAAAAATGTAATTGGTTTATTTGTAAGTCAAAGGGTAAATGCTTGAGGGGATGGACACCCCATTCTCCATGATGTGTTTATTTCACATTGCATGCCTGTATCAAAACTTCTTATGTACCCCATAAACATGACACTTACTATGTACTCACAAACCTTTTAAAAAATAATAAAGATTTTTAAAAATAAACTAATAGTATTGTAGAAAGCTATTAATTGTGTTTTAAATGTATTTTAAATATCTTTCCAACATCACTGCTTTGAATTTTCAAATGTACGTTTAGTCTATAAATGCTGAAGGAAAACAAGTATTGCTCAGCTTGGCACTGTTACAATTCCATTGTACTGCATTGCAATGCTTTTCAGCTTTATTTTGTCCCAAAAGAGCATTTCATTTTATGGCAGGTGAAACCTGCGTCACTATTTCTTTCCACCCCTGATGCTGACTAGCTTTGTAATGCAACATGTTCATACTCGTGGGAAAGAGGACATATCTTAATTGCTTTACTGCTAAGGAAAGCAAACAAGGCTTGTTTATTGAACTTACTCAATTGTTTGTAAAAACAGAACAAAGGCAGCAATGTCCTGATTTATAACATAATATTCACAGAACTATCAGATCACAACTTTACTCAACTAAAAAATTTCTGAAATAAAGCAATAACTAGGTTGTTTTTCTTTGGTAAAATCTGCAAACAGTCACATATTTAAGTAAAATATTCTAGCAATAATTAGACACATATAAATTATAGGTTGAGGATCCCTTATCCAAAATGCTTGGGGCTAAAATTGTTTTGGATTTCAGGTTTTTTTTTCAGATTTTAGAATATTTGCATTATACCCAGTTCAGCATCCCTAATCCAAAAATCCAAAATCTGAAATGCTCTAACGAACATTTCCTTTGAGTGTAATGTCGGTGTTCAAACAGTTTTGGATTTTGGAGCAATTCAAGTTTCCATTTTTCTAATTAGGGATACTGAACCTGTAAATATAGTAAAACTGGGTATCTAATGTGTTGAGATAAAGAAGCAATTAAGCATGGAGGATGGAAACGCATCTGAAACAAAATAAATGGTCTCACACAAACAAATGATGGCAGGTGCCATGGACTGAAGAGTTACATCAGTTCAACTTGGGGCACAGAAGAACTTAATGTGAATTTCAGGTACATTTTATAGAGACACATGTACATTAAAACTGCAGTAGTCTGTGATTTTGAAGCGGCCAACTAAAAACCTTTAGGACATTTTAAGAAACTTACTATTTAATGTGAAAACTCTGAAGAGACAATACATATTTTTAATCTAGGAAGTGAAATGGTCACATTTGCTATTTTGAATTATCACTGTGACAGCATGAACAGATTAAAATACAGCAAGAATAGAAATAAGAGACAAGCATTAAGTCTTTTTCAGTTATTCTTACAAAATATGATAAAGGCATTCACTAAGGCATGAACTAGTAAGAGATGAAATATAAACCTTAAGTAAAACCTTTAGAATCTTTAGGGCTCATATTATTTAAAACGTAGAAGTAGGTAAGTGAAAGAGGTAAGGAATAACTCGGTGTTATAAATTGAATAACTAGTGTTATTCTTGGAGAATAAGCAAGTAGATTGAAAATACAGGTTGGTGGAAAAGTAACTGGTTTTTGCATTACTTTTAATGACAAAAAAGCACAATTACTTTTGCACCAACCTAATATATTGAAACAGAATTCTCTGTGGTCTATACAAAGTGATGTATCCAGTAGATGATTGATATATTGTCCAGTGGATCATAAATATAGGTCTCCAAGATGTTGAAATTAAATTAGATATGTCTGTCTTTCCTAATATAGGAAGACATTTCTTGACCCCACTGAACATATGGCATTTCTGCATAATGTTTAAAATAAATAACTGTAATATCTACTATCCAAAATAGGTCATTGTGTGTTTCATAGTTCAATAAAAATATCACAAATTTTCTTTGCTACTACCATAGTTCTGTAGCTAAATAAGTGGATTTGAAATAGATGTTGGAAATTATAGTGTGATTTCATAGCTGAGTATGTGAATAAATATATTTTAGATGATTGTCAATTATTACCATAAATATACTCTGTTTTGGAAAAAAATAGAGATTATCTTATTGATTTGACAGTAGTTCACTCCTCTGTTGCTTATAATTATACAGAGATGGCAAGACATTATGGTTAAAAATATGGGCTCTGAAGTGAGACTTTTTAGGTCTAGGTTTTACCTTGAGCAAGTTACATAAAGCCCTTGATTTTCATTTTCTCATTTTTAAAATGCAGGTTCTTTAGTACTTTGGGTAGCTTCTCTCTAAGATGGTCACTATTGCTGCTTTCCTTCTCAATATCTACATTCCATTCTCTCACTGGAAAGATGAAGTTTGTTCTCCTACTTCCTTGAAACTGAGTTGGCCTGTGACTGCTTTGACTACAAAATTTTATAAGAGGTGAGGTTATGGTCATTTCTAAAACCATGAGGTTATATCATTTCTAGCCTTTAAAGGGCATGGAAGTTTCCACCTAACTCTCTTGGAAGTTGTTCTGGAGAAAAGGAGTTGCAATGAAAGAAGTTTATGTTAAGATTGCCTTTTTATGGCAGCATAGTATTCCATGGTGCCTATGTACCACATTTTCTTTATCCAGTCTATTGTTGATGGACATTTAGGTTGATTCCATGCCATTGCTATTATGAATAGTGGTACAATGAACTTACATGTCTATGTGTGTTTATGATAGAACAATTTATTTCCCTTCAGGTATATATTCAATAACGGGATCACTGGGTCAAATGGTAATACTATTTTGAGTTCTTGAAGCATTATCACAAGGCTTTCCACAATGGCTGAACTAATTTACACTCCACAATGGCTGAACTAATTTATAGTGTATAAAGCATTCCCTTTTTCCTGTGACCTCACCAGACTGTGTTATTTTTTGACTTTTTAATAATAGCCATTCTTACTGATGTGAGATGGTATCTAATTGTAATTTTAATTGGTATTTCTCTAAAAATTAGTGATGTTAAGCATTTTTATATGTTTGTTGACTGCATGTATGCCTTTTATTGAGAAGTGTCTCTTCATGTCTTTTACCCACCTTTTAATGGGTTTGTGTTTTGCTTACAAATTTGTTTCAGTTCCTTACAGAATGTGAATATTAGACCACTGTTGGATGCATAGTTTTTAAATATTTTCTCCCATTCTTTAGGTTGTTTACTCTGTTGATAGTGTCATTTGCCATGCAGAAACTCTTTAGTTCAATTAGATCCCATTTGTCAATTTTTGCTTTTGTTGTAATTGCTTTTGACATCTTTGTAATGAAATCTTTGCCAGTTACTAGATCCAGAATGATATTTCCTATGTTATCTTCCAGAGGTTTTTTTTTTTTATACTTTTAGGCTTTATATTTAAGTCTTTAATTGATTTTATTTTTGTATATGGTGTAAGGAGGGGATCCAGTTTCAATCTTCTGCATAAGGCTAGAAAGTTATCCTAGCACCATTTATTGTATAGGGAATCTTTCCCCATTGCTTTTTTTCTTGTCAGATTTGTTAAACATCAGGTAGTTGCAGTTGTGTGAAATGACATCATGTCCTGTGCAACAACATGGAAGGAGCTAGAGGCCATTATCCTAAGAAAACTAATATAGGAACAGGAAACTAAAAATTGCATGTTCTCAATTCTAAGAGGGAGCTAAGCACTGAGAACACATGGACATAAAGAGAACAACAGACCCTGGGGCCTACTTGAGAGTGATGGGTGGGAGGAGGGAGAGGATCAGAAAAAAATACCTATTGGGCACTATACTTAGTACCTGGGTGATGAAATAATCTGTAAATGAAACCCACATGACATCAGTTTTCCTACATAACAAACCTGCACATGTACCCCTGATCATTTCTAAAACCATGAAGTTATATATAAAAGCTAAAATCATGAGGTTATATATAAATACAAGTTAAAAAAAAGAAAAATCAGAGAAATAATTTAGTATTTTTTAAAAGTTATAATTATCCAAGTTGATAATTTGAAAGCCTTCAAATAATATATAATTGTCCAACAGGACCCAGTATTAACATGAGGAGAGAAGAAAGGGACTAAACATTAAGTCAACAGAATTACTGAGGTTTAGAGATAAAAGAATTTATGTACAAAGTTTAACAACTATGAATACTAAAGTTAATAAGTTTCCTGGCAATAATATAACAAATGAAGAGAGCCTTGAGTTGGCATGTTCATGCCCTCTCACTACATGATGTCCTCTACCATGTTATGATTCAGCATGAAGGCTCTTCCTAGATGTCAGGGCCATGCGCTTGGACTTCCCAGTCTTCACAACCATAAGCTAAATAAGTTTAATTTTCTAATTAAAAGAATAAACTCCACTGCCTGCTAACTGCTGGGAGAGTGTCTAAGGTAGCTTTGTGAAAGGTCACTTTATTGCTTTACCTGTTTCTGTATTTTCTACTTTAAAGTATCCCTTGTCTTAAAAATCAACAGAACTTTCTATCTTTGGTCTCATTTTTTCTAACCAACTTTAACCTGTCCTATCAGTCCAGCACACATCATTTTACCTCCTATTTTTTACATTTTCAGGAATTGCTGCAGCAGCAGGTCTCTAACGCTATGCTTCAGTTTTCATAAGAAGAAGATTAAATCCAATAAATATGGAAGTTGAAAAGGGATGGAAGTGCACAATTGAAACCAAGCTTCTCCGTCCTACTGGCTATACATCTCATACTTCAGGAAGGTAGTTCAATGCTCCTCATCTTTGAATTAGTAGAAAATTTACTCTTTTCCCATCAAAACTTTCTTGTTGCAGAGGCCCAACCTAAAAACACATTATTCCCTATTATTGCTGGACAATGAATATCATACAATGTTAAAAGCAGTTTAGTAAAAGCTAAAATTCAAAAAAATTATTTCATCTACAAGTTGTCAAGAAGTAACTCTGATCGCATTTTATTGAGTCAGCTAAACTTGACTTGAGGGTTTAGATGATTCAAATATACCGAAAGCGGCATTAATTTTTCCATTGGCAATTATTTTTGACTAATTAAAATAAGCCTCTCTCTATTTTTTTTTCTTTGCAGATCTTCTTGTTAAAGCTTTAGTAATAGGCCGGATGCGGTGGCTCATGCCTGTAATCCCAGCACTTTGGGAGGCCGAGGCGGGTGGATCACGAGATCAAGAGTTCGAGACCATCCTGGTCAACATGGTGAAACCCCATCTCTACTAAAAATACAAAAAGTTAGCTGGGCATGGTGGTGCGTGCCTGTAATCCCAGCTACTCAGGAGGCTGAGGCAGGAGAATTGCCTGAACCCAGGAGGCGGAGGTTGCAGTGAGCCGAGATCGTGCCATTGTGCTCCAGCCTGGGTAAGAAGAGCGAAACTCCGTCTCAAAAAAAAAAAAAAAAAAATCTTTAGTAATAACGATTTGTTGGAGTAACTTAGAATTTCTGCTATACAGCAGCCTCTGCAGCCAGGAGAGTTAATTCTTCAGCCACATTACATTCGTTACATTTGCTCTTTTTTTTTCCCTTGTCATCCTGTTCTTTCTCTTCTTTTTCCTCTCCTCACTCCTTATCATATTATTTACAATCTGAACAACATCTGTTAATAACAGGTATTATTACAAATGAATTTAAGTAAAAAGGTATTAGATAGCATTAAAAATCATAATAATTTACCTTTGTGCTATTTCTTTTTTTTTTTCTTTTTCTTTTTTTCTTTTTTTTTTTTTGAGAGATGGAGTCTTGCTCTGTAGCCCAGGCTGGAGTGCAGTGGCGTGATCTCAGCTCACTGCAACCTCTGCCTCCCAGGTTCTGGTTCAAGCAATTCTCCTGCCTCAGCCTCCAGAGTAGCTGGGATTACAGGCACATTCCACCATGTGCAGCCAATTTTTGTATTTTCAGTAGAGATGGGGTTTAACCATATTTGCCAGGCAGGTCTTGAACTCCTGATCTCATGATCCACCCTCCTGGGCCTCCCAAAGTCCTGGGATTACAGGCATGAGCCACCTCACCTGGCCTGTGCTTTTTCAGTAATACATTTGAAATTCAAAAATACAAAGTTCATGATTACTCTGAACTCTATGGTACTTACATCAACAATTAGACCCAGAAATACAGGCATTCTTGCTAGAAAGAATGAAATCACCCATCCTTTATTCACAAAATGTAATGCCTTTCACTACAAACAATGATTTAAGAAAGGAATATTGCTGAGTAACACAAATAAACAAAAAAAACATGATAATTGTGAAAGGTCTTTTGAGTACAGGCATACTTCATTTTATTGAACTTCACTTTATTGTGCTTCATAAATATTACAGTTATTACAAACTGAAGGTTTGTGGCAAGCCTGCACCTAGCAAGTCTATGAGTGCCATTTTCCTAGTAGCATCTGCTCACTTTGTGTCACATGCTGTTAATTCTTGCAATATTTCATACATTTTAGTATCATCACATCTGTTTTGATGATCTGTGATCAGTGATCTTTGATGTTATTATTGAAATTTTTAGGGGTGCCATGAGCTGCATATTTATAAGATGGTAAATAAATCAATAAATCATTCGACCATTTCTTGTCCTCATCTCAGGTTACCCTACTACCTGAGACACAAAAATATTGAAATCAGGTCAATTAATAACCTTACAATAACCTCTAAGTGTTCAAGTGAAAGAGAGTCACTCACTTTAAATCAAAAGATAGAAATGATTAAGTTTAGTGAGGAAAGCATATCAAAAGCTGAGATAGGCTGAAGGCTAGGCCTCTTACACCAAGAGTTAGCTAAGCTTTAAATGCAAAGGAAATGTTTTTGAAGAAAATTAGAAGTTCTATTTCATCAATACATGAATGATAAAAAAGAGTAACAGCCTTATTGCAGATAGGAGGAAAGTTTTATTGGTCTAGATAGAGGATCAAACCAGCTACACCATTCCCTCAAGCCAAAACCTAATCCAGAGCAAGGTTCTAACTCCCTTCAATTCAGTGAAGGCTAAGAAAAGTGAGGAAGCTGCGGAAAAAACGCTGAAAGCCAGCAGAGGTTTGTTCATGAGGTTTATGGTAAAAAGCTGTCTCTAAAACATAAAAGTGCAAGCAGAAGCAGTGTGCTGTTGGAGAAGCTACAGCAAGTTATCCAGAAGAGCAAGCTAAAGTAATGGGTAAAGGTGGCTACACTTAACAGGAGGTTTTCAATATAGATGAAATAGTTTTATATTGGAGGAAGATGCCACCTAGGACTTTCATAACTGGAAAGGATAAGTCAATGCCTGACTCAAAGCTTCAAGCCACAGGTGGACTCTCTTGGTAAAGTCTAATGTAACTGGTGACTTTAAATTGAAACTAATGCTCATTTACCATTAAAATTTTGTGGGGCTCTTAATAATTATGTTAAATTTTAGTCAAAACAATACTAAGCAAAAAGAACAAATATGAAGGCATCAGAATACCAGACTTCAAATTATACTACCAGGCTATGGTTACCAAAACATCATGGTACCACTATAAAAATAGGCATATAAACCAATGGAACATAACAGAAAACCCATAAATAAAGTCAAATACTTACAGCCACATAGTCTTCGATAAAGCATGCAAAAAGGTAAATTGGGGAAAGGACACTCTATTCATAAATTGTGCTGGGGAAACTGGCAAACTACATGTAAAAGAATGAAACTGGATCCCCATCTCCCACCTTATGAAAAATCAACTTACAATGAATCAAAGACTTAAATCTAAGACCTGAAACCATAAAACTTCCAGAAAATAATATTGAGAAACCTCTTCTAGACATTGTCTTAGGTAAAGAATTCATGACTAAGACCACAAAAGCAAATGCAACAAAAGAAAAAATACATAAATAGAATCTAATTCAATTAAAAACCTACTGGCATAGCAAAAGAAATAATCAGCAGAGTAAACAGACAACCCACACAATGGATGAAAATATTCACAAAGTATGCATCCAACAAAAGAGTAGTATCCAGAATTTACGAGGAACCCAAACAAACAAGTAAGACAAACAAACAAATGATCTCATCAAAAAGTGGACAAAGGGAATAAACAGACATTACTCAAAAAAGACACACAAACATTCAACAAACATATAAAAGATGCTCAACACACTAATCATCAAGGAAATGCAAATCAAAACCATACTGAGATATCACCTTACACCTACAAAAATGGCCATAATTAAGAAGTCATAAAATTACAGATGCTAGCATAGATGTGGTATAAAGGGAACACTTCTACACTGCTGGAAGGATTCTAAATTAGTACAACCATTATGGAAAACAGTAAAGAGATACCTTAAATAACTAAAAGTAGACCTATCGTTTGATCTAGAGGTCCCAGTCCTAAGTGTCTAGCCCCCCAAAAAGTCACTATACATAAAAAATATGCACATGCATGTTTATAGCAGCACAACTCACAATTGCAAAGATATCAAACAAACCTACGTGCCTATTGACCAACAAGTAAATAACGAATATGTGCTGTATATACACTTGGAACACTACTGAGCCATAAAAAGAAATGAAATAGTGTCTTTTACAGGAACTTGAATGGCTGGGGGCCATTATTCTAAGTGAAGTAATTCAGGAATGAAAAACCAAATACTGTATGTTCTCACATTTAAGTGAGAGCTAATCTATGAGGGTGCAAAACATACAGATTGATATAGTGGACTTTGGGGACTTTACAGGTAGGGTGGAAGAGGGGTGAGAGATGAAAGACTACATACTGGATAAATGTATACTGCTTGGGTGATGGGTACACAAAAATCTCAGAATTCACCACTAAATAACTTATCTATGTAGCCAAAAACCAAAGATACCCAAAAAAAACTACTGAAATAAAAAAGATCATAAAAAGAACACTTAAAAAATAATTATGCTAAATCTACTCTACCTGTGCTCCACAAATGGCGCAGCAAAGCCTATATAACAGCACATCTATTTAGAGAATCGTTTACTAAACATTTAAGCCTCCTGCTGAGACCTACTTGTGAGAAAATAAAAGACTTATTTCCAAATATTTCTGCTCTTCAACAAGAATTCTGATGGAGATGTATAAGGAGATTCACGTTTCCAATACTATTGACACAACATCCATTTTTCAGCTCATGGATCAAGGACTATTTTTACCTTTAAACCTTATTATTTAAGAAACAAATTTTGTAATGCTATAGCTGCCATATTTAGTGTTTCCTCTAATTGATCTGGTAAAGTAAATTGGAAACCTTCTAGAAAAGAATCACCATTCCAAATTCCATTAAAACATTTCTGATTCATGGGAGGAAGTCCAAATATCAACATCGACAGAGGTTTGGAAGAAATTGATTTCAATTCTCATTGAATGACTGAAGGGATTAAGACTTCAGTGAAGTCAGTAACTACAGATATGGTTAAAATAGCAAGAGAACTAGAATTAGAAGTTGAGCCTGAAAATGTGACTGAATTGCTGCTATCTTGTGATCAAACTTGAACATATGAGGATCTACTTCTTAAGAATGAGCAAAGAAAGTGGTTTCTTGAGATGAAGTCTACGTCTGAACAAGATGTAGTGGAAATTGTTGAAATGACAACAAATAATTTAGAATATTTCATAAACTTAGTTGATAAAGCAGTGGCAGGTTTCCAGAGGATGGACTCCAATTCTGAAAGAAGTTCTGCTGCGGGTAAATGCTATTGAACACATTGCATGCCATAGAGAAATCTTTCATGAAAGGAAGAGTCAGTTAATGCAGCAAATTTCATTGTTGTCTTGTTTTAAGAAATTGTCACAGGTACTCCAACCTTCAGCAGTCATCATGCTGATCAGTCAGTATCCAGTAACATCAAAGCAAGACTCTCTACTAGCATTAAGATTACTATTTGTTGAAGCTACAGATGATTGTTAGACTTTTTTTTTATAATATTTTAAATTAAAGTCTGTATATGTATATTTTAGATGTTTTAGACTTAATTCTGTTGCACATTTAATAGACTCCAGCATAGTGTGTACATAACTTTTAAATGTACTTGGAAACCAAAAATGTGGTGTGACTTTTTGTGATGCCACTTTTTGCAACATTTGTTTTATTATTGTGGTCTGGAACAGAACCTGCAGTATCTCTGAGTTATGTCTGTGTTCTGAAAGTTCTGGTCATCAGACTGATTCCAAATAATTCATAATTTAATCTGGTGATCTTACTTAACTTTGAAATAACTTTATAATATTTTTCATTTTTAAAACATCTTTGAAGTTATCAACTGCCCATCATACAGGAATGATTATATATAGTTTCCTTCTCCATCTGTTATGTTGCTACAGAAATGAATAAATGTAATATATATCAACAGACTTAGAAGAGTTTCCAAACATAATGTTTACTGGAAAAAAGCAAGATGCAGAAACACATTTTTAATATAATCTAATTTTGTAAAATAAGTGACAGAAGAATCCATTTGTATATGTTTTATCTTTGCACAAATCTGGAAAGGTATATAAAAACATGCATTATATTCTTACTGTTAGTTTCTAAGTAGATAAAGAGAAAATGATGTTTTAAACATAAAGGAAATACTTTTAAGAGAACAAATATACCTATGATTTTAAAATAGCATTACAGTATAATCTCAGGCACAATAATGCATATATATTTATATTTATGAAAACATGTAAAAAATAAGAATGCTAAGCATGTTAATGTTTGTCTCCTTGTAATAAATTCAAGTGTATTAATTTAAAAAATTATATTCTATTTACTTAAGCATGAAATACAAAGAATAATTTCATCTAATCTATTTCACGTCCTTTCATTTACAATCCTGACAAAAATTTTTTTCAATGATGATATGGTTTGACTTTGGGTCCCCACCAAAATCTCATCTTGAATTGTAATTCCACAATCCTCACTTGTCATAGGAGGGACCCACTGGGGGTAATAGAAGCAGATACCCCCACACATCTGTTCTTGTTGTGAGTGAGTTCTCAGGAGATCTGATGGTTTTATAAGGTGTTTTTCCCCTGTTGCTTGTCACTTCACCTTCCTGCTGCCACGTGAAGAAAGATATGTTTGCTTCCTCTTCTGCCATAAATGTAAGTTTCCTGAGGCCTCCCAAACTCTATTGAACTGTGAGTTAATTAAACCTCTTTTCTTTATAAATGACCCAGTCTCACAGGTGTTTCTTCATAGCAGCATGAGAATGGACTAACATAAATGGCGTAGAAACCTTTTTTTTAACCACTCTACTATTTCTCACTCCTACTACTATTTTATTAATCTGCTGTCTATTTAAGTCAAACGTACTGATGGTCTCTAATGTAAATCAGTTTAGCTTGCTAGTAATTGTGACTCCATGAAGTGTTAGAAATAATTTTTTTAAATGAAAGTTATTTAAGTGTTATTTAAATACAGTAACCACTTTTGAAAAGGACAGCTCAATAAATTTTGTCAGTTCTTTGACAACTGGGTTATTTTCAGTTTGGGATTATTATGCAAAGACAGATGAATATGTACATAAATATACTGGGCCACTGGCTAACAATTTTAGATCACTGAAATGCTGACTGGAGAAAGAAGCTTATAAAATAAGAAAAACAAGTGAATAGTCAATATTCTGAAAGAAAATTTTGTGACTCATCTCAACAAATTGTTTTAGTATATCTTTTGAAAATAATTATAATATAGTAAAAGATCAAGAGAAATGAGTACAATATACTTTGGAATAAACATAAAAATATATGATATTGGTTCAAATAATAAGAAAACAAGGTTGATTTATACTATAATTATGCTTTTAATTACTGTATGGGTTTTGCAATAATAAGAGTAACTCTATGCTGATTCTTTCCCTCAGGGAAATATTCACAAACCTCCTACTGAAATAAGTTAGCATATTCTTCCCAATATACTAATTTAGAAGAAAAAATTAGTAAATGAAAAAACACTATGTGGCACTTTATTCCTCCTCTCTCTATAAAATATATCAATATGATTTCTGATAACTTTTTGAAAATTATTGCCTATGACTTTCTCTTGTTCTTCAAGGTAATACTCATTGACTGACATCTTGCACTTATTATAACAGCAATATGGTGCTAGTTAGGTTAATTCTTGGTAACTTCTCAGGTGAATGTATTACATGTCTCAGATTTGTCCCCAGTGAACATTACTGAAATTTTCAGTATTATGTTTTGATAAATAAAAACTTAATTGGTAAAATTTTATTTTTAGCATTTTGAGTTTAATAACACTCAAAAACAATATCTATCAAATGCAACTGATTATTCCAAAAAAGGGCTGTGACAGTATCTCTATCTCATATGTTCTTCAAGAAACTTCCACTGCCTGTCAAGACATGGAGTCTGGTTTCCTTCCTTTGAGTCTGGGCGTGCATGTGACTTCCTTATAAACTAAAGACTGCAACAGACATAAAACTGAAAGACTTTCGAGGCTAATCTACAATAAAGAAGGCAACTTTTGCTTGATTAGATGACTTATGTGGTTTTGGTGAGCTTGGTCATTTACTACTCTGAGGTTCTCATAATGGAGAGTCCATATTTGGGCCAGTTATCAGGCTAGCTGAATTCCCAGCTGACAAGTGTCCATCTGAATGACTATTTTGGATGACCAGCCACTTGAGCCTTCAAGTCACTACAGCCCCAAGCAACATCTGACATTAGCCTGATGGGACTCAAGTGAGAATTGCCCAACCAATTCCTTTCAGAATTCTTGACCCACAAAATTATGTGCAAAATAAAAGTTTAAAAACATGACGTTTCAGAGTAGTTTGCTATATTCCAATAGTAAATGAGATATTCATAATTAACAAGAAAGTGTGGAATATCCAGACAATTTAACCATTCCCTCACTTGTCTTTAAAGAGAGCCCCATTTACAAACATAGTGATGAAAGGAATGACAGAGACATTGAGTGTAATCTCTTAATTTAACAACAAGACCAGTGGCCAGAGAAGACAGTTACTTATTGGTAAATCAAAGACTAGAAAATAAGTTTCATGATTCCTGGTACTGTGTTTTTAAAACAATTTTAAATATCTTTATTTTTAGAAAACTTAAGTAAACATATAATATTAATTAATACTTTTATGGTTTTACAAATCATTTCTATTTTCTTTCTGGGAGTTTTTAAAGTTATATTTTAATTTAAAAAATTGTGGGTACATAGTGTGTGTATATATATATATATGGGGTACATGAAATGTTTTGATATATATATATGGGGTACATATATATATTTTGGTACATATATATATATATATATATATATGGGGTACATGAAATGGTTTGATAAAGGCGTGCAATGTGAAATAGGCACATCATGGAGAATAGGGTATCTATCCCCTCAAGCATTTATCTTTTGAGTTATAAACAATCCAATTATATTCTATAAGTTATTTTAAAATAAGCAACTAAGTTATTATTGACTATAGTCACCTTATTGTACCAAAATAAATCCTTGAGTAATTTTCTTTTATTGGAAAATTAATTCACAACATTCAAATTTTCAGATGTATCAGGATCACTTTTAGCTAACAGTTCTAATGTTGGAAAGGCCATTTTTAGCCTCCTACTTTGTTCAGATTAGTGTATTAAGTACTGGGAGATCAAACATTAAGATTTCAAGCTATTGAAAAGTGAAGAGTTTATTGTTTAAAGTAGAATCATATATTTAAGTCATATATTGGGAATTGTATATGGTTAGTTACATGAGTTCCATTTAAAAATTGCTATAGAATAAAGAACAAAATTAAATTCAGTAAAAGATAGATTTATTTAGGCTGCTTAATCTGAGGTGGTTTCTGAAGGCTGAATCGTGTTCTACCAAGGAAAGAAGGATGGATAAAGACTATCATAGAGAGAACATGCTAAGCAAAGGTATGGAAACGAAATAACAGCTATACTCCAGGGTAGTGAGGGTTTTCATGTGTCAGAGTATGTTGTATGTTTGCATGTACTGAGAAATGAGATGGAGAAGACTGAGGGCTATAGATTGGGGCCATATGCTAAAGTATCTTTAATGCCACGCTGAAAAAAGCAAGAAGGAAGTATTGGAGAATAATCATGGTCAAGATACTTCTCAGCAATATGAAAAAAATCTATTTTACTTACACAATATTAATAATATATTAGCTTAAACTTTGAATTTTGCTTTCTTAAAAAGTATCACTGTCCATTTACAATTATCAGACTTTTCAGAATAGATTAATTTTAACTGTAAATATCTCATTCTGATATAACATTTAGCTACATGATAATGCTTTTTAGCACCTGGGTACTAGTAAATGAATTGACAAGCACTACTCAACACCAAATCTAGGTAGCCAAAACAAATTACTTAAACCTCTAAAAGATAGACATGGCATGGTTGAAAATATACATTCAGAAATGTGTATTTCATGTATGTGAAATATTATTCGTCTTTAAAACACAGTAATTCCATGACTGAGAGTTTTATACTAGAAATCTCACTTTCTCTAATAGCACAGTTTCCTTTTCACAACAAATAACACACTTATAGCAACTGTACAGTCATTTTGTGCATTGATTTAGCTAGTCAGTCATTCAGTCTCTTTAAAACATACTTGCTCTCTGCTTGACCCTCTACTATGAACTGGGGTCGGACATATAATTTATCTTTTTTTTTTTTCCTATACAAAGTACATAACATATACCTCAATAGGAAGTTAAAAAATGCCTTTCCAACATTAAGGCTATTAGCCAAAGCTATCCTGCTGCATCTGGAAAGTTATGGGCAGTAGAACTAAAATTATAATCGACCTTAGGTAGAGAATGTATTTATCTGGTCATCAGTACATAGATTCAGACAAATTGTTTTTGGCAAATTTAATGAATTGCATTTTCCAGCACACAAAAGCATACATTTATATAGTATAGTCCTTATTTTTCAAGCCCAATGTTCTAGAATATTAGTGCCGTTAACAGATGCCTACAATAAACTTCTCAACTGAAGGTACATTTGAATAAGTGAGGGCGCCTACTTAAAAAAATTTCCTAACATCAGAAATAAAGAAAATAAAGAAGAAAATAATGTCATTTAAAGCATATTTTACAGTATAGAATATAATTATTTAACTACGGGTATTTAACAAATAAATATTTAATTGGCTTTCTTAGCCTGGGAAATAAATTTGAGATTGTAAATCTGTCCTCTATAAAAGAAGATAACGGAGTCAGTCATTTAGATACATAGCAGCAGGTAAAGGATGTCTCAGAAATATGCTAAGTCCATGGATATATTCCTATCCTACTGAACTGAATTTTTTAAGTGAATTAGGAAAATGATGACTTTTAAAATGATTTCATACTATACATTTAGTTTAGAAACACAGATATAAATAATCCCTTGTAAAAATAACAATGTGCTACAGTATGATTTAGTGGGTACATTTGGAGAAATTCTAAAGTTTAAAAAAAACGCAGCCATGTTTTGCCTTTTTTTTTTACTTTCCTTTGTTTCCTAACAGCGTGAGAGGTACAATATATCTTGGTGAGGCAGCCTTGCTACACCTTTGATGTCTGTGAATGTTTGTAAGAATTCTTGAAAACACTTAGTAGAGATTATTAGTGAGCAGAATTACTAGTGAGTGAGAATGGGGCAAGTTAAGCATTCCAGGGATATATAGAGAGAGAGAGATGGAGTTTTGCTCTTGTTGCCCAGGCTGGAGTGCAATGGCGCGATCTCGGCTCACCGCAACCGCTGCCTCCTGGGTTCAAGCAATTCTCCTGTCTCAGCCTCCCAAGTAGCTGGGACTACAGGCGCCAGCCCCAGCTCAGGGCTAATTTTTGTATTTTTTTAGTAGAGACGGGGTTTCACCATTTTGGCCAGGCTAGTCCCAAACTCCTGACCTCAGGTGCTCTGCCCACCTCGGCCTCCCGCAAGTGCTGGGATTACAGGTGTGAGCCACCGCGCCCGGCCCCAGGGACGGTTTTAATCAGAGCCAGCGTTTACATATGTATTAAATATATATTACTGCTTGGTAGATAATCACAGTTTTCAATATTTATAGTTCAGAATCAATGGCACTATCACTTGCTGTTTATGGCACAATGGCAAAAACTGCTAATTAGGTGGAATATTCTCAAATTAATTTTATTTCGCTGGCTAGCTACAAGATAATTGGAATATGCATAATAGACTGAAAATATCTATACTCTGCGAGGAACCTAATGCTGAAACACTGGAATACAGTACATAAGCAGGGACAAAGGAATGATCTGCATCTTTGTAGCAGCACAAGCCTATTGTACCCATCCAGGGAACGCTAATTATTTAACATTTACAGTGAAAAAAACATGATTTTATTTTCCTTAATGTTCCAAATACCCTGAAAGTAATGACTTTGTAGTAAAATCTGGATTTAAATATTCTGCATTTAAATATTTTTTCCATGACTTACTAGATGTATGGTGTTGGAGAAGTTACTTCCTTCTCAATGCCTCAGTTACTTCATTTGTGAAATGAGGTATCAGCACTACTTACTTCACACAGTTGTTCTGAGTGCTAAATGAGCCTACTCCTGTAGAGTATTTATAACTAAGCCTGGCAGAGAGTAGGTCCTTAATTAATGTTATCTGTTAATGCTATGTTCTAAAGTACAGTCAATTTTATTTAAAGTCTGTCTTATTACTGATTTGTTTGTTTACACTGGTTCTCTGAAATTACAGTGATTCGGTAACAGCAAAATAATAATCATCGTGTACTGTTTGTGAATCAGAAACTTAGAAATTTATTTAATAAACATTGTCATACTACGGAAAGTCTTTCAAATTTATTAAAAGCTCTTTTTCCTGCATAATTTTAGAAATATTATAAACAAATATGGATAAGGCAACAACCTGATGCAGTATACAGAAGAATTCAGCGTATTTTTAGATAAGAATACTGTATTATCTACTTTGGGCAGAAAAATAATTATATGCATTATTAATGGTAGTATAAAATTGGAGGAATGAGTTTTAGTACAGATCCCAGCAAGAAATTGATTATTTTTGCAAAAGGCACTTAAAAAATAACTTTATTCAGGTTTAGAAGAAAATGTGTATTTTGTTAAAGACCACAGAAGATAAACTGCACTTTTATTAAGGAGAATCACAGAGCTGAAAAGCAGTACACAGCAAGTTCAACTCTATAGGTAAGGTGAGTAGTAAGATTTCTAATGCAGATACCTATAGAGCAAGAAACCAAACACATGGAATGCTACAGCACGTATTTGGCAGTTGACCTCCTGAAAAGATAGGAGTACATGCACACAGCTCATTAGAGGAGAGCATTTTATTCACTGTGAAGTCAAAGAAAAGTACAACCTTATACCACAAACTCTGAACAATAACTGATAGATAATGAATATTAAACAATTCACTGTGATAGGAATTAATTCATAACAATATAGAATTTGTATTTTATGATACAGTAAAAGGCATAGGAAAATGGGAGGGATTTCTGAAAGACTCGACTAAATATCCACAATGTGAAAAAAACAGAGGAAATGCCATCATAGAATGTGAAGAGTGCTTAGGAACCAGGTAGCTCTCTGCCGTTTTCATCACAATCTAATAGTTTTCTTATTATGGATAGTAATGTCTAGAAATGAAGCTTAGCAGTAAAATAATATATTTAAGTAGAAATATAATGGCCAGTGCTATGGATACAAATTCACAACATTGATTAATGTGCTTAAAAAAAAAATACCTCCTAGGTCAACACCATGCACAGGCATGAATTTTAAATATGTATTATTTACAAGCTGTAAAAACTGTTATGTGAACACTTAGTTTGGAAACCATTAAAATGCCTAGAGTCCTGGCAAACAAGTCCTGAAACAGTCTTTGCCAATATTTTCAGAAAATTCTAGCACCGATTGTATGAACATGTGCAAGTGCATGTACCTACTTGTGAAATCAAGAAGTAATAAAAACAAATGAATATGATGAATAGGATGGAAACGCAGCCACAAGATATTTGCTAAGATGAGTGTCAATATTTTTGCCAGTAAATTAGAAGTCTTATATTCAATCAAATAAATTCTACAATACTATACCATCTCTTATCAAATCATACAATCACATATTAATATTCATGAGAAAACACAAAACATAAAAAAATGCATGACTATGACCAAATTTGAATCAGTTGCTTAAAATAAGCCCAAATTAAAATAAACAGAACCAGAAGTTACAAGACAATTTTTAAATTCCAGTGGAATAATAATGATCTATAAGAAGCTAAATCAACTTTTCAAAGAGAAAAGATGGGAGAGAGGCATGTACTTTGGTTTTAAAGAGATAGAATAAAACCCTAGTAAATAGATGTGAACAAGGAATGAAAAAAAAAGACCAATGAAATAAAATTGACAACTCAGAGAACAAACACTATTTTTTGCAGATGAGTTAAAATAGATAAAGTAATATTTTATAGCTGGTGTTAGAGCACTCTTTCATACAGAAAAAAAAAGATGACAATTTAAAATTTTGTAAGAGATATATAGAGGAGGAGTCCAGATATATTAAAGATTTATATTTGAAAGGTAAAATTTTGTAACTATTAGTATTTACTATATAACTATGTAAAATCTATGTGGACCTAGTTGCATTACAATTTTTAATAGGGCTCCAGGAGAAGGCTAAATAAATAAATAAACTAGCAAGTGTATAAATAAATATAATTAATTTGATTTCACTAAAATTACAGATTTCTGTGCAAGGAAGAATGTCTAGATAAAAATCAGTAGATGTTGACAGCTTGTAAATGTTATATGTAATATTTAAAACAAAAACCAAAATCAAGATGATTAGAGAAACTCATAAGTTTTCCAGAATACAATACATACTCAAAGAATATGCATAGGTAACTCCCAAAAATAAAATGCTAAATGATCATATAGATATGCAGATATCTCAAATCATTAGGGAAATGAGAAATAAAATTTAAAGAAGTAACAAGATGTCAGTTTTCTCCCATCATATTTGCAATATTCAAAAACTGTGTGATGTCAGTCTTAAATAATGTCATTATACGAGTGACTTTCCATCATTTTGACCATATTCTATTGGTTAGAAGCAAATAAAGGAACTTGCCCACACTCAGGAAATGGGATGATACAATAATATGAATACCAGAAAGCTTGAAAGTCACCTTAGGATTTGTGTACCACAGTATGCTCTCTGTCCCCCAATGACTCAAGTCCCTTTCTCATACAAACCTTATTAACTCCCTACCAAGATTCCCAAGAGTGACAGTTAGCTTTATGAGTCAATTTGTGCAAGCTGTTAGTCCAGTTAATAAAACACTAATACAAGTATTGGTTGAAGGGATTTTGTAGCTGCGAATAATGTCGAAGTTAGTTGACTTTAAGTAAAAGAGATTATGCCAGATAATCTGGGTGTGCTTGATTCAACCAGGAAACAGACCTTAAAAGCAAAACTGAAGTTTCCTTGAGGAGGAAATTTTGCCTGTGCACTGCAGTTTCATCTGCTGCTTAAGGGTTCCATCCAGCCCCACGGATTGTGGATTTGTCTAGACAGCCCACACAGTCGCATAAACCAACTAATTGCCAAAATTATCTATCTATTAGCATCTATCTATCTGACTGTCTAACCATATACCTATCTGTCTCCTGCTAGTTTGGTTTCTTTGAATGACAAACCAAAAATATTCTCATCACATTATAGCATCAGGTCAAAGATCAAAACTTCATTATCTAGATTACATCCGGGCTCTGATGAGTCTACTAGCTTTTATCTATTAAGTCCAACTCCTGGGACACAATTTTTGTCACCTTTGGACTTGTGAAATAAAAGATACGAGCCATCTATTTTCAGCACATCTAACCTAAAATGGTTCAACAGATATTAAAATTAACTGTAGAAATTGTGGTTGAAAGGGAATAGAATGGCTGGCTATTTTCTCCTTTGCCCTCTTCACTCATTAACTGCAAAAATGATTATTTTTCTCTCTCTTTCAGATGAATCCTCTATTTTCATATACTTTTTGTTTTGTTTTGTTTTTGTTTTTGTAGCTGGACTTATCTTCTTGTACTCTACATTAATCTTTCTCAGCAGCCTTTTGTCCTACATTTTGGCTACAGATCTATATTAGATTTATGTAAAATTAAATTGACTTTCTAGTTCTCATTTACCTTGGCAATCGGGGTTAGATTCTGAGAAAGATAAAATTAGAACTATATTTACATTTTATTGTAATAAAACCTCAAATTTCATGCTTAAACTCTGAAGAAAATATTTAAAAAGTGATAAGGTAAATATGGAAGGAAACAATCAATGTTCTCAGATGGCTTGCTGATCTAGAAGAAGTTCTACAATCATGATTAATAAACGAAAAATAAATAAAATAATGTAACACTATGCAAAATGTCTGCATCAATAATTTATTTTAACAATTAAACAGGTTATAATAGAATTAAATGTTCTTGAAAACTGACATTGTTTTGCTGATTCAAGAGACACAAATGTCCCACCATAATCAATAAGGAATAAACACACTGAATGAAGTTTGTTGTTGACAATTTAAACAGAGTTTATAGAAACCCATTTTAGTGAGATTGCTCTATAGAATTTCAACACATAAAGTTTTATTTTTCTAACATCTGGGAGTTTTAAAGAACTCCAGAAAGTGACTTTGGGTAACTTTAAGAAGGAAAAGCACTTTTGATTCAAGAACAGTATTTTGACTTGCATGTGGGTGAGAAGTCACAGGGATGGAGAAAACAAACCTGTTATCTCTGTAGGCTTTAGACTATTTAAAGAGAATCAAGCTTTAGAAATGAAAGAATAATTAATAATAAAATGAATAATAATAATAAAATGAATAAATAAAATGAAAACAAGAATCAAGCTCTAGAAATGAAAGAATAATTAATAATAAAATGAATAACAGTAATAAAATGAATAAATAATAATAAAATGAAAAATACGATCTGTCCTGTGCTTTTTATTTTCTTGTGTTGTTTAAAAGTGCTTCTATCTTACAATAATTTTTCAAGGAGAGACATAGAGAGAGAGGAAGATAATTAGAATAAGCATTTGTTTTTGATTTCATAGATAGAAAAGAGAAACAGTAACTAAAAGATTCCATGGACTAGAATGGCATGAGGTCAAAATCAAAGTTTGTCCAGTGTTTTGGGAACAGTTAGAATAGTTGAAAGGGATTGGGTGCGGTGGCTCACTCCTGTAATCCCAGCACTTTGGGAGGCCAAGGTAAGTGGATCACTCGAGGCCAGAAGTTCAAGAGCAGCCTGGCCAACATAGTGAAACCCAGTCTCCACTAAAAATGCAAAGATTAGCTGAGTGTAATGGCGCACGCCTGTAATCCCAGCTAATTGGGAGGTTGAGGTGGGAGAACAGCTTGAACCCAGGAGGTGGAGGTTGCAGTGAGCTGAGACAGCACCACTGCACTCCAGCCTGGGAGACAGAGTGAGACTCTATCAAAAATAAAAAAGAATAGTTGAAAGAATGAAAAAGACAAGGCTGCAGTCTCCTGCGGATACCAGAAATTGTCAGCAGAATCAAATGTGTCTTAGGGTGTGTGACAGAGATAGAAATTATCTTTATTTTCTCATGTTTCATTGAGAGAATAAGTACTTGATTAAGAAGTTGATGAAATAAGAAATATGGATTTATTCAGTATGTTCAAGGTTATTACTGGAAGAAGGAAAGGAAACACATATATTGTAAGTTACTAGATGGGAAAAGAATTCACTAAGGGGAGACATAAATGCACAAAGTCAAGAAAGCTCATGTAATAAATATTTCAAAATCAGGTAGTTTTACAAGATAGTAGGAATAATAATGAGAGCATTAAGACTGGTACTATATTCCTCTTCCATTTGCCTCATTCAGATGTTGTTTCTTAATGGCCAAAAGCACTATGCTGCTAGCAAAATTCTTTTATGAATGAGCACAATTTTTACCTCATATTCTATTGTTCCATTTTCAATTATACATTAGTATATTAATGACTCTGTACATTTGATATTAAAATATAATGGTTTCTATTTCTTTTCTTACTTATTATTATCTTTGCTTTGTAAGTAATAAATCAATGGCAGTCCCCTTAATACTTCCCCCAGTATTATTTCAACTCCCATAGAACACAACAATTAACAGTCAGTTTGGTATACCATTTTGGGCAATTGTCTGTTTTAGAATCATTGCTGTTAAAATAAATTACTACAACCTTAGTGGCTGAAGCAGCACATTTATTGTCTTATAGTCCCATACGTCAGAATTCAGACATGGGTCTCATTGCCTAAAATAAATATGTCAGCAGGGCTGTATTCTGTTCTGGAGAGTATAGGAAATAATCTGTTTTCTTACCTTTTCCAACTTCTGGCAGCTGCTTGCATCCTGTAACTCATAGCCTCCTTCTTCTATATTCAAACCCAGAATTAGTGGCTCTGATTTTTCTCATACAACTATCTTCTACAATTTAAAAACAAACAAATAACAACAACAACAAAATAGAGAAATATCATTCTTCCACTTTTAAGGATTCAAATGAATATTAGGCCCACAGGATAATATAGAATAATCCCTAGATTTCAAATTTATTTGATTAGCAACCTCAACTGTGTCTGCTGACTTAATTCTTGTTTACTATGCAAAATAATATAATAACAGATTCCAGGGATTAAGTTATGAGCATCTTTGGGGTACCATCATTCTACCTACCATACTAGGTATACATAAACAATGTTTATTTATTTTAGTTTTGTCTCAAAAAATCAGGTATCATTATTTGAATTTCATACTTTTTGCTTCCCTTTAATAATAAATATGTTTTGGAAGGTTTTCTATTATCAGTACACAAAGATTTAATTCATTATTTAAAAAAACATAGTATTCCAGGGTATGGCTATAGAATAATTTAATAAAACATCCTCATCTAGATGATTGATTTTACAAATTTTGCCATTAGAAGCAATGATAAAACATAAGCCTGTGTCTACATATTTGTGCACATGTGCTAGATTTATATGGTAAATTCATAATTACAGAATTTCTGTGTCACTACCAAATTTCTACCTAAAATTGGTTAAAAATAGTGCTTAAGCTAATGATTTACAGAGTTTCATATCCTTAGACATTTATAAAAGTAATTATTAAGAAATCAATACAAGCGGATGCTCTGTGTTACAAAAAAAAATGACTTGATACTTGTTCATTTGATGGTTTATAATAACATTTTATTGCTTAATTGGTCTTTTTTCTGATCACTAATGTACAGAGATTTCCATTTATATTTTCTACTGAAATAAACACTTTATCATATGTGTATTAACCATTTATATTCATTTTGGGGATATAACTATTTCAACCTTTGCTCAATTTAAAATTGAATGATTTCAAATCACATTAATCATTTATTTTGATTAATTTATTTCAGCCTATCTCTTGTATTATAATTTTGATTATGGAGCAGTTCACCATATGTAAGAATTTAATTTTTAGGTTGTTAATCAGTCTTTATTTTTATGCTTTCTGAGTTTTGTGTCTTTCCCAGGAAGGAATCTGTGTTTGTGTGTGTGTGTGCATACAGGTATTCACATGCTTTTCTGCTTTTTGTTAGTTTTCTCACCTCAGCGCTGATAAGTATTATTATATCATCTGATTATTTTTGTTTTATTTTGTCTATATTTGTTTACTTTGCATGTTTGTTTTTTATTTAACACTTTAATTACACTTATTTCCCTTGAATAGCAGTACCTACAGCATTATTTAGACATCTAACTTTTAGAAACAATAACCAATTTCCTGAACCATAACAGTCAGTTGTGCTATAATGCAACATATGCATTTCTAAAAATCATCATGTTATGCAAAATAGCCCAATAAAAGTCATGGGTCTTATTAGACAGATAGAGTTGACAGAAACATACTAAAAAAGCTAAGTAGTGACACAGAGAAAACAAAAAAGTAGGAACACATGAAGCATAGTGATATAGTTTTATTCATGCTAAATGGTTCACAAACGTGAATTTTACAATTGATATGGTATGTTACTTAGAAAAGGGACTTGAATTTTGTTGAAGTGAGTGTTGGAATGATTTCAATGTTGGAATAATTGTATGTTATTGTGAAGGGATGGGAGGGGTGTCTCTGGAATCATGGAAAGATCACATATGAACTCGTAGCTCATAGTACACATGAACTAAGATATCGAAAAACTGAAATGTGTAAGTATGTTTCCTATATTTCTATGAGGCTGTTCTGAGGGGTGCAGTTTGCTGCATTCATTTACTGCTTCTCTGAAAAGAAATAACACATAAGCAATAAGGAAATTTGCATTATACTCAAAGTGTTATGTAATATGTCAATTGCATTGGAAGGAAGTCCTCTGTAAAAGCAAGTGTTATATAAGAACTGAGTATAATTAGAAATGTGACCTGAATCATTGTTTATGTCTTTATGTATGCATGAGTCACTTTCTCTATTTTCAATTTACTTCCTTTGATCTATTTGTTTCCTGAACAAACTCATATGGTCAGTTTTTATATTCAATTGTATCAATTTTTAATTTTTTTTAAGTACATTTTGACCATTTCAAGTATTGTCCACATACATTTTAGAATTTTTTTAAAGTTCTACAAAGTTCTGATGCACTCTCATTAAAATACCACTAAATATATAAAGCAAGAGGATATATTTTTACAACATCATGATGCAGCTTCCTCAGCCCTTAAATTTCCTGGCATTTCTGACTAAATTCAGACTATTAACCCTGAGATGCCAGCATCAGCTCTAGATTTACCCTATCAGAGCACAATTCCACCTGGCTTTGGAAAATTTTGATTTATCTTATTGTCACCTTGATAGGTAGAACTAGGCCATTCTAGCCCATTTCTGGGAAAATACTGTGAGTTTGGTGGCACTGGAGGCAATTTATTCTTATTGTTCATTTCCAACACCCCTTGGCAGGTAGTAAGGGTTTCTGAAGAGATCCTGATTTAGGGTACAATTCAGGGTCTGACAGTTGATTTTTTTAAATCTTTTTTCCATGTCCTTAAAGTTAAAGACTTCAAGGATATTTAATTCCTTATGAACTTAAACAATGATAAAATTATAATTAACAAAAACACAAAAGGTACTATAATAAGGATATATGTAAGATGGTAAATTAGAACAGGAAATGGAACTACTAAATCTGGCAAATATAATTAAAAAATAATACAGGAAATTGGCAATTGTGTTAAGTTAAATAGTGGGTTATATTTTGATAAAGAGAAAAGTGGAATAAATATGACAGATTGAAAGAATATTGTAAATGAATGTTTTGAGTAGTAGATCATCATATGTGCCTACTTTTTGGAACATGGAGTCATCCAGAATAATTAGAGAGTCATGAGTTTAGAGGAAAGTGTTGGGATAGGAGTCTGAGTAGTAGAATGGACTTAGTAGACTCCACATAAGCTTGCAGTGAAAGGCACTAAGACACAATACATAAAATCCATTAGAGGTATATGTCAAGTTACACAAGTATTATGAGTATAAGGAAGAGAAAGGAGAAATTTCTCGTGGTGAAAACATTAAGAAAGTAAATTCTGTCCAATACAAAGACAAAGACACCTCATAAAGGACTTGTCAAACTAAGGAATTAAAACTTACATATTTCGTTTGTTAGAATGAGACTCTACCCCAAACTTCCTAGGCTCAAAGTCAGCTCCAATATATCCCAGCTGTCAAGATGTTAAGTAAGTTAGGTAATATTACTATGCCTATGTTTCTTTATCTTTAAAATGGGTTAAAGATAATAATACTTCATAGATTATTGTGAGGTTTTAAAACAGAACCAACACACATAAAAGAAATATTTCTAATACATAGTAAGTGATTCATAAATATTAATTAGGATTTTAATTTTGATTCTCATTGTTGCTGTTGCTGTTGTCATAACCTCATTCTAAGGAAGAGGGCAACAACGTCACTGCTCTATATTAGTGACCCACATTCATTTAAGCTCTTTGTACATCTCTTCTGTCATATTTATAACTTACTATAAAACTTTTTGCAATTTTATCTCATTACTTGAACTCACCTGCTATTAATACAAAGTACACTGATACAATGAGAGTAATACCTATTTATTTATAAAGTTTTAAAGATGCTCATTTAAAAATATTTTTATCTGGCTGGTTTTGTTCAATCAGAGTTCACTGTTGCTTGACATCTTAAAATCTAAGGAAACTCTCTGGAGTCTCTTTCCATTTTGAAAATAAAGCTCTTATTTATTTTAATTCAAACTCAGCTTATGCTCAAATATGATTTTCTAAGAGACCTATGTAATTTCTCTCAAATTTAATTCTCCTTCATTTCCCTAGTATATTTAAATGGAATGAAACTTTTAGGCGCTGGCTTAAATAAACAAACTTTCTCAAAGCTATTTATGATAAATGTGTTAAACAAATAAAAATCTTTGCTCTGGTTGAAATGCACTGTAATAATCAGGATAACTTTAAACATGACTGTCACAATCACATTTGGATGACCTATCTTTGTTTTCTCTTTCTATACTCCCTCTCTCAGATTATCCACATGAAAGCTTTCTCTGTATTCCAGTTAATCTTTTCCCCACCTGAATTGAAAATGCTATGTTTCCTATCACAATTGGCTTTTGAAAATAACAACAATAAAGTTACAAAGAAAGGATTAGGATAATAGGCTGAGAAAAAGAAACACACATAAGAACCATCAAGAATTAAAACTCCTGTTTATATTTATGTGTTGGCAATAACAATCAGAAACCAGCAACAAAAAAAGATAGGTAGGAAACAGTTTAAGAAGGACACAGATAAATAAATAGAATGTTTTTAAATTTTTATCTACATTTAATGCATTTGGAAATTTTCTATGGTGTACCAACTTCTTTATAATATGTATATACATATTTTTAAGATTTTCCTCTTAGAATTTAATCCCATTTATTCAACCTTCAGGGAATATTTGGTATATTAAAGTTTGTCATTGGAGTAATAAATAAAAGACATGTTAAATTCTCTATCTTTTAAAATATATTCATTGTGTCTTTTATTTATTGTTTATGATATAGAAAACTACAAAAGTTACATTAATGAAATTGTCTCACATTAAAATTATTCAGGTTCTGTAACAATTTTGTTCACTTTTCATTGTTGTGGAAAACTTTCCATATAAAAATGATGGTTTAATATAAACAAATGACGAGAATATAATGGTGTAAACATTATTTTTTGAAAGAATTTTGGTTGAGTACAAAAGTGTTAAACTTATCCTGATTGGTTTTCAAGGGGCCTGGACAATTTTCTTCAGAATCCCAAACATTAAAACATTCCAAAATGAATCAGAAATATTACTGATAATGGAATCTCTCTATATCAGTCAAGCAAATACAAAATAGAAGAGAATAAAATAAATTACTATAGATCACAAACAAATGTAATATTGGTGACAAAAATATCCTTTCCAGGGAAAGATACCATGCTTAACAAAAGTTTTGAATTGTAATATACATGTATGTGCTATTAGCCTTACTCCATTTGTACACACACACATGCACACATACACACATGTACATGAACACACATATTTGGCACAGATAGGAATGGATTTAGAGGCAAATAATTAACCATAGAAATAAATATATGCTACCTAACTATAGAAGATTTTACTGTGCTATCCAATGTGATACAGAATTCAGACAGGCATCCACTAAGAATTTTATAAACTGTCCAAAAAAACATGCATAATTTTGACTGTGGGGTGTCATTTCTTGGGATGCATATGTATGTATATTTACCAAATTATACACTATAAATATTGGCATTTTACTGTCTTTCTTAATAAAGCTCTTTTTTTAAAGAGTGAACAAAACAATCTCTAACTATGAACTTTATTCAAGCTTGCCTAGTTACTAGTATATCCATCTAGTGGGAATAAATTCTGGTAAGTTCTTTTTCCATTTTATGTAGAATAGCAAAAACGTATCAGATAAATTGGATTAATAACACATTTTTAAGGAAATATTTCACTTATTATTAAGGTAACCAATAATGTACTAATTGGTTTTACTCTAAGGTGAGCAAATCATTAACTAGTTAATTAATTCACACATTTATTTCATGTATAGATTCCTATCTCATGAGTGTTTATAAAGTAGCAAATTGTTGTTTGCAGTTAGGTTGCCAAATCTTAAACATAACTAAATATAAACACTATGACTAGAAAAGTAAAAACTTAACCATGTTTAACCACATGCGACCCTCAGTATCAGGAATGGACAGCCTGAACCCCAACAGTAAGATGTTCAGAGAAGTAGTGAAAAATGAAAGAGTGGCCTAAACAGAAAATAATTTTAGAGTTTTATTTAAATCAATCATGATTTCTGCTCCAGGTTAAGCTTGCCTAATTTTACTCTAAAAGCCATATGATTAAATGTACCCAACAATAAGAGCAGAGAGTTTAGTCAAAGGATTATTCTACTGTTCATAATTGTATATCAAGTTAGTGACAAATCAAATTCATTTATTACACACACTTCTTTCCTTCCACCAGGCAAGGGAGACAGCATGGTGTAGAAGCTAAGAATGCAGTGACTGGAGCCAATTAGGCTGGGTTGGAAATCTGGATCATCACTTACTAACTGGGCAACTTGGGCAGGTCATTCAGAATCACCGATAATAATATTGACTTAAGCCTAGGATTGTAAGAAGAATAAATTGGTTAATATAAGTATTACATAAATATTATTATTAATTATCACCATGAAAGCCCATGGCTTACTCAGATTGCATGATTAAATTTCTCTGCAGTAGGGAGGAGGATGGTAAACAAAAGGAGATTTGACCAACAACTGCTGCCAAGTTTTAGGACTTGGAGAAGATAAGGATTGTGGATGTATTTATTGTCTTCTGTGGAACGAAAAATGGTCTTCTGTGGCACGAAAAATGGTCTTCTGTGGCAAAATTCAATCAAATCTACATTACCTAATTGAAGCACATCCAAGGGACACATTTTGTTTTTAACAGAAACATTAATCTGAAACTAAGCTTAATTTTTTAAACCAAAAAAGATTTGTAACAGGGTTACGGCAAACATAAAATTCATTTTCCTTATGATATGTATAGTGTACTATAAAATAATCTTATTTTGATTTACACTACAGCAAAAGGCAACAAATGCAATTTACTAATTCCATGTGTCCTCTTATACTAAAAGAGATAATCATAAATTGTATAGTACTGAATTTGGCCAAGGTCAGTCAAGGTTCACATAGTATTCTAATGTCTTAATTTCCTAAGTGAAACATTAAGCTTCCTCTTTTTTTTAATATCTCCCATGACTCTCTATTTGGTAAAAGTTCATATATTTCTTATTATATATCTTATAAATTATGAACAGTACATGCATATCTCTAACATAGAGGGGTGATTTTAACTAAAACTTCCTTCAGAAGTCAACTAAATTATTTTGGAACTAATGACTGTTTGAATTTCAATTTATACTTGTTTGACTTATTCATTTTATTCAAAAATTGCTCATATCATACCCAAATTGGTATTTTCTGAAGTAGTCACATTTCCAATAAATGAAATCCACTTCATGGCAAATGACTTTCATCATAGGCTGAAGTAATAAATATATTTGGTGAAGAAACAAATTACAAACTTGCAATTTCAGTATCAAACAAAAAAAATCTAGGCTCCTGTCAATATCTTTCTTTCATATCACAATGAAGTTAAGGATTGGTTTTGGTTAAAACAGATATGCTAATCGAAAATATTTTCTAACCTAACAGTTTTACATTTTCAGACAAGAATTACTTTATGAGCAAAACTGTAGAGGTACGTTTAACCTTAAAACATTTAATACATAGAAATTAATACTTTACATTTTATATAAACCAATTTGAAAGTAGCACTGAAAAACTTTTGTTGTAATTTTTAATTGGGGTATAATTTATATAATGTAAAATGCACAGAACTTAAGTGTTCACATCCATGAGATTTGACAACTGTATACCTCCAAGTAGCTACCAACCAACACAAGATATTGAATATTTCCAGCACCAAAAATGCTCCATTATTCCTCTTGCCAGTCAATCTGAGGTTCCACTCTCAGTGGTAGCTCCTTTATCTCAATATAATGGTTTTAATATTTGCTCATTTTTTTTGCCTGTATCAATAGTTCATATGTATTACTGGGTAGTATTCCATTGCAGAATATGTAACAATTTGATTTGTATTAATATGTTGATGAACATTTGAGTTGCTCACAATTTGAGGCCATTATGAATTAGAGTGTTGGAAACTTTCCTGTATAAGACTTTGTGGAAACCCATTTTGTTATTTTCCTTTTTAAAACTCCTGGATCATGTTGTAAGTGTAAATTAATATTAAGGAAGAGTTAAACAATCATTAAAGTGGTACTCTTTAACAATTCTACCAGCAACGTGTGGGAGATGCAGTTTCACATTCTTGACAAAACATTTTATTGTCAATTTAAAAAATGTATCAATAAAATTAATTTTTGTATAAAAATAAATAATCTAAAATATTTAAAAATCAACCAATGTTTTGCAGAATTAATTTTCATCATATGTAGCTTTAAAATATATTGTCAAATAAAATTATTATTAACCCTTACATATTAATATTTTAATTACATCTTAGTATTCGCTAAACATCCTCCTTTCTTCTCAAAAGCTTTATTCATTAGAGAATATGATGCTAATCTTGAACTAAATTTTGGCAATTTTCACCATGTCTTTTTCTAGCAAAAATATTTTTCCATTTGAATATTTATTAAATCTATTAATAATAAATAGATAAATGAATAATAAATGCAATAATTAGCTTATGTTAGATACAGGAGATTCATGATAGCATTGCTTAAATATTTCACAGGAAATTAAAATTAAATCTGCATCTTAATTATATTGCATAATAATATTATTTCAGAATATTAAAAGTAAATTTTTAAAGGTCAAATCGTATAGCTGGATATTTAGGGTCCAAATGATACTTTCATTGTTAAATATATTCTTCAATATTATTAGAGGGTGAATTTGACTACATAATAATTAAAGTACATCATGTGCAATATCTGTTTGAGCTGATCTCAACTACTTCACCACTATTATACATGCAATAGGAGAAATAAATACCACGTGTGGCTTTCTGTAAGTGGCAGGAAAGGACAAAAATATGAAATAAGATGAATAGAGTCTTAAAAACCTCTTATTATTTACAAACCAAGCTTTTGTGTCTAAGAGACTATTATTCGTCAATTCAGAGCTGGCCAAAAACTTGAAATAGATATAAAAATGTCTTCGTTGTTATTTCAAAAGTAATGTATGCTTATAATGTCTTTTTCATTTTAGTAATCTTATGTTTTAAAGCTTAAAGTTGTATTTGTCCTGCTCCCCATCACCAAATTGGTCTCTCTCAAGGGTATACTATCTAATTCTACCTTTCTTTCCATCACATTTCTACTCTACCTTTAGGATTCAACTCCTTAAGCCACATATCTTATGTCAATCCTTACTCAAAGTAAGGTTCCATCTCTCTCCTCTGAATATATGTAGCACACCTTTCTATAATATATTTAATTCATCTTGCTGCCTTTTACTGTTTACCATCAATTTATTTATATTTATCTTGTTACCCCATATTTTTTGTTATTCTCTTTGTATACCTCATAGTAATTAGCTCAGGACCTTACATGTATGGGTGAAAACACACTCATTTTGTTAAGAAAATATAGAGCAATTAAACCCACTTTTGCTCTGAAAAGACAAAACAGAAAAATTCCTTGAGAGAAATGTGTTAAAACCAGTTTTGGGCATGTCTATATGTAGAAAATAACCAGAAGAAAGAGAAATATTTAAAGGGAAGATGATATTTAGATGATTGCCAGAAGGAAACTTGAAAAACTGACAAGTTCTAATGGAGAATGTTGCTGAAACAAGAATTCTGTATCAATCAGAGTTACTCAGAATATAGAATGGATAGTCTCACTTTACCAAACAATTGGAATTTAGGGGACACTACTTAAACATTAAAAACACTGAAGAAAAAAATATAAATTGAGTTGATGTTTCTGAGTGAAAATTTGCAGGTTAGCATTACTGTGTGACCTAGATTTCTTAATTCTCATCAAGAAAGAAAACTATTCTAAAACTACTCTCCAGATCAGAGTACATTTATTTATATGTAGGATTGTTATATCAATTTGAACCACATGAGACCCTCTAAATTTTATTTAGCTTTCTAAAGGAATCAGTAGGTAATTATTTTATGTCAGTCAGTATTCATGTTCTAAACATATAAAGAGAAATAAAGCCTATCATTACATTAAAAAAATTATTTTGTTTTTCCTGCTTAATGCAATTTACTAGAGAAAACAATATGGCAAAGGTGCTTTATGCTTATTTCAGTCATAAGTATTCATATGTTAAATTCAGAACCTCATTTTAGGACAATTTAACTTAATGAATCTTGCCTGCAGTACTCTAGGGAGGCTTTAACTTGCAGAATTTTAAAATAGAGAGGGTTTTTTTTCTCATAAAATAATCTCCTATCAGAAAGAAATAAATAACTGTTTATATCATGAACATACAGAAACATTTATTTTCATAAGTGTGTGTGTTAGGGTTCTCCAGAGAGACAGAACCAATAGGAGATATGTGGTTTTGGAGGCTCAGTCCCAAGAGCTGCCATCTACCAGCTGAAGATCCAGGAAGGCTAATGGAGTTTATGGAAGGCCTGAGAATTTGAGAGCCAATGCTGGAGATTCCAGTCTCAGTCTGAAGGCCTGAGAACCAGGAGCACTGAGGGAAGGAGAATATAATTGCCCTAGCTCAGCTGGTCAGGCAGAGAAGGAATTCGACCATCCTCCATCTTTTTTTGTTCTATTCAGGCTCTTTTTTGTACTATTCAGTATCTTTGGAAACATTCTCACAGGCATATTCAGAAACAATGTGTAACCAGCTATCTGATTATCCATTGGCCCAGTCAAGCTGACATGTGAAATTAATCATCACAATGTCTCCAAGGGGATGCTAACCATGGCATATGTATATGAAGAGCTCTCTTGTTCCCCTTAGGCTTTAGAATCAAGTTACCTTGTTTCTCTTATCAACATTTCTCTTGACATCACTTATTAACACAATCAAAGTGTTCACAAGTCATTCATATTGGTTTCAGAATTACAAGATTGGGTTTAGCTCATGACCCCTAATCAATGTATTAACTATTTAGCTATTATCCTGCCCCACTTTCACTCTCCGCAAATAGGTCATAAAGGAGGTCTCTCCCATATATGACAAAAACTTATAAACCAGTTGAATGAACAAATGGTCAATGTGTTCCATCCAAATTTACTAACTTTATTTTGACAAATTCTTTGTTAATTATTACTGACTGAGCTATTTGACATTAAATTTTTTTTTCTGAGAATACCTCTGTCATACAAATAAAATTTGATTAATTGTCAGTTATGCATACCCACACAAAGGTATGCATGTGCACACATACATACAATCTCATTAAACATAAACTATACATTTAGTATGCATGTAATAATATGTAATTTTATATTTTAATGTCATATATCAATAAAATATATAAATATAATATATATATGTAAACTCAGTTTTGACCATCATTGACCTTGAAAATTATTCACAGTTAAAGAAACAGCTACCAATGTTTCAATTTTATAGTCTAAATTAATTGCCTACTGTTTTTAATCTATTTGATTTTTTGTTTTACTTTTTTTTTCTTTTCTTTTCTTTTTTTTTCTTTTTGAGACAGAATCTCACTCTGTTGCCCCAGCTGGAGTGCAGTAGCATGATCTCAGCTCACTGCAACCTGTGCCTCCTGGGTTCAAGCGATTCTTCTGCTTCAGTCTCCTGAGTAGCTGGGACTACAGGCATGAACCACCATGCCTGGCTAATTTTTGTACTTTTAATGGAGATGGGGTTTCACCATGTTGATCAGGCTGATACTGAACTCCTGAACTCAGGTGATCTGCTTTCCTCAGCCTCCCAAAGTGCAGGAATTATAGGCATGAGCCACTATGCTTGGGCCTTTTGATTTACTTTTGTCTTAAGTGTCAATGTCAACTATGTGCCTCAGAAATTTAAAAGCCTTTTTCTGAAATGATGCCTTGATAAATAACATGTCTACTGCATCACTCCTGCCTTTTCTGTAAATTTTTATAACTCACTCTTCTGCACTCTATTTTGTGGAATATTACAGCATAGAGGCGAAGAGTTCAGGCTCTGGAATCAGAATTCATGTGATGAAACCTCAGATTCATCCATTTACTACCTCCATGATTCTGCCAGTAAAATGTAAGAGCACAATAAAAAAATAGAATAAATGAAGATATTAATAACTATATGCATGAGAGTAAGAGAAGATCACATGATCTTTAAGGACAATGTGTTACTGGTAGTTCTCCACCAAAATATTTTATTCTATAGTTTTCATATGCTTGTTTTATATTCTGTGGTGTGCCTAATTAAATTATTGAAAAAAATGATTGGCATTTTCTGTCTCAATCTGAATTTTTACCAGAAACTGTTAATTCTCAGAGAAATATTAGTACCTAATCTAAATTAAAACTCTCAGCCTAAGCTTTTAAAATTTAAATAGATTTTGAAACCAATATTAAAATATAGCAATTTAGCTTTCATTTCTCAAATACAAATTGAGCCTTTTACATTATAATCTTGAACATGAAGTTCTGTAGGGCTGCTATTAATTCAGATTGGTTACCTTGGAAACAGGAGCTTTTTCTTTTTAACACATCACTAATGTCATTCATTTCTTTAAAATAAAAAAAAATTAAGATGGATTTTCAAAAAGATAAACTGCATTTTTTCCCCATTTTCCATTTAGGAGACTGGGTAAAGAATAATACATAGTAGCAAAATAACTTTCATTAATAACAAATATAGCTGATTATAAATGGCCTCTGTCATCTACTTCTGGGGCTCCAATAATATAATCTTCTCAATACATCTCAATTATTACTAAGACCTCAAGAAGATAATACCTGTTTTTGGTAAAAGATGTATCATTGCTATATTGTAGCTGTAGCAATGTAGCTAATGGATGCACTGTAACATCAAAAATGTGAACTAATATGTACTAACAAATTTGAAAGGTGTATGTGCTATATGCATTTTGCTAATGGTACTGAACTTAAGTACAGACAGGATTCCTATGATAGTATCACGGAATAAATACTAAGCAGTGCTGCAGTTCCACATTAACCACTACCATTACAGATCTTTGAATAAAAGCTAACAATTATGAAGAAAAAATGAGTTTATTTTTCACCACAGATTTTTAGTTGACATTTCAGTGGTAAATACTAGAGGCAAACTGGTTGCCACTTGACCCAAACATGATAAAATAAAATCTACGGAGATATTATGTCAAAAATCATGGATAAATTAAAGTTACTATTATTTGCCATTTATACTTAAAAGGTAAGTTTGTCAAAGTAAAAAAGTAAAATAACTAGAGGTTACTAAAATTTTAGGTTTGTTTTAAAGTTGATTTACCTATAAAGTACATTACTATAAGCATTATATATACAAATTATTTAATAAAATGACAAATTTTTATAGTTAACAAATAGAAGCCAATATATTATATCAAAAACAATAATTCAGTGTCACCTTTCTTACATAGCAATCATGAGTCCTTGGGAAATGGCTTTTAAGCTTGCTAACCTTAAATTTTGTTTTTTAATTCAAGGAAATAAGTCCTACCAAATAAAATTACTGTTTTAAATGGAATTTGATAATATACGTAAAAAAGATATTGTAGAAAATTTAAGTTCAAACAGAACTTGCACACAGATATTTATTACAGCTTTATTCACAAACTTCAAAACTTGGAAGCAACCAACAGGTCCTGCAGTATGTCAACAGATAAACACACTATGCTGTGTCCAGAAAATGGAATATTATTCAGCACTAAATTGAAATGAGCTATCGAGCCATGAAAAGACATGAAGAAAACTTAAATGGATAGTGAACAAAGCCATTCTGAAAGGCTACATACTGTATGATTCCAACTATATGACATTCTGGAAAAAGGAAAATCTGTGGAGAGAATAAAAGTCTAGTGGTTTCCAGAGGTTAGGAAGAGGATGGATGAAAAGGAGAACACAGAGGATTTTTGGGTGATGAAACTACTCTGTATGACACTGTAATGGCAGGTACATGTCGTTGTACATTTGCCCAAATCCATAAATGTACAACACCAAGAGTAAACCTTAATGTAGACTTTGAGTGGTAATGATGAATTTGTGTAAGTTCCTCAGTTGTAACCAATATACCACTCTGGTAGGGGATGTTGAGAGTAGGGAAATCTATGCACGTGTGAAGGCAGGGGCTATATGGGAATTAACTGTATTTATCCCTCAGTTTTGCTATGAACTGAATATTGCTATAAGAAATAAAGTCTATCAAAAGTCTATCAAAAATATATTGTGCAATGTGAAAAATATATAAATGTAAGCAAATGTAAAATTAGACATATATCTACTGGCAAAGCCCACTAGTTTAGATAAACAGAATTTCAGTGATGTGACAGCAAGACATTGATTAACATCTTCATTAATTGAGGCAACTTAAGCAAGCTGATGGAATAGGAGGTCACCTGCCCTTATCTCCCCACAACAATAAGATTTCTGCACACATCCACAGCCAAAAGACTCTGTGAAAACCTTGAGATGTGGCAGGAGATTGTGAAATGGAGCACAAGACCTAGGAGAGTCATTTTGAGAGTGCCAGTGCATACTTAAGTGGCAAACCTGCCAGTCATGCTCTGAGGCTTTATATATGGCTACTGCCCTCTTTGGCCTTGAGACTGTGAGCAAAGCCATGTACCAAGGGGTCCAAGAGAAATTATGCACACCAGAGACTCGGTAGTCTGTTCTGCCCACTGACATCAGTCTTAGCAGTGGATCAAAAAGTTACCCTGAACCGAAACAAGAGATTGATGCCCACTCTCACTACTTCTGTTCGATATAGCACTGGAAGTGCTAGCCAGAGATATCAAGCAAGATAAAGAAATAAAAGGAATCCAAATAGGAAAAGAATAAGCAAAACTATTACTGCTTATGGATGATATGGTTCTACATCTAGAAAATCCAAAATACTTCACTAAAAGATTGCTGGAACTGATAAACAACTTCAGTAAAGTTTTGGAATACAAAATCAATGTACAAAAATCAGTAGCATTTCCATCACCAATAATGTTCAAGCTGAGAGACAAAACAAGAGTGCAATTGCATTAACAGTCACACACACACACATACACACACACACACACAATAAAACATGTAGGAATACATCTAACCAAAGGAGTTAAAAATCTCTATAAATAAAATACAAACCAGCAATCCCATTACTGAGTATACATCCAAAAAACAAACAAAAAAAATGTGTTCTACCGAAAAGACATACACACTCATACATTCATTGCAGCACTATTCGGAGTAGTGAAGACATGGAAGTAACCAATATTCCAATCAATGGTGGACTGGATAAAGAAAATGTGGTACATATACACCATGAAATACTACACAGCCATAAATAAGAATGAAATCACATCATTTGCAGCAACATGGATGCAGCTGGAGGCCGTTATTCTAAGTTAATTAACACAGGAATGGAAAAGCAAATACCACATGTTCTCACTTATAAGTGAGATCTAAATATTGGGTACTCATGAACATAAAGATGGCATCAAGAGAGACTAGGGACTACTAGAGGGGAGAAGGATGAAGGGAGCCAAGCTTTGAAAAAACTGACTATTGAGCACTATGCTCACAACTTGGGTGACAAGATCATTAGAACCACAAGCCTTAGCATCACACATTATACCCAGGAAAAAAACCTGGATATTTTTACATGTATCCCTTGATATTTTACACGTATCCCTTGAATGTTAAATAAAAGCTGAAAAAAATAGAATGTATGCTCAGACACAAGCAGCTTATAATGCAATGCACATTTAAATCAGTAATTGCTAAATTTATTTTTAAAGTGTTGACATTGAACATAATAATAAATAATAATAAAATAGAATTAAAAATAAAAAACAAAAATGGAGATAATATAACTGATACCACAGGAAATATAAGATCATCTGAGATTACTATGAATGAACACCTCTATGCACACAAAACAGAAATCTAGCAGAAATGAATAAATTTAATGTAACACAAAATCCCCAAAGTTTGAATTAGGAAGAAATAGAAATTCTAAACCGACCAATAACAATTGAGATTGAATCTGTAATAAAAAAACTTTTTAACAAAAAACCCAGGATCAGACAGTGTCACACCTAAATTCTATGAAGGCACTATTATGCTGATACACAAACCAAGAAAGTCCCCACCAAAAAGTAAACTAGAAATCAATATATTTTATGAATATAGATGTAAAATTTCTCAACAAAATACTGGCAAACTGAATCCAACAGCACATCTAAAAGATAATTTACCATGATCAAGTAGGCTTCATCCAAGAGATGTAAGGATTGCTCAACATGTGCAATCAATAAATATAATTCACCACATAAACATAATTAAAAACAAAAACCATATGATTATTTCAATAGATGCAAAAAAAGCATTTGATAAAATCTAGCATTGCTTTATATAAAAACCCTAAACAAACTATGCATAGAAAGACTATTCCTCAAAATGATGAAAGCCATGTTTGAGAAATCCAGACTGAATGGGGAAAATTTGAAGCCATTACCATAATAACTGGAACAAGACAAGGGTGAGCATTTTCACCACTTCTATTCAACATGGTACTGGAAATCCTAGCCAAAGCAATTAGTCATGAGAAAAATAAGGGCACTCAACTGGAAAAGAGCAAATCAAGTTACCTCTTGTGGCTGATTATATGATCTTATATCAAGAAAACCCTAAAGACTCCGCCAAAGGACTCATAGATTTGATAAATAAATTCAGTAAAGTCTCAGGTTACAAAACCAATGTACACAAATCAGTAGCACTGGTGTATAACAATAATGATCAAGCTGAGAATCAAATCAAGAACTCAATCTTATTTAGAATAGCCACAAAATATAAAATCCAGGTATTTTATCTAACTTCAAATTACATTACAAGGCTATCATAACCAAAACAACACAGTACTGGTATAAAAGTAGACACATAGACCAAAAGAACATAAGAGAGAACACAGAAATAAAGCCAAATACCTAAAACCAATTGATCTTCATCAATCAGACAAAATCATACTCTGGGGAAAGAACTTCCTATTCAACAAATAGTGATGGGAAAATTGTGTAATCACATACAGAAGAATGAAATAGGACCCTTGTTTCTCATGATACACAAAAATTAACTCAAGATGTATTAAAGACCCAAGACCTGTAACCAGAAATATCCTAAAGCAAAATCTAACACAAACTCTCCTGGACATTGGCCTAGGCAAATAATTTATAACTAAGCCCTCAAAACCAAATACAGCAAAATAAAAATAAATAAATGGGACCTAATTAAACTAATAAACTTCTGCACAGCAAGAGAAACAATCAAGTGAGACGCAGTGGCTCATGCTTGTTATCCCAACATTTTGGAAGGCTGAGGCAGGTGGATCACCTGAGATGCAGAGTTTGAGACCAGCCTGACCAATGTGGAGAAAACGCATCTCTAGTAAAAATACAAAATTACTCAGGCATAGGGGTGCATACCTGTAACCCCAGCTACTCAGGAGGCTGAGTCAGAAGAACTGCTTGAACCAGGGAGGTGGAGACGGCAGTGAGCTGAAATCATGCCATTGCACTCCAGGCTGGGCAATGAGAGTGAAACTCCACTAAAAAGAGAGAAAAGAAAAGAAGGAAGGAGAAAGAAAGAAAGAAAGAAAGGAAGGAAGGAAGGAAGGAAGGAAGGAAGGAAGGAAGGAAGGAAGGAAGGAAGAAAAAAAGGAAGTAGAGTAAACAGGCAACCTACAGAATAGGAGAAAATATTTGCAAACTATGCATCTGACAAAGGTCTATAAAGAAACTTAAACCAATTTACAAGGAAAAACCAACCCTACTAAAAAGTCGGCAAAAGACATAAACAGACATTTTTCAAAAGATATACAAATGGACAACAAATGTATGAAAAAAGTGCTCAATATCACTAATCATCAGAGAAATGAAAATTAAAATTACAATAAGATACCACCTTACTCCAGCCAGAATGACCATTGATTAAAAAGTAAAAAAAAAAAAAAAAAGCTGTTGGTGTGAATTTGATGAAATGAAAACATTTATACTTTGTTGGTGGGAATGTAAATTAGTACAACCTTAACAGAAAACAGTATGAAAATTTCACAAAGAACAAAAAGTAGACCTATCACTTGATCTAGCAATTCCAATACTGGTATCTATGCAAAGGAAAAGTAGTCATTATATCCAAAACACACCTATGCACATATGCTTATCACAGTACAATTCATAACTGCAAAATATGGAATTCATCAGTGCTCATCCACTGATAATGGTTAAGGAAAATGTGATATATTTATACCATGGAATACTACTCAGCCATTAAAAAAGAATGAAATTATGTCTTTTGCAACAACTTTGATGTGACAGGAGACCATTGTCCTAAGTGAAGTAACTCAGGAATGGAAAACCAAATACTATATGTTCTCACTTATAAGTGGAATCTAAGCTATGGAAACACAAAGACATACAGAATCGTATAATGAACCGGGGAGGCAGAGGCTGCAGTGAGCTGAGATCATGACATTGCACACCAGTCTGGGCAACAAAAGCAAAACTCTGTCTCAAAAAAATAAATAAATAAAAAGACAGAACCTGCCTCAGCCTCCCAAAGTGCTGGGATTACAGGCTTGAGCCATCATGCCTGGCCTGATTATTGGAGAGTCAGAAGGGGAAAGGTTGGCAAGGAAGGCGAGCGTTGAAAAGTTACTTGTTGGATACAATGTACACTACATTGTTGGATACAAGGTGATGGGTACATTAAAAACCCAGACTTTACCACTATACAAGTCATCTTTGTAACCAAAAACCACTTGTACCCCAAAAACTATAGAGATGAAATATAAAATACAGAAGTTACCCTGTAACTGGGCTCCAGTCCCTTTAACCATTGTCTTAGCTTAGTATTACTCACACAAGGATCCAAAAGGAGACTTGCCTATCTGAGTATCTGTGAAAGGCTTATCATCCTCCATCCCACAGAGGGATACTGAAGGGCACTGTGCTGGATCAAGCTCCTCTCTCTCTCTCTCTCACAGCCACAAAGCTATCTTGCTGTGCACAAAACTTCTTGGAGATGCATCTTTTTGTGCCAGCTGCAAAACTTTGCCAGCTTCTATTTCAAAGCTGATCCTAACGGGGCAGTCTCACTAGGCTGCAACCCCTCTCGGCCACAGCCCAGGAGTTACTAAACCTGTTTAAGGAACTCCTGAGAGATATACCTAGAGACTTGCAGGTGTCTGTCTCACAGCAGTTCCAAAAAAAAATCTAAATGTCAGCTCCAGCCCCTCTCAGCTGCCGTATATAAGCAATGCTGCCCACATAGGGAAGTATTGAGAGTCTTGCCTATTGGTGCCACCATGTTGGGCTTCCAACATCAGTCCAACAGAAGATTCTGAATTAGCACTGAAACTCAGTTTTCACCTCTCTCAGATATGGTTTGGAGGCAGTTCTACCCAGTCAGGGTCCTTCCTGCCAGGAAGCCTGCCCATCTGAAGCCTGCTTCCTGCCAGGAAGCCTGCTCTCTGTGGGAGACTTGCTAACCTCTGGTCCTCAGCAGATCTTAAACAGCTGTAGATCTTGGTCCTGTACCTTCTTGTCTATAGACTGAGAGTAGTTCTGCCTGCCTGAGTACCTGAAGGGAAGCACATCTAGTAGTGCCTCTGCAGGCTGATGTCCTGACCTCAGTCATATTGTGGATCTTGAATAGCCATATAAGTTGTTTTTAGCCCTTCTCAACCCCATCTGGAGAGCAGGCCTGCTTACTCACTAACCCAGTGGGAGACACACCTACTTATGACCCCAAAGACAACCCTAAAGATCTTGGTCTTGGTTGCAGACATAAAACAACCCTATGTCTCAATTCCAGCCCATCTCAGCCATAGACTCAAGCATTACTGCCAGCCCAGAGACCCATCTAGTGATTCAACAGGAGCCTTCTCAGATATTGGAGGCAGCAACAGCCATCAGCATACCTAGTGTCATGCCTCCTATCTGTGAATCCTTGGGATGGCTCTCATCTCAGTGTCAGCCCCACAGACCAATATCCTAGTGACAGTTTAGTCCACCCAGAAACCAACTAGGACCCACATCCACTAAAGTCTATGAAAGTAATCCTACTAGCTGCTTTCTCCATTGCGGACTCAGCATCAGCCTAATGACCTGTATCCAATCCCATTCAACTGTAATCCTAGAGACAATATCATCAGCCACAAGATTCAATAGGACAGTATTTTAACTTGTCATAATGAGTCTGTAAGACTAAAAGATGGGTTTTCTCATTTAAATGCAAATATGCCAGTGCAAGGATATAAAGAATAACAAAGAATATGAAGATAACAAAGAATCAAACAAAGGTGACACTAACAAGGGAAACTTATAAAGTTCCACTGACCCCCAAAGAAATAGAAATATAAGAAATGCCTGAAAAGTTTAGCCTGAAGCTACCTCTCTACATAGTTTAAGTTCGATCTAAAGGTTTCTCTCTACATAATGAACTATAACTTGCCTTTGTGTCAATCATTGAGTTTCAGGCCGATCAGAGGTGTCCAACAGTTCAAACTATGTTCAAATAATGCAAAAGCCATAATTGTAACCATGGCAGTTCCTGTGCCTCATGTCCATTATCTATATAATGTCACTTTTCTTTTTTTGTCCATAAGTCTTTGACAACACGGAATCACGGAGCTCTCTGAACTTATTCTGGTTCTGGGGCTGCCAGGTTCTCTATTCATTCTTCAGTCGATTAAAGTGTTACAATTTGTCTAAGGTTTTTCTTGTAACAAATTTTTAGTGATCTGTCAATAGAATAGTGACAATAATAAATAATGCATTGTATATTTCAAATTTGCTGAAAGAGTAGATTTCAAATGTTTCACCACCAAAAATGATAAATATATTAGGTGAAACATTTGTTGATATCTTGATTTAATCATTACACATTATAAACATACATCAAAACATCACATTGTACTCCATATATAAAGGTAGCATTTGCCATGAAAAGTAAAATTGAATGGTAAGATAAAAGCAGCTTCAAATATAGAACTTTCATTGATTGATTAAAATTAATCATTTAATTATAAAATTCCAGTATCTATATTATTTGAATTCCTGTACTTTTAATTATCAAAAGGTATGATTTTCTGATATAAATTTGAATGAGAATAAGAGCTTTAATTTAGTTTATGCATACTTCATTTGTTATAGGGTCTGATGAGCTATTATATTTTATTAATTAACATTTATTACTATAATTATGGAGCAAAAGAGGTAAATATAAATCAATTGAATGACAATGTATTTATTGGCAAAGCATAAAGTGTATATATATTTTATTTCCTATGTAACAAAATCTATTGCCTTCATCATAGTTCAATAAAATTTCATTTACAAATGTACTTATTATATTTCCAAAAGTAAAACTGGTTGTTTGAAAAACATTTTAGCTAGAAAATGATGCTATATATTTTGTTGAAGTCCCCATGGCTATCAAAAAATTACTATAAATATTATGTTATGGAGCTAACAGTGATTTATAAGGTTATTTCTATTGCAAAACAAATTCTGAGTTGCAGCACAGATTGTAGATGATTCATTTCACTTTGCTTCAGCAAATGGATGGGAGGTAGACACAGTTATTTTATAACTATAATATTTAGAGATTTCAAAATGAGGTAGAAGTCATAGAAATGTAACTCAATATATTCAGAACTCAATATATTCATCATTTAGAGTTACTAAGAGTCAAAAAACTACTAAGCTAAATTGAAACCAAATTGAATCCATTATATCTATAGATATAGATAGATATATGATATGAGGGTTAATTTATTATTAATAAATAATATATATATGAAGGTTAATTTATTATTTATTTGAGGCAAGATACATATAACACAGGTATACATAAAAAATCTCATGGTTAATGAGGAAAAATCAATCATATAAAGGAGCAATTAGGATTTCTATAGTATGGTGAAGTAATTATTCTTTATAAAGTTCCTTGTACAAACAAATAGATACATATGTAAATAGAGAAGGATGGCAGGAGAGAGAAAGAGAAGTCTATTAAGGTTCTGTGATGGTTAATATTGAGTGCCAACTTGACTGGATTGAAGGATGCAAAGTATTGATCCTGGCTGTGTCCGTGAGGATGTTGCCAAAGGAGAAAAACATTTGTTTTGAAACAGTGGGCTGGGTAAGGCAGATCCACCCTTAATTTGGGTGGGCACCATCTAACCAGATGCCAGCAGGACTAGAATACAAAGCAAGCAAAAAAATGTGAAAGAGGAGACTGGCCTAGCCTCTTAGCCTACATCTTTCTCCCGTGCTGGACCCTTCCTGCCCTAGAACATCAGACTCCAAGTTCTTCAATTTTGGGACTGTCTTTCCTTGCTCCTTGGTTTGCAGATGGCCTTTTGTGGGACCTTGTAATCATGTAAGCTAATACTTAATAAACTCACATATATATATATATGTATATATATATATATATATGTACATATATACACACATATATATGTATATATGTGTGTGTGTGTGTTTGTATCCTATTAGTTCTGTCCCTCTAGAGAACCTGGACTTACACAGATTCTGCTACCAGGAGTGGTTCTAGAGGAACAGAATACTAAAGATGGGGTTCTTCCATTGGTTTGGAGGTTTCTGGAGTTGGCTGCTTAATATGGCTACACCAAAAAATGCTAAGGACTCTACTTTTACTAATGTGAAGAACACCAATAGTCCTTGGCATGGACTGTTTAGAGAGCTTGCAAAATAAATGCATTTGACATTCCAGATTCACCACTTGTGAGAGGCAAGTTTTGTGACTCTATACATAATACCTTTGACCATATGTGGAAAATCAAAGAACATTATGAAGCTGGTTAGTTGTTCCTAAGTTCAGTGGACTCAGTGATCAAAGAAAATGATGAACTCAGGGATTCTAACTCCTGACTTCAGAAGGAGATAGTGAGCATCAAATATGGTAAGGTTGCCCTGAGTGAGAGACTTATCTCCTGTATAGAAAGAGCTGAAATTGTAGGAAAACAGACACAAGCTCTTATCATGTGAGTGTCTGACCTATAACAAAAGGATATGCACAGCCTTGCCAGGTGCCTACTGTTGAAGTGAGGGCAATGATTGGAGAAGAATAGGACTATGCAACTTGGAATAGGGATGTGTGGGAGGACCCTGCTGAAGCTGGGGACACTGAGTTTGTAAACTCTGATGAATTTTTTTTGCCAAAAGAAACAGCTTCCCCATCCCCAGTAGCGGTGACATCCCCTCCCTGACCCATGCTGCCATCAGCCTTTCCATCTTTGTCTGAGGAGATAAACCTTGTGCTGCCTGAAGCAACAGAGATGGCCTCCCTTGAGACAGTTGCCAGGCAAGGTCATGGTGATTCTCCTCAAGAGCCACCCCCAATACCCCTGCTTGCTTCTAGACATATAACCAGACTAAAGTTTTGGCAAGTCCCAAGAGGTGAGGCTAAACATGTGACCCATGAGGAGATACACTACACTCAAAAAGAATTGCTCAAGGGTTCTAATTTATATAAGCAGAAATCTGAAAAACAGGCATGGGAATGGATATTAAGGGTGTAGGATAATGGTGGAAGGAACAAAGAGTTGGATTAGGCTGAATTTATTGATTCGGGACCCCTAAGTAGGGACTATGTATTTAATGTTGCAGCTCAGGGAGTTAAAAAGATTCTAATAGTGGATTAGCTTGGTTAGTTAAAATATGGATTAAAAGATGGCCCACTGTGAGTGGGCTGGAAATGCCTATTTTCCTTGGTTTAACGTAGTGGAAGGGATCTAAAGGCTTACGGAGACTGAGATGCTGGATGGGATTAGTTACTTTAGATATACTCATCCCAGCTAGGAAGGTCCAGAAGATATACCCTTGACCAATGCCTTGCGAAATAGATTTGTGAGGGCAGCACCTGCATCTTTGAAGAGCCCTGTAATTGCTCTTCTCTGTATGTCAGATCTAACAGTCAGAACCACAGTCACTAAATTACATAATGTAAATAATTGGATCCTGAGGTGGCAGAGGCCAAGTGGTCACACTCAACTGTCAAAGCAAGGTGGATGTAGCTACCATAATGAACAGAGGCAAAGCAACAATCCAAATAGTTTGACTCATGGAGAGCTCTGGCATTGGCTAATTAATCACAGTGTTCCTAGAAGTGAAATTGATAAGAAGCCTACTGCATTCCTACTTAATTTATATAAACAGAAAATGTCTAGAATTGACAAAAGACTAATTTGAATTATAAAAACAGAGAATCACAGCCCCTCAATCAATTTCTAGATGAGCCAGTTTACAGGAGAACCCCTGGAATGAAGGGGAGGTCAGGTCCCCTTGAGGAAGGATCCAACAACACTACTGACAATTTACCTTTCTCCCATTCTTCCCCAAGGATACCTCCAGCCTTTTACCAGGGTAACTGTGCATTGGGGAAAGGGAAATGATCATATATTTTGGGGACTACCAGTAACTGGCTCTGAGCTGACATTGATTCTAGGGGAACCAAAACGTCATTATGGTCCTCAAGTTAAAGTAGGGGTTTATGGAGGTCAGGTAATTAATGGAGTTTTAGCTCAGGTCTAACTTTCACTGGGTCCAATAGGTCCCTGGACTCATCCTGTGGTAATTTCTCCAGTGCGAGAATGCATAATTGGCATAGACAAACTTAGCAACTGGCAGAACCCCCACATTGGCTCCCTGACCAGTAGGGTGAGGGCTACCATGGTGGGAAAAGACAAATGGAAATGATTAGAGCTGCCTCTCTCTAGAAAAATTACAAATTAAAAACAATATTGCATCCCTGGAGGAATTTTGGACATTAGTTCTACCATCAATGACTTGAAAGATTCAGGGATGGTGATACCCACCATGTCCTCATTCAACTCTCTCATCTAGCCTGTGAAGAAGATAGATGGATCTTAGAGAATGAAGTGGATTATCATAAGCTTAACCAAGTGGTGACTCCAATTGCAGCTGCTGGACCAGATGTGGTTTCACTACTTGAGCAAATTAATACATCTTTTAGTACCTGGTATGCAGCCACTGACTTGGCAAATGCCTTTTTCTCCATTCCTGTCCATAAAGCTCACCAGAAGCAATTTGTCTTCAGCTGGCAAGGTCAGCAATATGCCTTTATTGTCTTAACTCTGGAAGATATCAACTCTCTGACTTTGTGTCATAATCTTATTTGGAGAGACCTTGATCACTTTTCACTTTTGCAAGATATCACACTGGTCCATTACATTGATGACATTATTCTGATTGGATCCGGTGAGCAAGAAGTAGCAAACACACTGGACTTATTGGTGAGAAATTAGTGTGCCAGAGGATGGGAGACAAACTGAACTAAAATTCAGGGCTGCATTTGGCACCACCTACAGCCAAGAAAGAGGCACAATGTCTATGGAAACTATTTGGATTTTGGAGGCAACACATTCCTCATTTGGGTTTGTTACTCCAGCCCATTTATCGAGTGACAAAAAACAACTGCCAGTTTGAGTGGGATCCAGAACATGAGAAGGCTCTGCAACAGGTCCAGGCTGCTGTGCAAGCTGCTCTACTTTGGTTATATGACTCAGCAGATCCAATGGTGCTTGAGGTGTCAGTGGCAGATAGGGATGCTGTTTGGAGCCTATGGCAGGACCCCATGGATGAATTACAGCAAAGGCTTCTAGGATTTTGAAGCAAGGCCCTGATAACTTCTGCAGATAACTACTCTCCTTTTGAGAGACAGCTTTTGGCCTGTTACTAGGCTTTGGTGGAAAATGAACGTTTGATGAGTCATCAAGTCACCATGAGACCCGAACTGCCTATCATGAACTGGATGTTTCTGGCCCATCTAGCCATAAAGTGGGTTGTGCACAGCAGCATACCATCATCAAATGGAAGTGATATATATGTAATTGGGTTTGAGAAGGTCCTGAAGGCACAAGTACGTTACCTGAGGAAGTTGCTCAAATGCCCATGGTCTCCACTCCTGCCACCCCCATGATCAGTTGATAGAGGAGGTCCCTATGATCAGTTGATAGAAGAAGAGCAGGCTAGGGCCTGGTTCACAGGTGGTTCTGCACAATATGCAGGCACCACCTGAAAGTGGACAGCTATAGCACTAGAGTCCCTTTCTAAGACATTCCTGAAAGACAGCAGTGAAGGGAAATCTTCCCAGTGGGCAGAAACTTGAGCAGTGCACCTGGTTGTGCACTTTGCATGGAAGGAGAAATTGCCAAATGCGTGATTATATACTGATTTATAGGCTGTCGCCAATGGTTTGGCTGGATGGTCATGAACTTGGAAGACACATGATTGGAAAACTGGTGACAAAGAAATTTCAGGAAGAGGAATGTGGATGAACCTCTCTGAGTAGTGAAAAACTGTGAAGGTATTTGTATCCCATGTGAGTGCTCACCAATGGGTGACCTCAGCAGATGAGTTTAATAATCAAGGGTTAGGATGACCTGTTTTGCAGACACCACTCAGCCTCTTTTCCCATTCATCCCTGTCATTGCTCAATGGGCCCAAGAACAAAGTGGCCATGGTGGCAGGGATGGAAGATATGCATGGACTCAGCAACATGGACTTCCACTTGCCAAGGTTGATGTGGCTCCAGCCACTGCTGAGTGCCCAATTTGCCAGCAGCAGAGACCAACATTGAGCTCTTGATATGGCACCATTCCTCAGGATGACCAGCCAGCTACCTGGTGGCAGGTTGATTATATTGGACCTCTTCCATCATAAAAGGACAGAGGTTTGTCCTCACTGGAATACTTACTCCAGATATGGGTTTACTTGTCTTTCCCACAATGCTTCTGCCAAGACTACCATTCATAGACTCACAGAATGCCTTATCCATTGTAATAGCATTCCACACAGCATTGCCTCTGACCAAGGCAATCACTTTATGGCCAAAGAAGTGCAGCAGTGGGCTCATGCTCATAAAATTCACTGGTCTTAGCATATTTCCCATCATCCTGAAGCAGCCGAATTGATAGAATGGTGGAATGGTCTTTTGAAGTCACAATTACAATGCCAACTAAGTGACAATACTTTGCAGGAATCAAGCAAAGTTCTCCTGAAGGATATGTATGCTCTGAATCAGTGTCCAATATATTGTACTGTTTCTCCCAAAGCTAGGACTCAGAGGTCCAGGAATCAAGGGGTGGAAGGGGAAGTTTCACCACTCACCAATATCCCTAGTGATCCACTGGAAATGTTTTTGCTTCCTGTTCCTGCAACATTACATTCAGCTGGACTAGAGGTCTTAGTTTCAGAGGGAGGAATGATGCCACCAGGAGACACAACAACTATTCCATTAAATTGGAAGTTAAGATTGCCACAGGGACACTTTGGGTTTCTCCTACCTCTAAGTCAACAGGCTAAGAAGGGAGTTACAGTGTTGGCTGGAGTGATTGACCCAGAGTGTCAAGATGAAATCAGTCTACCACTCCACAATGGAGGTAAGGAAGATTAACATGGAATACAGGAGATCCATTACAGTATCTCTTAGTATTACTATGTCCTGTGATTAAGATCAATGAGAAACTAAAACAGTTCAATCCAGGCAAAACCATAAATGACCCAGACACTTCAGGAATGAAGGTTTGGGTCACCCCAGCAGGAAAAAAAAATCTCGACCTGCCAAGGTGCTTGCTGAAGGAAAGTGAATACAGAATGGATGGCAGAAGAAGGTAGTCATCAATACCATCTATGACCATGTGACCTGTTGCAGAAATGAAGATCGTAATTGTCATGAGTATTTCCTCTTTCTTTTATTAAAAACATACTTGTGCATGTATACACATGTACTAATAAAATATCTTCATTTTATTTCCTTTCTTTCTTTATCATCTGACCTATGATTTATTAACTTCATATCAACATTTAAGTATTGTTAACTTTATCTAATAGTATTTAGGTTAGGGGTTGGTGCATTGCCAGTTGTACAAAGGACAGTTGTATTATGTTAGGCCTAGTTATGACCTTATTATTTTCTTTATTTGAAGATTATGCATGATCTCAGGAGATGTGTATGGGTTCGAGTTGACAAGGGGTGGACTTGTTATGGTCAATATTCAGTGCCAATTTGATTGGATTGAAGGATGCAAAGTATTGTTCCTGGGTGTGTCTGTTAGGATGTTGTCATAGGAGATTAACATAGGAGTCAGTGGGCTGGGAAAGGCAGACCCACCTTTAATTTGGGTAAGTACCATCTAATCAGCTGCCAGCATGGCTAGAATATAAAAAAGGAAGAAAACGTGAAAAATATGAGACTGGCCTAGCCACCCACCCTACTTCTTTCTCCTGTGCTGGATCTTTCCTGCCCTCTAACATCAGACTCCAAGTTCTTCAGTTTTGGGACTCAGACTGGCTTTCCATGCTCTTCAGCTTGCAGAAGGCCTATTGTGGGACCTTGTGATCCTGTGAGTTAATAATAAACTCCCCTTTATATACATATTTATCCTATTAGTTCTGTCCCTCTGGAAAACCCTGACTAACACAGGTTCCTTCTGTAAGTAGTAATTAAATAAATACCCTCTAAGATTCTGACTAAAATCTCCAGGATTAAGGATGTGAGCTGATGATATCTGTTCAGGGTCCTTACACAAAATTTGAAACCTAGCATTTTCATGTGGCACACAAAACATGTAAAACAAGCTAACACTAGGGATCTAGGAGAAATAAGGAGATGAATTCCCAATGAATTCACATATTTAATTATTAAATGCAGAATATAAAATAACCATGTATTAATATTAAGGCTTAAAGAAATAAAGCATAGAATAATTATCAAGAAAGGGACAGTATAAAATTATACAGCAGAAGAAAATAAACAATACATGAAATGATAAAAATTTACACCTCAGTGAATGGGTTTACCAACTAATGAAACACCTTTCATGAAAGAGTGAGAACTGCATACTCAGCAGGACAACCAGTTGGAAGGTTTTACCAGGATGAAGTCCAGAGGCACAGAAAATTAGACTACATAAAATAGAGATAAAGAGACATAAGTGATAGAACAAAGACTTAAGAAAACACACAAAGACCTGGAACCAACCCAAATGCCCATCGATGATAGACTGGACAGGGAAAATGTGGCACATATACACCATGGAATACTATGCAGCCATAAAAAATGATGAGTTAGTGTCCTTTGTAGGGACATGGATGAACCTGGAAACCATCATTCTCAGCAAACTGACACAAGAACAGAAAATCAAACACTGCATGTTCTCACTCATAGATGGGTGTTGAACAATGAGAACACATGGACACAGGGAAGGGAGCATCACACACTGGGGTCTGTCGGGGGGATATAGGGGAGGGACAGCAGGGGGTGGGGAGTTGGGGAGAGATGGCAAGGGGAGAAATGCCAGATATAGTTGATGGGGAGGAAGGCAGCAAATCACACTGCCATGTGTGGACCTATGCAACAATCTTGCATGTTCTTCACATGTACCCTAAAATGCAATAAACAAAAAAAAGAAGAAAACACACATTTATTTCCTTGCAAGTCTGAGTTTGAGGTACTGGCAGGGCCAAGCTCCCTCTGAAGGCTATTGGGAAAAAAAAATCTCTGCATTCTCTACTTTGTAGTGCTTCTTGAAATGTCTTAGCCTATGTCAGTATATCTCCAGTCTCTGCATCTGACCTCACGTGTCTTCTTTGCTGTCTCTGTGTCCTCTACTTTTCATATGAGAATACCAGTCATTGGATTTAGGGACTGCCCTAAATCCAGGATAATAATTATATCAAGATCCTTAATTACATTCACAAAGACTATTTGCAAATAAACTTACATTCTGAGGAGGACCCTATTCAACCCACTATAGAAACCAACCAAACAGTCAATATAAGAAAAATGGAAATGTAAAATTTGATTTGGTCACAAAACAAAATATTACACATTGGTGAAAATGAATTAACCAGAGATGCATGGGTAATAACATGGGTAAATCTTATAAACATAATTGAGTTAAAAAAAAAAAAAGGTCTCTAATAATGCATACCATTTATATAAATCCAAAACCAAATCTATATGTCTGGTCACATATAAATATGCCAAGTCATCTTTTGATAAAGGAAAGCAAATGCTAATAAAAAACACACAGGATAGTGTTTATGTTTGAATGAGGGGAGGAGGGGCAGGTAATGTTAGAAATGAGTACACAGATTAACTTTATAATTTTCTAGTTCTTAGGTTGGGTGGTAGGTTCATAAGGATAAATGTGTGTGTGTGTGTGTGTGTGTCTGTAAAATATATAATTAATTACTTTTAAAAACTGAAAAAGAAAGTAACAAATATGAGAACAGGTACTCCAAATTTAAATAAGAAATAACGTACTGAGTAAACTTAGCTGCATGATATGCAAAAGGAAAAAAGAAGAGAGAAAAGATGACTATTAAGTAAGCATAAAAAAAGTACATATATTTGTTTTAATGTCAGACATGTATCACATATTAATGTGTGCAAAATCATGGAAATAAATAGATCTACATTTTTCCTATGACAACGGTTACTATAAAAGAGATGAAAATTATATTTTTACTAATTTTAAAAGCAGTATGGAAATATTTTATGAATATTCCCTTCTCATGAATTCATATATAAATATGATTATGATGCTTTACATCATAGTTGAATTCTGATCTACTTGTTATATAAGATGTGTGAGAAAATCTATTCAACAAAATAAAATTATTTTGAATTCAATTTTATATAATAATAAAAATAAAAATGTATATAAAAAAATCAAAGATGAACCATAAATAGGGACAGTTCAGATAAATGTCTCCGTTCCTCTCACCTGTGTTAACCAGCTACACAATTTAATTATGAAAAATAGTGTTCCGTGGCATAGTTTGAATCAGTAGTGGTCACCTTGACATATTAGGAACACAATTTGAAATGTGTAGATAAATGACAGGAGCCATTTATTAAGTCATGTGCTGTTTGTCATATTTAATAACATCATAAATTGATTAAACTGTATATAATAAACAATTAACAGTTCAAGATTTTTATGATTTATCCCATCTTTTACTGAGAATTGATTTTAACAGGACCTATGAGTAAAAATTAAAAGCCAGAATTTTTGGTATTCTACCAGGCATTTTTTAAAACCTTCATGTCTTTAGTCTTCATAGCACTGTTTCACTTACAGAGAAGCTCAAAGAAATACTCAAACCTCCAATAGTTTCTTCCTTTTTGATTACTGCTTAGTTATTTTTGAAGATTTCCCCATCCAGTAGTTTCAAAGCTGTACCTTATATTTGGCTTTCTTTCTGACACATTGTCTTTTCTTCTCTCTCCCACTCTCTAAGCACCCAGGAGCAAAGTACCCTCAGAGATCTTTCAAAGTAGTTGAAGAGTTCACTCAACATGTTATATGCTCCAGATACCTCGAATCAAATATATTTTATTTTTCTTAGCCCTTAATTTAAGAAGATTTTTCCTCCCATATTTTACATTATGAGTCTTCTCATAATGTAAACAGAGCTGCATTTAACTATACCATAGAGTCAATTATTAATCCACATATTAAAATAAGAAATGCATGAAATCCAAATCTTTGAAGAAGTTTTGAGGGTTGGGCTTCATATACAAATGTCAAAAATAAAGTCAGAAGTTAAATTATCTTTTTTTCTTATTTTGGAAATATTGTACTGATGTGTAACACTATTTACACGAAGCTAAGACTCGACATTTCATCTATATTATTTACTTTTCCTTATAAGAAGATGTGATAATACTAGACCTTATTGGGCTACAAAAATAATGCCATACAAGGATGAAAAACACTTTTCCACTGAAATAAAAGGCACATTTATCTAATTTTCCTGCTTTTAAAAATAATAAATAGGTTGCCTGGCTATAACTGGTAGACATAGAAAATAGACATAAAAGGCTGGGGAACAAGCCGCTATTTCCAATTTCCTAGTCTGGTTGGTTCTGCTTTTCTGGCCTTATTTCATTCACATTTATGTCTTGGGTTCACATCTTTCTTGATATTGCACCCAAGTAAAGTTATTATCACCTTTTTGTGGAAGGTTGTTGAGGGTCTAATGGTGGCATGAGTAAAAGTATATTAGGCTAGCTATCAGAAAACTTTCTGGAAGTATAATCATACTTCTGGCATTTTTCTCTCATGCAATTTTTCAAATAGACTGAAGATGTTCATAGAATCACTGTGAAGAGCAAATTAGATGTTTTATACTAAGTACAGTATGATGAAAATCCTGGCTTGTTATAAGATTTTGAGTTATTTGAATAACATGCAGTCTTTCTTCAGAAAATACCTATCTCCTATTAGCACAGTGTTTCAAAATTGCTTATATTTCATGAAACTAGACATTGTTTTTCTTTTTCCACTAATAGTTTCCAGGTTAATTATGGGAGACAGCTTGACTGACTTCAAATGTATGTTTTCCTTATACAGCAAACCTCTTGATTTAGTTTCTGTTGGTAAAGTAGACAGTACCAACCTCTATTAACCTGAAACTCAGTGTATCCTTCCAAATTATTCACTTAACTATTCTCTTTAAAGAGAAGTTAATCAGAAAAACAAAAGCCTTGCCAATAAAATTATCTACCATTTTGGTCTCATAATGTACTTAAATATTTATATTTCTACTCCTACATTAAGCTAATCAAATGAGAAATGCTGCTAAAACATTGTCTTATAAATAAAAGCTGCCCAGAAAGATGATAATCTACTTTCCTCTGCCTCTGTAATTTTCTACCCAAATAGGTTTCATTGTGTTGCAAAATACTAGTAGATTACCAGTGACATGAAAAATGTGTCAGCACATATAAATGTAGGCTGATACTAATGACTATTATTCATTATGTTATTGACTCCACAAAGATTCTGTTTACAGAAGAAAATGTTTGAACCAAAGATAAATAATAAGCTTGAGAAATATAAAAGCTTCTTTACTCTTCATTAATTTTAGTGTTTTCATTTTTTTTAGAAAAAGCAACTAATTGTATTTAAAACAACAAATATTAGTTTGAATTTCCATAGGTCCACAATGACAAATTTGAAAACATGACTTAATTAGGTAAACATTTCATTGCTTTTTCACAAATTTTAAATGATAATAAAAGCTACTATTATTATATAGACTCTTAATTTAGGATACAGTTCATCCTAGAATATTCAGAGATGATTCAGGAAATAATATATTTTTATAATTGTTAAATGACACTAATTGTAACCAAAAATTAAATAATATATATGCGTTTCTTCTCCATAAGTCTTATTTTCTACAGCCTTGATTGAAAAGCGAACATTAACATATAGAATATATATATAAAAAACATAACACACGTACCTGTACACACGTATCATATTCATATATACAATATTTAAAGGCAAGCTTTCAGATGATCTCCCAAACCTACTAATACTTGTAAGTTATCAGATTTAAAAATATTCAGAAGATATAAAGCATAGTATCTTACAAGCAAACTACTCACCTGACTTTCTTCTACTTACTTTAAAATAAGTGTTGCAGGGTAACTTTAATTTATTATGTAATTAAAACAAAAATCTATATTGTGATTATATTCACTTGAGTAAATGCATTGTTTTTTCTAAACAGAATTTCAGCTGGAAAAACAGCCACTTGAATTTTCATACAAAAGCAACAGATGCTGAAATTAGTGATGAACATCAGTAAGACTAATACTAAGAAGGAAAAGTGATAAAAATTAGATATCTAGAAATTTACAAAACACATTAAAAACAGTGACCCGTATTGGTCATTTAGTTTTTGTTATTATTCATTTAACTTTATAATACTACATGCATATTTCTTTTTAGGAAAGGAAAGTTACCTGCCTAGATCATGCATTTGATAAACATATTGGGCACCCTGATCATCACATAATGTGAGTATAATACATAAAAATATTTACACTATACAAACAACAGATTCATTTCTGTGTTCACTAAAAATTATTATGACAGGAAGTATGAATGCAATATTGCATTAGTTTTTCTCTTCATAAAGGAAAATTTAGTTTTATGTGTCAAACGAAATTATAGAGTTATATATTAGAAAAGACAGATGAGTTAATTTGCTGGCTTGATTTTTTGATAGCATATATTCACTATAATGTTTCCATAGTAACAAAGTTTCTTGTGGATATTTTTCCCCTTTTATGTTAACCTAGTTTTTCTACATTTTTTTAAATAGCTTGGGTGCTTGCCTTAATAAGACAGCTACCACATTGCTCTTTCTCTTCTGTAACAATTTCCAAGCTTTTTGAAGCCACAAGATACAGATTATAACTTGTAACAGAATAGATCATTCTAGAATCTTAAACTTATATTGTCAAATATGTACAACAAGTGCCTATCTGAAAATACTGTATCTCAAAAAAAAGTCTAGAAAAAAAAGTAAAAATAAATTCTAGATGTCTAATGTAACAAAGAGTGTATCTATCCATTTGTTCTAAAGTAGCCAGAAGCTCTCCAAAAGTGTACATACTCCACCTGACCTCTAAAGGTAATTTAACCTTGTCATAGAGATCCTTAGGAGGTAAGATCCTTAGAAAAACATCTCCGGTTCTGCCACAAGTCCGCATTGTCTCAACTAGAGACCATCACCACCACCAGCAAGTTTTGTTTAAGTAAATACCTGAGAGGTATATTTAAAAAGACCTGAAGTCTTTTTAACATTCTCAACCACTTGTCTTCCTTTTAGTCTCCAGTGTATGGAGTTCCTCCCATAAACTCGGCCTATAATTCTGAGAAGTTGAGAGTGCCAAGATTATAAAGCTAGATTGTAACAGGATAGATTCCTTATTGCTAAAGAATTATTACAGTGTTCATTATTATATGTTGCTAAGGATTTTCTCTCTTTTTATAGGATTTTTACATAAGAAAAAGTTCTAAAATTAATTGTGTAACATAAAGTTTGGGTATTATTTTTTTAAATAAGTAGGCTGAATACCCCATTTTCTAATCTGTACTAATCAACTAAAAAGAAAAGCTTCATTTGATATGTTGGTTATAGAGCCCACTTAGAGTACTCAAGTTTATTTATCTAAGTAGTAAAAATGTCCTCTTTTACCTAAACAGTAAAAAGCCACTATAGAGAAGATAATATGCATTAATATGTAATTCAAATAAACCTTTCTATAATCATAAAGAATACTGCTCTTCTGAATATTTTTTCCAGTAAACAAGCATCCTCCTTGGAAAAATAGAATATCTATTTCCTTTTTTCTATATGACAGTACTTTTCTGTTTATTGTTGTGATCTCCTTTCTTATTTCAACTCTGAGATGGTACAAGAGGTCTTCACTCAGTATAGTTAGTGGCAAAAATCATTTAATTCATATACTTTCATCTCTATATAAACAGCACTCAAGTGAGAATTACTACTGCTACTAAAGTATACAGAAATAACAGTAGTTACTACATTGTGAGAACATGGTAAATATTACAAGCAGTAAGGCACTATAATCACCTTATCAATTAAATTGAAGCATTTAGAAATTTTTTATGTTCATGCCACCAATAACTTCCAAAAATATAAAGAAAATGCAGTAACTTAATCAATATTAGATGAATGTCAAAAGATCATTACTGACATATTCAGAAACTCTTAGATTATTATAAAATGTGTTTTAGTTATAATTAAAATACTCAAGTTAAAAGTTGAAAGAAAAATGATCCCAAACATATGCCATTAAATTGGCCATGCTACTGTATTTATGTCTAATATAATTTATGTGGTTGAAAAGCTGCATATGGTCTCTGTCATTCAGAATAAGATGAAATATGCATATTTGATTTCAAACAAATACTGTGTAATTTACAACCAAAATGAGTTTAGTGGAAATATAAGCAGATATTCTTTGTATTTTGGATTGTTTTCTGTTAATAAAAATTGAAGTGACTCTTCAGAGAAATTGTTCTTCTTGCCTTATTTTACTCATACTTCATAAAATTAGTAACTTGTGGCAGGAAATGAATAATATTACCTAAAGATGAGTGAGGGAAATATCATTTTATGACAAATTTGAGAAGGAAAACATAATTATTGTGGGACTAGTTCTAAATAATCAATATATTTGTAAATTATTCAGACTATGAAATGGCTCACAGATACTGAGAGATTGGACTATAAAGAACAATTTAAAATTTTGAGATCAAATAGATTTTTTTCAGAATCATTGTTCAAAAATTAAAATATAAAGATGCCTTTCTAATTATGTGAGCAGGATTTAAGCTAATCATAAACGTTTTATTACTGTTCTGGAGTGAATTTTGTCCCACAGACCCAAATTCATTTGTCGAAACCTTAACCCTCAATGTGAGTGTATTTGGAAATAGGTTCTTGAAGAAGGAAATTCAGGTTAAACAAGGTCATAAGGGAGGGCCACTAATACAATATGACTGGTGTCCTAAGAAAAGAGACATACCAGCATGAGCACAAACAGAGAAAATACTGTGTGAGGACACAGTGAGAAGGCAACCATTTGCAAGAAAAGGGCAGGAGCCTCTGGAGAAGACAGCCTTATCAGCACTTTGATCTTGGATTTTCAGCCTCCAGAACTGTGATAAAATAATTATCTTTTATTTAAGATATCCCATCTATGATATTTTGTTATGGAAGCCCTAGCTGACTAATAGTTACTTAAAAGGGGTAAGTATTTTCTGTGATTTTGGAGATTAAAAATTGACATTGAAATTGTGTGTCAATATACATGAACTAACACTACCCATTGATAGAACAAGGTATGTCCTGAATCAATAGCATATTTAAACACAGATGGATGACCAGTTGTCCAAGGTTTTCAAAACTAGATGTTTATGCACATTGGGGCACAAAATTACCTAACCTCTAATGCCCTTTTTAACTTTCAAAAGACTGGGATAATCTTCAGAGTATCACATAAGATAAATATGTTATATGATCTCCTACATTCAAACATTAAAATATAATCATAGAATAAAAAGAACTAGTTAAATAAAAGTGAATGGTACACAATTTCTTCCATTAAAGAGTTCAGAGTATGTGAGAGAGTAGTGACAAACTATGAACCAAGTTATTAAAGCGGTATGATTCAACTACAAATGACTTCCGAATAAAGAACTACAGGAACACTGAGGAAAAATGAATGAACTTTGCCCAGAGCAGAGTTGCTCAAGTTGAGGTCCTAGGGTAAGATCTAGAAAAACTTTAATCTTCCTGAAATACATACTACTTTTCGTGATTATGTATGTATAATTTTTTAAGTCAGGTATAAATTAAAGAATTTTAATTCAAATTAGCTAACACACATAGGGTATTTTGTGGACAACAGCACAGTTCACATAATAAAAGATTGAACATGCAATCCACCGAAGGCAAGAATACACCTAAATCCTACGAACCACTAAAATAAGGATTCATATGTTTCCATAACTCCTTTTCCATCATTCATTCATTGCTTTACATGTTATTTTCTTTTATTGAAGAATGTCCCCCATAAAATGGTGGAATACTAACAGCTCAAGAGTTTTTAATCTTGAATAAGAAGATATACTCTTTCTTGCTCTTGTTTGAACCAACTTCAAAAATTCTTGGGAAGACTTTGAATACTGCAGCCTGTAATACTGAACTAGGATTTTGATCAATCTGCTTTTAAAATAGACAGATGAAAAGAATAATAAAAAGGAGAGGAGCTGAACATACAACAACCTTTGGTATAAATCCAAGACTAAAGCTTTCAACTAATTAATCTCAATAAAAGTAAACCAAAAAAAAAAGCAGTAGGAAAAGCACTTCAGGCTGATAAACCTAAAAATGAAGCTAAATTTAAGTATTATATGTGATATATAGTAAAAAGAAGGTATAAAGTAACATAAATCTGAATCATAAAGAGTAACTTGTGCCATCTAATTTGTGCTATGTCTATTATTGTTACTGGCTTTTAGTAGTATTATGGTTTTTGATATTGGTTTCAAAATATAATTCCAAGGAGCCCTAAAGATTCCTAGAGGGCAATTTTATGGTATATAATCAGATTGGGGTTTAAGCACAAGGTCAGTGATAAAAGCTCTGCATCTCCATCAGCAATTAGGTATGTATTTATTTTTATGAATTATACTTGTGTATATGTCTATGGAATATATGAAATATTAAAAATTTTAAAATTGAAGAGACATGGAAATAATGTAAGCAAAACAAAAAAGATCAAGTGTTAATTTTAAAACTATCTTGAGTCTCATGGAGAAATGAGAGGAAATGATGGAACTTGAAACATGATAATCCAGTATAAAGATGGAGGAGGCAGCATTTCAAAATAAAAGATAAAGCCCTACATAAATGAAGCAGCAATGGTTATCATAAGGAGGGAAATGATTCAAGACATATTGAGAAAAAATGATATATTTTTGCAAACTGTAGTATAGGAAGGTATAGGAAGCAACTAGAGGACAGTAAATGGAAGATGGTATACAGAATTAAACACAAATTTTGGACTTAGTGATTGCACAAATATGGGCAAAATAGTAGGTATAATTAAAATGGGAAAAGTTCCCTTGTCCCCTCGCAGAGCGTGCAATGGAGGTGCAGCTCATTTCTCAGTGCCCCATGCTCATACCTCTAGGGAGCATACAGATGGGCAGGCTATGGGACTGCGACCCTACGGCACTGTCTAGGGGTGAATGTTTACAGCTCCTGTGGGCATGTGTTACAAGGTGCTCTTTTAGTTCTGTCCTATATGGGCGGCTTGTGTTAACCAGCTCAATTAGACCCTCCACTTTGTCATAAAGAAAGAGAGTTTTCTGTATCCCTGGTTCTTGCCTCAGTTTACCAGAGAATCGTATCACACCGTGGTTTGGAGAATGGGTGCAAGGTTTTATTGCAGGGAGGTGGCTCTCAGCAGATGAGGGAAGCCAGAAAGAGATGGATTGGGAAGGTTTTCCTCTGGAGCTGGGCGCTCAGTGGCCCAGCCGCTCTTCTGACTACTCCAGCCACTTCACTTTGTTCTGCCGATCATTAGCCTGCGGGCATGCCCAGTACCTACCTGTCAGTGCATTCCTGTCGACACCTATCCGCTTCTGTGTTTCTCTGCCAATGGGCTCCTCTAGACATCCAGCAGCCTGTGTGTCTGCCTGCAAGGGTCTCGGAGTTTTTACAGGCACAGGATGGGGGCATGGTAGGCCAGGGTTGTCTTGGGAAATGACACATTTGGCCAGGAAATGCCTGTCCTCACCTAGGTTCCTGTGGGGTGGAGCCCTAGCCAGGGACCACGCTCTCCTCTACCAAGAACTTCCGTTCCCCAATTTCATATCATTTAAAGGGACCACGCTCTTCCCTTCCCAGCACTTCCGTAGGATAATGAAAGTAAGTTCCCTCAGGCCATAAACAATATCCTTTAGATACTGAGAAATTTTAATCTGAAGCTCATAGAAAACAGGAAATCTGAACAGTCATTCGGGGAAGTTTAAACACCATAGACTTGGTCAGGTTCCCTAATAGCAATGCTTCATGAGAGAAAGACTGCTAACTTGAAAATAACGTTAGTATTTAGACTATTGGCAGGGAGAGGAAAAGGTTCAAAGAGAATGAGAGTCCAAGCACTTAGATGACTGTCCAAAGGTAAATTATGGCCTGGAAGTCAAAGAAGGGGGAGCTCAAAGAGGAATAATCAAATATTGTAAAAGTATGAATAAGATGAGATTTAAAATGTTGATTACGTTTGTCAGTAAGAAGGCTGTTAGGTAGCTTAGTTAGAGAAGTTTCATTTTGGATGTCGGAGTGCCAACTAGGTTTCAATCATAGAAGCAAAGGAAAATAAGAAGGAATAAAAACTGATATAACTCTTTATAAAAGCCTACTAGTAAGGAACAGAGGAATCATATAATAGACATAGGGCTTTACTCTTTGAACACTCAATTGATTTTTTTTTTTTTTTTTTTTTTTGGTCAAATCAAGGAAACTTTCTAAGATAGTTTTACAGATCGTAGAATGAGTTGAACTTAACCAACATTTGTATCAGTGAAGATGGACTAAGTTAGAGTGCAGTGATAAAATATATACAAATCTCCGTGTCTTAAAAAACATAAATACAGCTGTTATTCAAAGTATGTAACTATTGCAGACACACAGACTGACAGAGATTCTATCTTGCCACGTGAGTTGGTGATTTTTTTTTTTTAGATGGAGTCTCACTCTGTCATCCAGGCTGGAGTGCGGTGGTGCCATCTCGGCTCGCTGCAAAACCTCTGCCTCCCGGGTTTAAGTGATTCTTCTGCCTCAGCCTCCCATATAGCTGGGATTACAGGCTTGTGCCACCTGGTTAATTTTTTTATTTTTATTAGAGACAGGGTTTTACCATGTTGGTCTGGCTGATCTAGAACTCCTGACCTCAGGTGATCCACCCACCTTGGCCTCCCAAAGTGCTAGGATTTCAGGCTTGAACCACACCCGGCAGAGTCCGTGATTGTTAATGCAGGGGAAAAACGAGGAGTGCACAGCACAGGCTCCACAGGTTCTTCCTGATACTAATATTTCGTTGGTTAAATTAAGTAGCATGGTCTTGAATAGCTATTAAAAAAGAATAGCTACATAGAAGGGAGCCACATATGTTTACTGAATGATGTCTAAAATGAATAAACATGTTTTCAGTTTTACAGAATAATTTTACCAGAGACCACTACAATATATCTTCCCCTGCTAACACTCAACCTCTTCTCCCTATACACCCCAAAATTATTCTATCTAATTTTAATCAAAGGGCTGATACTATTTCATATGAGTCTAAAACTGTCACCTATAAGTGGAGGGACCATTACATTATGCAGTTCAGAGCATGCACATTGAAGAGAAAGGTCAGTTCTCTTGGTGTAGACACAAGAATCCACACCACAGCAGATTTGTTGTGATTCCAACAGTAGAGGTCAAAGTTACTCTGTTGAGCTATGTTTTCCCCCATTGTGTACTTCAATCTTTAAATGATTACAGACATTACTTTAGCCTGTTAGAAACACTCTAAGTGTATATATCCCTTAGGTTTTAATTAATCTTTCTAAGGCTGTTTTGAAAAGTTGAAGTATTTCTTATCGAAAGCACAGAGACATTCTCATATACTCTTTACTCATTACATTAGTAGGAGTATCTTCAGTGAAATTGAACATTATAATAACCTTTAATCTTGGAAATGGGTATGAATGAATGGAATTTTATTGGCTTAGAGTTGGGCTAGAAAATAGGTTGAGATGAGCTTAAGAGGAAGAAAGCCTTTAGAAATTATCACAGTAACAGAGAAATGAAGTATAGATTCATTCCTAGCCACACAAACACCTCCACTCCATTACTGTGATTCAAGAGAAAATTTCTTCAGAAGGATTTACATTATATAATGTATTTTCACTGAAGAATAAAAATACATATTATAGTGAAATTAGTAATAAAACATCAAAAATTTTTTTAATAATTTTTAGTTTTTCATAGCTTTCAAATTCAAACTCTCATGATACACATTAAAATAAATCATGAAACTTTAAATAAGATGTGACTACATGTAACTTGTTAAATAAATAAAACTAAAATAGCTGGTGATTAAGATAATCATTCAAAAAATATACAATATACTGATAAATAATCTACTCTGCTCTATTAAAACATAGTTAATTCAAGGACTACTTTCAAGGAGAGATTTATTGTCATAGACATATTCACTATAAGGAACTTCAGAGAAGTAAAATTACAGAGCATAGCAAAGGTCAAATCCAGCACATCAGTTAAAAATAATGGATAAATGCTGTAAGGTTTGGTACCAGATCAATAGCCTTAGAGGCGAGGCAATTCTAGGAGAAATGTTCCCAGTAATCACAAGCTTTGAATACGAATACAAACTAATCAGTATTGGGATCATATTTCTATATACAAAAGTGTACTTAGAATTTTTCTGAATGCAATATGAATTGAATATACATTGTAATGTATATAAATTTAATGAGAGCTCTTGACTATTGAATTATATATAATCATTCAGCAAGCAATATGGAGAAACAATTTTCCATTAAATAATTTGATTACTTTCATGTCAATACTTTATCTCTAAAACTGGATGCTGGATTGACTGACAGTAACATTGCTATTAAGAGGTGGCAAATAAGCTGGTTGACTTCACCAGAGACTTTCAGGTAGGCAATTCTTGCTTGCAGTCATCAGAAACTGAGACCTAGTCCTTAGTTCTAATATTCCTGAATATCATCACACAGCGAACTTCATAAATAGATTACTGTTGATATGAATATGTAATATATTCACTGATTTATACTGATATATAAAATATCAGGAAAGTCAGTAATTCTTTTTACTGTAAGAATGTCTAAATAAAAAATAATTATGACAATTGAGAATGCTATCACAAGCTTAGGAGTTTAAAGCTATTTATTGAACTCTGCAAATCTTCTCTTACTACTCTATTCAGAATAATCTTTTCCAAATGCAGATTTGACTATAATAATTTGCTAAAATTCCTTCAAAATTCTCTATTGCTTTCAAAAATATAGGCCAAAATCACTGAGAGTTAAACAAGCAAAGCTGAGTTTATTGGACTTAGTATCTTTATAGAGAAAATCACATTGAGCAAATATTAGTTTTATCTCATTATCAGAATTTATACAATAATATTCACCTGATTTTATGAACCACCCTTAGTAATTTAAAAACAGATCATCCAAGGTAGAGGACTGGTTGAAATGAAGCAGATTTTATGCAAAATAGCTTTGTATTTTGGGGAAGGCCTTAATGAGCAAAATGTTATTGTGGAAAAATAATCTAACTTAATTTTTTCATAGTCCAGGCTTCCAGGAACAAATATTTCCTGAAGTGAGCAATTAAGTTATTTTATCAATTACAAGTATTATTTAGCTCGGGAACAGTACAGTTCATTTGGTCTCAGAATTGTTTAGCACAGACAGGAAATATGGTTGGTCCAAATATTGTTAAGTATGTTGATTGAAATTCTCAGTCCTTTGTTGGTCATTCTTTAGCATACACTGAATCATTTCATTACAGGATATGCTCAGCATACATACATATATATATATACACACACACATACACACATATATATATCATTGTTGGTTGCGTAATGGTCATGTGTGCAGTTTTTGACAGTGCTTGCTCCAACCTCTGCATCAGATTTTCTTGTTCTTCCTTGGCAGAAAACTATTGTGTCATTGAGAGGACAGTGACTGTAAAGCAGCAATAAAGATTCTGGAGAGAACACATTTGAGCACTACAACATACACGTATATTAAGAGAAAGATTATGATTAAAGTTCACTGTCGATTTACAAACAGGAAACAGAGACTACTAAACTTAAATCAATAGAATTGATTCAATTCTTAACCTAATTAGCTGTGGAATACATAAAGAGATTTTTGTTTTCTAACTGTTTGGTCTGTGGCAATGTTTGCCATATAAAAGTCATTTTGTGGTTGAACTACTCATGTAAGCAAATCATTTCTTACAAGAAAGTAATAGCAAAAGAAACTGAGTTGCCCCTCAAAAACTACAAACCCAATAACTGGTTGGTTCAGTTCTATGGCTTAGATAATAATAAGGAAATTATAGCTAGTATTGCACTGATACAGAAGACTGACATTTAATGTAAAAAGCCATATTAAGGCTGGGTACAGTGGCTCATGCCTGTAATCCCAGCACTTTGGGAGGCCAAGGCGGGTGGATTGCTTGGGCCCAGGAATTCAAGACCAACCTGGACAAGATGACAAAACCTCATCTCTACAAAAAATAGACAAATTAGCCAGGCGTGGTGGCATACATTTATTGTCCCAGCTACAAGAGAGTCTGAGCTGGGAGGATCACCTGAGCTCAAGGAGGTTGAGGCTGCAGTGACCCGTTATTATGCCACTGCACTCCAGCCTGGGCAACACAGTGAGATGTTGTCTCAGTAAGACTAAGGATATAATTGATGTCAAAGTTGAGCAGTAATTAATCCAGAAATCTTAACCAGCAGATTCAGAAAAGTAAAAAAGAAAAGCATGAAGGTTAATATGTTACAATTTGTATTTCATGTGGATCTCATTCTTTGTCGTTTGAGTCAATGCTGTCTACCCTTAATACCCTTCTGATTAAAAATCTTGGGATATGTATCACTTTGCTAGGGCTGCCATAACAAAGTGCCACAGACTGGGTGGATTAAATGACAGACCAGTGAACTTTCCCACAGTTCTTGAGTTCAGAAGTCTGAGACCATGGCATCAGCAGGGTTGGTTTCTACTGAGAGCCATGAGTAAAGACTTTGATTCAGGCTTCTCTCCTTTGCTTGTAGGTGAAAGTCTTCTCCCTGTGTCTTCACATTGTCTTCCCCCTCTGTGTCTGTATCCAAATTTCTTCTTCTTATGAGGACACTAGTCATACTGGATCAAGGCCCACCCTAATGGCCTCATTTTAACCTAGTCACCTCAGTAAATACCATATTTCCATTCTGAGTCATATTTGAGGAACTAGGGGTTAAGTCTTCAACACATAAATTTTGGGAGGCTTAAGAATAATCATCTTTGGCTTGAGGCTCTGTCTTCTGAGCCCACCATGCGGGCATCCTTACTCCCACCCTCAGCCCTGGTTGGTGGCGCCATCCCACATCAGAGCTGAAACAACAAGTAAAAACACAAGTATCTGAGGTGCCAAGAATGAACTTTTTCTTGGTTATCATTCATGTTATCCTGCTTTTTCCATGTCTATTATTTTTGTTCTATGCTATTACAAATTTTAACATTGTTAAGTGGCCAATTGTATCTTTATTTGAAGAGCTTTGAACAATTTTTGTCAGTATTTCTGTATCCAGCATCATACAATCTTATCCATACAAAGCTTAATATTCAGCAGTTTCCTCACTGGGGGCCTTATACATGATTTAGGGCAGATTTTCTGCACATCTGCCTCTCTTTGGTCTCTTTCTTTGAAATTTGCTATTTCAGACTTCTAGAACTCCAGTGTTTTTCTCCTCAACTTAGAAAGATTGCAAAACCCTGCCTAAATTGACTCTCTTTTTACTGTGATCTGGAAATTCTTCCGGAAGTAAAGATAATGTCATCTTGCAGTTTATCTCCTTTCTTCTCCTTCTGTGTTAGAAATCACAGTTCTCTTCTCCTGTGTGGCAGAAATCACATTTATCTACTGCCTTTGTTCAATTTCTGAAGATAGTTATTTTACATATTTCATGAGGCTGTCTAGTTATAGTCAGTGGGAGCTTCACTCTATAGATTTTGATTCGTAGATTTTCATTCACCTATTCTCATAGTCTCATTAGAGAAAGATGGAAATCACAACTTTAGGCAAGTCAAAACCCTTCCCAGTTTTCCTCAATTAATCTTTGAAAACCTTCTGCATTGTCCTAATTTTACTCAATAGGTCACCTCTGTCATTGGTTTGAATATCCGCAGATATATGAGAAGACATTGATGGACCCAAGTAAAGATAGTAGGTTTCCAAGATTAGCACCTTTCTTATGCTTTCCCATAATCAAACCAGAAGTCCCCTGCTCAAGATTGGTACCACCAGTTTACCTATATGACTTCAAGAGAATTCTCCAACACTGCAGTTGTCTCACTGACTTTGTATCTTGATCCCCACTTCCCGCCTTATCCCACTTCTGTACTTTCTCTGGGACCTCAGTAAAATGAGCCAGCAATGTATTCTATTTCAGTATCTTAGTAGGAGTCTGAAACAAAACTGAATTAATAAATGAGAAATTGCTTATTGAAGCTAGAGAGAATGAAAGAATCTAATGCCTTTTATTATTAAGCAAGAATATTCTGATGTGCTCAATCAATCAGGCTCAATCAATCATACTTTGCCCCAAGGGTGCTCAAGGTAGTCATAGTTACAGATTTTGATTCATTCTCAAATTAATAACTATTCATCAGTCATAAAATAAACTTTGTGTCTAATTGTCACAAACTTTTCTTTTTGTCTACCTCTAAGTTTTCTTTCTTATGTTAAGATCTCCCTAACTTGTTTTGTTAAATATGCTATAAATTTTCTTTTTGGGTTGATTTAGACAAATGACTGATCTCAATCAGTAAGGTTTCAAGTTTTTGGACATATTTCCATTACATATTTTCAAAACAAGGGTTTTTGTCCTCTTGTTAAATTTCATTGATGTATAAAAGGAAAATTGGCTTGTCTGAATTTGGTTCACAGACATTGCTTTTTTGGACATGTCTTTCTGCATGCTGTGCTTATTTTTTTCAGTTAGCACCTCCCATACCTCAGGTGCATTACAATTCTTTCTTTACTGCACTGTGCCCAAGAGGCTTAACCTAAGACATTGCATTTCTTGTGCCCCTAAGTCAGCTAGTATGCCATTGTGTTTAGTCAATGAGAGATACTGATAGGAGTTGAGAAAGTAAAAACCAAGAAAGAATGGGATATTCATTTCCTTTTTTTGTTGTTGTTTTGTTTTGTACCATGTTTAGGCAGTGACAGAATCTCTCCCTTTGGCATATGGTTTTTCCTTATAGCCAGTAAATGTTTCTAGCTCTCCTTGGATTTGAAGAACATAATATCCTCACTTCATCTCTTTTGTCTTAGGAGTGATAATGACTTTCAACTGTTGCTAGTATCTGGCTATCTTGACATTCCTTTTTGAGCCACGTGTATTGCCCACATGAAAGTTTTACCTTATTATATTCCATTTTCTACCAAACCCTGACTGATGCATATACAAGATGTAAGATTTTTTTTTCCTTTGAGACAAGAGTTTTGCTCTTGTCACCCAGGCTAGAGTGCAGTGTGGCATGATCTCGGCTCACTGCAACTTCCCCCTCCTGTATTCAAGTGATTCTCTTGCCTCAGCCTCCCAAGTAGCTGGGATTACAGGCATGCACCATTAGGCCAGGCAAATGTTTGTATGTTTAGTAGAGATGGGGTTATACCATGTTGTCCAGGGTGATTTTGAACTCCTGACCTCAGGTGATCTACCTGCCTCAGCCTCCCAGAGTGCTGGGAGTGCAGGCATGAGCCACCACCCCCAGCCAAGACTCTATTTTTAAAGGGGGTAAGGAAACAGGACTTTGTTTGCTTCTGGTAGAATTGGAGAACGGAACCTGGCAGGGAGCCATTGTACCAGGTTCTGTATTTAGCTGCTTCTTTGAATGACTTTGAAGTTCTGGTCACAGTGTTCACCCAGACACTTTTTGGAGCTTTGTTTACAAAAAAAAAAAATTATTCCCTTTTCAGGAGATTTGTATTAGCTGTTTCCTTTACCTCAGCCAGCCACATTTTCTCTAGATTTTTTTTTGCGGGGGTGGCTAACTCCTTTTCATTTCTTAGGTTTTAGGTCATGTAATTTTCTTAGGGAGGTCTTCCCTAATCCTTTTATGTAAAGCAGCATCTAAGTCTATCAGTCTGCCTGGTTATTTCCTTATCTAATTTATAGTTTTCCTCCTTTTCAGTTGATGCCCCCTTTTTTACTATTTGTCTCTTATTATCTTCCTCAGATGTATAGCTTATGAGAGCGGAGTCTTTGATTTTCTTATTCATCATTTAAATTCCTAGCATCTAAAATATGGAGCCTGTCACATAGTCATTGTTTATTTTTTTTAAAGCAGTATTACTTAAGAATGCAAGAAAATACAGTGTTTGAAGAAAAGCAGTTATTTCTAACCCATACTTATATTTTGGGGCAAATTTTCTGTAGGAGTCACCATAAGGCCATTAATGTCCTCATGTAGTGATAATGGTGGTGTTCCTTTAAGTGGCAAAGAGGAAAAGAATCTGTATACTGAAAAAACAAGGAAATCTGCTATTGATATTGACATTATATTAGCATCATTTATACTGACAAGTTGATGAGATATGCAGGCATAAATTGCACATTATTAAAAATAATTTTGGTATATAATTAAATAAAAATAAGATAATTTTATAATGTTAATAGATTATAATAGAAATGATATAATAAACCCTATCATATCATTTATTCCATACATCCTAATTAGCATACTCAAAAATCATGTATATGTTTTAGATTGCATTATTAATGTGAATTTTTTCTTGTTAGAACTCTAATAAACTACTCAAAATTCTCTTTCTCAGAAGAAGTAATGAGTAGAATTTGAAATGCTTCTCTGTGCAGGGCACAGACCTTCCAAACACAGATGAATTAGTCTCTCTGTTATCTAGTCCCTAAGCACCATTTAAAATGATCAAATGTACTTATGATCACAGAAAATCTCCAGTGAAGTTTTGTAGTCCATCAGTGCACAAAATCAGCATTTTTTCAATTAGTGTAAAAGACTGAGTGGCTGCATAAATTTATCTAGTAAGAAGAAGATGACTGAATTAGTAAGAAAGCTGGTCTCTAGTGGGGAAGCCAGATCAGTGAATGATATTAACTTCCTTTTTTCTTTTTCATATCACTGCATAGTGAATTGAATAATAAATGGATTGAGATATTGAAACAAAACAGTACTAAATGTATTTGCCTTATGAAATTTAAAAGTAGAATGTATCTGAATAATATTTTTATTCTTTTTCTCACCTTGAATATACTACAATATGGGCTGAGCCTCCATATACTAGATTAAGATGTAAGATATAGTAGGAAAAGTGCCACAGGATTTGGAATAAGCTATACCATAGTTTGCTCTGTTATCATGGCCAGACCAATATAGTCATACTGTACATGCAATCCTGTTAGTCTTACCAGGACATTTTAATAGTTCCATTTTAAATGTTATATACAGAATAATTTATAAATAATTCTAAACTGTGGCCTCTGTAATATGTCCATCACTTACATTCATATAAGCATTTAGAGACCACTATCCTAAATAGCTGCTTTTAAAAAAATAGTATCTATAATAATTTTGTTTCCTCAATCTGCCTCTTTGACAAAATAATAAAATTCACAGTCAGCTTTTTGTTTATGTACTGTCATTAATGCCCTCTAGGTTGCATATCGAATCATTTGTCTCCTTCTTTGCTCCCACAATATCCAGAATTTTTTCTCTTTCAAGAGATTCTCACCATTTATCTTTCTAAGCTGTACTAAGAAACAAAAATATATATATGTATATATGTGTGTGTGTGTATATATATATATATATATGTATACACACACACATAAACAGATTTTAAAATGACCAAGGAGGCAATACAGAAAAGTCTCAGCAGTGAATAATTGGCCCTTATCTTTTGGTAAAAAGACTATAAGGTTAGTCTGTCATCAAAAATTAACATAGGCCTTGGAAGGTGAACCATCAATGATAATTTAAAGTATAGGGGGAAACTGGAAATTTCAGAAGACACACGGGTCATGAATTCATGATAATACCATAGGAACTCACTTGAATAAATTGGAGCTAGCACTTGAGAGATCTTTTGGGAGGTGTGATGGCTCAATTACAACATCTGGATATAGAATTAATGCTGTATTTAGTGGGTGAGGCACATAATGAAATCAAGCTAAGAAGCAGGTCAGGTATTTGAGGAAATATATGAAACAGATTTTTGTTTTATAATAAGAAGACAATGTAAAGCCCAAAAAATAAAGAATAAAATATTTTTGGCAGTAAAATATATTTGGAGTTCAATGTCAAGGTAATATAATATGCAAATGTGAACAAATTTGCTGAACCCATGAGTTACTCATATAAGTCTTCTCAAGCCATGATAAATAAATCAAGGATTCATCCAAGAATATAATTTTCTAACAGCTATTTCAGTCCCCATGTTTCTCTGTCTCTTCAACTCTGGTAATTCCAACACATCCCTCTTATAAATTATCTTTATACATGCAAAGCAATATCTAAAGCTTCTTATGTGGAATTATAGAACTATTTTCTGAAATTACCATAACACTTTTCATAGTATTTCAAACATAGTCTATGTATTAGTCCATTCTCATGCTGCTATGAAGAAATACCAATGCTAATTTATAAAGAAAAGAAGCTTAATTGGCTCACAGTTCGGAATTGCTAGGGAGGCCTCAGGAAACTTACAATAATGATGGAAGGCAAAGGAGAAGTAGGTACCTTTTTCAAAAGGCACCAGGACAGAGTGAATGCAAGCAGGGGAAGTGTCAGATGCTTATAAAACCATTAAACCTCATGAGAACTCACTCACTATCACATGAACAGAATGGTGGAAACCACCTTCATTATCTAAATACCTCCACCTTGTCCCACCCTTGAGGAATGGGGATTATGGGGACTGCAAACTGAGGTGAGATTTGGGTGGGGACACAGAGCCAAACCATATCATCCTGCCCCGGTCCCTCACAAACCTCATGTATTTTCACATTTCAAAACCATTCATGCCTTCCAAACAGTCCCCCAAAGTCTTACCTCTTTTCAGCATTAACGCAAAATTCCACAGACCAAAGTCTCATCTCAGACAAGACAAGGCAAGTCCCTTCCACCTATGAACCTGTTAAATCAAAAGCAAGTTAGTTACTTCCTAGATACAATGTGGGTGCAAACATTGGATAAATGTTCCCATTCCAAATGAAAGAAATTGACCAAAACAAAAGGCTATAGGCCCCATGCAAGTTTGAAATCCAATGGGGCATACATTAAACCTTAAAGCTAAAATGATCTCCTTTGACTCCATGTCTCAAATCCAAGGCATGCTGGTGCAAGAGATGGGTTCCCATGGCCTTGAGCAGCTATAGCCCTGTGACTTTAGACAGTAAAAGCCCCCTCCTAGCTGCTTTCATGGCTGGCATTCAGTATCTGTGGCTTTCCCAGGTGCATGGTGCAAACTATCAGTGGATCTACCATTCTAGAGTCTGGAGGACAGTGGCCCTCTTCTCTCAGCTTGGCTATGCAATGCCCCAGTGGAGACTGTGTGGGGCCTCAAACCCCATATTTCTCTTCTGCACTGCCCTAGCAGAGGTTCTCCCTGAGGGTTCTGCCCCTGAAGCAAACTTCTAGCTAGACATCCAGGCATTTCCATACATCCTCTGAAATCCAGGCAGAGAGCCCAAACCTCAGTTCTTGACTTCTGTACACCCTCAGGCTCAACACCACATGGAAGCCACCAAGACTTGTAGCCTGCGTTTTCTGAAGCAAGAGCTTAAACTATGCCTTGGCTCATTTATCCAGGGCCAGAGTGGCTGTGATGTAAAACACCAAGTCCCAAGGCTGCATAAAGCAGGAGGGCCCTTGGCCTGACCGACAAAACCATTTTTCCCTCCTAGGCCTCTAGGCCTGTGATGGGAGAGGCTATGTTGAAGATCTCTTATGTGCCCTAGAAACATTTTCCCCATTGTCTTGGTGATTAACATTTGGTTCCTCATTACTTAAGCAAATTTCTGTAACCAACTTGAATTTCTTCCCAGAAAATGAATTTTTATTTTCTATTCCTTGATCAGGCTACAGATTTTCCAAACTGTTAAAAATTTGTCACCTCTTGAATGCTTTGCTGCTTAGTAATGTTTTTCTCCAGATACCCTAAATCATTTCTCACAAGTTCAAAGTTCCACAGATCTCTAGGGTAGGGTCAAAATTCTACCAGTCTCTTCGCTAAAGCATAGCAATGATCACCTTTGCTCCAGTTCCCAAGAAGTTCTTTATCTCCATCTGAGACCACCTCAGCCTAGACTTCATTGTTCATATCACTATCAGCATTTTTGTCAAAACCATTCAACAAGGTCTCTAGGAATTTCTAAATTTTCATTTTTTCTCTCTTTTTCTGAGCTCTCCAGACTATTCTAAGCTCTACCTATTACTCAGTTCCAAAGTCGCTTCCACATTTTTGGAAGTGCCCCACTCTCTATGGTATGAATTTACTGTATTAGTCTATTCTCACACTGCTATGAAGAAATATCTGAGACTGAGTAACTTATAAAAGAAAAAGGTTTGACTCACAGTCCTGCAGGGCTGAAGAGGCCTAGGTGACACAGGAAAATAGGGTCTGGAGGCAGGGAATATAAGGCTGATTCACACAACAGCTATAACAGGAAATATACTCTCCATAGGGCGTATGCTACAAATGACTTTGTAACCTTACTTCATCCTCTCCATTTACATAGGGTGTCCTACAAGTAACCAATGGAATCCTCTATGGGGTATTTAAACTCCCCAAAATGTTCTAACAGGGCCTTTAAGCCTCTATGCTCAGGCCAGTTCCCTTACTGTGGAGTGTAGCTTCATTTTCAATAAATTCCTTCATTCCTTCCTTGCTTGCTTTCTGCATTTTGTCCAATTCTTTGTTCAAGATGACAAGAATGTGGACACCATCCACCATTAACATAAGGAAACTTATGGAGTTTCCTCCATAAGTTTCCTCCATAAGGCAGAGGAGGACCAGGCACCTCTTTCATGGGGTGGCAGGACAGAGTGAGTGCAAGCAGGGGAAATGCCAGATGCTTGTAAAACCATCAGAACTCATGAGAACTCACTCACTATCACAACAACAGTGTGGAGGAAACTGTCTTTATGTTCCACTTACCTCCGCCTGATTCTGCCCTTGACACATGGGGATCATAGAGATTACCATCTGAGTTGAGATTTAGGTGGGGACACAGAGCCAAACCCTATAGGTCTATATTACTGGGGTTTTCCACTATATGAAGGAAGAAGAAACCTGCAATGAATGCAGTGAATAGTTGAAGTTGAGTGGTCCAGGTTAAAGATGAAAAATAATTCCTATAAAGAAAGAAACTAGTATACAAGCATTTTAGAAGATTTTATTATTATGGACAGAAAGAAAACACACGTAGAATTTAAAAATAGCAAAATAGAAAAGATTTCATTTATTATTGTTAGGTGTTCTCTCTTAGATCATCATCTCAGTCATTTTTCCTGTTATTTTCTCTATATCAAGTTCTGTATTAAGCTAGGTTTAGTTTCAACATAAAGAAACTACTGAAATTCCTTTAGCAAAAATATATTTTATCTATGGATTGGGTTATTTCATAATTACCAAATGGATTGAAGGAAGTTAAGCCAACCCAGATTTCTCAGAATTTTACCTCGTGTTTTTATGAAACAATCAATAAGGGACTAAGGGATGAAGGAGGGTTGGTACAATGTGTTAGTGAGAGTTCAGTTAGAAAAACAGAAACTACATTATCTATTTCAACAGAGAGCATTTAATACACACACAAAAAAATGGGTGAATGAGATATTGGAAAGCTCACCTGGCAAAACAAAAACAAATGAAGTAATGCAGAGGTAGCAGATGAGGATATGGGTACTTCCTTTAAAGTTGGGGAAAAACTAAAATGTTCAGGGTTTTGAGATCTTAGAGATCAAGTGTAGAATCCCCATAGATTTGGGAGTCAAACATTTGAAGAGAGAGTGGCAGACAGGTAGTATAGAAACCCAGGAGCAGAAAGGAGGGGTCTTATAAACTATAACTCACACCTCAACGCAAGAAGTGACACAAACTATTTCAGGAGCTCAAAGTAAGCATCCCACAGGGTCTGGGGTGAGGCCTCTTAGGAGGTGGCACTGTCTGTTGGTGCTGATGCCATATTTATTTAGAGAAGAGGCCCAAACCCCCTTGCAAAGCTAGAAGTCAGCCTAGTCCTGGTAATCCTTTAGGGTAGGAGGTGATCAGGATGGTTGTGAAAGAATCAAAATAATTTGGAAATTGGAAACCGCTACTGCAGTCAGAATGTAGCAACACTGATGAAGTAACACTGACAGGAGCAACAAGGGAACTGAAATAAACAAGGCCACTTATTTCTTCCTCTGAAATTTCAGTCTCCCTCCAGTGCCTGAACTAGAAAAGCATTAAAAGGAATCCACATGATAAAGAATTGTAGGCTGAAGAATCCCCACACCAACAACAAAGAGCCAAGTCTAGAAGTATTGATTTAAAGCTGAGAATCAAATAGTTCATAACCGGTACAAAGCAGACACATAATTTAAAACTCTAATTATTACTCCTAACCATGAAAAATGTCTTAACTTTATAGCTCAGTGTGTGAAAGAGATAAAGCAACATTTGGCTACATATCAGCAGAGAGAATAAACTAAGAAGTGATAACTAAGCACTAAAACACCTTATATAATAATGTACTTACATGGCTTTATGGTGAGTTATTATGTATGCCCACCTTTATAACCTGCTCTCCCTAAAAAGATGTGGATAAATTCCTGGACACTTGCCTCCTCCCAAGCCTAAACCAGGAAAAAGTCAAAACCCTGAATAGACCAATTACAAGGTCTGAAGTCGAGGCAGCAATTAACAGCCTACCACCCAAAAAAAGCCCAGGTCCAGATGTTCACAGCCAAATTCTACCAGACATACGAAGAGGATCTGATACCATTCCTTCTGAAACTATTCCAAATAATCCAAAAAGAGGGAATCCTTCCCAAATCATTTTATGAGACCAACATCATCCTGATACCAAAACCCGGCAGAGACTCAACAAGAAAAGAAAACTACAGGCCAATATCCATGATGAACATAGATGCAAAAGTCTTCAATAAAATACCGGCAAGCCTATTGCAACAACACATCAAAAACTTATCCACCATGATCAAGTAGGATTCATCCCAGGGATGCAAGGCTGGTACAACATATGCAAGTCTATAAACGTAATTCACCACAAAAACAGAACCAAAGACAAAAACCACATGATTATCTCAATTAATGCAGAGAAGGCCTTTGACAAAATTCAACAGCCCTTTATGCTAAAAACCCTCGATAAACTAGGTATTGACAGAACGTATCTCAAAATAATAAAAGCTATTTACGACAAACCCACAGCCAATATCATACTGAATGGGCAAAAACTGAAAGCATTCCCTTTGAAATCTGGCACTAGACAAGGATGCCCTCTCTCACCACTCCTATTCAGTGTAGTACTGGAAGTTCTAGCCAGAGCAATCAGGCAAGAAAAAGAAATAAAGGGTATTCAATTAGGAAAGGAGGAAGTCAAATTGTCTCTATTTGCAGACGACATGAATGTATATCTAGAGGACCCCATCGTCTCAGCCCAAAATCTCCTGAAACTGATAAGCAACTTCAGCAAAGTCTCAGGATACAAAATCAATGTGCAAAAATCACAAGCATTCCTATACACCAATAACAGACTTAAAGAGAGCCACATCAAGAATGAACTGCCATTCACAATTGCTACAAAGAGAATAAAATACCTAGGAATACAACTATCAAGGAATGCAAAGTACCTCTTCAAGGAGAACTACAAACCACTGCTCAACGAAATAAGAGAGGACACAAACAGATGAAGAAACATTCCATGTTCATGGTTAGGAAGAATCAATATTGTGAACATGACCATACTGCCCAAAGTAATTTACAGATTCAACGCTATCCCCATCAAGCTACCAATTACCTTCTTCACAGAACTGGAAAAAAACACCTTAAACTTCATATGGAACCAAAAGAGAGCCCACATAGCCAAATCAATTCTAAGCAAAAAGAACAAAGCAGGAGGCATCACACTACCGGACATCAAACTATACTACAAGGCTACAGTAATCAAAACAGCATGGTACTGGTACCAAAACAGAGATATAGACCAATGGAACAGAACAGAGGCCTTGGAGGCAACACAACATATCCACAACCATCCAATCTTTGACAAACTTGACAAAAACAAGCAATGGGGAAAGGATTCCCTGTTTAATAAGTGGTGTTGGGAAAACTGGCTAGCCATATGCAGAAAGCAGAAACTGGACCCCTTCCTGACACCTTACACTAAAATTAACTCCAGATGGATTAAAGACTTAAACATAAGACCTAACACCATAAAAACCATAGAAGAAAATCTCAGCAAAACCATTCAGGACATAGGCGTAGGCAAGGACTTCATGACCAAAACACCAAAAGCATTGGCAACAAAAGCCAAAATAGACAAATGGGACCTAGTCAAACTCCACAGCTTCTGCACGGCAAAAGAAGCAGTCATTAGAGTGAATCAGCAACCAACAGAATGGGAAAAAAATTTTGCTGCTTACCCATCTAACAAAGGACTGATATCCAGAATTTACAAAGAACTAAAACAGATTTACAAGAAAAAAACAAACAAGCCCATTCAAAAGTGGGTGAAGAATATGAACAGATACTTTACAAAAGAAGACATACATGAGGCCAACAAACATATGAAAAAATGCTCATCATCACTGGTCATTAGAGAAATGCAAATCAAAACTACATTGAGATACCATCTCATGCCAGTTAGAATGGCGATCATTAAAAAATCTGGAAACAACAGATGCTGGAGAGGATGTGGAGAAATAGGAACACTTTTACACTGTTGGTGGGAGTGTAAATTAGTTCAACCATTGTGGAAGACAGTGTGGCAATTCCTCAAGGACCTAGAAATAGAAATTCCATTCGACCCAGCAATCCCATTACTGGGTATATATCCAAAGGATTATAAATCATTCTACTATAAGGGCACATGCACACAAATGTTCATTGCAGCACAGTTTACAATAGCAAAGACCTGGACCCAACCCAAATGCCCATCGATGATAGACTGGACAGGGAAAATGTGGCACATATACTCCATGGAATATTATGCAGCCATCAAAAACGATGAGTCCGTGTCCTTTGTAGGGACATGGATGAACCTGGAAACCATCATTCTCAGCAAACTGACACAAGAACACAAAATCAAACACCGCATGTTCTCACTCATAGGCGGGTGTTGAACAATGAGAACACATGGACACAGGGAGGGGAGCACTACACACTGGAATCTGTTGGGGGGAAATAGGGGAGGGACAGCGGGAGGTGGGGAGTTGGGGAGAGATAGCATGGGGAGAGATGCCACATGTAGGTGAAGGGGAGGAAGGCAGCGGGTCACACTGCCACGTGTGCACCTATGCAATAGTCTTGCATGTTCTTCACATGTACCCCAAAACCTAAAATAAAATTAAAAAAAAGATGTGGGAAATAGATGGAAAGCAAATTCTAAAAACTGGAGCAATATTCTGGTATATTAAGAATAGCCATATTCTTAATTGTTACTACTCCTCTCATTGAGAGGTAGGTTCTAATTCCCCTCCCTAGAATCTGTGCTTCTGTGCTCAGCTTAATAATTTGACCAATCAAACAGAGTAACAATGATATTCTAGGACATCTGAAGCAAGAACATAAGAATCTCGTCTTTCATCTAGGATTTTTAGGACACTCTTCCAGGGAGCTCTGAGCTGTCATATAAGAAGTCTGTCTACAACACTGTTGATACTTCTTTTAGGTACTCTAATCAACATTCCCAGTTGAGCCCAGCCTTCTAACTCTGCCTGCCAAGGCATAAAACATGTGAGGGAGGCTATCGTGGATGGTTCAGATCAGCCTCTTTGTCAAATAAAAAATAGTCTGTGACATCTATTGACATGTGGAATGGAACAGTCAGCATGCCTGAATTCATTATTGTCAACAAACTGATCAGATAGAATAAAATGACTATTGTTTTATGCCTCTAAGATTTGGGGTAGTTTGTTATCCAGCGAAAGATAATGGAACAGATGTAGATAAAGGTCAGAAGTATGCAGAACTTCCGTGAGTTTTTTGAAGCAATATGTAAAATATCGGGCACGAGTCTTTTTCAGTTTAAACTATCTTTTCCACATTATTCTTGAAAGACTAGCAGACTCTAAAATGAAAGAAAATGATAGAAAGAAAAGTAACATACAATAAATAAACCAAAAGAAAAAAGTTACATAAACAAAATAAAGGAAAGTAGTTCTTTATAGTCTCCAGAGAAAAATGGACTCAAGAAAAAGAGAAATACGAGGTAATAAAATGACAGAAAGAACAGCAAAATGGAGTAAAAAGTAAAAAACATAATATTTTTAGAACAAAAATTAAGGGCTACTGATTTATTGCAGGATAAAAGTTTGTGGGAGACAAATACTTCTGGAAGAAACAACTTCAACAACGAAATAATGTTTTTGAAAAATAAGTGCAGTGGCATCAGAAATTGGGAACCAACAAGGAGTAGAGGGGTGAAGATTATCAGAAGTAAGTAATTTAGGAGAGTCCAGCTAACGATCTCTACTCTCTTAAGCTGAAAACAATTTATGATATACAAGCTGTGCAAGATGGGAGATTAAATATGTAAGTTTAAAAACTCTTTAAAAAACAGAGGGAGGATTTTTCTTAGTCTCATCATTTTAGGGAGAAATATTAAAATATAGGACATTCCCAGAGAGGGTCTCTGGTGAAACATCAGCCCCATTTTTTTGTTTTGCTTTGTTTTGAGTTTTCACTCTTGTTGCTCAGGTTGGAGAGCAGTGGCGCAATCTCAGCTCACTGCTATTTCTGCCTCCTGGGTTCAAGCAATTCTCGTGCCTCAGCCTCCCGAGTAGCTGGAATTACTGGTGCCCGTCACCATGCCCTGCTAATTTTTTGTATTTAGTAGGGAAGGGATTTCACCATGTTGATCAGATTGGACTTGAACTCCTGACCTCAGGTGATCCACCTGCCTTGGCCTCTCAAAGTGCTGGGATAACAGGCGTGAGCCAACTTGCCCAACCAAAACATTACCCTTAATTGAACACCCTAAAACTACACACTGAGACAGGCACAAACCAAATATAAAATGAGCCTTACATTAAATGCATTCCAGCTTTAGCCCACCCTAATCCCCACCTCAATTAAAACAATCAGTTCCCCTACTTTCTCTGAGCAGCAGCAAAAAGGGTAAGCCCTCTCCAGAGAAGGTCGATATCATATTGTGAAAAGTCACTAAAAATTTACTTCAATCTATCTACCTAATTATTTTTGTAGGAATTCTTGATTTTATGAATTCAGCCTCAAAATACCTGATCTAGTTACCATCTGTGGATGGCAGACTATAAGGCAACCCCGCTTTTTCATGGTCATCACAGCTTCGTATAGTCCTCTTCCCTTGCTGGAACTATCACTTTCCTTAACCTATAGAATATTTAAAAACTGATAGGGTGTTGCTCCCTTGATTGTGTTGTGTTAAATAAAATCCGTCTTGCCAGCAGATTCACTCTAGAAACTCTCCTTGTTGGTCCGATGAAGTAACCTGCCATTGGCAAGGAATGCAGGAACTTCCAGAAGCTGAGAGCAAGCTCCAAGGAGCAAGAAGCTGTAGTCCTCAGTTCTACAGCCACTCGCACAAACAAGAACTCTGCCTACAATCTGAATGAATGTAGAGGTGGGTATGTTTCCAGTTGAGCCTCCAAATAAGAATCCAGCTCTGGAAAATACCTAGATTTTAAACCATGCAGAGGACCCATCTCAGCCATGGGTCTAACTCTTGACACACAGACACATTGAGTTAATAAATGCGTGTATTTTTATTCTGCAAGGTTTATGATAATTTGTTATGCAGCAATTTGGAACTAATGAATAATCTTACATATTCTCATTATTTAAGTTGATTTTCTCATGGACGTTGCCTTCTGACCTCTCCAGTGGCTCTAAAGGGCCAAACTTACGTTCTGAGTTTTGGCTGCTAATCATCCTAGGCTGTTATTTTTCTTTTTCTGCTCAATGAACTCTGCTCCAATTGTTGAAATACCATGGTATTACATGAGGTAGAAAGTGAAGTTTTGTTGATTGCCAGGATTGTAGCCTGGCTCCCTGTCATCCGCTAATGAACTTTCCAGAAACGATATCCTCTCATGTCACCCCATAACTTCCACATTTTAGGAGAAAAATATTCAGGTAGCAATTTCAAATATTTACAGGTATAGGGAAAGCAGGAATCATAAGCACAATTCCATGGGACCACATTTGACTTTCTCAAACATCAAGGATTTCTGGGAGCAAGCTATATCTGGCATCTGCTACATTTGTCTCTCAACTTCAGAACTCTTTTTATAGTATTCCATCTTTTGGTCAGCTCACATGTAAACATAATTTTTTCCAATATTATTCCTGCCATCCTACAAAAATTAAGTAAAGGAAAACTAACAAACTTCAATAGCCATTTAATTCAGAGGGAAAGATAGAAAGAGTTAGCATGGTTGTTACAGTAAGCTGCCTTTATCTTGGCTTCTTATCAAAATCCTTTGTAGGTGAAATAGCCTCCATTTTACAGATAAAAACATCAATTTTATTTTTTGTAACTCCTCTCTTCCAGGATTTCTCAACCATATATCTATAATTTCTTATAGGGAAACAACTCAAAAGTATTTTTCCCCTTGAACCTCCTGTACCCTTTCCCCACTATACTTTCTCCTCAATAAGGTGTTATCTCAGTACTTTGCCAAAATGGTTTTCATCAAGATCAGTAATCACTTTCATCATTCCAATCCTCATGTACTGAATCCTCACTTTACTCACTCAGCAATTCTTTCTTAAAGCACATTCTTCACTTCACTTCCACATGCTACACAAATGTTTGGTACATGGCCTACCATTTTTAGTCATTCTTGCTAGATCTTCCTCTTCCTCTTTAAATATGAAAGTGCACCAGAGTTTAGCACATTATCCCCATTTACATTAAGTTCCTGGTGATCACTTCTAGTTTCAAAGCTTAAAATTTCTGTCAGTACCATAATGATGTCTTTCATATTTTAATTCCATGTCATATATTCTCCAAAATCAAAATTTATATATTCAATCTCATATTCAATTTATCAATTTTGGTGCCCAGTAAGTATCTTAAATTCAAAATATTTAAAACAAAATTTTTGCTTTCCTCCCACCTTATTTGCTTCTTCCCTGGTGTTGCCTTCTCAAAGCAAGTGAAAACACAGTTCACTAGTTGCTAAACAAAAATACAGAAATCTTTCTTGACTCCTCTTCTATTCATAGTCACTTTGTCAGATCATGTTGCAGACTGTGCCATCAAATTATATCTAAAATCCACTTAACTCTCACTAACTCCACCCTACTGCTTTGGCTTTGTCTCTCTGCATGTAATATTGAATGTGCCCCTGCTAAACATCTTTAAGTCATCGCCTAGTGATATCAATTTCACTCACTCTGAGTCTGTGTAGTTTGTATAGTTCAATCCCTTCTTTCATTCATAGCTTTCTTCAAATATCACATCTCTATAATGGTGCTTTCATTCCTTTTTTACTTTTATTGTGCTTTATTTTTCTATATAGCACTTTATACAGTTGACATTGTAATATATATATTTATTGATTTTTTTCTTACTTGACTATAATATGTGTTTCACCAGGGCATATAATTCACAAGGGTATACAATTCATAAAAGTGGAATTTTTTATTGTGTGTCTGTAGTTCAGAGGTGGCCTAAAAGGCTATAACTTTTAGTCTATTTTAGCTATTAAATGGACAAAAAATACTGAGGACCACAGTAGTGAAACAGGAGGAGTTCTCTTATCCTCACTCTTAGGGCATGAAACAAGGGTGTGGCTCACTTCCTTGGTGCCTGGTTGCTCAAACCCCTAGGGGGAGCATTGAAGATCAGATCGGCAAGTTGTGGGAAGCATTCTGGGGCTCCAACACAGTGGTAGCTTTTAGGGTTGAGTGTTTGGGGCTCACGAAGCCTAAGTGGGTGTGTGTTACAGTGTGCTCTTTCAGTTTTGCCATCTGCAGGTGGCTTGTGTTAATCTGTTCAAATAGACCCTCTGCCTTATCACAAGGACAGAGGGCTTTCCGTATCCCAGGTTCTTGCCCTAGTATACTGGAAAGTAGGATCACTCATGGGCTTGGAGGATGGGTGCAATTTTTATTGAGTGGCAGAAGTAGCTCTCAATGAGATGGATGGGGAGGCTAGTAGCGAGATGGAGTGGGAAGGCGATCTTCTGGAGTCAGGCCTCCCAGCGACTGGACTCTCCTTTGCCTGCCTTGGACTGAATTCCATGTCATCCTGCTGTCAGTGGCCTGCCAGCGTTTACTGGTGTCTATCGGTGAGCTTTTCTGCTCCTTTGCTCCTCTCAATGCCCAGCTGCTTGTTTGTGGTCCGTTAAGGCCTCTAGGGTTTTCATGGGTACAGGATGGCGGGCATGTCTAGCCAAAAGGCAACTTTTTGGGCATGAAAACAGAAATGCTGTCCTCACTTAGGTTCATGTTCACAGGGCTGAGGGTGGAGCCCTCGACAGGGATTCCGCCCTTCTCTACCTATCACTTCCTTATACCCCTCTCGTATCAGTAGAAATATATATATGTACACACACACACACACACACACACACACACACACGTTTCATTAAAACATTGTTTTTGAATAGTCACTATCTCTAAGTTTTACTAAGATCTAATGTACAAATATGAATATTAAATGATTGAAATGTTAATAAATTAAAAGATAAGAACATTTGTTTTAAATGTAAAACCTCAGCTAAATGTAGATGATTCTATTTCAGGTTTAAAAGTTGTAGTGTATTGAAAGTGACTGTTCATGCTTTACTTACAATTTCTATCTATTAGGCACAAATGTTTAAGATCATATTTAAAAATACTTTTTACATATTTTCTTGGTATTAACACATCATTCAATTTAATGATCAGTGACAGAGAACCCATAAAGAACTGTTTCAAATTTACAAAAATAAAGGAACAAATTAATAAAAATGAAATCAATATTGTACTCCATATTTTATTTTTGTTGCCACCTAAATTACTAGAAATGAATTACATATTTTCTTGAACACATTATGTTTAGTACTTTTGTTTTCATTTAATTTGTAACAAGTTTATTATTCATTTAACATATTTTACCAGTTAGATTGTAAGATCCTTGAAGACAAAGCAAAATCTGTTCTAATTATCCCAAATGCTTAACCACTAGATTCTGGTCTAGTAGAAATGTTTCTTGACTGCATGAGGAGGATGTACTTTTGCTCAAAAGAATTTCACATGTATTTTTCTCATTTATTTTATTATATTTTTAACTGAAAAATATAAATTGCATATATGTGTTATGTACAACATGATGTTTTGAGATGTATATAGCTAGTGGAATGGCTCAATCCAGCTAATTAACATATGCATTTTTTAATTTTTGTGGTAAGGACACTTAAAATTTATTTTCTTAGCTTTTTTGAAGCATAAACGATTTTTATTAATTATAGTCACCATGTTGTACAGTGGGTCTCTTGAACTTATTCTTCCTATCTAATTGAAATTTTGTATCCTTCAACCATCGCCCCACCCTTCACCCACCAGCCTCTTGTAACCATCATTCTACTCTTTACTTCTGAGTTCAACTCTTTAGATTCCACATATGAGATCCTGAGGCATTTTTCTTTCTGTGCCTGGCTTATTCACTTAACATATCATCATTCAGTTTCAACTGTTTTATTCCAACTATCAGAATTTCTTTTTTAAAAAACTGAATCACACTTCATTGTGTATACATACCACATTTTTTTCATTTAATTCTCACAAAACCCAGTGAGAAGAGCCTGATATTGCCAAAGAGGTCAAATGTTACAGTTACTATCAAAAGGTATATGAATGCCTAAGCTGAGGCTCAAGACTACTTTGCAAATTGTGAACCCCAAGAAATTTACATCACAACACACTGCTCTGGAATTTGTCACCTCAGAATTGTAGTCCTTATTTTAAGTTCTAAGAACACTTGTGTAGCAGATTCTATAGAAACTATCTTTTGTTAAAAAAATAAAATAAAATAGAAATAAAACCTCTCATACCAAACAATTATAAAATTCTTCAACAAGATCTAAATGCATTTTACTCTTTTTAAAACAAAATTCAAGCCAGCAACGAACAACTAGAAAGTTTTATCTCTGTTTCCTAATTGGCTTTAGACCAAGGAAAATAAAACTTTTTCTGGTCTTCATGACAGGAGTTAGTTTACAACTTGGAGCAAGACTTGGACAGAAGTTAGACTCCTATCCTCCCACAGAACCTGAAAGATAGGGGTGTCATCTTCCTCAGTGTTTAAATTTCAAACGTTCTTCAGAAAGCCATTCTTGGGTGGTAAAAGAGACTTTTCAAAGAGTCTGCACTTTGATATACTTAGGCTTTGTATCTTTACCCAAATATCATCTTGAATTGTAATCCCCAAGTTTTAAGGGAGGGACCCGGTGGGAGTCATTGGATCATGGGGGCAGTTTCCTCCATGCTGCTCTTGTGATAGTGAAGGAGTTCTTATGAGATCTGATGGTTTTATAAATATTTGGAAATTCTTATTTTATTTAATCTTCTCTCCTGCCACCTCGTAAAGAAGTGCCTGCTTCCCCTTCATCTTCTGTGATAATGAATGGTAAGTTTCCTGAGGCTGCCCCAGCCAAGTACAACTGTGAGTCAATTAAACCTCTTTTCTGTATAAATTACCCAGTCTCGGGCAGTTTCTTTATAGCAGTGTGAGAATGTACTAATACATACCTCAAATGGACAGTAAAAGAATTTAGGTTCAAAATTTCTAAAATAATCCTCTAAGAAAAAGGATGTCAGGGTCTGCAGTTTAGTCAAGCTGAGGGAAACCTTAGGCTATCCTGGTGTGTCAACAACTGCATAAGCTTGGAGGAGGAATTCAAGCTACAGAGAGGAACAGAGCTGGCCAACTCTTTGATTGAAACCTTGTCAGACCCAAAGCAATATGAAGATAACCGTGCTCAAAGCAAACAAGCGAAAAAAAGAAAAAAAAAGGAAAAAACAATAACAACTTTCTGGTTTTTGAGTACTACCTTTAAAATGTTATTATTCTAAACTGATACCCTGGGAGTAAAGATTCAAGATTTGAATAAAAAGCAAATGATTATAGCAAGTTATGAACTCACCTACTTCATCTCTACCTTACTTTAAAATCTACAATTTCTTGAACTGTTAAGATGGATTAGAAAAAGTCCACTGTGGGCTCTTAGAATTTACTGATATATTGATATATTGATATATTTACATAAATAAATCAAAATATACTAGAAAACTAAGAATAAGAGCTATTTACTAAATATTCATATGCAATTCTTCAAATATAAGCAAAGACCATATATTTGTATAAATCATTCTATTTAAATTAATGTCATTCTTTGAGAATTACTATGCTGGCTATTCATTGTGTTCATCCTATTTCTGAATATTGCTAATAAGTGCCTCAACTACTAAGTTTGAATAACAACACACAAAAAATTTACTGTTACTAGCATAAGGGCTCTTTAAAATTATGTTTTGAAGTTCCCTTGAGATCATCTGAATTAATAAAGCAGGCAGATGCGTTAAAAGCTTTGTTCATACTATCAACTGAATTTCACACAAAATAAAACACAAAAAACAGATAATATGAGATTATACCTATTGACATGTTTCTCATATTAAACACAAAATATATATTTTCATTGTGAGCTAATTTAGCTGTTTAACAAGCATAGTCCAATGGTTACACCTTAGATAGCCATGTTACTGCTCTTCCACATTAATGTTGTCACTCTCCATGGACACCAAATCCCAAGGAAAAATGAACAAATGCTGGGGAAAAAATTATTAGAAATGGAAAGGCTTTCCTTTCTCTTGTATTTGATATTTTCCTGAAATATGCTGAAAAGTATGTTATCAGCTGCCAATAATTGAACTTTGGGTATGCTTCACAGCTAGCAATGATCATCTCAGCAACAATTTCCAATTTTGCCATTTATTTTTATATCTGGAAACAGCAATTATTAAGAAAAAATATTTCTGAGTCAGTGTATTATAAACCTTAACATTATCTAAATTAGTGAATAAGGTTAACAGACTAAATTTAATTTTCCTTAATTTCTTCTTGCCTAATGGGAGTATATTGAGCAATTATATTATGAGTAAGATTAGGAAAAAATGCAGCCTGGAAAAAAAAAAAAAAAAACAGAAATAAAACAGGAAACCCTTAGGCAGTAATTTTGGAGAGACAACCTATTTTTGTAGAATAAGCAAAGTTTCAGCTGAGACAGCAGTCACTCACATTATACCAGAAAACAGCAAGGTAAATGGCCAGTCATCCAGCAGTGAGGCTAGAAGTCAGGAATTCTGAGCAAAATACTATAGGGTGAAAAGTTTGGGCCATACCCGTCAGTCCAGAATTTAGCTTGTCAACTGTCAAAATGGTAGGGGTTAAGGTAGTTACTCAGCAGAGCAAAGCCAAACTTAAGATCCTTTAGATGCTTTCTTGTTTTTACTTTAATAAAATAAAAGTTTATAAAATAATGCTTTTTTTTCTGTTAGTCCATTAGGGGAATTTGTAAGGATACAATCTGCCTGTTGTATATAGGTTTATTTAACTTAGTGAGTAAGTCATTACTAAAAAAGTTAGGTAAAGATCAAAGCACACCTCTCTGGTGCCACTCTATATTAGTCTTGTCTGATTTCCATATCAAAATACCATAGACAAGGTGGCTTACAACAGACATTTGTGTCCTTACAGTTCTGGAGTGTGGAAGACTGAGATCAGGGTGCCCACATGGTCAGGTTTTGTGAAGGCTTTCTTTTGGCTTTCAGGCACTTTCTTGTGTTCTTGCATAGAAGAAACAGAGAAATAACAGTCTCCCTCTTATAAGGTCACTAATTCCATTTGATCAAGGTGCCACCCTTAGGGCTTCATTTACCCTTAATACCTCCATAAATGCCCAGTTTCCAAGTACAGTCACATTAGGGATTCGGGGCTTTAGCTTATGAATATTTTTGTGTTTTATTGAGACAGAGTCTCGCTCTGTTGCCAGATTGGAGGGCAATGGCATGATCTGGGCTCACTGCAGCCTTCACCTCCCTGGTTCAAGCAATTCTTTTGCCTCAGCCTCTTGAGTGGCTAGGACTACAAACTCAGGCCACTATGCCTGGCTAATTTTTGTATTTTTAGTAGAGATGGGGTTTCACCATGTGGGCCAGAGTGGTCTCAATCTTTTAACCTCGTGATCCACCCATCTCGGCCTCCCAAAATTCTGCGATTACAGACCTGAGCCACCACACCAGGCCCAAACATGTGAATTTAAGGGCGACAAAAACATTCAGTCCATAACACCATCCAAAATTAAACAGAGAAATGGGAAACATCAGCCCATACAGAATCTGGTAGTTCATGTGCTCCTTATATTTTTAACATGGTAACAAAGTACTTACACTAGCCACATTAAGCCACTTCAACAATCAGTTACTACTCTGGATTATATTGTTCGAAATAGGATGATTTCTCCTAAACTTTGCAGGTGCACGGTCACTTTTGTTGTGAATGATTGTTTGACTCAATTCGCTAGATATTATAGAACAATTTTTTTTTTGCAAGGCCAAACTCTTTTTCACAATAAGTCTTTGCAGTATTATTGGAAGATATTTCATTCTGCTTCAGAGAGAAAAATAAAACATAAACACAATGAAAGATGTACAAAACTCCTGAATAGGGCTAATTATGATTAACTTATCTAATATTTTGTGATACGTAGACAGAATTTATAATATAGAGAAAGAAAATCTATAAGATATAGTAAAGATTAAGTAATTGGAATACACTTGGTCTATCTCTTTAATCACATATTCCATTTACTCAATCTTTAATTAAATAAATGGAATGTTCAAGTAAAGGTACAGGTACAGGTCATTGTACTTGCAGATCTAGGGCTATATCATCCCTAAATTGGCCTCTTGGTGGTGACAGGTGGTAGAGTATCATTTTAGCTCTATACGTGCTCTTTCTCAGACACATAAAAAGCTCAACTGTTAGTCAGGCTATTTGGTGAAATACAACTATGGAAGCAATAGCTGGCCCTAAGTCACTCTGATAGAGTATAAACATGTGGTCTCTGTGCATCTGTCTACTGAACCCTTTTGTTCATACTTAACTCTCGTTTTGTATACACATGATCAGAAGGTAATATTGATATGGGTGAGATGAAAAGAGAAAATGGAGAGAAACTTTGTTAATACAGGATGAAAGTACAGTGCTCCTTGTATCCCAGTTTCATGCTGTCCTAAATTTTAACTTATTCTCTCTCTTCTTTGTTACTTGCTGTGTTTTAAAGTAATGTGACTTTAAAGCCATATGATCTCTGCATCTTAACTTGGTTTATGAGCCTGTCTCTGGGATAACCTGCTCCGTAATGTGAACTTGGAGGCTGCCACAACAGCACCTTAACTTTCCAAAGGACAGTCGTTGTCCACCAGACTAAAAGGGGCTACATCAGGATGACATTATCATCTTCTAGTAGCTCATGGCTACTTTTGAAACAATCCCCTCTTTCAAATATTCAATATCTATTTATTAAGAAAAATTGAAAATGGAACTGCCATTTGGGTAGTGAACTTTTACAGACAGACTGATATATTTATAGCCGATTGAATAGCATTCCTTAAAATGCCACAGGAAATAAGAATTGTTTCATATGGAAGTGTTTTGGAAGAAAAACCTATTATTACTATATTCTTCAAGTATGGTGAGTAACACTGAATAATTTATTGTATTAGAATGACACTGCCTTTCTGAATACTGAACATAATGCATGTCAGTCACCATGGCATTTTATAATCAGACATGTTTATTTCTTAAAAGGAATCAATACAAAGCATGTTTTATTATGAAAACCGGTTATAAATAGTAGACATACAAGAACAAAACATATTTTTATATTTTTCATGGATCTAGTTTTATATTCCCCCAAATCAAGATTTAAGCAAACAGCAATACTGCACATTGGTTATTTTATATGAATATAGGTTTATACAATTTAATTATGTTAACTCCTTTTAAACAAATAATAAACATGGTCAACTTCAAAACTTAGACATAGAAATAACTCCTGACTTTATTATAAAATTGTGATTAAATAATTAAACTCATGGCTACAGGAAGAAAAAATCTAATCAATTGCATTCGGTTTGCCAGTATTTTATTGAAGATTTTTGCATCAATGTTCATCATGGATATTGGCCTGAAATTTTCTTTTTAAGTTGAGTCTCTGTTTGCCTCTGTGTAATATGGCAAAGAGGTACATGATACTGTCTATATGATGTCTGTGAAAATTCATAAAATTCGGGGCAAAATTAATAGGTCTATGGGGTCCTGATGTTGCTACGCTCTGATGGGATGATGGATACAGCCAACCACCACCATGGTACGTATATACCTATGTAACAAATCTTCATGATCTGCACGTGTACCCAGAACTTAAAGTATAGAAAATAAATAAATAAAAGAATCTGTAGAGCCCCTGAGAGCATATTTTCAGAAGTGGGCTGAGCTGCTTACTCCTATGTTACACCAAAATGAGGAAGGTTTCTAAAACTATGCAGAATCTTTTGTGTTAAAGGTTAATTCCCTGTCACCTCACAATGCTAAGGGATAGAATTTGAAGCTTTTGTGTATAGCATAACTGAGCACCAAGACACCAGTCATGGGAAACAGGCAGGCTGAGGGTTGTGGGACCATCTTTATTTCCTCAGCAGATGTTGAAGTGTATTGGGGGATGAATTACAGTCTCCTTCCCCTTCTCTTCTCTCACAGGAAGGCTAGATCTGAAAAACAACATTTGAGATTATTTCTTTATATCCCTCCACACTACGGAGGTGGAGTTGGACGCTTTATGAAAGAACATATCCCAGTTATACTTAGTATAGAAACTTCATATTTAAATAAGCCACATTCTTAAATGAAGGCTTTTAACAAATCAGTGTTTTAGTTTGTGTCACTTACTTCCCAGGATACTATCACCTCTCAGTGGTGTCAGGCCATAAAAAGTCATATCTGTTAATCCAGAAATACTTCTAATCATTCTTCTAGGTGGTCAAATTCAAATCCCCTCCTGAGATGAAAGAGTTAAATCACCAAATACTACTACCACAATCGCAGTTCAGCGTGGGGGTCTGGGGTGGAAACAGATATATTTATGCCGTTAATCCAGAATACTAAATTTGCTTATTCTAACTCATTTACTGAAAAAGGGAAATACTTACAATGGTTCACAATCCACCTCCCTCTTCTGAAACATACACACACAATGAAAACCCAAAATGGAAGGGCCTAATAAAAACATCTTTATAAGACTAAGAAATAACATTATCAAGATATCTTCAAAGTAATTTGCTCTCGTCTAAAATACTTGGAATTATTTTTCCTATATGTTTATTAAAAGAGAAATAAAGAAGATAATTCGATTTAGAAGATTACGATTTGCTCCTGGATTATAAACTGCAAATTATTCTTAATCTTTCTTACTAAAACCAAGGAAAATACACACATATATTCACACACACATGCACACACACACACACACACACACATTTATGTGTTTTATAGTGGGTTATTCCTATGGTACTAAACGTACATGTGGGCTATTCATTATTTTTATGTTATTATATGTATTTTCATAAGGGTTAGAAAGGTACTTTTAAACAGGGAATTTTTAAGTTATTTTATATACAGAATCATTTAAAAAGTTAATCAATGTAATACTATGTATTAGTCAATATGTAATTGTTGACATAAAATATCTCAATAATGCATTCTTATTTTACTCTCAAGGAAGGTGTGATGGTTAATATTGAGTGTCAGTTTGATTGGATTGAAGGATGCAAAGTATTCTTCCTGGGTGTGTCTGTGAGAGTGTTTCCAAGAAGGTTACCATTGGAGTCAGTACACTGGAGAGGCAGACCCACTCTCAATCTGGTTGGGCACCATGCAGTGTGACTAGAATAAAGCAGGTAAGAAAATATGGAAGAACAGACTTACTGAGTCTTCTGTCCATCTTTCTCCCCTGATGGATGCTTTCTTCCTTCCAATATCATACGCCAAGTTCTTCAGCCTTTGGACTCTTGGCCTTACACCAGTGATTTGCAAGAGTCTCTCAAGCCTTTGGCCACAGACTGAAGGCTGCACTGTTGACTTTCCTAGTTTGAGGTTTTGAGACTCAGACTAATCCACTGTGGGACTTTACCTTGTGATCCTGTGAGTCAATTCTCCTTAACAAACTCCCTTTAATATATGCATATATTCTATTAGTTCTCTCCGTCTAGAGAACCCTGACTAATATAGAAGGCAACAGAAATTAAGATTAAAGTTTCAATGAATTATGTCGGGGGTAGAAACTCATGAATGAGAAAAGCTTTGAGGTTAATTGCTTTACTTACAAAGTTAGAAAATATTTTTAATGCAACTTTTAGGCACTCCTTAAATAAAAATGTATAATATTATGAAAAAAATCTGTATAAAGGTGGACTTTTATTTAAAATTAGAAAAGGAGTCATGATAATTGTTTTTTCTTTGTGAAAGATATAACCATATGCAATGGTTATGGAAATATCTTTCCAATATGGAAAGATATTTCCATATGATACATGGAAAGATTTTATGTGAGAGTAGCACATTGAAGCTAAAACATTTGGCAGTCGATCTCTACCTGTCAGCTGACAAAGTAACAGAGACTTCAGGCCTTCAACCACAAAAAACTGCATTCTTTCAACACCCTGAATGACCAAGAAAAATGTATTCTCCCCTAGAGTCTCCAGAATAGAATACAGCCCTAACTAAACCTTAATTTCAACTTGTTGAGACTCCTGTGGGACTTCTGACTTACAGCATTATAAGAGAATAATTTGTCTTGTTTTAACTTGATAAGTTTGTAGTAATTTGTTATGACAGCGCATTAGTCCATTTTGTGCTGCTATAACAGAATACCTGAGACTGCATAATTTATAATGAACTTATTTCTCCGATTTTAGAAGCTCGGAAGTCCAAAAGCAAGGCACCAGCTTCTTATGTCTAATGAGGGCCTTCTTGCTGTGTCCTCATATGGCAGAAGATCAGAAAAGGAATCTGGCTGAATGCTGAGTGAAGCCATTTTCATAAGGTTCTGACTCTCATTAAGAAGGAAGGTACCATCATAGCCAAATCCCCTCTGAAAGGCCCTACCTCTTAATACTCATACACTGGCAATGTCTGAATATTCAAGAAGACACATTCAAACTATGGCAGGCAGCAAGAGAAAACTATTTAAATGCCTGGGAAATAATAGGATATGACAGACGGAAATTTAATTGGAATTTGGTCAATATACTTTTAGTAGTATTAGTTAAACCCCATAAACCCATGAGTGTTATTCAATATCCATAAAAACTTTGCATCAGAATTTGATATTTTTTAAAACAGAGTATTTATAGAATACATTATATTGTTTATCTGAGGACTGACAAACCATTTTCTTCTCTGTAGTATTAATTAAATTTTTGACAGAAATTATATTTTTTGTCATGGTCTTCAGAATGAAAATCTTGTTTTAAATTATCTTGTATAAAACAGCCTTAATCAATGGCATGAGATCTCAGAATGTATTTTGTTTGAAAAGACTTGGGTGTATCATGCCAATCATTTGCTCAAGTCTCTATATCAGCATAGAATACTAGGAATCTTGTCTTTAAAAACTAAAAAGGAGTTCTATCCTTAACTAGTAGTCTTATCCTTAAAAATTAAAAAAAAAGACTAATAAAGTAAAACAGAAGTAAAATGTTAAATTTTACTCATTGCTTGGAAAAAGAATGACAGAAAGGAAGGCAAGTCGCTGTCACATTTTGAGCCTTAAATTATTTTGGCCTCTTTAGGAGATCTATTACAAATGCCATCAAATTTGTCACAATACATTCAAGTATAAATTTTACAAATAAAACTGAAAATTAGAATGTTTAATTAACTTTCTAAGGTCAGACCCCTAATCGTTAATGTCAGTGAATCAGTGAATGCAGTCCAGTTTTGTCTCACTGAGAACTCATGCCCAGTCCCTCTACTAAGGTTATAAATTTTGGAGAAAAATGTATAGAAAATTGAATAAAATATTAATGCAAGAATTTGTCAATTGCTACAGAAATAGGGACAAACAATTCAGGACAATTGAACTACATATTTATTACCAAAATTTAATTTTCTAGTGATAACTTCTATTGTTTTCTTCCATTTATCCAAGGCTCTTAGTACAGAAGGGTTATGGTTTAATCTCTCTCCTTAGCAGTTTACCCACAGGGCTGGAGGGGTTAACGGGCAGTGAAATGGTCCAAAGGCAGACATTAGGAGGCAAATGAAAAAGAGGGAAGGACAAAATATAAGTTCATTAAACATTCAAAATACAAAAATTTTCAACTTTTCAACATTATCTGTATCTTGTGGTCTGAGCTTTGAAAAGAGGGAGAGAGAGAGAGAGAGAGAGAGAGAGAATCTTAAATCATATCTTACATTCCAAAATCTAAAGTGTTCTCCTTCCTTCCTATCATGAACTTGGCACTTTCACCCTTTTTAAATACTGCTGTTTATTCTTCCAATCTCTCTCCAGCCTTGCCTAAATAGTAACAAGTAGTTTTGATCAATGTGAATCTGTCCTTGCTGATAGATATGAGTGTAATGCACATGGACACACAGTTTTATTGCCATCTCAACTTCTCTTTGCAAAGACCAATATAGGAAAAAAAAAAAAAGCTGCTCCACCCTGTGTATTTTTAAAACCTGTTCTTGACTTATAACTTCAGCTAGTATAGTCAGTGCCTTGGACCATTTGTGATGCCTTTCTCTCACAGTGTGCCCCAGTCTATCCTTCTGCTAGATTTCTTAGTGTTCCTAGAGCTTATGCTAATCTACCAAATAACAATATGCTGCAACATGAATGTTATTTAATTGGAAAGAAAATATATAGTTGTCAAAGCAAAGATCTCTCATTTTTTTCATTGAAAAATATTTGGTTAGTTCAATTTACTAGGTAATTTATGTGATCAATTTTACTCTGTTAACATTAGTTTTTTTAATATTCTTTTTCTATAGAGAGCACTACAAAAGGTGCAGTAACAAATCTGTTATATTATAATGACAAGTAATAGGAGACATTGCAGTTGATCGTCATGTGAAAGGATCTGTCATGTGAGAAATTACACTGATGCAAGGACAGCCTGCACATATATTCCCAATCGAGCTACTCCAGAGTTCACAAAACAGAAAGGCTCACAGTGCAAATTAGGATGTATAAGTCACACATTTTATTGAATGAATTTAAAAGATATAGCAAAAAATGCAGAGGGGCAGAGAAAAAATAAGTAGAACAGGTTCACGTGTGGCAGAAGTGCCTTGCTACCTGGATCTTAGTTTTGCCAGCTATGTTCATATGTGATGCCTTTCTCTGACACATCACCTGTCTCTGCTAATGGTAAATTGAGGTGAAAATGGGGCTTATCATCTGGAAAGTGACTGGAGCCAATATATACTTTCTATATGAGTGACATATAGCTGTAAAAAAGTCACCACTGACCAGCTATGTGTACCATGAAGTAGAATGTATTTGGAGCTAGAATTGATATGGCCAGAATAGGAGTCACAAATGGATGAATATTTTCTTATGTTACTCATGGTTGTTTTTTGTTTTGTTTTGTTTTCTTGTTTTTTTGTTCTTTTGTTTTTTTGTTTTTTGAGATGGAGTCTTGCTCTGTCACCCAGGCTGGAGTGCAATGTTGCAATCTCGGCTCACTGCAACCTCTGCCTCCCAGGTTCAAGTGATTATCCTGCCTCAGCCTTCAGAGTACCTGGGATTACAGGTGCCTGCCACCATGCCTGGCTAATTTTTTTTTTTTTTTTTTTTTTTTTTTTTTTTGTATTTTTAGTAGAGATGGGGTTTCACCATCTTGGTCAGGCTGGTCTGGAACTCCTGACCTCATGATCCACCTGCCTCAGCCTCCCAAAGTGCTGGGATTACAGGTGTGAGCCACCACACCCAGCTGACTCATGTTTTCAGTATGTCATTATCATCCTGTGCTCCATGCAGCCTATGTAAGTGTATTACAAACATTTGTCACTTCATTGTCCTTTCATCCCTTTCTATATTCAGCACAAATATGTTTTAATCAAATTATGTGTGTCTAGCACATCCCAAGCTTCTTGCTTCTATAACTTAGTTGTATGTATTATTCTAGCATGTTTACTTTTCTTATTTTTATAGCAGAATAGAATATTTTTAAATAATATTGAAAATATACAATATAAATTTTATTTAAATTTTAAAGATTACTGTGAAGAGCAATAAGAAAAAAGAAAAGAAAGAGGAAGGAAGGAAGGAAAGAAGGAAGGAGGAGCAAGCAAGTCAGGTTTGAGTAGAAAGTGTTGGGAAGGGTAGAGTTACTTTCGATATGCTAGCTGTGATACAGCTAGAGATGTCCAGTTGATCTTTGAGTTAAACTTCAGAAGTCAGGGGAGGAGACAGTATTGATGACAGCAATGTGGGTGTAATTAGCATACATTGGTATTTAAAGTCTTGTGGCTGAATGGCATCACCTGCAGAGTAAATGTAAATAGAAAAGAGAAGAGGGCAATGACTGAGCCTAGGGCACTACATATTTCACATTGGAGAACAAGAATCAGTAAGAAAAATTGAGAAATAGATCCAGTGAGGGAGAAGAAAAGCCAGATTAGTGTGATACCACAGAAATCAAATAGAAATAGTGTTCAAAAAAGTAGGAAGTAAGCAACTGTATTAAATGCAGCTGAAACAATGAGTAAGATTGGGCATTAGAGTGGAACAAGGATTTTGCATTGCAGATACATTGATAAGTTTGACAAGAGCAGCGGAAATGGGTTAATGGTGGTGAAAGCCCTAGTGGAACAGGATCAAGAGAGAGAATATGATGAAAGGAAATGTTAAATATAATGAGCTCCAGGTTTCTCTTCAAAGAATCAGTATGTCAGTATGTTCAGCTCTCTTATTCTTTGTTCTCCATTTTAAAGTTTAACTTCATGGTTCTCTTTGCCCCCTTGCCCCTAGTTTCAGTAAACAACTTTCCCACCAATTCTAATCAGTAATTCACATCTGTTCCCCTGGTCATTTGCTTTGACCTGAATCGCCCCTGGTCACCTGCTCTATCCTGACTCATCCTGGTCACCTGCTCTGACCTGAGTCACCTTTAGTTACCTGTTCCAAAACTGTCCTTCCTGTCAAACTGCTCACCCCACCACTCTGTCTCATACCTTTGCTCCCTTTAAAATAGCCAATTGGAATTAGCTTAGACTGTGTGGTCCAACCCTAGCCAATAGGGGAATTACACAGTAGTAGGGTCTACTCATTTCAGGGATAAGAACCCCTTCCTCTCCCCTGCTCAGGTATGCTCTCACCATTGCTCCATCCATAAGATGCACCCTTCTATAAAAGTAAATTGCCTTGCTAAGGAAATTCTTTGTCTGAGCACTAGTTCTTCTTTTGGGCACCAAGGAAGAAGCATTTGTTTCTAACAGGAAACAAGGGCAGTTAAACAGATGATAAAGTTTCTGAGCATTGTCTTTCTCACTTGGATTTGGAATGAATTAATAAATAAAACAGAGGATAGCTGATAGATAATCAAAGTAGTTTTTTTTAGTGATTCTAAAACTATTGATGTAGGAGTTAAGAAGAAATTATTTAGGCAGAGAGTGAGGGTACCAGAGTCCTCAATAAGGTTTTCCTTTCAATGAAAAGCAGGCTCCAAATCATTTTCTTTTCTAACAAAGAGCAGCCTTCGAAATCGAGCTGCAGGTGAATGTTGGCAGTTGTGCCAATAGGAAAAGGCTACCTCAGATTAGGCATGTTCAAAATGGGAGCTTCATTTTCCCTTCTCTTTTCCAGCTGTGTGTATAGTAAGGAGCAGACAAGATGGTCCTGGCCAAATGAAAAGCTCATTTGCATAATAAGATCAGGTTGAGGTGACCAGCCTTCCCTGCGCACTATGTAGACATTATACCTGGTTCAACTGATCTGTGGGCTGTACGTAAATCAGACACTGCCTTCTAAAGCCTGCCTATAAAATCCAATACACTCACTCATGGGCCTGATTTTCCTTTTGGAAACCCCTCTCTCTCACAAGAGAGACAGCTGTTCTCCTTTTTTTTTTTTTTTTTTTGCCTATTAAACCTCCACTCCTAAACCCACTCCTCGTGTGTGTCTGTGTCCTTAATCTTGATGACAGATGACACAGCCTGGGTATTTACCCCAGACAGTGATGCTGCTTCATAGTGATCATGTGGCTTTATATTTGTTGGCCAGAGGAATTTTCTAAGTGAATTTCATAATCATACACACACTTATATACTCAGTCCTACATTGTTCTAAATGATCTCCTGAAGGACTAGTGAAATGCAAGAATCAAGCAAACTACCCACCCTCAAGTAAAGGAAAAGGGTAATATATGTCCCAAATTAGATAAATCAGAACATTTTTCCAGAGGTGGATTAAAAGAGACAGATAAAATCTAGAAACTACACTGGAAAAGCTCCTTTCAGAGAAAGGAAACATCAGGAATAAGAAACAATCATTTTCCACTAACAATATATAACACTTTGGGGAGGATTTTTTTTTTTAATAAAAATGAGCAAAAGTGGCTTGCTAGGTAAGAAGTAGAGATGAGCTGAAGGTAATATTTTTAAGATACGAAATATAATAGCCAGATTTTATGATGTTTTATTTTTCATCTTAGTGCTTACAACTTTGTATCTTGTAGCAGATACATTTGTTTCTTAAGTAGCTGTCTCCTCCACAAGAATTTTAGTTCTGTGAGGTTAAGGATTTTGTTCTATCTTTTGTGTAAGCATGAAACCTATAAGTATGGTTGGCATATATTCAATAAATATTTATTGAATGTCTTAATGATTTATTGAGTTTACTATTATACATCAATAATTTAATTTATTTTGCAAGCATAGCACAATGTAATCTGCACCTGATATAAACTCAGAAGACATGGACTTTATTTACAGCTCTAACATTTATGTTGTCTTGGGCAAATATTCTAAATCTGTTTGAGTTTTAGTCTTTTTGATCTTCAGAAAAAGAAGGGCAAAAATAATTTTTCAGCCTCAGATGTGTATTTTCAAAGCAATTTATATAATAAATGTGAAAACTCTTTGCAATGATAGTGCAATATTGTTCCATCCCTCTGAATGTATGCCTAAAACTTTTAATGCATCTTTAAATTCAAAGGTGTTATGTCGATGCTACTCATTTTTAATAAATCAGGTTTGCACTAAAGTTAATAATTATTTGTGAATAACTGGTTGAGGTATAGTGGAATTAAATGAGAAAACCTATTTCTCAACAAAAAGACAGTCAGGTCTTACATGTTTTCCAAATTATCCCATTTTTAGAATTAGTAATTCTTAATAATGCTTTTTGCAATTTCAAGATGTTATAAAGTGGAAGAGTTGGTACCTTCCCATCTCAAAATTTGAGTAACTATTCAAAGAAAAAAGAATCTGATGGTGATGTCTGAGCAGAGAAAACAAAAGGATTCATCATCACAAAATAGTGCAATATTCTCTGAAAAGCATGGCAGGACAGGGGTAATTAGAACTTCTAACTTCTCAGGTTTTTGCCATTGGATTATACTTTTATTGTTATTACTGTTAGTAAGTCACACTGAATACAAGTGTAATTCTAACTCTATTACTTTATAAAGTAATAGGTAAACAGTCTATACGCATAGCCTTACCTTTTATTAACTTTCTGCATACAAATCTTGTCAAGACACCAGAAATCAAATTTATTAAGCATTCTGTAGCTTCCTATTTTTACCACTATCACTTTATCATCACCTCTGACCACAAATTGGTTTGTATCAGAGAGGGTTAAGATAATGAGTCTAGATTACAGCAGTCTGTTTCTTTGAATTAAAATTGTTGATAAGGCAATCATAATCACTATTGTCTTACAAGAAAATCATAACATAGGCATACAGAGGGCAAAGCAAATAGAACAATTTTCTTTATATTGTACAGCCTATAGTAAGCAAAAAATAAAAAACAATAATGAAAAAATTGGTAGTGAAACAACGCATTTCTAAAATGTGAGAGGTTAGCATGTTTTCTTGCTAAAATAGCTCAACAGCATATCTCTTAGAAGGAAATGTATAGTGTCACAGCAAGAGACACTATACATTAGCTATTTTGGTCAAAGTAGCTAATGAATCATGAATACAGGCAAAGAGAAAACTAAACCATCAGCTGATCTCCACTGCTGTATTTTCTCAGAGGCTGTTCAAACATTCTTTATAAGAGCACAAAATGAAACAGTTCCCAGGAAGCATGAGAAAAGTTTCTGAGATATATAATGATCCTTCTCTTTAAAGAAGTGATGAAGAAGGGGAATTTTGATTTTGATTTTTACCCTTTTACTATAGATTTTTTTTTCTGTCCTCCAGTCACTCCTTTTTAGTGTTCATCTTGAGGAAACATGAACCCAGGGCCTGCTACCCCCAGTGATTGTGCATTGTCATTTGATCGCTCATTGATGAGAGAAGTGTCTGAGTGCAGTCACCACGATCACATCCCAGCACTTAAAAGGAAGCAAACTGTATCACTGACTAAGTATCTTAATCTTCATATGCCCTTCTGAATCCGTAAAAATTGGTTAATAAGAGTAGTCTCAATGTAGAAATACTAAATGGCCTTAAATTAAATCATACCTACTAAGCATATAGAGCAGTACCCACAAAATTGTGCTCTATGCAACAGTATACATAAAAAATATTATTATGTTTATGGTGATTCAGAAAGTTTTTGAAGCCCCTTTTAAAATTCAGATCTTACCTTTTAGATACTTGGCCTGGAATTATATTTGTATTGCATCTCTTCCTTCAGATAGTATAATAAAGAGAAACATATATTGATGGCAAAAATAAAAGTTTCTAAAATAAGCAAAATAAGTAAGAGGATGAAAAATGTTGAATTATATAGCCTTTCATAAAAGTCAAAACTAGTTAGCATTATCATCCAATAAATCTTGCCTATACTGAGTTTGATCACAGCTTATGATAGTGGAGATTGTCTTTGAGATAAATTGCTTTTTGTTTTTGTCTATCAGGAAAAGCAAACAACTTAATTTTAGTTATAAATGAGAGTCCTTGTAGTCAGGTTATAAATTCACTTTGTGAAAAAGATGAAAAGTCAAAGACTCCAGAGACACTGAAAGGCATGACCACATTTTATTTGTAAAGGGCACAGATGCTCCATGGGGGGAAAACAATCTACTCATAGGTCTCTCAATTTCACCACTCCAGAGTGGATATATAAGAGTGTTTCTTCAAAATGGGCAATAAAATACATCATTCATGGTATTCTGCTTACATCTTTTCTACCGGTTACCTACTACACCTGGTCCAGTCCTAAATCCTGACCATGTTCCCCAAATATATAAATCAAGGATTTGTGAGTGAGGTTGAGTAGAAAATGACTGACCCTGTTTCCTTATAATATGGTTTGGATCTGTGTCCTAGTGCAAATCTCATGTCAAATTGTAATCCCCACTTTTGGGGACTGGTAGGATGGAATTGGATTATGGAGGTGTTTCTCATGTACGGTTTAGCACCCGTTCCCTTGGTGCTGTTCTTGTGACAGTGAGTTCTCAGGAGATCTGGTTGTTGAAGTGTGTAGCACCTACCCCTTTGCGCTCTCTCTCTCTCTCTCTCTCTCTCTCTCTCTCTCTCTTGCTCCTGTTCCTGCCATGTGAGACCCCTGACTCCCTCTTTGCCTTCTGCCATGACTGGAAGCTTCCTAAGGCCTCCTCACCATTAATTGACTGTGAGTCAATTAAACCGCTTTTCTTTATAAATTACCCAGTCTCAGGTATTTCTTTATAGGAAAGAACAGACTAATATATATTCCATGCTCATAATGTAGGTTCAGAGATAATTAGACTTTCTCAAGTATCTGATGTGACTTAGGAGGCCCACCATGTGGGCTTAGCTTGTCCAGAGATTACTGTATTGGTGAGAAATAATGGCTCTAATGAAGGTTGCACATTATTGCTGCTTGAGTGCTCAAGATCAATAATATCTACAGTCATCTGGTTAAATAATGGCATTAATAGATCACATTCTTAGGGATACTACATGGCAATTTAGATAGAGTTTGAACATTCATAGGCATTCTACGTCTCTCTGACAGCTAAACACTGCTGGTTGTGAGCAATGACCAACAACATTGTTCACAATATTATGCATCGGAATATTAGACATCGGGTTAACTAAGATGTTTGGAAAAACTTAAGGTCCTAAACCAATTAGATAAAATGCAACATCACTTATATTCAAAATTGATTACATTTAGTTTTGGTGCGTGTGAAAGGCAAAATTCTAAAATAGCCCTAAATCACTACCATCTGGTCCTTTTGAATAAGGATATGACTAAATATGATTAGGTCATGTCACATTATTTATTCCAATGATTAGGTTATGTTACATTATCAAGATGTAGTTTTGCAGATATAGTTAATATCCCAAATCAGCTGACTTTGAGTTCATTGATAGGATGATTATCCTGGACTTCTCTTAATTAGGTAAACCCGTAAAAGGGACTCAGATCTTCCTAAGGGGAGCCTAATCAAGTAGCTTGAACAAAGGATAAAAAGAAATGCTCACATGTCTCAAAACATATCCAAGATAAAACTTGTTCTCAGCACCTCCACTGCCATCACCCAGTTCAAGTTATCATCACCTCTGGCCTAAATTACCACAACAGTGTTCCAACTGGACATCTAGAAGAACTTCTCCTTCTTGTAGTGTATTTTAACAAAGTGGTTAACTTGATCTTATTAAAATAGAAGGTATATTATATTAATCCTGTACTCAAAATCCTTCAATAGCTTCTGATCTCTCTCAAAGAAAGCTAAAGATTATAACACCCTGAATATCTAACTTCATCTCCTAGCTGGTAGTCTCCAACTCACTCACTGGAGTACTCCTGTGTATATCTCTGGCACCTTTTTCTGTATTATTTTCAACCAGAGAACTTTTCAGCATTTAAAATACCAAAAACATTATTATTATTATTATTATTTGTAATTTCTGTCTCCTTGACTTGCTACACCCATGACCCACTGAAAAGCAAACACCATGAAACCAATGAAGTTAGTCTGTTTTGTTCACTAATAAACTTAAGTGCCAAGAACAGTGTGGGTGACAGAGTTGGCATTTGCTCAATATTTGTTGGGTAAAGAGATTAAGACATTCATTTCCCAGGAAATATTCCAATAAAAAGGAGACGGGATAGTACATTTTGAAATAAGCATATTTTATCTGCTTAGTTTCTTACATGAATATTTTTCATATACAAATTGTCCATCTTTTCCTCTAAATGTTTAGGATGGCATGTTTGAGTCCCCAGTATAATAGTGAAGAGATGTCTCAGAAAGATTAAAAAGAGATGAATAGTTCCCCTGCAGTTATTTTGATGTGACTTTGTTCTCTACTTCTGTACTCATTGAAGGGGCTCATAAGCTAATTTCGGAATATATTTCTGATCTGGATTTGAGGCAGTAGCTGACCCTCTCATTCCCACTAATGTGCTAATCATTTGAGGAAGGAATGTATCTCATGATCATAGTGAACAATAACAAGGATCTAGGGGCTATCTTGAGTGATCATTTCCCTCATTTCTGCATTATACCTAGAAATGAACTAAAAAGAGAAACCAATATAATTACAACAATTAAGGACTACATATGCAACGTGTCCATTTACATTCAGGTTGCCACCTTCCTATTTTTAGTGTTATGCCTGTGGCAGACCATAAACAATTGTTGAGCAATACCAAAGAAAGAGTAGAGCTGGACAGAGGCTGAGAATAGGCCAAGGCAAGCAAAATGCTGCTATGTGCAGAGTCTCCATTGTAGTAAATATATTTTATGTTTTTTAAAATAATAGATTCAGGGAGAAACATGAGCAAGATATTAGAATAGGAGGTCCTAGTTTGGGCCTCCTCAGAGACACCAATTTAACAATCGTTCATGGATAAAAATACCTTAGTAGGGACTTCAGAATCCAGTTGAGATGTTTCAGGATACCAGTAGAGCACAAGATGTGAGAAGAGTCACTTTGAAAAGGGAAAAAAGAACTCTTTCACTTTACCCATGTCTCCGCTTCCCTAAGCAAGCACTAATCAGTGCTGAGACAGGCCTCTTTGGCCTGAGATTTTGCCTACAGGAGAAAGAAAGAGTGAAGTGAACATCCAACTTTGCCAGCCTTTTGGGACATTGCCCAAGAGGTCCATTTCTTCTTGCCTTACCAAGAACAATGAGGAAACTGGCATGGCTGGGTCACCTGGGGGCAATGGGATTTGTGGGAGCTCACAATACCTGGTGCCTGGCTTTCAACAACCTGTCTGCTAATCCTATCAACCAGTCAGCCTGATCAAGAACTGTCAGCCAAGCAGCCAAACTGTGGACCTCAACACCTGTCCCATGCAAACTTTACTGTCAGCATCCATAACTGGAACTCCATGCAGCCCCATAGTCAGTGCCCTATGCTCACCAGCAGCGAATCTTTTCTGGGCACCCACAACCTGTGAATGCATGCCCCCACAGACAGTATGCATGTTACCACAAAGACAGCGTATCTATCTCAGCAGCCATTGTAGACATCAGCAACTGGCTCGACTGCAGGACTGGGAGAAGGTGTACAACACTGAGACTGCACCTTCAAGAGGGAGAAGGAAAGGTGGAGATTGCACCAATCATCCCTATACCTCAATGCACTGTCCTAGGCAAAAGGGGAGAGCAATTCTCAGCACAAGGTACAGATCTGTGGGATAGGTAGAAAGCACTCAATCCCAAGATGTCTCCTTTAGGAGGGAGAGAGAAAAGAGGAGCTTGAACCCAACACCATTTCAGTGAAATACACTAGAGAAAATGTCATTCACCTGGAGATGTGGGAAGTTTGGCTTTACCTTACAGGAAGGTTTCTTCCAGACGCTCCTAGGAGGAAATTCTGGGCCTATTTTTAATAGGCCTATGTTAGAGTTACCATACTATCTTGTCCATTCACGCTGCTATAACAAAGTACCTTAGACTAGGTAATTTATAAATAATAGAAGGCTATTTCTCACACTTTTGGAGGCTGAGAAGTCCCAGATTAAGGTGCCAGCAGATTTGGTGTCTGGTGAGGGCTCGTTTCTGTTTCATAGATGGTGCCTCTTACTGCATCCTCCTTTTGCAGATGGAGAAAAAGGCCAAAAGGGTAGAATTCATTCCCTCCAGCTCTTTGGTAAGGGCACTTACCCCACCCATGAGGGTGGAGCCTTCAAAGCCTAGTCACCTCCTAAAGACCTCACCTCTTATTGCCATCATCTTGAAGTTCAGGTTCCAACATATGAATTTTGGAGGGATGCATTCATTCAAACTGTAGTAAAGACATGGATTTTGGAGCTTGAATCAGAGTTTTACTGAATAAAGTGCTTAATTACATATTCAGTGAAAATAATTCAGTTGTTTAAAACTGATTATAAAACAGGAAGTCTTGTGTGTAAATCACATTTAGTGTTGATTTTGTATTATTTCACACACCTACATATACAATACACTACATGTGTTCTGGTTTAAATGAAACATTTTTACAAATATGCCTAATGGAATCTAAGCAAATCTAGAAACTGAATGCAAGAATTTATTCTAAATGTAGTTTCTAACACCTAGAAAATGGTCTATAGAAATTGAAACTATTTTTCATGACTTTTCAAAAATACATTATGATGAAAATGGAAAACAAACTAATCACAAAATTTTCTATCTTTTTTCTCACTTTGGGACATACCACTTATAAACTTCTAATTATCTGAACTAGAAAAGATGAAAACTAGTTTTAAAATTTGCAGCATCTTCCTTTCATGCTCTCTAATATTTTTTGACATTACACCTTTATAGAAACTCTTTCACAAATTTCAAAGCAGTATAATTATTCCTGTGGCAGAAGGGATACTACACTGAAATGCGGCATTCTGCTTATAATTCCCTTATAAAACGTAGATGAAATTAACATGAAACTAAAACACTACCATTTTGCGTACTTTTTTTTTTTCTGTTGTTAACTGAGACATAGAGTAAACTAAAACACCTTCAAAGTAGTGGTAACTAAAAACACACACATAATCACACTTCCCGATCTCAGAATGTTAGACTGCTGGAATTTAAAAACAACCTTTTTGACACTTTTGATTGAGTAATCTGAGTGCTTATTGAGTACTTAGAAAAGATTAATGAAAAGCCAGCATGTGAACATCTGAACTAACCTTTCACTAATTAGTTTTCCTGATCTCCATGACATTCCCAAAGAGAATAAAAGCAAAGGCATATCATGACAAATACCTTCTTTTTCTTTAGGTAAAAGTTGAATTACATATTTTACTTTGAACTTTTTTAGACTTTCATAAAATTCATCATCATAAAGAACAATTTTCAATTATTCAATATCATCATAAGTCATGCTTACTAGGCCTAAAATAGGCAAAGTCCTATGTATATTTCAAAAACTATACTAAAAATTCTAAGTTATAGTGACTTTCATTACAAAGTAAACAAAAGTATCATCTAAGAGTTTGACAGTTTGAGTGATACATTTACCCAGAAATATCTATGACTTTTATTTATCACCATTATGGGTTAAAGTATTGCTTTTTAAAGGTTATGTTTTTAGACCACTAATAATTTTTGTGCTTTTCCCCTGCAGTTGATTCAAGTATACATTCCATTTTGTAGTCATTATATATGCACATGTATGCTTGTAGGTATGTATCTTTTATATTGTACATACAAATATACATAAATATGAGAAGTATATAAATAATATATAAAGTCTATCCAAAAGTACAAAACTTAAGTAGAAATCAAGTAAAACCAAGTAAGATAATTTTCAGCCTTTTAAGAGTGATTTCTTGCTTCATTTTCTAACTTTCTATTAGCTCCTTGGTGTGAATCCAAAATTATACACATATCTATCGTAGTCTAAGAGAACTACCTAAATTACATCCAATTTTTTCAAGATACTATCATTTTCTTAAAAATTTTATATACCTGCTACTTTTCATGTCTTCACTCATTCTCAATCTTAGGTATCTATTTTACATATCAATCTTAACATATTTTTCACTCATTCTTAATCTTACATATCACAGCTTTATCATGATTGATTACTCTCTTCTTCTAAATAAAATCTTAGTCTTTAAGGTCAGAGGGTTTGGTCACCCATAATTGGACTCCAAGTTGAGTGACTTGTATCCAATACTAAAAAGACTTTATGCATCTATCCTGAGCCACATAGATATTCAAAATTGAACATAATATGATTCTTCTAACTATGTCTTTATACTCCACATTGAACTGTTATAAATTCTGTATTTTCAGTCTCTTTTATTGGATTACAATTTTCACCAGGTATTTGGTAGTAAATATCTAGCTTCTGAAAATTACTACAAATTCAAGATTCTTCTGAATTCTTGACAATTACTATAGTTAATGTAGTTACTCATTTTTCCTAAATACTCCTGCACTCTGTAGGCATTCTTTCCTTTAATACCCAAATAAAATTACTAGTGTCCCCATTCCAGAGCCTTCCTCCACTTAATATTTCTCTTTAAATGCAGCATTGAGTTATTGGTAGAATGATGAGTGTTTACAAACATTGTCCTTGTCAACCAATAATTCAAATTTCTGATAAATTCTTGTTATCTCCTAATATCTGCTTAATTCAATACTTGCCTTTGTGGTTTCACTTACCCAGTTGAAAAAATGTAAGTTTTTGGAAGGCAAAATAATTTTACTTAATGTTTGTAGGTAATGAAGGATGACTAAAGCTCAGAATCAGTATGAAACTTAAAAGTCAACATTAGGCATCAGGGAATATACATTCCTGAACTATTTACTCCACAGACAAATTTTAATCGGTAGTATCCAAATTACCAGATTTTCTTCCGCTATGAATATTCTCTTTTAACATGTGGAAAAACTCCAGAAATTCTGTTTGAGAGAACATTTTTTTTTCTTTTTTCCTCATCCTAGTTTCAAAAGTGCTATTAATGAATCTTCTAGAACAATGTTCTCCTTAAGTGTAACTCAGCTGGCCATGTAGCAGAAACTTTAACCAGTATTCAAACTAAGGCATGAAGTTGTTTTACTCCTTACATTTGACCCCCCTTGTTAATCTAAAGTCAAGCCATTAAAAGTTCAAGTCTTTATAACTCTAGCATCAAATCAGTTTGACTAGGACTCTGTCTAAGTCATGCATTGCGTTTTGGAAGTTTAAACTCTGTATGACCAAAATGTTTCTGGTCTTATTTATTTAAGATGATTTTTAACCAACTGATCCTGATTCAAAAGAAGAAAAATGCAATTCTCTACTTCTCTGTTTTCATTTTATGCATTGAAAGGAATATTAACCGATACTCCTGAGAGGCAGAATTTGGACTAGCTTGAGAATTTAAAACTCTGGGGCAAGGGCCCAGTCTTGGAGGAATCCCCACACTTACCTGAATTTTACCTCCAGGTTTTCCATCAGGTTCTCACTTTGAAGATGATAGGAGAAATCCCTCAAGCTTCTGAATTGAGGTAGAGAACAAAATGCCAACGCCAAATGTAAACTACTTTACTGAAATTTTATTGGACTGGAAAAGACAATAGCTCAACTCTGACTACTCTAGCCTCGTCTTTCACTAATAGGGAAAAAAGAATGAGACACATTTCTAAAAGTCACATCCCAGGTATGCTATTTCACCATGACATACAACAAAATGGAAACTTAATCATCTATACAGTTATATCAATAATCATTTTAAATATGAAAATCTAAATACTCTAATTAAAAAATAGAAAATAAGAAAGTAGAATTTAAAAATCAACAAAAATAAAAACAAAAAGATTCAATAGTATCTTGTCTCCAAGAAACTCACTTTAAATATAAAAACACAGGTAGATTAAAAGTAAAAGGATAGGTAAAGGCATATCATATTAACACTAATAAAAAGAAAACTGGAGGAGCCATATTGATGGCAGCCAAAGCAGATTTCAGAGATAGAAAATATTATCAGTAACAAAAGGCAAAATGTCCAAGAAGACATACAAATTCTTAATGTAAATGTTAAAAAAAGTCAAAATATGTGTAGTCAAAAGTAGTAGAACTGTAAGTGGATGGGCATATTTACCATTAGAGTTGAAGACTTCTAATGTCTTCAATTAGTAGTTGACAGATCCAGAAAGCAGAAAACCATAAAAATACAGTTATAATGAAGATTGTCATAAATCAACTGGGTCTGTCCTTAGAATATTTCATCCTGTATCAAGCAAATAAACTCTTCTCAAGCTAACAAGGTACATTGAGCAAGACAGGTCACATTCTGGGAAATATCAAATTTAAACTAACAGAAAACATACAAAGTATGCTCTCATATTATAATGAAATTAATTATAAATCAATAATTAAAAGATATCTAAAATATTCCAAAATATTTTTATTAGCTTACAGAGAGACACTTCTAAATAACACCTAAGTCAAATAGGAGTGTCAGAAAAAGTTGAAAAAAAATTTCAAAGTAAATACAAATGAAAATACAAATAATCAAAATTTGTGGGTTTTAGCAACAGCAATATTTACAGGAAAATTTGTAGCACTGAATGTATAGATTAGGCAAATATCTAAAATAAATAAGTTTACACCTTACGAAGTGGGATAAAGAAGATAAACTTAAATTCAATATAAAGAAAAGAAAAGAAATAATGGTTAGAATAAAAAATAATAAAATTTACAACATAAAATCAATAGAAAAATTAATAAAACCAAAAGTTTATTCTTTCAAAAGATCAATAATATTAATAAACTTCTAGCCATGATAACTAAAAAGAAAAAAAGGACTTGCAAGTTACTGATATCAAAATTAAAAATTTATCATCGATACAGATGACATGGACATTGAAAAGATAACAAAGAAATAGTATCTGGAGCTCTATGTTCTCAAATTCAATAAATTAGTTAAAATGGCCCAACGTATTGAAAGACACAATCTACCAAAAGTCATTCAAAGAGAAATAAATTATTTAATTTGGTCTATATGTATAAAACAAATTGAATTGACAACTAATAGTCTTCCAAAACAGAAAACACCAAGCCCAGATGAGTTCACTGGTGAATCCTACCAAGCATGTAAGAAAGTAATGATGCCAATTCTCTACAATGCCTTCCAGACAATAGGGAAAAAAAAAGGAAAACTCAGTTCTATGAAGACAGCATTAACCTAGTACTTAAAACAGACAAAAGGCTAGAACAAAAGGAAAAATACAGACCAACAAAAATCTCTCACAAATGTAGATGCAAAAATTCTCACCAAGATACTAGTAAATCAGATACAGTGATGTATAAAAATATGTATACACCAGGATTAAGTGGGATTTATTAGAGATATGCAAGGAAGTTTCAACATTTATAAATCAATTAATGGGATCCATCATATCACCAGACTCAAAAAGAAAAATCATATTATTAGATAAACAAATGCAGGAAATGTATTTGGCAAAATTCAGCATCCATTTATCATCATAACTCTCACCAAACTAGAAATATAGGAAGGCTTCCTAAACCTGATTTAAAAATATTTATTAACAACCTTCAGCTAACAACACATTTAATGGTAGAAAAACCAGGTTCTTTCTAAAATTGGCAATAATGTCTGCTCTAATTACTCTTATTGAGTATCCCACTAGCTAATATAATGACAATAAAAAGAAATAAAAAGTTTATAAATTGAAAGGAAGAAATAAAACTCTCTTTGTTCAGAGATGACATAATTACTCATGCAGAAAAGCCCAAAAAATAAACAAAAAAATTATTGAACTATGTGAATATGGCATGTTGCAAGGTGCAATGTTTATATGCAAAATTCAATTGCTTTTTATGTCAGAAATGAACAGTCAGAAATTAAATTTAAAAGCAATAATATTTACATTAAAATTAAAAATAAAATATTTATGCATAAGTATAAGAAAATGTGTACCAGATCTCTGTGAGAAGGACTATAAAACATACACTCATTAAAAGAGTCAAAGAAGATCCAAATAAGTGGAGATATTTCATGTTCATGAAGAGGATCCCATGTTCATATTGAGAAGGACTCAATTTTTTGACAACATTAATTCTTCCCAGATTAATCTATAGATTCATCACAATTCCAGTCAAAATCCCAGCAAGTTATTTTATGGTTATTGTCAACCTGATTATAAAGTTTATATGGAAAGGCAAAAGACTCAGAATAGCAGACACAATATTGAAAAAGAAAAATGTCAGGGGACTGACCTATGACTTCAGGACTTAGTATAAATGTACACTTATAAAGACATATGGTTGGTATTGGTGAATGAATAGACAAATTAATGGAACAGAATGGAGAGCCAGAAATAGAACCACACAAATATAGTAAACTGAGCTTTTAGAGCCGGGCAAATATAATGAAGATAAAGGATATTCATTTCAACTATACAGTTGCTGGAGCAATGGCACATGCACATGAATAAAATGATTCCAGATATAAGTGGAAGCCAAAATCTATAAAATGTTTTTAAGAGCTATGGACCCATGAAATATATTAATTGCTTCTCCACACTGGAGTCACTAAATGATAAAAATACTACCACTTAAACAGTTTTGTGCAAGCCATTTTGATTTTTTTCTTTTTTTTTTTTTTTTTTAGAGTGGAAGAAGTTGAAGACTTGGAACTACAGAACCTACATTCATAGTGAAACATTTTCAAAACTGTCATGATTAGCTTTGTGGATGAGTTTTTTTTTTTTCTGATTGAATAAATTTTCCATGGTAAAAATTAGACTATCTTTTCTCTTTTTATTTTTTTGTAATAACGAGTTGACATAGAACACAGAGTGCTGTTTAAGGTCACATATAAAATTTGAGTCCATTTTGCTAAATCAGTCTAATCAAAGTCTAATCAGCTAAATCAAGATTACTCTGTTTTTAGACTAGGGAATATTACCATCCTGTCCTACTTTATCTTTCAAAGGCAAGAAACATAGTAAAGTGAATATAGTCCCTTTTATCAACAGAGATTACATAATGAAATAAGAAAATATATGACATTGGCAAAAACAACTCCATTACAATGTATTTTTTAATTGAAAAGCTGTAAAACATTTATCTTATATGTGATAGCATAATACTGTACAGACTTTCCTGAAAATAAATGATTGGTATATTACATATATTAATGCTACCTAGCTATAAAGTTTAAAACCTTTTAAATAAAACTACATATTTGTGGTGATGTTGCATCTCATCTATTAATTAATTCAACATTTAATTACTTAATGTGCCAGGAAATTTGTTTGGCCCGGTATAAGAAGATAAATAAAAATTTCTTTGTCATGTGTACTTGGCAATAATAGAGTGGAAACAAAAGAATTAATCATTATTATAGTAATTTGAAGAATATGGAAAATGTTACTAGTTTCCAATTTTGCCTGAATGATAATTGGACTATCACTTACCCTATGAGCATGTTATGAATAAAAAAAGAATATCATTCCACAAAATGTGGAAAGATTGTAAATATCTGGAAGCATAAAAGAGGTTGTGTTCAGTGTGGTTGGATACTAAGTTTAAGAGAACTGAAAGCAATAGATTAACATGAAGGGTTAAATAGAGTCCAGATTAGATGAGTATTTATATATGGCTTCCTACCACTGAACCATTCTAATATGACTCAGGATCCCACTAAATGGACCATAAAATAAGAATATTGGGACTGTGCATATATAGTCTCTGAAAATTCAACATCAAAATGTTTGAAGAAGATTTGAATGTGTTATCCAAGCAGGTAAATACACATAGCAGTATTTTTTATATCAAAATAATAATACATTTCAAAAGAATCATATTTAAATACTGTGAGCAGGGAGGGTGGGAGGAAGTAGAAAAGCAAAAAAGATAACTATTGGCTACTGAGCTTAATATCTGGATGATGAAATAATATGTACCACAAACCCCTGTGACTCGTGTTTATCTATGTAACAAATATTCAATGTACCCCTAAACCTAAAGTAAAAATTAGAAATTAATTTTAAGAAATGTTAGTTTTTTCAAGTAATTTGAACTATACTCGTTTATTTCTAGGAATTATCCCCAAACTTTGTTAAGTCATATTATTCACTACCCTTGAATGTAGTTGTCTACTGCCTTCTTATAAAAATGAAATCCATACTTCAACAATTAGAATATTGACTGTACTGGAGATATTTAGAAGAGGATGCTGCTGTTTTTACACCTAGTTTCAAAATAAGTGAATTAACAAACTGTAGTTACTATAATTTTAGGAAATATAAGATCTTTATCAATTTCTGTATCAAAAGGCAGAAAACAAGTTACAACTTTAATGACTGATTTGTGCATTTAATATTGAAAATAAAATGAACTTTTTTGCCACACTCAAAGCTATAAACTCTATTTAGTGATCCAATATTTCAAAAAACACAAAGGATATCTAAAAACCCAAACAAATATTTTCTTGAACTGTCACAAACATTTTCTCTAGCTTTTAAAAAACTTTATGTTTTGAGATAATTGTAGATTCAAAAAAAGTGATAAGAAAATTGCACAGGGAGGTCCCATGTATCCTTCACCCAGTTTTCTCTAATGATAACATTTGTGCATCTGTAATACGGTATTATACCCCAAAAAAATGACACTTGAACAATTAATATAATCCATTCAAATTTCACAAGTTTTATGTGTACTCATTTGCATATGTTTATGTGCATGTGTATTTAAATCTACATTTTATACCACAGATAAGATGTAAAATTATTCCATCACCAGAAAATTTCCACATGCTATTCTTTATAGCCACATTCACCTAAACCCATCCCTAATAACCCAAAATCACTAATCGAGTCTCCATGTTTATATTGTTATTCCAAAAATGTGATATAACTAGAACTATACAATATGTGACTTTTTTACAGGCAAATTGTATTATTTTAAATCTCCTGTCTAATAATTCTCAAGTTTGTGTCATTTCTGAGTCTGGTTCCAATTCTATTTTTTGTCTCTTCAAACTGTTTGGTTTTAATTTGTTTATTTTAACCTACCTTATAATTTTTTTAACTCCATTCTTTTTAACCATTCTATTATATCAAGTTTACAACAAAAAATATTCAAACCATAGTACACAAGAAATATTGTGTGAAATATTCAGCATTCACAAATTCAGCATTAGGCATGAGAAACAAATTTTGGAATGATCTGACCAGGAATTTAAAACAACTACGAGGAATATGCTGAGGGTTCTAAGGAAACAATGGATAATGTGCAAAAATACATATGTAACGAAGAAAACAGGTAGAAACCCTTTAAGAAAGAGTCGAAAAGAAATGCTAAAAATAAGAAAATACCGTAACAGAAATCAAGAATGCCTTTGATAGGCTCGTCAGGAGACTGGACAGAGTGAAGGACACAATCAGTGAGCCTGAAGAAATGCAGCAGCTACTTCTCATTTTTATTGCCATCATATGGAAATATGATTATTGAGTGTTGAGCTTCTGTCTTGCAACCTTGCTGCACTCACTTATTAGAAGTTTTTGTGCAGGTTCCTTGGGATTCTCTGCATAGATGGTTGTGTCTTCTGAGGTTAGAAACAGCGTTATATAATCTGTTCCATTCAGGATGCCTCTCATTTATATTTCCTGATTGATTTCACGGGTAAGAATCCCACTACACTGCTGAATAAGAGTGGTGATGGGGATATCCTTTTCTTGTTTCTGCTCTTAGGGGAAGGCATTCAGTCTTTCACTATAAAGTTTGATATTTGCTCTAGGTTTTTGATAGATGACCTGTGTCAGGTTACGTTCATTTATATTTCTAGTTTCCTGAGACTTTTCAATGCGATTAAGTTGTACTTTCTCAAATGCTGTTGTCTGTTTCAGTTGAGATAATAATAAATTTATTTAATATGTTGATATGAAATGCATTAATTATTAACTATTGAATTTGCCTTGCAGTCCCTGGGAAAGTACCACTTTTCAGATATTGCTAGGTTTTATTTGCTAGTATTTTGTTGGAGATTTTTACGTGTATGTTTATGAAGCATCGTGGCCTCTAATACTTCTATTTTTTGTGTTTCCTCATTTGTCTGTACTGCCAGCCTGGTAACACCATTGTAATGTGAGCTTGATAAAATGATTTGGGAAACATTCCCTTCTCTTCTATTTTGCCTGAGGGAGTGTGCAAATTAGTGGTACTTTCTTAAATGTTTTTAAAGAAATCTCTGGAACCTATCAGGGTCTGCAGAATTCTTTCTCAGAAGGATTTTTAATTTAAATAATTTTCTTCTTTTTCTGTTTAGCTAAGGTAGCTTTATCTGAGATCTTTGTTTTATATATATATATGCATACACACACACACACACACACACACACACATATGTATATATTATTGCACTTTAGGTTTCAGAATTTTCTGTTGAAATCCTGACATGATATATTGAGTAATAGAAGCTTCTATGTTAACCTGGTTAGGAATTTCGCTGTGTAGCTAACGTTTGTTGTAGCTAAAGGTATCAGAGGCTTCAAATTTCTCAGTGTCCTTGTCTTTGGGTTTCTCTAATAACTCCTCTCTAGATAGAGTCTGCATTTTGCTGCTGTTTTTCTTGTAATCCACTGTTGTTATACTGTAGTCATCTTGGTGTGATCCTAAGGTGTGAAGGTGGGGAAGTGATCTATAATCTAATGATTGAATTTCAGCGTGTTTTTTTTGTTTTTTTTTCCCCATGCAGAAGACAGAAAGACCAGAAGGGGCCGGAATGGGATGCATGCCCTTCCCTCTAGGCAGACTAATGCTCTGGTAAAAGCATTCTCCCTGAAAACTAGGATGCCAGGCTGGAGTGCAGTGGCGCGATCTCTGCTCACTGTAACCTCCGCCTCCCGAGTTCAAGCGATTCTCCTGCCTCACCATCTCCAGTAGCTGGGACCACAGGTGCACGCCATCATGCCCAGCTATTTTTTGTATTTTTAGCAGAGACAGCATTTCGCCATGTTGGCCAGGATGGTCTCTAGCTCTTGACCTCATCATCCACTCGCCTTGGCCTCCTAAAGTTCTGAGATTACAGGCGTGACCCACTGCACCTGGCTGAGACTAGGACATTTTATAGAAAATTCTCCATATGTATTTCACAATGACTACTTCTTCCCTTCCCCCATTCTTGTCCGTTTAATATGAGAATTCCATGGAGTCCCTGAAGATAAACTCATGAAAGTATGGGGGCCTCCTTTAGAAAGTGGCACCAGGAATTTTCTACTCTAACCTCAAGATATCTTTCCCAATACTCATTGCCTTGAGATTTAAAAAAATGTTTGATAATATCTTATTTGTTTTAGCTAGTCAGAATTTGCAAAGTAACAGGCAGTTTATTAACCTATCCTCCCAAATGGATAATGTAGAATCTTTTGGAACTCATTAGGGGTGTTCTTTAAAACTGGCTGTAATGTCAACACAAAAATTATGCCCCCACTGCACTCCAGACTGGTGACAGATTGTTATGATGAACAACTAACATTAGTTTTGCTCTAAGAAAATCAATATTTTTATCAATAGTAGTTTTCTAATTATCATTGTTTTGCATTAACATAAAATGACATTAAAACACTACACTTCACATACATTTTATTGATTTCTAAGTAGTTCAAAAATATGACAATATGTAAGTTGTTTATTTATAGAGATAAATTATTTAAAGCAGTTCAAGGATCACAGTATAATCATTGATTATATTGTATTTGCTTATGTAATTACTTTTTCTTCCTTTCTTTTTCTCTTTTCCAAACATGTCCCCATTTACAGCAATATTTATTGCCTATGTCCCAGTGGCCACGATTTCTTCTAATTAATGGTTATTCATATATTAACATCACATTCTAAGCACATTAAATCAATTATGTACTCCCCTTAATATGATAATTCCATCAGTAACATTGATTGTAGGGGTTGAATAGAATCTCTTAATAGTTATGGGTGTTGAAAAGAATCTCTTCATAATAATAAACACCCAAATAGTTAGTGTTACTATTTGGGACTTGTGAAATACATATAGGTAGTATCTGTCAAACTTAAGTCAACTTTGTTTCCTATAAGAAATTGCTTGTATATAAACCTTTTGAAATGGTAATCAATCAATAGAAGAAAAAGTCTACTTTAAATTTATATGGAAAACCAAAAGATTATTCTTTAAGAAGTGTGAATACTATCCTACTTGTGTGCAAAAACCAAAAATTAAAATATATCTATTAGTTTTTAATATAGCATCACTGAAGGGTGACATCAGAGACTAACAATAGTGATTATCTATGATAGGATTGTTTGAGGGTAGGTGTAGAATAAAGTGGAAGTGAGTGAGAATTGAGCTCACCTAGAATGGGAGTAATCTTTCACTCCATTTGTTTTTATACTTTAAAATTCTTGAAGAATATAACATACTACCTATAGAAAAACAATTTAAAAAATAGCCTGTATGTTATCTTTTCCTCCACAAAGGAAATCAAAGGATTTGTTTAAGATAAAATTTAAACTTTGTATTTTTACATCCAGTAAAAATTAAGAAGGGGTTCTTTATTACAAAGATTATTACGTGCTAGATGTTTCCAGTGATTTAGCTTTCTTTAATTTATTTGAACATTTTCGACATATCAATCACTAGTTATTACTTAGTTATTAACCCATTTCAAAGGTTAATAATAACTGGGTACCATAACTGTTACGTTACTATTATGTTATGAAACTTTCAAATAGGCAGCCAGGATGATATTTGGTTTGAGATGTGCAACAATAACTTGGAGAAAGACAAACTTTTTGCCTGAAAATGTTGAGATTGTTCAGGGAAAACTATATGTACTTGGTCCTGATTAGAGTGCAATTTCTGACTTAAGTTTTTGTTATATATATCATGTATATCTTTGTTTTCAGGAAAGGAAAAAAAATGTGTTTTAAGGAAGATTGAATATGATTTCTAACTCAGAAATCTATCAATTACCCAAATATATCTATTTTCTCAAATCTTATTTGAGTTGATTTTAATATTCTGCTGATTTCTATATCAATTATTGAGTTGGGTAAATTAATTTGCATGAATTGACTTTGCTTGAAGAATTATGATTTATCATTTTGAAAATTATACTTTAACAAAACAGATTACATATATGAACATTCAAAATACATTATCTATATTTTATTAATATGATAAATTATATTTTAACAGATAACATTACATTTGTAATCTTTGTATGCATACATTTATATACTCAGAAACACACACACACACACACACACACACACATATATATTAACACAAACCATTAACAAACTATTAACAAAACTCAACTTCTCCTGAATACTGTCTTGTAAGCACTGTGTTTATATACCCTGAAAACAGGGTTTAAATGTAATTTAAACATTAACAAACCATTAACAAAACTCAACTTCTCCTGAATACTGTCTTGTAAGCACTATGTTTATATACCCTGAAAACAGAGTTTAAATGTAATACCTTCTAAACAGGAATGACATCAACAATTTTCTCCACTTTTTGACCAAATATTAAGGAGGACCAAGGACAGACTAAAAATTTATACTTTTCATGTGCCAGCGCGTTAAAAAATTTCTGCTTCAGCGAAACCTGTTCATTGTCTATATACAGCACATGCTTCTGGGTTAGCTGCTACTAGTTTTGTTCTTTTTTTTTTTTTTTAATTTTAGCTATTTTACAACTCTGTTAATGGTAGGTAATTGATAGCAATACATATTCTGTTTTGATATTTTTCTTTTAACTTGGCAAAATAAGTTTTGCCTTTATTACATTGAGTTTCATTATTACTGAACTATAAATGTATCTGTTCTATAGATTCTCTTTTGAACTGGTTATAACTTCTATATGATTCCATTATTAATAAATGAGAAAATAAAATGTTTAACATATGTGCATTTTGATTTGTGTAGGACAGTCATAATTTTAACTGTTATGGAAAAGCATCTTTAGTACTGGCAATAGGCTATACAGGACTGAGAAAATGTGTTATTGATAAATAAATGTATTAAAAAATAAAAGCAGAGATTAATTTCATACAGGGAAGTAAGGGAAAGCATCTCTGTATGATTTATACTTGAGAAGAGAAGTGATACTTAACCACCTTCTTAAAATTTACTGTTTTACTTAGAGAAATCTCATTATGTTTCTGGTATTTAGAGAATGCATTTTGTTACAGCAATGTTATAAGATTGAGAGATCAACTAGAACAGTTTTGCAAATATTTTGGTGGGAGATGATGGTGACTTGCACTGGTGTGGTAATATATGATATAGAGAAAAGTAGACAATGTAATGGATGATGCAGAGACAGTAATATTGATGGTTTAGATACAATGGTTGAGGCAAAATAAGACATATTTAGAATGACAAAGATTTTGAATCAGCAAATGAGAGAGTGATGCAATTTACCAAAACGTAATATAACCTGTGAATGAGATTCTTACTAGAGAAAGGAATATCATTGAAAATACATGTATATAAATATATATGTATTAAAATATTTATTTTTATATTCACAGAAAAATTGAGAAATTCATGTAGCTTCTGCCTCCAATATGCATAAGCATTTTCCATTATTAACATTTTTCACCAGAGTAGTATGTTGTTTACAATCTGTGAACCTACACTGACACTTCATTATTACCCAAAGTCCCTAGTTCACATTAGAGTTTACTCTTGGTGTTTCATAGCCAATGGTTTTGGACAAATGTATAAAGACATGTATTCATCATTACAATATCATGAAGAGTTTCACTGCCTTAAAAATCTGCACTTTGCATATCTATCCTCCCCAACATTTGGCAAAAACCAATGTTTTCACTGTCTCTCTAGTCTTGTCTTTTCCTGAATGACATATAGTTGGAATCATATTGTATGTAGCCTTTTCAGAATGGCTTCTGAAAGAGGTAATATAAGTAATTATACATAGTAATATGCATTTGAGATTGCTCCATGTCTATTCATAGTTTGTTGGCTCATTGTAGTACCAAGATTTTATCATGTGATATAAGACATTTTTATCCATTCGTATACTCAAGAGTATCTTGTTTACTTCCAAATTTGGGGAATTCTGAATAAATCTCCTATAAACATCCAAATACAGGTTTTTGTGTGGACATAAATTTCAACTTTTTGGGGTAATCACTGAGAATAGTAGGGAAACTGCCAACCATCTTCAAAAGTAACTGTACCATTTTGAATTTTTACCAGTGGTAGATACATAGGAGTTCCTCTTGCTCCACATTCTCACCCACATTTTGTGTTGTCATGTTTTGGATTTTGGTCATTCTAATATGTGTGTAGCTATATCTCATTGATGTTTTCATTTATATTTCACTGATCACTATGATGTGGATCATTTTTCATGTGCTTATTTGCCATTTGTATATTTTCTTTGTTGAGGTCTCTGTTAAGAATTGTGACCCATTTTTAAATGGTTGTTTGTCTTTTTACTGTTGAGTTTTACATGTTATTTGTATAGTTTGAATGAGAGTCCTTTACCAGATGTGTGTTTTGCAAATATTTTCTTCCAGCCTATGATTTATCGTCTCATTCTCTTAATATTTTCCTTTGCAGAGCAGAATTATTTTTTAATTTTAATTAAGTAGAGCTTGTCTATTATTTTTCTAATGGATATATAGTACCTTTGATATTGTATCTAAAAAGTCATTGCCATATCCAAGATCCTCTAGATTTTCTTCTATGTTATCTTCTGGAAGTTTTATAGTTTTTCATTTTATATTTATGTCTATTATCTATTTTCAGTTAATTTCTGTGAAGGGAAAAAAGTCTGTGACTAGATTAACTCTGTTGCATGAGAATGCTCAGTTGTTCTAATACTATTTGTTGAAGGGACCATCATTGCTCCCTTGTATTGCCTTTGCTTCTTTGTCAAAGATCAGTTGACTACATTTATCTGAGTCTATTTCTGTGCTCTCAATTCTGCTAAATTGATTTAGTTGTCTACTATTTCACCAGTATTACACTGTCTTGATTATTAAAGCTTAAGTAAAATTGCATAATGTTAGCCATTCAACTTTGTTCTTCTCCTTAAATATTGTGATGTCTATTTTGGATCTTTTGTGTTGCCATATAAGCTTCACATTCAGTTTGTCAGCTAAATGTCCACGTTTATTCACAAAATACTTTTCAGGGCTTTTGATAAGAATTTCACTCAATCTATAGATTAAGTAGGGCAAAACTGACATATTGTCAATGTTGAGTCATCCTATCCATGAAAATAATATATCTATTTATTCTATTTTTCTTGTACTTCATTCATCAGAGTTTTGGTCTTTTCCTCATATAGATTTCATACAAATTTTGTTAGCTATACACCTAAGTATATCATTTTTGGGGATGTTAATGTAAATAATACTTAATTTTTAATTTTAAATTTCATTTGCTTATTGTCGCTACATAAAAAACAATTGGATTTTGTATATTAACCTTATATTCTAAAATCTTGATATAATCACTTATTTGTTCCAAGTTTTTTTTGTAGAATTTTTTGGAATTTCTCTGAAGATGATCATGTCATCTAATAATAAAGGCCTTTTTATTTCTTCCTTCCCTATCTGAATATATATATATATATACATATATATATATTTCTTTTCTTGTCCTTTTGCATTATAAGGATTTCTAATACGATGTTGAAAAAAAGTGGTGAGAGGGGACATACTTGCCTTATTCCTAATTGTAATGGGAAAGTTTTGAGGTTGTCACAATTAAATGCATGTTAGCTGTAGTTTTTAAATAAATATTCTTAATCATGATGAGGAAGTTCCCCTCTATTCCTAGTTACTATGAATTTTTTATCATAAAGAGATATTGGATTTTGTCAAAATTTTTTTCTGCATCTACTGATTTAATCATGTCATTTTTCTACTTCAACTCAGTAACATGATAGATTTCATTAAGTAGTTATTAAATGTTAATACTGATTTGCATACCTGTAGTGAATCCCACTTAATAATTAACACAGCTTCTACTGCTTTCTTTTGACTATTATGAAACAAATTATTATTTTTATTCACTGTCGAATTCAATTTACTAGAATGTCAGTGAAAATATTTGCATCTATATTCATAAGATATATTGGTCTGCAGTTGTCTTTTCTTGTAATGTCTTTGTCTGTTTTTAGTATTGGGGTAATGCTAGCATCGTAGAATTAGTTAGAAATTATTACCTCTGCTACTATCTTCTGAATGTGATTATTAAGAATTAATGTAATTTTTTTCTTAAATGTTTGCTAGAATTCACCAGTAAACTCATCTGGTCCTGATGATTTCTGTTCTCTAAAGTTTTTTTTTTAATTGATTCGATTTCTTTAGTAGATATAAAAGTATGTAGAGTTTCTATTTCCAATTGTGTAATTGACAGAGAGTGTCTTTGAAGGAATTGGTTCATTTCATTGAGGTTTTCAAATTTGTGGATATGGAGTTGTTCATAATATTCTCTTATTATCTTTTTAATGTTTTTGGGATTTGCAATCATGACTACTTTTTTTCTGACATCAGTAATTCTTCTGTTTTCTTTGTCTAGTTGGTATTGCTAAAGGTTTATCAATTTTATCTACATTTTCAAATAATCAACTTTTGGTTTCATTAATTTCTCTATTAGTTTCCTATGTTCAATTTTATTAACTTCTGTTCTAGTTCTCATCATTTCTTTTAGTGTCCTAATCTTGGATTTAATTTCCACTTCCTTTTCTGTTTCTTGAGGTGGAAAGTTAAATTATTGATTTTTAGATCTTTCTTCTTTTCTACGACATGCATTCAATGCTGTAAGTTTTCCTCTAAGCTCTACTTTCACTGCATCCCACAAATTTTGATGTTACGTTTTCATTTAGATATAAACACTTTTAATTTTTAAATATTTCTTATTTGACCCGTTTGTTATTTGGAAGTGTGTTGTTTAATCTTCATGTACTTTGGGATTTTCTAGTTTTCTTTCTTTTATTGATATATAGTTTAATTCTATTGTGATCTGAAAGCAGAGATTGTATGATTTATATTTTTCAAATTTGTTAGGTGTGTTTTATAATCTTGAGTTTGGTCTACCTTGGTGAATTTTCTCTGTGAGCTTGAGAATAATGTGTATTGTGATGTTATTAGATGAAGTAGTCTGTAGATGTCAATTACAAATGGTTGATTAATGATGTTGTTGAGTTCAACTATGCTCTTACTGATTTTCTGCCTGCTAGATCTGTCTACTTGTGATATATAGGTGTTGAAGTCTCCAACTAAGATAAATGAATTCTTCTATTCTTTCTAACCGTTTTATCATTTTTTTGATACATTTTAAATCTATGTTAGATGTATGCATGTTTTAAATATTGCTATGTCTTCTTGGAGAATTAACCTCTTAATTATGTAAAGCCCTTCTCTGTCCTTGATAAATTGCTTTGAAGTTGGCTGTGTCCAAAATTAACACAGCTTCTCCTACTTCCTTTTGACTATTGTTAGCATGGTATATTTTCTCCATCTATTTACTCTTAATCTATATGTATCTTTGTATTTAAAGTGGGTGTCTTGTTGACAACATAGAATTGGGTCTTGTTTTTTGAACCATTTACTCTTTTCATTGTTGCACTGAGGATATTGACATTCAAAGGGATTATTAATATAGTTGAATTTATATCTACCATATTTGTTACTGTTTTCTATGTTTCCCTGGTTTTTGGTTTCTATTTTTGTCTTCCACTTTTTTCTGCCTTTCATGGTTTTAATTGAGCATTTCATATAATTTCATTTTTTCTCTTTTCTTAGCATATTAGTAATATGTCTTTATTACTTTTCCAGTGGTTGCATTAGAATTTATAATATACATTTACAATCAATCAAAGTAGTATAGGAGCTTTATAACACAATAATCCTAATTCCTCTGTCTCATCTCTTATATCATTGCTTTCATGCATTTTACTTAAATGTAAACATCCCTAAGCTATAGGAAAATAGATTATATATATATGTGTGTGTGTGTGTGTGTGTATATATATATACACACAAACATATGTTATAGACTACATTGTGCTATTATTTTGAATAAGCTGTTATTGGTTTTATTAATTGATAATAAGAACAATAATTTTCTATTTCATCTTCATAAGTGAATTTAACAATAGTCATTTTCATGATTTTATCTTTTTTACATAGAAAGGAAAGTTTTTGCTATGCAGCCATAAAAAAAGTATGAGTTCATGTCCTTTGTAGGAACTTGGATGAATCTGGAAACCATCATTCTCAGCAAACTGACACAAGAACAGAAAATAAAACCCTGCATGTTCTCACTCACAGGCAGGTGTTGAATAATGAGAACACATGGGCACCAGGAAGGGGAGTGTCACACACTGAGGTCACTTGTGGGGGGCAAAGGAGGGACAGTTGGAGGGTGGGGAGGATCAGGAGGGATAACATGGGGAGAAATGCCAGATATAGGTGACTAGGGGATGGAGGTAGCAAACCACATTGCCATGTATGTACCTATGCAACAATACCGCATAATCTGCACATGTATCCCAGAACTTAAAGTACAATAATAATTTTAAAAAAAAGGAAAGGTTTGACATATTTTTCCTTCACTTGAAATGACTTATTTTAACATGCTTTGCATGCTATGTCTGCTGGCAACAAATTTCCTCAATTTTTGTTTCTTTGAGAAAGTCTTTATTTCTTCTTTATATTTGAAGGATTATTTTCTAGGGTACAGGATTCTAGGTTGCTTATTTTGCTTTCTTAACACTTTAAATATCTCAATCCACTTTCTTCTTGATTACACGGTTTCTGAGGAGAAGTTTAATAAATTACTATACTTGATTCTCTAAAGGTAACGTGTTTTCCCTCTGGCTTCTTTGAGGATTTGTTTTCTTTATCAACTTTTCTGTAGTTTGAAAATGATATGCTTTTTAATTTGGCTGTGGTGGTGTTCTTACGTTTTGCATTTATCCTGTTTGGTATTCTCTGAACCTCTTGTATATTTGGTTTGGTGCCTGAATTCATTTGGAAAAATTCTCAGTCATTATTACTTCAAATATTTATTATGTTTCTTTCTTTCTTTACCTTTTGCTATTACCGTTATGTATATGTTACATATTTTATCGTTTTCTCCACAGTCTGTGGATATTCCATTTTTTTTCAGTCTTTTTTCTTTGAATTTAAGTTTCTGAAGTTTCTATTGAGATAGCCTCAAGTTCAGAGATTATTTCCTCATCTATTCCCAGTCTAGTAATAAGTCCAGAAAAGTCACTTTTCAATTCTGTTATAGTGTTTTTGATGTCTAGCATTACTTTTTAGTTCTTTTTTAGGATCTTCATCTCTCTACTTACATGCCCATCTCTTTTTGCATGCTATCTACTTTTTCCATTAGAGCCCTTAGCATATTAGTCAAAATCGTTATAAATTCTTGGTCTGAAAATTCCAACATCCTTGCTCGATCTGGTTTTAGCACTTGTCCTGTCTATTTAAGTGGGTTTTTTTTTTTTTTTTATCTTTAGCATGCATTATGTTTTTCTTGATAGCTGGACATGAGGTAATGATAAAATGAACTGCTCTAAGTAGGCCTTTAGCAATGTGATGTTAAGGAATGTGATTAGGGCTTGGAGTTTTAGTGAGCCCATGACTCTGGACTGTGAACTTCTTAAGTGTTTTTCAGTTCCCAACTCCCCTTTAGCTGGGACAAGATGGCTGGAGTGGTTTGGTGTTGGGTGAAGTAGGGTCTGACAAAATCCCAGCAGGTTAGACTCTGGTTAACTAGTTTACCCTGAGGGCACGCCTTGTTAGAAGAACAGAATGGCATATTGCAAAATAGTTTCTATTTCCCTTCCTCTTCCAGAAGTCGGAGAGGATTTTTTCTGATATTTACTGTGAGAAATATGTATCTTCAGGTTAAGATCCTGACAGTAAAATTCAAAAAAGTACTACACCACTCCACTATTACTGGGTCCTCCTAAAGTTTTCATCTCTCAGACTTGTCTTCTCTGAATCTCTGACAATCTATCACCTTTTCCTACCCTGGCACTAGTTCCCTTGATGTTTTCTGCTCATGAATCTCTGCTTTGGTAAAGCTTTGCTCCTGTAATTGACTATAGGTCTCTCCAAATTTAGGAGCAGTGGTGGTGAATGGTGTATCCTCGCCTAACTTATAGATTAAATAGGAGTTGTTGATTTTTCTGTCTTTTCAGCTTTCTTGTTCAGCTTTGTTGTTAGGATAAAGTGGTGACTTCCATGTTCCTTAAATATGATACTGGAAACTATAAGCCCAATGTATTTTTGTTTTGTATTTTTAAATTATTATTTTGAGTCAGACAAATATTTATTTAAATTTTGTGTGCAGGCTTTGTTATTTTACTTGTGGGTCAGGTGAATTAACAAATTCCAGGCCAGAACAATGTTTTTATGATATAGTTTTTGCAAAATAGAAGCTTCTAAAATGGTCATGGCAATAACTCCACAAAAGTAACATCCTTACTATGTGACATGCGTCAAGAATCTTATAAATATATTCTCAGACAAAACGTCTGGCAAACTTCAATGTTACAACTTAAATTCTAGAAGTTAATATTAAGATGGATTATGAAAGGACATAATATAGATATAATAACAAAGTGAATGTATTAAAAATCTTGAAGAAATTCTTGGCTGGGCCTGGTGGCTCACACCCTGTAATCCCAGCAATTTAAGAGGCTGAGGCAGGAAGATTGCTTGAGCACAGGAGTTCGAGAGTAGCCTGGGCAACACAGGGAGAGAATTTCTTTCCAAAAAAAATTTTAAAAATTAGCCCAGCATGGTGGTGCACACCTGTAGTCCCAGCAACTCTGGAGGCTGAAGTAGGAGGATTGCTTGAGCCCAGGAGATCAAGGCTGCAATGAACCATGATCATGCTGCCGCACTCCAACCAGGGTGACATAGTGAGATCCTTCCTCAAAAAACAAAAACAACAACAAAAATAAAATATTTACAGAATAAGGAGCTAATACTTACATTTTAGCTGGGTGATACTGAGAATAATAAAAAACACAATATGTAGAAAATAAATAAAAGTGAAAAAGGAATCAAAGAACATCTGGAAATTTTTTAGTATTTATTAGAAAGGAAAGCAAACATAACTACAGATAAATTGTACTGGAAGATATTAAAAATGAATCCTCAGAACACTGACTTTCTGGGCTTTCCTCCCCATTGCACCCGACGAAGTTCCTGCCAGAGACCTTTGTTGTCACAATTAATAGAAAGCGGAAATCAACTGGAAGCTTAATAGTCTTTTCCTTAACCTATCAATTTCTCTTCTGTTAAATAAGAACATCATAACACAGGATTTAATTGCATGTCCTATGTGAAGAGTATCTAAATCAAAGCTAATTCTCTTTTTCTCTTTTATATAACATTCAGAAAAAAATATGTGAGCTCTTCACATGGTTAAATTACCAGAAGTCAGTATTCACTATTTGGTAATTAGAGATGATGTATTTTGCAGATAAGATGTAGATGTTGAATGTCTAGAGTTTTTTATATTGTACTAAAATTGTACTTCTTTGTTTGTTCCTGGTAAAATACTTTTTGTTTGCTTTTTTCTGACAAGCTATGAAAATAGACTTGAAGGCTTTTATGCCTTTCAATTTAAAACAACCTATCATAACATAAAAATTAATTCATCAAAGTAAATACTGTTGGAGAATTGCTGAACTATTCTAGTTATATAAAAATCATTAAACTACCACTCTTTATTTTCTAAAATTTCAATTTGTGAAGTACTTCAAATATTATAGTTAAATAAATTTATTTAAATGTTAAACTAACTATAATACCTTGACTATAATGTATAAAATATCAAACACTGTGCTTAAAATTAAAACAAATTTTTTAATAAAATGAAAAACTTAAACACTTTTTTTTACTGTTGTGATTATAAACAGCAAGAAGAAATGTTGTTGTTCTGATTTGATTTACAGTCTTAGATATACATAGAAATGGAGTCCATATGTGTCACCTAGAACCACAGGGCAAATAATAGGGATGCTATTTTAAAAATGAACAGATTGCTCTAACAGGCATTTATGCAGAAAGCCTTCTCTAACAGCTCTCAGATACATACTCACACTTTGCAGTTCACTGAACTCAATTTGAACAACATATATACTATGACCTGAAGCTGAAAATACTGCAAGCCAAACAAATAACCTTAATAACACCTGCTTAAATTCAGTTTGATGAATGTCTGTATTTCCAGTGGGTTTGCATAAAATGAAACAAAGTTGCCAGCACACCAATTAAAGTATTTGTTAATGATAAACTAAATCTAAGAAATGTCCAAGATGCCTGAAAGATAGTCTTTGCTTTAGATGCTTTCCCCTGCATAAAAACAAAAAAATTAGAGTTCAATCCCAGCATGGAAATTATTGGATTTAGAAGTTTTCATTACATGAAATTTCTAAATGGCTGAAATCAAATGTCTTCAAAATTACTCAAATCTTGGAATTACACTTGGATATTTTGGTGAACCAAGGAGCCCTTAGTTATGAATTTGTTGTTCCTTGGAAAGGTCAGAAGCAGCAAGAAGTAGGAAATAAGGAGAACATAATGGTAAAATGTAGCTACACTTTATTCTCTAGTATAGCTACAGTATGTTCCACTTAAAAGTTATTTATGTATGTATCTCTCTATATAGAGACACATATGCATGCATACACATATATTTCAGAAGTCAAATTTTATCAGCACAACTAGGTAGACTTATTTTCTAGAGCAATATAGGAAAGAAAACGAAGACAAATTTAATTTTACCAACGCCTTGCACATCATGCAACCTAAAATGATGGTCCTCTAATCACTCCTGGTCATTTCTAATACTCAAACTTCAAATCAATACTGTCTATGATTCTATAGTTCTGTGTTATAATATACAGATAAAATTTAATGAAATACCTTGGTTCATATTTCTTGAATAATGTCTGGTAAGGGATTTTTTTTCTTGAAATGGGAGATATCAGAAGATTCTGAAAAGATTTATGTAAAACATCATAAAACTTTTCCACTAGGACAGTAGTTCGTGGGATAAAAAAGTAAAAAAAAAAAAAAGTTCATCCTGTTTTTCTCAGTAAAATAATTCAGCCATTGTTATTATTTTTAACAGAATTGGGCTTCACACTGTGGGATAATGAGCTGGAAAATGTATTTGTTTTAAATAAAGGCATTTTCACACTAAAAAAAAAAAAAAAAAAAAAAAATTCATATGTTCACCTACTTACTTTGGAATTCCACACTGCTGTTAGCTTACTTGTTATAATAAGAGAAGCCTAAAAGAAAAAATTTTAAAATATTTCACTGTAACAGAAACCATGATTTAGGTTATATAATTTTACCAGCATACAGATTTATGAAAGGAAAAGATTTTCTTTAATCTTTATTTTATAGTACACTGTGAATATAAAAATATTCTATCATCTTTGTCTCCAAATAGACTTACTATTTGAAGTATTTTCTTAATTTCAGCAGTGTATTTGACCTAAGTTTGTAAAAGGAGCAATGGCTGCCAAGTTTGTAGTATATGCTATATAGATATATAGTACACATATATTTACAGAAAAAAATTCTTACTTTTGACAATTAAGAATTTTATACATAATGCTTCAAATATATTTATCCAAAGATACCTTTAACTCTCATTTAATTATAAACAACACTTAAATGGGCACAAAAAGAAAATATATCCACTACATTAACATAGTGATTGTCTTCTTTAGGACATTTTTTAGCTTATTTTTTGAAAAGACAATTTGTCTTTTCTCATAAAATATTTGTATTATTTATAAAATTACTTAATTAAAAAAATTGTGTGACTGACAATATAATATTTAAATTAGTTTCTTTTTTTTCTCTTTGTCTCTCTCTCTCTCTCTCTCTCTCTCTCACTCTCTCTTTTTATACTTTAAGTTCTGGGGTACATGGGCAGAACATGTAGGTTTGCTATATAGGTATACACATGCCATGGTGGTTTACTGCATCCATCCCTCCGTCATCTACATTAGGTATTTCTCCTAATATTAGCCTTCCCCAATCTCTACACCCCCTGTTATCCCTCCGATAGACCCCCAACCCCCAACAAGCCCCAGTGTGTGATATTCCCCTCCCTGTGTCCATGTGTTTTCATTGTTAAACACCCACTTATGAGTGAGAATGTGAGCTGTTTGGTTTTCTGTTCTGTCAGTTTGCTGAAAATAATGGTATCCAGCTTCATCCACGTACCTGAAAAGAACCTGAACTCATCCGTCCTTATGGCTGCATAATATTTTATGATGTATATGTGCCACATGTTCTTTATCCAGTCTATCATTGATGGGCATTTGGGTTGGTTCCAAGTCTTTGCTATTGTAACAGTGTAACAATAAATATATGTGTGCATGTGTCTTTATAATTGAATGCTTTATACTCCTTTGGGTATATACCCAGTAACGGGATTGCTGGGTCAAATAGTATTTCTATTTCTTGATTCTTGAGGAATTGCCATACTGTCTTCCACAATGGTTCAACTAATTTATACTCCCACCAACAGTGTAAAAGTGTTCCTATTTCTCCACATCCTCTCTAGCATCTGTTATCTCCTGATTTTTTAATGATTGCCATTCTAATTGGCCTGAGATGGTATCTCAATGTGGTTTTGATTTGCATTTCTCTAATGACCAGTGATAATGAGCTTTTTTTTTCATATTTGTGGCTGCATAAATGTCTTCTTTTGAAAAGTGTCTGTTCATATCCTTTGCCCACTTTTTGATGGGTTTTTTTTTTCTTCTAAATTTGTTGAAGTGCTTTGTAGATTCTGGTTATTAGCCTTTTGTTGATGGGTAGAGGGGAAAAATTTTTTCCCATTCTGTTGGTTGCTGGTTCACTCTGATGATTTTTTTTTTTTTTTTTTTTTGGCTGTGTAGAAGCTTTTAAGTTTAATCAGATCCCATTTGTCTATTTTGGCATTTGTTGCCATTGCTTTTGATGTTTTAGTCATGAAGTCCTTGCACATGCCTATGTCCTTAATGGTATTGTTTAGGTTTACTTCTAGAGTTTTTATGGCGTTAGGTCTTATTTTTTTGTTTGTTTGTTTTTAATTATACTTTAGATTCTGGGGTACATGTGCAGATCATGCAAGATTGTTGCATAGGTACATTCATGACAAGGTGATTTGCTGCCTCCATCCCCCAATCACCTATACCTGATATTTCTCACCACCTTATCCCTCCCCACCCTTCCTCCCCCTGTCCCTCCCTGAGCCTCCACAAGGGATCCCAGTCTGTGATGCTCCTCTCTCTGTGTGTATGTGTTCTCATTGTTCAATACCGCCTATGAGTGAGAACATGTGGTGTTTGATTTTCTGTTCTTGTGTCAATTTGCTTAGAATTATGGTTTCCAGATTCATCCATGTCCCTACAAAGGACAAACTCATCATTTTTATGGCTTCATAGTATTCCATGGTGTATATGTAACATATTTTCTTTGTCCAGTCTATCACTGATGTGCATTTGGGTTGGTTCCAGGTCTTTGCTATTGTAAACAGTGCCACAATGAACATAGATGTGCATGTGTCTTTATAATAGAACAATTTATAGTCCTTTGGGTATATACCCAGTAATGAGATTGCTGGGTCAAATGGAATTTCTATTTCTAGGAAATTCCACACTATCTGAGGAATTGCCACACTATCTTCCACAATGGCTGAACGAATTGACACTCCCACCAACAGTGTAAAAGTGTTCCTATTTCTCCATATCCTCTCCAGCATCTATTGTCTCCAGATTTTTTAGTGATCACCATTCTATCTGGCATGAGATAATAGCTCAATGTGGTTTTGATTTGCATTTCTCTAATGACCAGTGATGATGAACATTTTCTCATATTTGTTGGCCTTATATATGTCTTCTTTTGAAAAGTGTCTGTTCATATCCTTCACCCACTTTTGGATGGATTTGTTTGTATTTTTCCTGTAAATCTGTTTTAGTACTTTGTAGATTCTGGTTATTAGCCCTTTGTCAGATGGGTAGATTGCAAAACTTTGTTCCCATTCTGTCGGTTGTGGGTTCACTCTAATGATTGTTTCTTTTGCTGTACAGAAGCTCTGAAGTTTAATTAGGTACCATTTGTGTATTTTGACTTTTGTTGCCACTGCTTTTGGTGTTTTAGTCAGGAAGTCCTTGCCTATGCCTCTGTTCTGGGGGTTTTGCTTAGGTGTTCTTCTAGAGTTTTTATGGTGTTAGGTCTTATGTTTAAGTCTTTAATCCATCTGGAGCTAATTTTAGTGTAAGGTGTAAGAAAGGGGTCCAGTTTCTGCACATTGCTAGCCAAGTTTCCCAACACCATTTATTAAACAGAGAATCCTTTCTCCATTGCTTGTTTTTGTCAGGTTTGTCAAAGATTAGATGGTTGTAGACGTGTAGTGTTGCTCCCAAGGCCTCTGTTCTGTTCCATTGGTCTATATCTCTGTTTTGGTACAAGCACCATGCTGTTTTGATTACTGTTGCCTTGTAGTATAGCTTGAAGTCAGGCAGCCTGATGCCTCCAGCTTTGCTGTTTGTTTTTTGTTTTTTGGGTTTTTTTGCTTAGGATTGTTTTGGCTATGTGGGCTCTCTTTTGGTTCCATATGAAGTTTAGGTGGTTTTTTCCAGTTCTGTGAAGAAGGTCATTGGTAGTTGATGGGAATAGCATTGAATCTATAAATTACTTTGGGCATTATGGCCATTTTCACAATATTGATTCCTCCTAACCATTAGCATGGAATGTTTTTTCATCTGTTTGTGTCATCTCTTATTTCCTTGACATAAGAAGAGTGGTTTGTTGTTCTTCTTGAAGAGGTCCTTTACATCCTTTGTTAGTTGTATTCCTAGGTATTTTATTGTCCTTGTAGCAATTGTGAATGGGAATTCGCTCTTGATTTTGCTCTCTGTTTGTCTGTTATTGGTGTATAGGAATGCTTGTGATTTCTGCACATTGATTTTGTATCCTGAGACTTTGCTGAAGTTGCTCATCAGCTTAAGGAGATTTTGAGCAGAGACAATGGAGTCTTCTCAATATACAATCATGTCATCTGCAAATAGAGACAAATTGACTTCATCCCTTCCTAACTGAATACCCTTTATTTCTTTTTCTTGCCTGATTGCTCTGGCTAAAACTATACTATACTGTTTTAGTATACAATATATTGTATACTATATATACAATTGGATTTTTGTATACAATCCAATACTATATTGAATAGGAGTGGCAAGAGAGGGCATCCTTGTCTAGTGACAGATTTCAAAAGGAATGCTTCCAGTTTTTGCCTGTTCAGTATGATATTGGCAGTGGGTTTGTTGTAAATAGCTTTTATTATTTTGTGATAGGTTCCACAGATACCTAGTTTATTGGAAGTTTTTAGCATAAGGGGCTGTTGAATTTTGTTGAAGGACTTCTCTCCATCTATTGAGATAATCATGTGGTTTTTGTCTTTGGTTCTATTTATGTGATGGATTACATTTATAGACTTGTGTATGTTGAACAAAACTTGCATCCCCAGGATGAAGCCTACTTGATCGTGATGGGTAAGCTTTTTGATGTGCTGTTGAAATTGGTTCACTTGTATTTTATTTAAGACTTTTGTATCTATGTTCGTCATGGATATTGGCCTGAAGTTTTCTTTTTTTGTTGAGTTTCTGCTAGGTTTTAGTATCAGGATGATGTTGGTCTCATAAAATGAGTTGGGGAGGATTCCATCCTTTTGCATTGCTTGGAATAGTTTCAGAAGCCAGCTCCTCTTTGCACATCTGGTAGAATTTGAGTGTGAGCCCATCTGGACTTGAACTTTTTTTAGTTAGTAGGCTATTAATTGCTGCCTCAACTTCAGCCCTTGTTATTGTTCACAGTTAACACATCAGACGGAGATCCATCTGGGAGCAGCAGGCTGGGCCGAGGGAAAGAAGCCAGCCATTGGGAAGGCAAGGCTAATCCCACTGGCATAAGTGGAAACCAGGCAAAGAATAAACAGCAGCCTGACTGAGACCGAGGCAGCCTAGCAGCGCCTCCACAGGCAGATAATGGATAGACTGTCACAAGTGGCACACTGACACCTGTGTTAAAAAAAAAAAAAAAAAAAAAAAACCTCATACAGGAAAAAAAAACCTCAACTTTAACAGAAGGGACGTCCACTCAGAGATCCCACCTGAAATCTCCAACTTCAAAGATAAAAGATAGATAAATCCATGAAGATGGGAAGAAATCCATGCAAAAAAGATGAAAGCATCAAAGTCCAGAGCTCCTTTCCTCCCCAGAGAGATCACAATGCCTCACCAGCAAGGGAACAAAGCAGGTCAGAGAGGGATTTTGATGAGCTGACAGAAGCATGGGTAATAACAAACTTATCTGAGCTAAAAGAACATGTTCTAACCCAATGTAAATAAACTGAAAACCTTGAAAAAAGAGTAGATGACATGGTATCTAGAATAACCAGCCTAGAGAAGAACATAAATGACTTGATGGAGCTGAAAAACACAGCATGAGAACTTCATGAACCATTCACAAGTTTCAATAGCCGAATTGACCAAGCAGAAGAAAGGATATCAGAAATTGAAGATCAACTCAACAAAATAAAAAGAAAAGACAAAAAAAGAGAAAAAAGAGTGAAAAGATATGAATAACGTCTCCAAGAAATATGGGATTGTGTGAAAAAACCTAATCTACATTTGATAGGTATACCTGAAGAGGACAGAGAAATCGAATCCAAGCTGGAAAACGCTCTTCAGTATATTATCCAGGAGAATTTCCCCAATCTAGCAAACCAGGCCAACATTCAAATACAGGAAACACAAAGAACACCATCAATATATTCCTCAAGAAGAGCAACCCCAAGGCACATAATCATTAGATTCACCACGGTTGAAATGCAAGAAAAATGCTAAGGGCAGCCAGAGAGAAAGGTCGGGTTACCCACAAAAGAAAGCCCATCAAACTCACAGCAGATCTCTTGGCAGAAACTCTACAAGCCAGAAGAGAATGGGGGCCAATATTCAACATCCTTAAAGAAAAGAACTTTCAACCTAGAATTTCATATCCAGCCAAACTAAGCTTCATAAGTCAAGGAGAAATAAAATCCTTTAAGGACAAGCAATTGTTGAGAGATTTCATCACCCCCAGACCTACCTTATGAGAGCTCATGAAGGAATCACTAAACACAGAGAAAAACATCCAGTACCAGCCACTGAAAAACAAACTAAATGTAAAGGCCAACAATGCAATGAGGAAACTGCATTGACTGATGGGCAAAACACCAACCAGTAACAAAATGGCAGGATCAAATTCACACATAACAATATTAATGTTAAGTGTAAATGGCCCAAATGCCCTAATCAACAGTCACAGACTGGCAAACTGGGTAAAAAGTCAAGACCCATCAGTGTGCTGTATTCTGGAGACCCATCTCACACACAAAGACACACACAGACTCAAAATAAGGGGATGGAAGAAGATCTACCAAGCAAACATAGAGCAAAACAAAGCGGGGATTGCAATCCTACTCTCTGATAAAATGGACATTAAACCAACAAGGATCAAAAGAGACAAAAAAGGGCATTACATAATGGTGAAAGGATCAATACAACAAGAAGAGCTAACTATCCTAAATACATATGCACCCAATACAGGAGCACCCAGATACATAAAGCAAGTTCTTAATGACCTACAAAGAAGTCTTATGTTTAAATCTTTAATCTACTGTGTACATGCATGAAAACAATGGCTGTGAGAAGGAAGCACACTTCATCCTCAGAGGCTACCTAAAAGCATAAAGGATGTACAAGAAAATGCAAAAGAGTCTAATATACTGCCTAAGTTTGTGTGTGGCAGATTTATGAATTTTGTGAAGAATAGAATATGGGGAGGTAAATCCTAAGGGATTAAATCTGCAATTATTTGTAATGCATTTTAATAACATTTTAAGAAGAGTTTTACATTCACAAAGAAATTATAGGGTCATACACAGAATTCCAATATAGTTATGTGTTGCTTAATGCAGGGGATACATTCTGAGAAATGCATCCTTAGCTGATTTTGTCATTGTCCAAACATCATAGACTGCATTTATACAGACCTATATGGTATATCCTACTACACATCTAGGCTATATGGTCTAGCCTATTGCTCCTGGGCTATAACCTTGTACAGCATATTACGGTACTAAATTGTGGAGGCAATTATAACATAGTGGTATCTAAACACATCTAAACATATAAAAGGTCCAGTTAAAATGTCATATTTTAACCTTATGGGATATTATGGGCACTGTCCTTTATGCAGCTTATCATTGACTGAATCATTGTTAAAGGACGCAGCACTGTTTATCCTATACCCAGTTTTACCTATTATTATATTTTATATTACTATCATTAGTCATATAAAGTGCACACACTAGTAATGTGGTTTATCTCTGTTTATGTTAAACTTGATCACTACTTAAGGTAGTGTTTTTCAGGTGTTTCCACTGTGACATTACTCTTTCATACTTTATAGAAGAAAGTGGCTATGTGCACCCCACATTTGAGTGGGTATTATAATCAACCTCCTTGAATTAGGAGAATAAATAATTTGGAATATTTAGCATGGTAGATGTGTCTAGTCCTCATTTTAAATTTAGTCAACCATCTGTTTATATCATTAAAGACTCATTGATATTTATATTATTCACTTGGTTGTAATCCAATACAAATTTATTTATTTTTGTTAAAATTGTTATGGCTTTGGCCATTGGGAGTTTTACAGTTGTATTCCATATCCTTTTGAATTGTGCCTATCATTGAAGTGTTCTTTGTTTAGCAGTTTCATACCTTCTGGAACTACAAGATATACTGTATTCATTCATTCTCGTGTTTCTATAAAGGAATGCCTGAGACTGGGTAATTTATAAAGAAAAGATATTTTTTCTTGACTCAGACTGTAAGGAAGCATAGTGCCAGAATCTACTTCTTGTACGGGCCTCCAGAGGAAGCTTACAATCAATGATAGAAGGTGAAGGGGAGCCAGCCTGTGACATGGCAAGAGAGGGAGCAAGAGAGAGAAGGAGGAAATCCCACACTCTTTTAAACACCCAGATCTCATGTGAACTAGTATAGTGGTAACTCATTCATCATTAAGGGGATAGTGCTAAGCCATTCATGAGGGATCCACCCCCATGGTCCAATGCCTCCTACTAGGCCCCACTCCAACATTAGGAATCACATTTCAACATGAGATTTGGAAGAGGCAAACATCCAAGCCATATCATGTACCAAATGCACCTTATCTATTTCTCCACTCTTAGAATCAGAAATTTATCTTAATATCCCTTTTATTGGAGAATGGTATTAAAAAACCAAAATATAAGCACAATACATGCTATTTGCTACTGTAGTGTCATAGCTTCTTGAAACTTTCATCTGAGAGAGTAAAGAAACATGTGTGTTTTCTAAACTATGTATATGGAGGTATTTATAAATATTTAGCTATGCATCTATATTTAGCCAAATATATGTCTCCAACTCAAATGTATAACCATCTGAATCATTCCAGTATCTTCCTCTCGCTTTTCTGTATCCTCCCACTCCAGCCATTGGATACTGATTTGCAACAATTTACAATTAGTATGCTAAATTATTCAAATACAGCATACCTGGAGAGCAGCTTCAGAATTGTTATCCAATACTCTGAATTGAGAAATGACTTGTCCATTAGAGTTCAGTATTTTTGTATGATTCTTTTTCTGGTTAGTCTCACATACTACATTAATTTCCAAAGTGACTCAGGTCAGCACCTTGCTTTATACTCCCATCAATGAGGTTTTCTTCACATATTTACGAAAATATGTGGTTTTCTTCACATTTTTTTTTACAGTTTCATATCCGTTCTGAAATCCTCTGATATCCTCATTAATTTTTTAAAAATTCACATACTTTAATGTTCACTCTGTGTTCTGTATGATGCTAAGGGTTTGGGAAAATGTATAATGTATTGTCATCTGTATGTCACACAGAATAGGTTCACTGCACTAATTAATATTTTTTCTGTGCTTCACCTATTTGGTCCTCCTCTTTCACCAAATCCCTGATCTATTTATTTCCTGTCTCTATCATTTTGTCTCTTTCAGAACCTAATGTAAATGGTATTATACAGAATATAACCTTACAAACTGACATTTCACTTAGTGATATGCATCCAAATTCAACCAAGCTTTTGTGTATATTGATAGCTCATTTCTTTCATCACTAAATAGCATTGCACTGTATATATTCACAGCAGCTTTTGTTTCATTTTATCATTTAGGTATATATAATAGATGTACCTATTAATGGGGAACATGTGATGTTCTGATGCGGACATATAATGTGTAATGATCATCAGGGTGACTGAGGTAACAATCACCTCAAGAATTTATCATTTCTTTGTGGTAGGACCAACCATTTCAATTCCACTATTATTTAAAAAGATACAATAAAGAACTGTTGCTTATACTCACCCACAGCAGTTATTTTTTTATACATTTAGCTACTGAAAAATACCTACGTTGCTTTCAGTTTTTGGTGATTATCATGAAAGCTACTATAAAAATTTGCATGCAGGTTTTATGTAAGCATAATTTTTCAAATGACTTGGGTAAATACCTAGGAATGTGATTCCTAGAGTGTATTGTAAGCCTGCATGAAGATTTATAAGAAACTGTCAAACTATCTTCCAAAGTGTCTCTGTCATTTTGCATTCTGACTAGCAATGTATGAGCATTGCTGTTGTTCCACATCCTGTTAAGTATATTTGTACATTTTTCCCTTGATAGATGAGACAAGAGGGCTGGAGGGAACTGGAGTAGAACTAATCTCTTCCTCCAGCTATGATAAGGCTGTAGCAAAGTCTTTTCTCCTGAATAGGATGCTTGTGTTACAGATAGGATTCTGGATAGGGATATGATTTACATGATACTCTTCTCATTTCCCTGTCAGAGCCACAGGGCATATTTCTCAGATCTTCACCATGAGAATGTAATGGTTCTTAGAGGTAAGCCCATGGAAATTTGGGAGATCCTCTCAGACTATGGTCCTAGAAGTTTCCAACTTTCAGGCTAATCCACTCTGCAACTCTAGAAACTTGTCTGAATTGTTACTTAAATGTGCCTACCAGTTTATGGTTCCAGTCACATCTGCTCCAGAGAAGCAGATCTAAGCTGTGACTATCTGGACTTTCCTACCACTCTAATTTTGAGTTTTTTGTTTGTTTGTTTGTTTGTTTTTCCTGCAACCTCAATTTTCTGATGGCTCCAAGAAAAGTTCTTGGTTTTCAATTGGTCTGGATTTTTTTTATTGTAAGTTTGAAAGTGAAGATGTCCAGCTCTTTGTCAGAGCTGAAACCAGATCTCTAATTGTTATTTTTATAGTCTTATTTCCATGTCATTTTTTTCTTAATGCCTAATGATTCTTTATTATTTTTACCTACCTGTCTTTATATTCTAACACATATATATACACACAAATACACACTTATCTGTAGTGGTAATTTAACAATTTCATCAGTGTTGTCCAAGCCCATATTATTTCCTCTACCTCAACCAAGGAAATACCATTCTGCTGAGCTCCGAGTATCTACTCTGACTCTCCTTGTAATAAGTGTTCTGTTCTGCAATCTAAAAATTTTAAATCAGAAAATCAGATTACATTACATCTCTTGCTTACCATTCTTCAAGGGCTTCCTATTATGTTCATTATAAGGATAAAACCCCATATCAAGCTTCTTCAAAGTCTCATATATTTCGGACCTAATATAACATGTTAAATATTTGGAATATAGAGACAAAAATAAAAAAAATTGGTAAATTTAACAATACGTTTTCAAGGATTCCAAAGACTTTGTGTTTGAGATTCAAACAAAATATTTTGAATCATATCTCATTTATGGGGAAACATCCTCATCTTCACAATTTCCTAATCTCTCCAGAGATTGGCACTAAATGAAACATGTTCAAGGATCTTATGCTTTTTGGTTGTTTGTTTGTTTGTTGGTACCATCTATGTGAGAACCTTTGACTGGAATGTAAACTTAATTTTTGTATTATATGTGAATCTGGAGCAACACTTTCTGTTCCATGTGATGCTGTATCAGAAATGAAACTATGGCCCTTCTTCCTTGTTTTCTACCAAAAACAAACAAACAAATACAGATTGTGTAACAGGGCATGTAGTAGACTCTGTTGAAAGTTTAGAGACACCAGATATATTTGGATTCAATCAACATGAACAACCAATAAATAAATAAGTAGTACACGTATCTCATAGTTTTTCTATCCCACTCATCCTATTTCTCTTCCCTTCTCTGATTCTCAGGATTTACTTTTCCCTTTTATGGAGATCATATCCTGGGCCTCTCCCTGATTTCTATTACTGCACTTTATAACTCAAAACAATTTATATAATCGATGGGCATTTGGGTTGGTTCCAGGTCTTTGCTATTGTAAACAGTGCTGCTATGAAAGTACGTGTGAGTGTGTCTTTGTAATAGAATGATTTATAATCTTTTGGGTATATACCCAGTAATGGGATTGCTGAGTCAAATAGTATTTCTACTTCTAGGTCCTTGAGGAGGCACTACACTGTCTTCCACAATAGTTGAACTAGTTTACGCTTCCAACCACAGTGTAAAAGTGTTCCTATTTCTCCACATCCTCTCCAGCATGTGTTGTCTCCAGATTTTTTAATGATCACCATTCTAACTGGTGTGATGTGGTGTCTCAATGTGGTTTTGATTTGCATTTGTCTAATAATTAGTGATGATGAGCACTTTTTCATGTTTCTTGGCCACATATATGTCTTTTTTTGTAAAGTGTCTGTTCATATCCTTCATCCACTTTTGGATGGGTTTGTTTTTTCTTGTAAATCTATTTTAGTTCTTTGTAGATTCTAGTTATTAGCCCTTTGTCAGATGAGTAGATTGAAAAAATTTTTTCCCATTCTATTGGTTGCTGGTTTACTCTAATGATTGTTTCTTTTGTTTTACAGAAGCTCTGAAGTTTAATTAGGTCCCATTTGTCTATTTTGACTTTTGTTGCCAATGCGTTTGGTGTTATAGACATGAAGTCCTTGCCTATGCCTATGCCCTGAATGGTTTTGCTTAGGTTTTCTTCTAGGGTTTTTATGGTGTTAGGTCTTATGGTTAAGTCTTTAATCTATTTGGAGTTACTTCTAGTGTAAGGTGTCAGGAAGGGGTCCAGTTTCTGCTTTGTGCACATGGCTAGTCAGTTTTCCCAACACCATTTATTAAACAGGGAATCCTTTCCCCATTGCTTGTATTAGTCAGGTTTGTCAAAGATCAGATGGTTGTAGATGTGTGGAGTTGCCTCTGAGGCCTCTGTTCTTTTCCACTTGTCTGTATCTCTGTTTTGGTACAAGTACCATGCTGTTTTGAATCCTGTAGCTTTGTAGTATAGTTTGAAATCAGATAGCATGATGTCTCCAGCTTTGTTGTTTTTGCTTAGGATTGTCTTGGATATGCAGGCTCTATTTTGGTTCCATATGAAATTTAAGGTAGTTTTTTCCACTTCTGTGAAGAAGGTCATTGGTAACTTGATGGGGATAGCATTGAATCTATAAATTATTTTGGGTGGTATGGCCATTTTCACAATATTGATTCTTCCTAAGCATGAGCATGGGATGATTTGCCATCTGTTTGTACCTCTCTTATTTCCTTGAACAGTGGTTTGTAGTTCTCCTTGAAGAGGTCCTTTACATCCTTTGTCAGTTGTATTCCTAGGTATTTTATTCTCTTTGTAGCAATTGTGAATTGGAGTTTGCTCATGATTTGCAGAGAGCCAAAAAAGCTGAAATTGAGACAACTGTGTAAAACTATGCATTTGTTTGCTGAGATTACCACAACAAAATACCACTGACTTAGTGCCATAAACAGCAGACATTTATTTTCTCAAATCTCTGGAGGCCATAAATCTGAAATCCAGTTGTGCACAGATTTGGATTCTGCTGAAGCCTCTTTCCTTGGTATGCAAATGGTCTCCTCACTATATGTTCACCAGAATCTTCTCTGTATGTGTGCTTGTCTCTTCTCTCTGTGTCCTATATACTCTTCTTATAAGGACACCAGTCATATAGGGCCCACCCTTAGGATCATATTTTGACTTAACTACCTCATTAAATGCTATATCTCCAAACGCAATCACATTCTGACGTACAAAAAGTTAGGAAATCACCACATGAATTTGGAGGCAGACATAAATCATTCCATAACAAACCATCTCCCCAAAAAAGTTTTTCTTCTTTAAAAAAATTCAGTAGACTACCATAAATTATATAGCTGTGTAATTGTTGAGTATTTTATAAAGGTGTAACTATATCAATATATATTCATTGTCTCCCTGGCCTGTATTATTCCCTTAACATTTCCTGCCTCCCTGTTCAATATAGCAATTCCCACAGTCTGCATTATAATTCTCTGCTTGTCTTCCCCCTCTAAATTTCCCACACCATAGCAACAAGCACTATACTTTATTCATTTTTGTCTATCAGATCATATCACAGAGATTACTTCACAGGAGGTTTTCTGTAACAGTGTAAATATGGTTTAAATTTGAAGGCAACACAAAGAATAAAGTAAAAATCATTTTTATATTACTACATGTCCACAATATCTAGCACAGTCATTAGCAAATGGTATATCTGATAGATGTATATCTATGCATATATATATATACACACACACAAATATATATTTCACTTTTAGAAAAATATACCTGCTTTGCATTCTAGTTGTTCATATCCATTGGTTTCACAACACTTAATACCTAAGGGAGCAACCTGCAGATCTCCTATCTTGTAATGTTTACTTTAATATTTTCTGGCTTAGTTCTCTCTGCTCCTAGGAATGTTTGGGGTTTATATATCCCAAATTAACTTTGACTTATTATTACATTCCATTACAGGAATTTGAGAATATTATTTTACAACTTTATAAATATTTGTTAGAAAAACTATTGACAGTATTAAATGTATAGGTCAAAGACTATAAAGAAATAAAACACAAGTTTTATTTGAACAAAGAGAATAACCCCCCTCCCTTTTCTTTTCATATTATAGGAAACTATTAAGGAGATTTTCCTATACCCAATTTGTGTCTTTGGAGAATTTTTATTTTTTTTCATATGGAAGACTGTACATGATGAAATAGATTTGTTATTCATGTGAAGTACTTCAATGAACACAGGAAAACACCTCATAATTAAATTGAATCTGACATTAAACTAATAAATTAGTATATTTCATTAAAAAGTTTTACATCTTTGACAGCTTTCTTCTAGTTATTAAAAATTATTTTTCATCTAAGATTCTTAATCATAAAACAAAGCAGAACAGTGAAGCATTTTTGATAAGGTGGGAAACTAAATCAAAAGATCAAGAGCCACAACAAAAAGGAACACCAAGAGAAGATAAAAAGGGACAGTGTTGATAGGGTAGGTCTAAAAGATTAAGAGCTGAATGGAGTAGAATATTTAGATAAAAAGAAAACCACAAAGACACATCAGGAATATGACAACAAAGATGCACAGGAAGGCATAGTCAAAAATTAAAAGGGAATGAAGGCGAATGCATCCTTTACAAAAATCCAAAGAAAGAATGCCAGTAAAGATAAGAGAGGCATCAAAAATAATCATGTTAGGTATACAAGACACAAAGGAGAAAACTCAATCCTGTCAAAATAAGGTTTTTGAATATCTTGAGTACAGGTGAATATGTCAGATTACCTGTGAAGTTTTCAAAAATGAACATAACTATTCTTGAAAACAGATGACTATATAAGACAAGCAATGTTTTAGTGGAATAATAAAAATATCATTGAAACATATGAACAAAATTTAATAAACTGACAATGTTGTTTAAAATCTATAGTATTGGGCCGGGCGCGGTGGCTCAAGCCTGTAATCCCAGCACTTTGGGAGGCCGAGGCGGGTGGATCACGAGGTCAAGAGATCGAGACCATCCTGGTCAACATGGTGAAACCCCGTCTCTACTAATACAAAAAATTAGCTGGGCATGGTGGCGCGTGCCTGTAATCCCAGCTACTCAGGAGGCTGAGGCAGGAGAATTGCCTGAACCCAGGAGGCGGAGATTGCGGTGAGTCGAGATCGCGCCATTGCGCTCCAGTCTGGGTATCAAGAGCGAAACTCCGTCTCAAAAAAAAAAAAAAAAAAAAAAAAAAAAAATCTATAGTATTGGAGCACATATTTTATTTATATCATTGACCATCAGAACATGTGCTTATAGAAAATTTTAATGAAAATTTTAGCATAAAATATAGGTTTAGAATTCTTTTGTATATGTAATTTTTAATTTTATATGTATTCTACAAAGTTGAAATACAAATATATATTTTTAATATTATCATTGACAAATAATTGCCAACATTTCTTCACTTTTATAGAATCCACATGTCACTTTACAGAATCACTTTATTACCAACTTTCTTTTTTTTTTTTTTTTTTTTTTTTTTTTTTTTTTTTTAATTGCATTTTAGGTTTTGGGGTACATGTGAAGAACATGCAAGGTTGTTGCACAGGTGCACACCTGGCAGTATGATTTGCTGCCTCCCTCCCCTTCACCTATATCTGGCATTTCTCCCCATGCTATCCCTCCCCAACTCCCCACCCCCCCCACTATCCCCCCTCCCCCCAACAGACCCCCGTGTATAGTGCTCCCCTCCCTGTGTCCATGTGTTCTCCTTGTTCAACACCCGCCTATGAGTGAGAACATGTGGTGTTTGATTTTGTGTTCTTGTGTCAGTTTGCTGAGAATGATGTTTTCCAGGTTCATCCATGTCCCTACGAAGGATGTGAACTCCTCCTTTTTAATGGCTGCATAATATTCCATGGTGTATATGTGCCACATTTTTCCTGTCCAGTCTATCATCGATGGGCATTTGGGCTGGTTCCAGGTCTTTGCTATTGTAAACTGTGCTGCAATGAACATTCGTGTGCATGTGTCCTTATAGTAGAACGATTTATAATCCTTTGGATATATGCCCAGTAATGGGATTGCTGGGTCAAATGGAATTTCTATTTCTAGGTCCTTGAGGAATCGCCACACTGTTTTCCACAGTGGTTGAACTAATTTACACTCCCACCAACAGTGTAAAAGTGTTCCTATTTCTTCACATCCTCTCCAGCATCTGTTGTCTCCAGATTTTTTAATGATCGCCATTCTAACTGGCGTGAGATGGTATCTCAATGTAGTTTTGATTTGCATTTCTCTAATGACCAGTGATGATGAGCATTTTTTCATATGTTTGTTGGCCTCATGTATGTCTTCTTTTGTAAAGTATCTGTTCATATCCTTCGCCCTTTTTTGAATGGGCTTGTTTGTTTTTTTCTTGTAAATCTTTTTTAGTTCATTGTAAATTCTGGATATCAGCCCTTTGTCAGACGGGTAGGCTGCAAAAATTTTTTCCCATTCTGTTGGTTGCCGATTCACTCTATTGACTGTTTCTTTTGCCGTGCAAAAGCTGTGGAGTTTGATTATGTCCCATTTGTCTATTTTGGCTTTTGTTGCCAATGCTTTTGGTGTTTTGGTCATAAAGTCCTTGCCTACGCCTATGTCCTGAATGGTTTTGCCTAGGTTTCCTTCTAGTGTTTTTATGGTGTTACGTCTTATGTTTAAGTCTTTAATCCATCTGGAGTCAATTTTAGTGTAAGGTGTCAGGAAGGGGTCCAGTTTCTGCTTTCTGCATATGGCTAGCCAGTTTTCCCAACACCACTTATTGAACATGGAATCCTTTCCCCATTGATTGTTTTTTTCAGGTTTGTCAAAGATCAGGTGGTTTTAGATATGTTGTGTCGCCTCCGACGTCTCTGTTCTGTTCCATTGGTCTATATCTCTGTTTTGGTACCAGTACCATGCTGTTTTGATTACTGTAGCCTTGTAGTAGAGTTTGAAGTCCGGTAGTGTGATGCCTCCTGCTTTGTTCTTTTTGCTTAGAATTGACTTGGCTATGCGGGCTCTCTTTTGGTTCCATATGAAGTTTAAGGTGATTTTTTCCAGTTCTGTGAGGAAGGTCATTGGTAGCTTGATGGGGATAGCGTTGAATCTGTAAATTACTTTGGGCAGTATGGCCATTTTCACGATATTAATTCTTCCTAACCATGAACATGGAATGTTTCTCCATCTGTTTGTGTCCTCTCTTATTTCGTTGAGCAGTGATTTGTAGTTCTCCTTGAAGAGGTCCTTTACGTTCCTTGTTAGTTGTATTCCTAGGTATTTTATTCTCTTTGTAGCAATTGTGAATGGCAGTTCGTTCTTGATTTGGCTCTCTTTAAGTCTGTTATTGGTGTATAGGAATGCTTGTGATTTTTGCACATTGATTTTGTATCCTGATACTTTGCTGAAGTTGCTTATCAGTTTCAGGAGATTTTGGGCTGAGGTGATAGGGTCTTCTAGATATACAATCATGTCGTCTGCAAATAGAGACAATTTGATTTCCTCCTTTCCTAATTGAATACCCTTTATTTCTTTTTCTTGCCTGATTGCTCTGGCTAGAACTTCCAGTACTATATTGAATAGGAGTGGTGAGAGAGGGCATCCTTGTCTAGTGCCGGATTTCAAAGGGAATGCTTCCAGTTTTTGCCCATTCAGTATGATATTGGCTGTCGGTTTGTCATAAATAGCTTTTATTATTTTGAGATACGTTCCATCGATACCTAGTTTATTGAGGGTTTTTAGCATAAAGGGCTGTTGAATTTTGTCGAAGGCCTTCTCTGCATCAATTGAGATAATCATGTGGTTTTTGTCTTTGGTTCTGTTTATGTGGTGAATTACATTTATAGACTTGCGTATATTGAACCAGCCTTGCATCCCCGGGATGAATCCTACTTGATCATGGTGGATAAGCTTTTTGATGTGCTGTTGTAATCGGCTTGCCAGTATTTTATTGAAGATTTTTGCATCTATGTTCATCATGGATATTGGCCTGTAGTTTTCTTTTCTTGTTGAGTCTCTGCCGGGTTTTGGTATTAGGATGATGTTGGTCTCATAAAATGATTTGGGAAGGATTCCCTCTTTTTGGATTATTTGGAATAGTTTCAGTAGGAATGGTACCAGTTCCTCTTTGTATGTCTGGTAGAATTCGGCTGTGAGACCATCTGGGCCTGGGCTTTTTTTGGGTGGTAGGCTCTTAATTGCTGCCTCGACTTCAGACCTTGTTATTGGTCTATTCAGGGTTTCGACTTCTTCCTGGTTTAGGCATGGGAGGAGACTACTGTCCAGGAATTTATCCATTTCTTCCAGGTTTTCTAATTTATGTGCATAGAGTTGTTTGTAATAATCTCTGATGATGGTTTGAATTTCTGTGGCATCTGTGGTGATATCCCCTTTATCATTTTTTATTGCATCTATTTGGTTATTCTCTCTTTTCTTTTTTATTAGTCTGGCTAGTGGTCTGTCTATTTTGTTGATCTTTTCAAAAAACCAGCTCCTGGATTTATTGATTTTTTGTAGGGTTTTTCGTGTCTCTATCTCCTTCATTTCTGCTTTGATCTTAGTTATTTCTTGTCTTCTGCTAGGTTTTGAGTTTTTTTGATCTTGCTCCTCTAGCTCTTTCAATTTTGATGATAGGGTGTCAATTTTAGTTCTCTCCTTTCTTCTCATGTGGGCACTTATTGCTATATATTTTCCTCTAGAGACTGCTTTAAATGTGTCCCAGAGATTCTGGTATGTGGTGTCTTCATTCTCGTTGGTTTCGAAGAACATCTTTATTTCTGCCTTCATTTCAGTGTTTATCCAGTCAACATTCAGGAGAAAGTTGTTCAATTTCCATGAGGCTGTGCGGTTCTGGGTGGGCTTCTGAATTCTGAGTTCTAACTTGATTGCACTGTGGTCTGAGAGACTGTTTGTTATGGTTTCTGTTCTTTTGCATTTGCTGAGGAGTGATTTACTTCCAATTATGTGGTCAATTTTAGAGTAGGTGTGATGTGGTGCTGAGAAGAATGTATATTCTCTGGATTTGGGCTGGAGAGTTCTGTAAATATCTATTAGGTTTGCTTGTTCCAGGTCTGAGTTCAAGTCCTGGATATCCTTATTAATTTTCTGTCTCGTCGATCTGTCTAATATTGACAACGGTGTGTTGAAGTCTCCCAGTATTAATGTGTGGGAGTCTATGTCTCTTTGTAAGTCTTTAAGAACTTGCCTTATGTATCTGGGTGCTCCTGTATTAGGTGCATATATATTTAGGATCGTTAGCTCTTCTTGTTGTATTGATCCTTTTACCATTATGTAATGTCCTTCTTTGTCTCTTTTGATCTTTGTTGCTTTAAAGTCTATTTTATCAGAGATGAGAATTGCAACTCCTGCTTTTTTTTGCTCTCCATTTGCTTGGTAAATCTTCCTCCATCCCTTTATTTTGAGCCTTTGTGTATCCTTGCATGTGAGGTGGGTTTCCTGGATACAGCACACTGATGGGTTTTGGCTTTTGATCCAATTTGCCAGTCTGTGTCTTTTGATTGGGGCATTTAGTCCATTTACATTTAGGGTTAATATTGTTATGTGTGAGTTTGGTCCTGTCATTTTGATGCTAGCTGGCTGTTTTGCCCATTGGTTGATGGAGATTCTTCATTGTGTTGCTGCTTTTTACCATTTCGTGCGTTTTTGGAGTGGCTGGTGCTGGTTGTTTTTTTCTATGTGTAGTGTCTCCTTCAGGAGCTCTTGTAAAGCTGGTCTAGTGGTGATGAAATCTGTGAGAACTTGCTTGTTCACAAAGGATTTTATTTTTCCTTCACTTATGAAGCTTAGTTTGGCTGGATATGAAATTCTGGGTTGAAAGTTCTTTTATTTAAGGATGTTGAATATCGGCCCCCACTCTCTTCTGGCCTGTAGGGTTTCTGCTGAGAGATCTGCTGTGAGTCTGATGGGTTTCCCTTTGTGGGTAACCCGACCTTTCTCTCTGGCTGCCCTTAGTATTTTCTCCTTCATTTCAACCCTGGTGAATCTGATGATTATGTGCCTTGGGGTTGCTCTTCTAGAGGAATATCTTTGTGGTGTTCTCTGTATTTCTTGGACTTGAATCTTGGCCTGCCTTGCTAGGTTGGGGAAGTTTTCCTGGATAATATCCTGAAGAGTATTTTCCAGCTTGGATGCATTCTCTTCGTCACATTCAGGTACACCTATCAAACGTAGATTAGGTCTTTTCACGTAGTCCCATATTTCTTGTTGACTCTGTTCATTCCTTTTTACCTTGTTTTCTCTAATCTTCCCTTCTCGTTTTATTTCATTGAGTTGATCTTCAACTTCTGATATCCTTTCTTCTGCTTGGTCAATTCTGCTGTTGAAACTTGTACATGCTTCGCGAAGTTCTCGTGTTGTGTTTTTCAGCTCCATCAATTCATTCATATTCCTCTCTAAGTTGTCCATTCTCGTTAGCATTTCGTCAAGTCTTTTTTCAAGGTTCTTAGTTTCTTTGCATTGGGTTAGAACATGTTCTTTTAGCTCACAGAAGTTTCTTATTATCCATTTTCTGAAAGCTGATTCTGTCATTTCATCACACTCATTCTCCGTCCAGTCTTGTTCCCGTGCTGGTGAGGAGTTATGCTGCCTTGTAGGGGGAGAGGTGTTCTGGTTTTGGGTGTTTTCATCCTTTTTGCGCTGGTTTCTTCCCATCTTTGTGGATTTATCCGCCTATTGACTTTGTAGTTGCTGTCTTTCTGATTTTGGTAATTTTAAGTCTGCAGCAGCTGAACTCATAAACCCCCTTTTCTTCTCCCCAGGTGTTCTGGCCCAGGGGTTTAGCACTTTATGTTTTTCAGCTGTGTTGCTACCATTTTCCCTGCTCACAAGGTGGCAGTCTAGTCACACTCAGCCTGCAGAGGCTTCGCTGAGCTGCTGTGGGCTCCGCCCAGCTTCCGTGTGAGCTTCCCAGCAGTCCTGTGGGTGTAGTTAGAACTGCTTCCGCTATGCTGGCCCGCCCCTGTAGTGACGGAGTCTCTGTAGTGGCGGGTTGTCTTGGTTACGGAAAATTGCCCCGGGAACTGCAGGGTGTTTCCCGATGGAGGACGCCCCTCCCCCACAGAGCTGAACCGTCCCGGGTTCAGCCGTGTTTCTAGAGGGGCCCTCTTTGTCCTGTAATCTCTTGGCTTGCCTCCTTGCCACAGTTCCCCTTGCTGGCCCAGAGGGGACACAGTCTCGTTCACTTTGTTCAAGGAGCTGCTGCTCCCCGCCCCCCGTGCAGGCCGAGCGGCTGCTCCGGTCCAACCAGCGGCGCTGGGAATGCGGTGAGCTTCTCCGCGCAATTAAAATCCGCTGCCCTGTGTGCCGCTGCATCAGCCGAAGCAGCGGCTCTGAGATTCGTGGCACTCCCTTGCCCGGGGGTCTCCTGGCTTGGCTCCCTGCTTCAGCTCCCCTTTCTGGCTCAGAGGGAACTCTGTCTCTCTCGCTCTGCGCAAGAAGCCACTGCCCCCCGCTCCAGGGCGTAGGCTGAGCGGCCACTCCGCTCAAACCAGCGGCGCTGGAGACCCGTGGGACTTTTCCTCCTGTGAATCTCCTGGTCTGTGGGCAGTAAAAGTCCGTCTGGAAATGCGGCGTCCACTCACCCTCTGCGCCTTCTCTCGGAGCTGCAATCCCGACTTCCTCTTAAGTGGCCATCTTGGATCGATCCATTACCAACTTTCTTAATACTGGGGTTTTGCTATCAAAGGCAGAGTACACTCATTTAATATGTATAATTTATGATACAGTTCACATAAGAGTTACTGTAGCAAAGGTATAAAAATAACACATCCTGCATAAATTTAAGGAAATTACTTAAACAATCTGACTCAATAAATAGTTATTTGATGAAACTCAATTTGCTTACTGCAACTTCAGAAACTGAGATATTTAGAAATATTTTTAAGCTGAATTTGCATAAATTATTTAATAGTCTTTATAAATTATACCTTAACTAGATGTATATTTTATAAACATTTATTCTATTATTTCATCCTCCAAAAAATATATTGATTAGAATGTTTCTGTTTTCCATTTGTCTTACTTTTTATAGAATATCTCTTAATGACATATGAACTAATAGTTTCCAGTAAAAAATAGCTGGGGACATGCTGTACTATAAGTTTCATGAGGATCAGAACCTAGTCATCTAGTGCTTGCTATTCTTTTGACATCCCTCAATAAATAACTGGACCAATAAATAGAATAGAGTATCAATGTTTACATTAATTCAGACTAAGTATATGCAGGGTAAGAGGACAGAATCATTCACAAACATCATGAAAATGATTTTGCTGAATTATGTCTTAGCATATCGTTTGCAAACATGGAGGAATGTCTCAAACCAATATTTCCATGAAATTGTTTTAGTACATATTGTTTATATTATTGAGAATACTTTTCTCTATATTGTACAATGTCTTCTTTATAATGACTTGAGTGACAAATAGATCTTGCCATAGGATTAAAAACAGTTTTTCTTTTTACAAAGAATTTTCTATCCCCTTCTTTTTCCCTCTTCTTTCTCTTTTCCCTCTTCCTTTTCCTACTTCTTTAAAATTATGATTCATATAATTAGTAATATCTTAATTAATACCACTGATGTCTAGGATAACAAAAAAAAAAACCTTTTGATTCAACTGTAAGGCACACGCATGTTAGGAGATACAGTTTACATATGTTTTGCACACTATCTTTAGATTTCATTTGATTTGTAAATTTCTTTTAAATAATTACTGTGTCTCCAACGGTCTTCTAGGCATTGAGTATAAAAAAGTAAGTAAAAAACACATAGCATATCTTCAGTCACGTGGGCAAGTCTCTACTCCGAAAAATTGTATTTTCCAGAATTGTTTGAAATTTCTCTGTTTACATAATATTTTCCCCCAAGCTTCACTCACTTTGGCTAGAAAATTCCACTTGGCCTCAAGTAAAAGCAAACTTCCTAAGAAATAACTACACATATTTGTCAAGGGAAATACAGGTATACCTCCTCACTCCCACTTCTTTATTTTTATTTTTGCTGCTGTCAGAAGATCTTCTGTACTGCTATAAACTGAATGCCTGAGAGCTTAAAATTTTATTGTTTTTGTGGTTGTTCTCAGAATTTTTGCTACCTTTCTTCACCTCTTCAGAGTATCTTTTTCTCCCTGAAGCCTTAAAAAAATCCCTTCTCTCGCTTAATCACATTGAAGCAGTTTCTATAGAAGTTGTCTTCTCTGCTACACTTTAGCTAATAATGAGTGACTTTTTATTTCTTCAGTTCTCCATGTTGATTTCAACAGTTAATATGGGCCTTCCACATTACTGATTTAGTACTTTCCAATACTACTTTTTTATTAATTCTAAGATACCATACGTTATAATGTACATTTATTCCATTTACTGGTATAAAAGAAAGAATACTCTCAATTAAATTTTTCTTCTAATTTGGAAGTTTTATACTCATGGAAAGAACTAAAACTTATACAGATTTTTTTAAATAATATTAATTCCATACACATATAAAACTAGTAAGATAAACAAAATACTTTATTATAATATTCTTAATTCTTTTTCACATTTAAAGTGTGATTCTTCTGGATCACTTTTTGACTCACAGCAGGGACAGGCGATTCTTCTGCCTTCCTCTCAGAGTCTGAGCTGAGTCTAAGAATTAAAGGACATAAAGTATATTAACAAGAGAAAACCATAGAAATTTATCTAATGAAAGTTTTATGTGGCATAGGAACCTTCATAAAGAAATGAAGACCCCAAAAAAGTCAGAGTCAGTGACTCATACAGGTATACTGAATTGAACAAAGAATGGTAAATTGTAAAGAAACAACTAAGTTGTGTGAGGAGCATAGAAGATGTGATGGTTAGTATTAAGTGTCAACTTGATTGGATTGAAGGATGTAAACAGTTGTTCCTGTGTGTGTCTGTGAGGGTGTTGCCAAGGGAGATTAACATTTAGTCAGTGGTTTAGGAGATGCAGACCTACTATCGATCTGGGTGGGCACAAACTAATCAGCTGCCAGAGGGCCTAGAATAAAAGCAGGGAGAAGAACGTGGAGGGATGAGACTGGCTGAGTCTCTGGCCTCCACCTTTCTCCCATGATGGATGCTTCCTGCCCTCAAACATTGAACTCCAAGTCCTTCAGCTTTTGGACTCTTGTACCTATACCAATGAGTTGCCAGGGGCTCTCTGGCCTTTGGCCATAGACTGCACTGTCAGCTTCCCTACATTTGAGGTTTTGGGACTGGGACTGACTTCCTTGTTCCTCAGCTTGCAGACACCCTACTGTGGGACTTCACCTGGTGATCATGTAAGTCAATTACTCTTTAAAAAATTCCCTTTCATTTATACATCTATACTTTTAGTCCTGTCCCTCTAAAGAACCCTGACTAATAAAAAAGGTAAGTGTTATTTTAACGAAGTCTGTACAGAATTCCTTGTTTTTATTTTCTTCCTTGAGAATAAGGATGTTGCCTTTCCTTCTGGTATAAGTGAGAGTGTCTTTCACACAGAAATTTCATTTTCTGCTCTTAAGAAATAGCATGAGGGTCTAAATAGTCTTTTTGCACCTGTTGTTTTTCAGGCATCTTTAAGTAGTCAATCTGCTGGAATGGCATCTTTTAACACCTTTGTATATGTATGCATATGTGTGTATATGTTTATGCATATGGAATAATTCCCTATGTACCATTGGTAAAGCTACATTTCTTATAATAGTGTTCTACTTGCCTCTCTTGAGATATTTTCCAAGACACTGACACCTCTCTACATATTTTGGTGCTGAAACTTACTTAATTTTACTGCAAGACAGGTTTTCAGATAACAACTAAAAACCGTATTCTTCCCTCTAAGTGTTTCCTTTAATATTCTTTTGATTTTATAACAAAAAGTTGCAAATATATTGTTCACAGTAGGACAAACAAATCCATACATGAACAGGAAAGACAATTTTCATGACTGCATCAACAACAGCATTAAGATATCACTGATGGAATTATGTGCCCTGACATTTGAGATGTTAAAAGTGAAAAAAAAAGCAGTAGGGGTTTTAAGATTTTCTACTCACTGTTGCTACTAATTTCCTTGGACATCTCACTTCTCATTAGTCTATACTGCCTTCATCCAAAAACTGCACTGAATTTCTTCAAGGCCAAAATTGAAGGCAATGGCAGTTTTGTGTCTATTGCTCTGCTGCTACACGTTAAGTCTGCTCTGCTGTTAATACTATTTTGGACTCTTTCTGATGATTTGAATCCTGTTTTTTAGCATGCATTTTGTGAAAATATTGTAATATAATAATTGCTTTCCCCTCACAAATGATTTCTACTAGAATCATACAGTCAATTCTGTTAGCACCATTTCTCTCTATAGCTGTCTCTCCAGATCTTTTGTGCAGCTTTAATATAGGGCTATATGAAGTTTATTAATAATCACATCCAGAAACCAGTTTGAATAGTGACTACCTCCTTAGTTGAAGTGTTTAAATTTTCTTCAGATCAATTTCCTGCTTAGAAGTTTTGGGCAATATTTTTCTTCCCTTTTATAAAAGAAGTAATAATCTCTATTCTTAAAGAAACTGAAAACTCTCAAAGTCATTTGTACGGCCTCTCTGAGAAAATGTAATATCTCCTCTTGCAAAGAAGTGTGGCTTGACAGCTAAGAATTGCTAAAAGCCTCAAAGGGGTCATTATTTTCACCACTCTTCTAAAGCCTCGTAGCACACGTATCAGGTTTACACCTTGGCCAGTGGCGGTGGCTCATGCCTTTAATCCCAACACTTGGGAGGATGGATCACCTGAGATCAGGAGTTTGAGACCAGCCTAGTCAACATGGTGAAACTCCATCACTACTGAAAAGTACCAAAGTTAGCGGGGCATGGTGGCAGGCACCATTAGTCCTAGCTACATGGGAGGCTGAGGCAGGAGGAGCAATTGAACCCGGGAGGCGAAAGTTGCAGTGAGTGGAGATCTTGCCACTGTACTCCAGCCTGGGCTATAGAGCCAGACTCTGTCAAAAAAAAAAAAGATTTATGCCTCCTAGTGATACTTATGTTTTGGTCTTCTCTTTTTGTATCCTTTAATGACATAGGATTCATCTACCACAGGACAGGTACAATATTTGACTTTGTCTATACAGTAACTATATTCAGGAAGAGGAAATAGTTTCTATTACTGTCTTGTGCCAAAATAATGTTTCAGTCAATGATGAACCACATACATGGAGGTGGTCCCGTAGGCTTATAATAGACCTGAAAAATTTCTATCACCAAATAATGTCTCACAGTCATTGTAACATAGTAGTACAACACTTTACCTTTTCTATGTTTAAATACATTTATATAGACAAATATCACTGTGTTATAATTGCCTACCATATTCAGTACAATAAACATGCTGTACAGGTTTGTAGCCTAGGAACAACAGGTCATAACATCTAGCCTAGGTGTGCAGTAGGCTATATCATCTAACTTTGTGTAAATATACTCTATGCTGTTCACACAATGACAACATTTCTTAACAACAGAGCACATCTCAGAACACACCCCTCTTGTTATGTGACAAATAGCTGTACTTTGGTATTCAGCAAACACCAAACAAGCCTGTCTTCTAGATTTATCTCTTTCATCTCTTTCTGCTGCTTTTCTTTCAGTGTTTTATGTTTTCCTTCTTCCTTTTGCCCCAAAACACCTGAATATTTTTTTTTCATTTCTTTGCCATTTTTTCCATTTCTTCATCTTGATGCTCAACTTAAAACAATCTTTGGAAAGTTTTTATCATAAAATTTGCCAGATTTAAAATGGAATCACTTGTGTCAAACCTTGGCAATATGGAACCTGAGAATGTACTGAAGAAAGGGCTTACATGTGTGATTTGCCTGGTAACACAAAGTATCTCAAAGTTGATCTTTTTTTTTTTTTTTTTTCCAAACCACAGCTAAGCAGTGAAAGGACAGCTAGTAGATCATGTATGAACACTTGCCTGAAACAGTCTCTCAAGCCCAGCTCAATGAAACAGTCGGCTATCACTTTAAGATTACAAGTTTTACCTAGTCATTGCCGCCGCTTAAAACAAGAGGTTTTAAAACAACTTGTGTAAGTTCCTCTTTCTCCAAAAAACTCCAACCAAAGAAAAATCTTTGTCCTCTGGACATAGCAAAGGCCACCCTTGTCTGTGTGTGTGCCTTGAATTGCAAGTCTATTGTTTTTATATTCCTAAATAAAACATTTTTCTTAGAGATTTGCCTCTCTCTATTTTTTTTTTTAATGTTGACAGCATCAATCTCACTTTTCTGTAACTTGGATTATAGATTGCAAGTTTATAGGACCAAGATTTACACTCATCTACACTCCAAGGTCACACTAAATTTGCCTTTACAGAGGAGAAATTTACTGAGGAAAAAGGTTTATTGCCTGGTTTTAACCATCAAGAAGGAATATTATTTCAGGAGAAAGTGAAGAAATGGCAAAAGGTCTGTACATATAACACGGCTTTAGAAAAATGGATAAAACAAACAGATATTCAGACTCCGTGCCAGGAAACAAATATAGAAAAAAGGCATGCATGGAAGCAAGATGTTAAATACATTAATACAGATGGAAGCAAACTAAAACACTAAAGAAATTCTGGCTTATTTGTTTTTCCTGCCAAAAGTAACACTTTCTCACAGATATTGAGAAAGATATTTTGAGATTAATTGATATATTTGGATTAATCTGTTCACAATAATTTGTCTCCATTGAGACCTATAATATGCAATTATAATCTAAAGAGAACATTCTATTCTGTGGCCACTGGAAACAAAGATTAAAGTAGTTCTTGCGGATAATAAGCTCATTATTGTGGCATCATTATTACAATGTTCTAAAGCTGTAGGTAGGAGATTCTTAAAACACAAAATACACTGGTTATTTTAATTTTACAAAAATGTTCATGATCAATTTGGCATGCTTCCTCATCCAAAAACATGACTGCATCTACTATAGACTTTTTTTAATTCTCCAAATTATTGTGATTAACTGTTTGTTAACTAAATCTACTTTTTCTTCTGATGAATCAGCTTCATAGCAAGAGTATCTTATAAAGATTGTATTTAGCTCAGTTTCCTTATACATTTGATCACTGGCATTATTTTATAGATTTTGTTATGATCAATCCAATTATACCACTATCACACCTAATAGAAATTGTATTATGAGTTACACTAATATAATTGTGAAGTGAATTAGTTAGCATTGAAATCGAATTTTCTTATGTTTCTATACAAAACAAATCTTGAGGATAAACCAATTTCATAATTAATTGGAATATAAATCAAGGTCCAAATCTCTCAGTTTTATTTTTCAAGTCTCTCATAGATATACATTTATGATTTGTTTTATAATTATGGCTGTAATAACATAGGTAAAACTTTTCTTTTAATATAATGAGGTATACATATAGTAATAGTTAAGTAATCTTAATATATATTTTGTTATTAGCACTGTATTTTGTAATTTAAATTTTATATGTGCATAAGAATTTACAGATAAAAAAACCTTAGGTCTTGGGAGAACCTTATAATAGATATTTAGATCAATTATATATTTAACATGAAATGATTATTGGGCTATATAAAATAATAATAATGAATAGACTTGAAAATGATGGTTATATATAAAAAGGGTATTTCCCATTGAATTGACTATTATAAAAAACAGTCTAATATGAAATTTATAAAAAATAATATTTAAATGTATAAACAATTATTTTATCATGCTTGTTATTATACAGGTATAATCTGAATAATGAAATAGTAATATATAAAAATCATATCTTTTTGAGCTGGAGTCTTGCTCTGTTGCCCAGGAAGAAGTGCAGTGGTGTGATCTCAGCTCACTGCAACCTCCGTCTTCTGGGTTCAAGCAATTCTTCTGCCTCAGTCTCTGGAGTAGATGGTATTACAGGTACCTGCCACCATGCCCAGCTTTTTTTTTTTTTTTTGGTATGCTTAGTAGAGACAGAGTTTTGCCAGGTTGGCCAGGCTGGTCTCAACCTCTTGACCTCAGGGGATCTGCCCACCTTGGATTCCCAAAGTGCTGGGATGACAAACATGAGCCAACATGCCCAGCCTAAAAATAGTTTTAATGCTTCATTATTGTGTAAAATATTTTTTAAAAACACTAAAGGAGGAAAGTTTAAAATAGAGCAGCTATCCTTTATCAGAGCTCAAGTGATAACAGACAAACAAAGAGCCAGATCATGAGTGCATTCCTATTCACAATTGCTTCAAAGATAAAAAAAAGTCTAGGAATACAACTAACAAGAGATGTGAAGGACCTCTTGAAGGAGAACTACAAATCACAGAAATAAGAGAGGACACAAAAGATTGAAAAACATTCCATGCTCATGAATAGGAAGAATTAATATCATGAAAATGGCCATACTGCCCAAAGTAATTTATAGATTCATTACTATCCCCATCAAGCTACCACTGACTTTCTTCACAGAATTGGAAAAAACCACCTTAAACTTCATATGGAACCAAAAAAGAGCCTGCATAACCAAGGCAATCCTAACCAAAAAAATAAAAACAAAGCTGGAGGCATCACGCTACCTGACTTCAAACTATACTACAAATATACAGTAATCAAAACAGCATGGTAATGGTACCAAAACAGAGATATAGACCAATAGGACAGAACAGAGGCTTCGAAAGCAACACCACACGTCTACAACCATCTGATCTCTATCAAACCTGACAAAAATAAGCAATGGGGAAAGGATTCATTATTTAACAAATCGTGTTGGCTAGCCATATGCAGAAAGCTGAAACTGGACCCTTTCCTTACACCATATACAAACATTAACTCCAGATGGATTAAAGATTTAAACATGAGACCTAACATCATAAAAACCCTAGAAGAAAACTTAAGCATTAGCATTCAGGACATGGGCATAGGCAAGGACTTCATGACTAAAACATCAAAAGCAATGGCAACAAAAGCCAAAATAGACAAATTGGACCTAATTAAACTTAAGAGCTTCTGCACAGCAAAATAAACTATCATTAGAATGAACCAGCAACCAACAGAATGGGAAAAAATTTTTTGCAATCTACCCATCTGACAAAGGGCCAATAATGAGAATCTATAAAGCACTTCAACAAATTTACAAGAAAAAAACAACCTCATCAAAAACTGGGCAAAGGATATGAACAGGCACTTCTCCAAAGAAGATACATGCGGCCAACAAACATATGAAAAAAAGCTCATCATCACTGGTCATTAGAGAAATGCAAATCAAAACTACATTGAGATACCATCTCATGCCAGTTAGAATGGTGATCATTAAAAAATCAGGAGACAACAGATACTGTAGAGGATGTGGAGAAATAGGAATGCTTTTACACTGTTGGTGGGAGTGTAAATTGGTTCAAACATTGTGGAAAACAGTGTGGCAATTCCTCAAGGATCTAGAAATAGAAGTACCATTTGACCCAGCAATCTCATTACTGAGTATATACTCAAAGGAGTATAAACCATTCAACTATGAAGACACATGCAGAGGTATGTTCCTTGCAGCCCTGTGTACAATAGCAAAGACCTGGAACCAACCCAAATGCCCATCGAAGATAGACTGGACAGGGAAAATGTGGCACATATACACCATGGAATACTATGCAGCCATAAAAAGAATGAGCTCATATCCTTTGCTGGGACATGGATGAAGCTGGAAACCATCATTCTCAGCAAACTGACACAAGAACAGAAAACCAGACACATCATGTTCTCCCTCATAAGTGGGTATTGAACAATGAGAACACATGGTTGCGGTGGAGGGAACATAACACACCAGGACCTGTTGAGGGTGGGGGGCACAATGGGAGGAATAGCAGGGTGTTGGGGGATTGAGGAGGGCCAATAGGAGAAATAGCTAATGTGGATGATGGGGGAATGAATGCAGCAAGCCACCATGTCACATGTGTACCTATGTAACAAACCTACACATTCTGCATACCTACCCCAGAACTTAAGGCATAATTAAAAAAAAAAATAACCTATCAGCTGGTAGAAGAAAGGGATCATGGAATCATGGAATGATTTATTCAGAGAAAATATTATGAAAATGGGAGAGGACAAACAATGATCTAAAATATGCATGGTTCTCACAAAGGCAGGGAGGACTCTAGACATTCCAAATAAAGAAAAAAATGTGAAAAAAATATATTGTACAGAACATATCTTTAACATATGAAATAATCCTAAATAAAAAGAATTCCAGTAAGGAAGTATTAAAAAAAAAAGAGCAGCTAACAACAAGACAAATCTTAATTTTAAAGGGAAGAATAAGAATATTTCAATATCATGATTGTAATATTCTAACATTACACTACTGCCATTTCCAATCTGAGTACTTTGAATATTTTTATACCTTTTTCCTCTCAGGTTTATATAGATTCACCAGAATGTTGCTGTTGGGAAGCAGAAGAGTAAAGAATTTTCTTAGTGTTCATTGAAAATAAGTATTTTGCATATTAGGAAAAATTTTAAAATATACAACTCATTAACAAAAATATATTATTTACACTCTTTACTTATTTAATATAGATTATCCAGAAGGCAAAGTTTGATGTTAGGAAGAATAAAGTATCTCTTCATTTAGATCTGCCCCTCTTCTACATTTATCACAAATTTGATACCACAGTGACAGTCATTTTGGAAGAAAAGTAGTAATCTTTTGGAGGCAGAGGATTACAGTGGTCTTCAGAACACAGCAATTCATCTTTGCAAATAATAATCTGGTTTTAATACCAGTATAGTCACAGATAAGCAATGAGAACTTTTTTTTTTAACAAAACTACTGGATAGGCAGTGGGATACAAACAGGTAGACATCTATCTGAAAGAGGTTCTGCTGGAGAAAAACCTGTAAGAAAAAGTTATTCTTTAGTAAATGATATCAAATAATATATCAGAGCTTACCAGAAATCTGTATTTAATGCTATGAAGCAGGTTATGAAGCTGAAGCTAAAGTTTTGCCACAATTTTTTTATAATAGAATAGCTTGAGAGATATGGCAAAAGTGTGACCAAGAGCTGCTGCTTTTAAATAGTCGCTTTCTTCCAATAATTACTGTCAACCTTACAACATCTTTTTATAGAAACATGACTTTTTTATTGTTGTGTAGCTTTTCCTTTTTAAAATTCAAGATAGACCTTTAATTTTCCACTTAGGACATTTCATTTTATCTGATTAGACTTCTTAGGTAGAAATGTAGAATTTAAAGTTCAAATGTCTTTTTCATCAGGAAGCAAATCTGAACATTTAATCTCTTATGATTTTTACTTGTTACAGGAATATGCTGGAAGAAATCAATGCAGTTACTTAAAGAAATACAAGTTACACATAAAATGCTTCTATTTTCTATTTTTTTATTCTGCTTCATTTCATTCTATAGCACTCTCTCGTGTGCACACTCTCCCCGTTTCTCATGCTGATCAAAACCCACTAAAATGACAGTCACAGCCATAGTTTAAGAAAAATCACATGGGTCAAAGGATACAAAGTAGGAGATACATAGGGTGAACAAATAAAGACCTAATGTATAGCAAGAAGACTACAGTTAATAATCGGGTATTATATTCAGAATTTTTGCTAAATAAAATAGATTATAACTACTCTTGTCACAGAGCTTGGGAAATGGGTGTCTGTGAGATGATAGATACATTAATTTGTTTCACTAGAATAACCATTTATATATATTTATACATATATATATACCTCATAACATCATACTGTATACTTCTAAGATACACTAAATTTATTTTTGAAAAACAAAAACATAAAAAGATAAAAAACATTGAAATATATCGTATTCATAATATAGTCACTGCGATTTGTGCTTAAGAATCACAATGATATTGTTCACCATGAAATCAGTATGTAGTCAAGAATTTACCTATAATGTTGAAATTTTAAGAATGGAGTTCATAAAACTGTTGAGTTTCTGGCATTACTCCATTATCAACCAATTTAGCTAATTACAGTTTCATTTCAATTACATTAAGATTTTTATCCTTCATCAGAGAATATACAAATAAGTATATACAGCTTCTCCCAAAATCACATTTAGTTAACTTGTTGGTACTAATATTAGAAAAGAGTAAGTCCAGCATTCTAGGTCAAAAAGTTAGTATTTTGCTATATAAGGTGCCCGTTGTTTTATCAATAATCTCTTTATGTCATTATTTTTTAATAAAAGAAGTACGAATACAATGACAAATTGTAAAATAATTCTGTTATTTATTTAATTGCCACTCACTTTGCTTTGAAAATGTGCAATTCATTTTCAGTTGAATATAGAAGATAAAATGTCCAAATAAATTGTAAAATTTTAATATATTTGATATCAAATATTATTGGATATTTTAGAGATATTGAAATAAAACAGATTTTTCATTCATTATGAATAATATAGTCAAAAGTGGTTAGTGTGGAGAAATATGCATATTAACAATTAAAATGGAATCTTTCTATGCATGAGCTACTCTGATAAATCTTAATGTATTGTTTCATTTAAACATTATACCAAACATATGAGACATTTTAAAAAGGAAATTTTAGTGAGCATGATTAAGTGACTTGACAGATAAGTAGCTAGCTGATATTTGAAATTAGGTCTGACTCCAGGAATCAATGTTTGTAAATTCTACAGTGAAAGACAATATATATGTACTTTATGACACATTTTAACAGTATACTCACAAGTATATTGCGAAAACTAAATAATTTGACAACTGCAACAAGTTGAATTTTGGGGGTAGAAACTGTCAAATAAAAACAAATATGGACGTAGATAAAGAGAGACTATTCAAAATGTCTATTGCGATAGGGAAATAGCTCTGATCTTAGAAATCTAAAAGTATCTCGAAATCAAACAGTGAAAGCCTTTTCCTTTATATGTAGGAATACGTAAACCTAGAATAATGAGAAGATGTGCAAGCAAGAAGGGGTGAGCAAACATTATGATCGATATAGTTTGATAGGAAATGTGATTCTCTGTGGTCAGCCAATTCTTGGGATAAGCTGAGGGGTGTGTGTGTGTTTGTGTGTTTGTGTGTGTGTGTGTGTGTGTGTCAGATTGAGAGAGAGAGAGAGAGAGACAGGGGAGTTGTTCTGAATTTTAGAACTTTCTCAGGCTAAGGAGCAAGCCAAAATTCAGGGGCATGAAGGAGAAAGTTCTGATTAAAGTTTTGACAAGATGAAGAGGAGGATAAGAATAGCAATTGTGAAAACTTGGTTAAATACCAAATTAATATTTAGATTCAATGGTGTTAACAAAGTTTCTTTGCCAGCAGTTTTCAGTGTATGGATATTTATACATACCAAATGCAATTGGTTTTAAGGAAGACAAATTAGCAAACTTTTTAAAGGAATATAAATCATTTTATTATAAAGACACAGGCACATCTATGTTCACTGTAGAATTATTCACAATATCAAAGACATGGAATCAACCTAAATGCCCATCGATGATAGATTGGATAAAGAAAATGTGGTATGTATACACCATGAAATACTATGCAGCCATAAAAAGCAATTTAGTAAATCTTAAGATATATGTACTGTGTCTATGGAAAGAAAAAGGTTAATGGCAGGCTTACAATCCATTCGCTCTCTTTACAAAGGGGGTATACGATTGGGAATAAAAGAACAGTGACCTGATTGAATCACCTAATAAACTTACCAAAGGCAGACCTAAAATATAATAATAGTATTTGTTAGAAAAAATTATTTTGATTCTTGGTATTTTTGAATTTATTAATCATTATCAAACTGAGGGAATGTGTTCTCTTTCCGTGTCCACAAGGGGGCATAGTTTTAAAGGCAAGAAATTCCCAGAGCCACGCCCCCCCACCCCCCCCCCCACAATCTCTGGGGATTTAACGGGTTTCTGTTTTAATTTTTGCGATGCGGGAAAGGGTCAAAAGTCAATCACTCCAGCAGAAGTTTAAGGGAACTCTTTTCATTGGTCAGGGTTACTTGGAGAATGAGGGAATTCCTCCCAGGTTAAAAGTCCCCTCTTCCACACCCCTTTGGATTCCATGTTTGGCTCCCCTTCCACGAAAGAGTTTGTGGAAGCTGTCTTTCTCTTTCCTGGATTTCCCCTCTGGGGTCCCCTTCCACCCTCGTGGAAGCTTCCTCTCCTCCTCTCCTTTTTCTCTTTCTCTACCTAAATAAATCACTTTCTGCAAAAACTGTTTTTGGGTAGAGTATTTACTTTATGAGCGCACTGCGCTGTGGTCCCCTCCTCTCATTCTTGAGAGAGCGAGAGACCAAGAACCTACAACATTCTCTTGGGGAGCTGTGCCTCCCCGGCACCCCAAAACCAGTTCACAAAACTTAGAATCTGTGGGTAATTACTGCTTCTTGGAAAATATGCAAACGATATAACTATTGGAGTAAAAGGTACAAATATTTCATAACTTAAATAGTTCCTTTCCGTGTAAATACTTGTGCTGTTGAACATCAGATACCACACGTGACAAATCCTGGATAGCGTGCTTTCTGAAGGAGCAAGGCTGAAAATCATCAGCTAGCTTGCCTCTTGCAACTATGTGTACTCTTAAGATTAATTGTAAAGTGTAATCGTGGGTAAAGCTGCTAGTTTCCATACATCTCACTGGAAAACACATTTCTGTATGTTATTTTAGCTTAATTAATGTTGTCATTGCATAAAATTATTGACTATTCAAATTAAATATTTGCAACAAGAAATGTTATTCACTATCATGTCTTTGTTTCTCTGAAAAGTATAATTCAAAGTGAAGGACAGCTAAAAATATTTTGAATATTTTGCTTAGAAGTAAATATTCAATGAATACATGCTAGTGAAATGAAAATACATTTCCATGGACATTCAGACAGGTAGCTAAAAACGAAAAAGTAAAGAGAAATAAAAATATGGATTAACGAATGTAATCTCCATATTAAGGAGCAGAAATCACTCCGTGAAGTATTAAAAAGTATTCTCGGAGTCGGGTATGGTGGCTCACACTTGTAATTCCAGCATTTTGGGATGCCAAGGCAGATGCATCACTTGAGCTCAGGAGTTCGAGACCAGCCTGTGCAACATGGTGAAACCCTGTCTCTACATAAAATAGAAAAATTAGTCAGACGTGGTGGCATACATCTGTAGTTCAAACTATTCAGCAGGACTGAGACAGGAGGATTGCTTGAGCCTGAGAGATGAACTGAGTCGAGATCATGCTACTGCAATCCAGCCTGGGGGACAGAGTGAGACCCTGTTTCAAAAAATAAATAAAGTATGCTTAGAATGTAAAGGAGGCAGGAGGTGGGTTATTCTCAGCTTCTAGAGGCCACTTATGTTTCTTGGCTCCTGCCCCTCTTTCCTTCATCTTCAAAGCCAGTAGTGGTAGATTGAATGCTTCTCATGATTTGAAACTGTCTGATCTCCCCTCCTCTACTTACAGCAGGAGAAAGAGTTCCTGCAATTAGATTGGGAATACCTAGATAACGCCATGTCAAGATCCATCTCCTTATTATTCACATATGGGATATTCATTTTGGATTCCATCGATTAGGGTATGGATTTCTTTGGGGGACCATTTTCTCTCCATCACAGTTTTCTAGAAAGTTAATCATTTGGCCTTTCAGTATTACAGGTTTTACAGATGTTAAATGAAGATGATGTTAATGTTTTATGCATAAGATATTGGTGAGAAATAAAATGAGTTACCTGCACAAAATAGGCACAACAAAGTATTGCATATAGAAATAGCTCCTGAAGAGTCACTGTTACTTTTAATATAAAGTCCAAATATTAAACTATCACATTTTGTACTTTTGTGAAAACATTCATGTGATGACTAGCATGCAATTAATGAAATTATTAATAATTTCTAATTTATGTAAAAAGGCTTTGTTATGATAAGCAGTTAGAATAAAAATAGTAGGATGTATGAATAGACAAATGATAGATGATAAATAGGTAGATAGCTAGTAGATGGATAAACTCAAGTAACTAAAAATATCTAAAATATTTACAAGAAATATTCCAAGACTTTAACATTGTCTTCTACCTGATAAATGAATTTAATGTGATTTTCTTTTTCTTTATGCAGTATAATTATATCATTCTGGAATATATTGCTTTTATAATCAAAAAGAATTGAAATGAATTGCCTGCAATAGACATTTTTTGCTCTTTTTACTTATATAAGATCAAATAAAAGATCAAATCTATACCCACTGTGGATAATGATTTCTGATCATCTCTTTTTATTACATGGTGTCAGTCAGTCACCACCATTTGATCTTAACTACTGAAGCCTCAGTAGGCATGATTCTTTTATTACACCTAGGTTATTTCTTGTCTGTTTTCATTCAGCATAGTAATAGAAAGCAGGTAGATAGCCTTCAGTATAAATATTTGGTTTTTGTTTGCATGTTTATTTGTTTTTGAGACAGCGTTTCACTCTCGTTGCAGAGGCTGGAGTGCAATGTCATGATCTTGGCTCACTGCAACCTCAGCCTCCTGGGTTCAAGTGATTCTCCTCCCTCCCTGCCTCAGTCTCTCAAGTAGCTGGGATTACAGGCATGCACCAACATGCCCAGCTAATTTTGTATTTTTAGTAGAGATCAGGTTTCTCCATCTTAGTCAGGCTGGTCTCGAACTCCTGACCTCAGGCGATCCACCTGCCTTGTTCTCCCAAAGTGGTGGGATTACAGGTGTGAGCCACTGTGCCCAGCCAATTATTTCTGTAAAATAATAATGTTTCATTTTTTCCTTATTCTGTCATTTTCCTTGGGCCTATCCCTTTTTATAGTGTACAAAAGAAGAATAAATCAGTAAATCTATCGGCAAGGTTGGATTATCTAAATACATTTGTAAACAAATCAACTCGTTCCCTGAAAATGGGAATTAGTTGATTTCATCTTTATTTAACTCTTTAAATGTATCAAATATTTTGCATATATGATAAATGTTCAGAAGATATCTAGTTAGACCTTGCCAGTAATAGGCATTTATAATCATTACTCTGATAGTTACGTCAACACAAAATCAATGAATCAAACTACAAGCAAGTTTTCTTATTAGCTGATTTGACAACATACCCAATACCTGTCCTTCTATACTAAACAAAACAAAATTGTTGATAACATCTTATTAATTAATAAATGTAGGAGATCAGTCAGGGTGGTGGGAAAAATTATAGCAAAGACGAAAACCTTCTTGGAAGGCCAGGAGGTTTTGCAAAAGCTTCAATAAATGATTATGGCTGAAGGCAGTCTAGTCATCTTACCTTGAGCTAATAGCAAAAAGCAGATGACAAGGGAATGTAGAGGAGTTTATCCAGATAAGTTTGTTTACCTATTTCTCTGGGAAACCAACCTTTGATGGTCCACGTACATGACTGCTCTCTACTCGAGGGGTCGGCAAGGTTAATTACCCAAAAATGGTGTTTACCAGAGACATTTGTCATTAAATCTGTTCTAAAATAAATATGAGTGTCTCTGGCATATGGGGGCTGCATGGCCAGACTCCCTCTTGGGGGCCTATAAGTCATGAGATCCCCTAGCTGCGCTCTCACAGGAAAAAAAACCTATGTCTGCAAACTCCTTTCATTCATCGCTTGGTCAGAGTCTGTGGATCAGACTCGGCAAATAAATGCAATTTTAGTTATATATGCAACTATTGTTTACAACAGTTTTCCACTGTTTGTAACAGTTTGGCACATATTTATGACATTTTTCATTGCTATGAATAATTGTTTATAAATGTTTTCTAGTTAATTGTTTTAGGGAAAACAAAACCTGCTATTGTACTGTTTTTGAGAATTGACTGTTCTAAATATGGGGTCACATGCTTTATTTATCTGTCATAACAATGGATCATAAATGTGATAAGTATATAAAAATGTGTGGTTGTTATTTTTGATGGTGATAGTAAAGACTGCTATTCTTAAGCAATGAAGAGTTTTATTAAACATCAGTTGTGCTCAGTGATGTCCAGTTTTTCTATTTATGTACTATATATGTAAAATTTTTTGTCATTGAAATATCTTCAATGAAAATCTTTTGTTGTTACAACTCTAACATACAAGATTCTAAACCATTTTTATATTACTAAATCAATTATTTTCATACTATATAATGTGTTTTTAAAATGAATTTAACATAATACAGTTGAAAAAATTCTACTCAGTTTCATCCATCTGGATATTTTACAATTTCTTTTGAGAAACTTAATCAGTTTTAGAAAATGATATAATTTTCCGCAACTGGGTTACCATTGTAATCAGAGTGACATTGTATGTTTTCAAGGATTCCTGGAAACCAGACACTTGCCAGAACCCTAACATGTGACCAGTCCACTGATTCTGCCACTGTTGTCTGTACACCCAGTTGTCTGTCTTTCTATTATATCCATTGTCTTGTAGTACATGACTCAGCCCTTCGCCACTGGAATTTTGAGAAGATGCTCATATCTGGAACCTGAACCATCTAATCTTATTAAAACCACCACAGTCCCAGATCCCATTTTTTAAAATCTCCACTAGTTATTTATAATATGGTAGATGAAGAAAGTGACAGCATGAATGTAACAAAATCTTATAATATATATTATTCAATAATATTTTTGAGAAGGCTATTTGTTGATAGCTATAATTGAAATATTTGATAATTTTTATGGTGTTTAATTCATCAAATACATCACTGAGGATAATTATAGTTACAAAGACTATATACAGCAATTAGTTATAATAAAACGGACTTAGTTAAGCTACTTCATATAGTTAACCAAGATATTATTTTACTATCTAAATGTCTTAAATGGAATATAGTAACATCTTACTCTAAATTACCTAGTTTAACATGACTCTATCTTTACCTACATTTAGTTTTTTTTCTAGGACTTTTTAGGCCATTAATGCCTTTTTATAACATAATTGTATAATTATTTGTGTTTCTGATTACTTGCAGGATAGCATGAAGACACAGAATGTAACTTATTAATATTGTTTATCCCTAATCCCAGGAGAGTACCTGATAAAAAGTATTAAATAAAAATGTATTGAATCAATTAACAGGCAAGATTTAATAACTCCACAAAACCAATAGAGGGTGGTATTGATAAGTTTCCTAGGCAGAAAAGAAATTCCTCCTCTGGATCCTACCATTAAAAAGAAACAGTGAAGTAAACTATACCTTATAGGCTAATATGCAAATGATCATTACCCTAATATGATAATTATAATTCCTCTATAGTATAAAAATAAATAAGTGATGAAAAGCTAATATGGTAAAAAATTTAGATTTAAGCTCAGTCATATAAAGTAGTTGGAAATAGTTACTTCTATCATTACAACAAGAAAAAAAGCTGAAAAAAGCTGAAATAACCTTAATGCTCCCTGAAGTCTAGGCAAATCCAGAAATCACAGCCAATGTCCACTTACCAGGAGTAGAACCTCGCTGAAGCCAGCAAGTGATAGAAATACTGTAGTATTAATTTTGACAAGTTGCCAGAGGCTGGAGTGATGAATATAAGAGTAAGAAACTCCTGGAGACTACAGCATTAAGAGTTACCCCAAACACTGATGGGTTTTGCCACCAGGTACCCAAGTTAAACATCTCTGAAAGACCTCCACATGGATTTGACATGATAGAGGAGAGCGTAATCACTGTCAAAAACCAAATACAGTTCTCAAAATAAAAGACTTCCTTTTCAGGGAAAATATTTTACATGAACTCTATCTCAGCTGGGATAAGGAAGTTACTTGCACTCCAGCATCCTCCAGTCCTCTTGTATAACCAAGAATAATAATAAAAAAAAAGTAAACATAGTCAAGAAGGTCAACACATGAAAACAGAGTGAAAATACTTCAGTGAAGAAAGCAAGAAGGGGGTAGGGACCCAAAATGAATAAATGATTGAAATTCACAGCCCAAAGACATGGGCAAAATAAAAGACTGAGATTTATTTATTTTTATAACTTTGTTTTATTTTTGATTTAGAGAGTACATGTGCACGTTTGTTACATGGGTATACTGTGTGATGCTGAGATTTAGGGTACAATTGATTCCATCACCCAGATACTGAGCATAGTGTCCAATAGTTAGTTTTTCAACCTGTCTCCCTCTATCTCCCCTCTACTAGTCCCAATGTCTACTGTTGCCATCTTTATGTCTATGAATACCCACTGTTTAGCTCCCATTTATAAGTGAGAACATGCAGTATTTGGTTTTCTGTTCCTGCTTTAATTCACTTAGGATAATAGCCTGCAGCTGCATCCATGATGTGGCAAAGGACATGACTATTCTTTTACATGGCTGCACAGTATTCCATGGTGTATATGTTCTACATTTTCTTTATTCAATCCACCATTAATGGGCACCTAGGTTGATTCCATGACCTTGCTATTGTGAATAGCGCTGCAATAATCATTGGAGTGCACCTGACTTTTTGGTAGACTAATTTATTTTCTTTTGAATTTGTAAGGCACAGACTCTTAGGAAGAGAACCTAGAGAAATCCAAATTAAAGAGGAGACAAAAAATGAGGACACTAAAGGAATTTGAAACTTCTGGTACCTAGACCTACAGCAAATAGTATACTGAGTCTAACTCTTAGAGAGCTAGGTATAAAACCTCATATTAAAGTCCTGTCTACCAGAACCCCCAGTACATATCTAACTTTCAACAAAATTTACAAGGGATGCCAAAAGGAAAGAAAATTAGTCTTGAGAAAGCAATTGTCATAACCATACTTAGATATAATGCAGATTTTAAAATTCACAGATAATGAATTTAAAATAACTATAGTTAACATGTTAAGGACTCTAACAGAGTGTTAAGGACTCTAACAGAAAAAGTAAATGTGTAAAAGACATGGGTAATGAAAGTGTCTCAGAGTTGAAGAGTCTGAAAGAATAAAAAGATAATGGCAAAAAGTAAAAATTAAACAGAAACAATATTAAATAATGCCTTCAGTGTAATTATTGGTAGACTTTAAATTGCCTAATAAGATCAATGAACTTGCCACAAAGGAATAGAAACACCCAAACTGAAATGCAAAGAGGAAAAAAAAAGACACAAAAAGTATCCTGGAACAGAAAAAGAACATTCAATAAAAATTAATTTATGCATAAACTATGAACTTTTGTTAAAAATTCTGTATGCATATTAGCTTATTAATTGTAATAAACATATCATACTAATGCAAAATGGTATTATAGGAGAAATCAGTGTGTAGTATGTGGGAGTTTTTGCAATGGATTCACAATTTCTCTGTAAACTAGTAATTGCCCAATTTTTAAAAAAAGTTCATTAAAAAATATAGAGAAGACCAATAATACGAAACTCAAAAAAGAATAAAAACTGACGATTTACTATATGGATATTGTAGGTTTGTTTATTTACTAATTGTAGAGAAACCATGGATATTTGTTAATAAAGAACAAAGGACTTCCCAAAGAATTTATGATTTTGACACGATTATAAATTGCGCGAATAAAGAAAGGTTCAATTCTGACGAAAATAAGAGTAAACTGGTGAATGAATATTTCATTATTATTTGATATAAATTCTGAAGAGTTAATGTGTGTTAAGTTGTCATTGTTAAAGAAGCTAATCAGAACACAAAGACGTTTAGTCATTGCGGTTACAATGTGACTTTGATGAGCAATGTTTACATCAGTTGGGAACTTCACTGTTCGTCTGCAAGAGGGCCTATTTTTTACTTTTTCAGAATATTGTTACTCTTTCACAAAGATAACCATTCTTTCCTTTTCCTTTCTTTATTCTAACTGATTGATTGTGTCTCACAAGGATGCAAGAGATCCTTTGATTCAAAATTAGAAAACCATACTGAAAAGCAAGACTAATTTTTTTAATAGTATAATAATGGCAATTGATTACTGATCAGAATTTCAAATTAAATTGACAACTAAAAAAATTAATTAAAATTTTAGCTATTGCTAAGAGAAGTCAACCTTAAAAGTTCAGAATGAATAATATAATGTAAGGTAACTGGGTATTAACTCATTAAGTGTTGAAGAAATCATGTTACATCATAAAGTTTTATTAATGTTTTTTTCTTGGAATTGACAGATATCTGGGAATTTTGAGAGAGCAGAACAACAAAGTCAAATAATTTAATGCAATTTCCCTAAAATATTATTATGTATTAATTTGATAAAATATGGCTTTAACCTAAACGCTAGAGATGCAATAGTAAATTGACTGAGACTATTTCTCTTTTTTTCTTTTAGGCTCATTAATCCTCTCATTGTATATATTATTTCTCTTGAAATTGTTTTTTTCAATTGGTGAATATTATGGGTATAAGCACAAAGTCAATTAATTTCTTAATTATAGTAAACTGCTGCATTATTACTATTTAATGACCTTTTATAAATGTCGAAATCTGTATTTTAACAAAATGTGAAATTGAGTCATTTAAGGAAAAAAATATATTCCTTGACAGAATTGTTAAGGGTAAATTTTTCTCTTTTAAAGTGCTAAGTTTACTTCCTTTGAGTTGGTAGAGGAAAAAATACTTATAAAAAATACTTATTAAAACAAAAGCCTTCGTAAGAAAAAGATCTCTACTTCAAACCAGGAAATAAAATTATTCTTTTAGTAGCCTTTAGTGTCATAATTAATGATCTAAAGGATAATTTCCAGCATTCAAAATCATGAAAAGAATAACATCATAACAAATGAAGGATCGCAATTGTTAGTAACAATTTAGTATTAAGGGGTACAATATTGACTACTAGAAAACAGGTTGGTAACATATTTATACAATCTGGGGAGGAGAAGATTATCATGGGGTTGGTGGTTTCTTAGAGGAGGGGAAATTAATGTGAAGTAGTTTAGGATGATGCTTATGTAATTGACGTGTAAAGAAACTAAAGTAACAGTAGCATTCTGTAAGTTTGGAAAGAGATTTAGGGTACATATACAATGTTTGGGTATGAATATAGTCATTAGTAACAGCCTGTAGGATATCCACAAAGAAGTCTCTAATAGGAAGTTGCATGGGTTATAAATTCCTGAAAAAAAAAATCAAGTAAGGAATATTACTTTGAAAGTTGATCAAAATATAGTGTGTCAACAAAGATAAAGTTATGAATGAGATGAACCTGTTTAAATTAATGAAAGATCACATTCAAGGGCTAATTAAGAGAAGTCTCAGTAGAGACTGGGAGGTAGTATTCAAAAATTGAGAGGTGGAAGCACAGGTGGCCAGGGGAATCTGGGAGCAGTAGCTGCTGCTGAGGCAGCTGACATCGACCACCCACACCAGCTCTCAAGGGTCCTGCAAAGAAGTACAAGAAGAGGCATTGAAAGTGTGACGGTGGAAAACAGCCTCCCATAATGACTAAAGATTCTGGAATGACGGCAGGAACAAAACAGGTATCCTGAAAGGACCCACAGACCCTCTGATGAAAGCAGACTGCTCCTGCAGGACCTGAGAGACACCCAAAATATGCAGAGCAGCAAGACCCACCCAAGGAAAGTCTGAGCTCAGACGTGCCTAGCCCTGCCCCCACCTGATGGTCCTTCCCTACCCACCCTGGTAACTGAGGACAAACAGCATATACTCTTGGGAGTTCAGGGCCCTGACCACCACTCGTTCCTCTCCATACTACCACAGCTGATGTTCTCTAGAAAGTGCCACCTCCTAGCTAGAAGCCAACTGGCACAAAAATAGAACATTAAGCCACCAAAACTAAGAACCCTCACAGAGTCCCTTTCACCCCCCTGCCACCTCCACCAGAACAGGTGCTGGCATCCTGAGAGCTGAGAGACCCATAGATGGTTCACATCACACGGCTCTGTGCAGACAACCCCTGGTACCTGGTAGACTTGCTGGGTGACTAGACCAAGATGAGAGATAACAATCACTGCAACTAATATCTCAGGAAGCCACATCCATAGGAAAAGGGAGAGAGCACTACATTAAGGGAATGCCCCATGGAACGAAAGAATCTGAACAACAGCCTTCAGTCCTAGACCTTCCCTCTGACAGAGCCTACCCAAATGAGAAGAAACCAAAAAATCAACTCTGGTAATATGACAAAACAAGGCTCTTTAACATCCCCCAAAAAATCAGACTAGCTCACCAGCAATGGATCCAAACCAAAAAGAAATTCCTGATTTACCTGAAAAAGAATTCAGGGAGTTATTTATTAAGCTAATCAGGGAGACACCAGAGAAAGGCAAAGCCCAATGCAAGAAAATCTAAAAAAAACAATACAAGAAGTGAAGAGAGAAAGATTCAAGGAAATAGATAGCATAAAGAAAAAACAACCAAAACTTCAGGAAACACTGGACACACTTAAAGAAATGCAAAATGCTCTAGAAAGTCTCAGCAATCAAATTGAACAAGTAGAATAAAGAAATTCAGAGTTAGAAAACAAGGTCTTCAAATTAACCCAATCCAATAAAGACAAAGAAAAAAGAATACGAAAATACGAATAAAGCCTCCAAGAAGTCTGGGATTATGTTAAACAACAAATCTAAGAATAATTGGTGTTCCTGAGGAAGCAAAGAAATCTAAAAGTTTTGGAAACATTTGAGGGAATAATCGAGGAAAACTTCCCCAGCCTTGCTAGAGACCTAGACATCTAAATACAAGAAGCACAAAGAACACCTTGGAAATTTATCGCAAGAAGATCATCACCTAGGCACATTGTCATCAGGATGTCTAAAGTTAAGATGAAGAAAAGAATCTTAAAAGCTGTGAGAAAAAAGCACCAGGTAACCTATATAGGAAAACCTATCAGATGAACAGCAGATTTCTCAGTAGAAACCCAACAAGCTAGAAGGGATCGGGCCCTACCTTCAGCCTCCTCAAATGAAAAAATTATCTGCCAAGAATTTTGTATACAGTGAAATTAAGGATTGTATATGAAGGAAGAATACAGTCTTTTTTAGTTAAACAAATGCTGAGAGAATTTGCCACTACCAAGCCGCCGCTACTAATCCACCACTACAAGAACTGCTAAAAGGAACTCTAAATCTTGAAACAAATCCTGGAAACACATTAAAACAGAAACCCTTTAAAGCATAAATCTCACAGGACCTATAAAACAAGAATACAATATAGAAAGCAAAACCAAAAACAGACAAACAAACAAACAAAAATGGTACACAGGCAACAAATAGCAAGATGAATTCAGTAGTACCTCACACCTCAATGCTGACATTGAATATAAATGGCCTAAATGCTCCACTTAAAAGATACACAACTGCGTAATGGATAAGAATTCATCAACCATCTGCTGCCTTCGGGAAACTCACCTAACACATAAGGACTCACATAAACTTAAATTAAAGGGATAGAGAAAGGTATTTCATGCACATGGACACCAAAAATGAGCAGGGGTAGCTATTTTTATAACAGACAAAACAAACTTTAAAGCCACAACAGTTAAAAAATGTAAAGAGCGACATTATATAATGGTAGAAGGTCTTGTCCAACAGGAAAATATCACAATCTTCAACATATATACACCTAACACCGGAGCTCCCAAATTTATAAAACAATTACTACTAGACCTAAGAAATAAAATAGACAGCAACACAATAATAGTGGGGGACTTCAATACTCCACTGACAGCACTAGACAGGTCATCAAGACAGAAAGTCAACAAAGAAATAATGGATTTAAATTATACCTTAGAACAAATGGACTTACCAGATATATAAAGAACATTTCATCCAACAACCTCAGATTTCGCATTCTATTCAACAGCACATAGAACTTTCTACAAGATAGACTATATGATAGGCCATAAAACGAGCCACAATACATTTAAGAAAACTGAAATTATATCAAGCACTCTCTCAGACCACAGTGAAATAAAACTGGAAATTAACTCCAAAATGAATCTTCAAAACCATGCAAATACATGATATGGCATGTATTTATGCAAATTAAATAACCTGCTCCTGAATGAGCGTTGGGTCAAAAACAAAATCAAGATGGAAATTTAAAAAATTCTTCAAACTGAACCACAATATTGACACAACATGTCAAAACCTCTGGGATACAGCAAAAATCATGCTAAGAGGAAAGATTATAGCCCTAAACACCTACATCAGAAAGACTGAAAGAGAACAAACTGACACTCTAAGGTCACACCTCAGGGAACTAGAGAAATAAGAGCAAATCAAACATAAGCCCAAAAAAAGAAAGGAAATAACCAAGAGCAGAGCAGTACTAAATGAAATTAAAACAAAAAAAAATACAAAAGATAAATGAAACACAAAGCTGGTTCTCTGAAAAGATAAATACAATTGATAGGCCATTAGCAAGATTAACCAAGAAAAGAAGAGAGAAAATTCAAATAACCTCATTAAGACAGGAAACAGGAAATATTACAACTGACACCATTGAAATACAAAAGATCATTCAAGACTACTATGAACACCTTTACACACATAAACTAGAAAACCTAGAAGACATGGATAAATTCCTGGAAAAATACAACCCTCCTAGCTTAAATCAGGAAGAGGTAGATACCCTGAACAGACCAATCACAAGCAGCAAGATTGAAATGGTAACTTAAAAATTACCAACAAAAAAAAAATTCAGGACCAGATGAATTTACAGCAGAATTCTACCAGACATTTAAAAAAGAATTGGTACCAATCCTTTTGACATTACTCCACAAGAGAAAGAAAGAGAGAACCCTCCCTAATTCATTCTATGAAGCCAGTGTCACCCTAATACCAAAACCAGGAAAGGATATAACAACAAAAGAAAACTACACACTGATATCTCTGATGAACACAGATGAGAAAATCCTTAACAAAATACTAGCTAACCAAATCCACCAATATATCAAAAAGATACTCCACCATGATCAATTGGGTTTCATACTAGGGAGGTATGGATTGTTTAATATATGCAAGTCTATAAATGTGATACACTACTTAAACAGAATTGAAACCAAAAATCACATGATCATCTCAATAGATGCAGAAAAAGCCTTCAACAAAATCCAGCATCCTTTATAATTAAAACTCTCAGCAATATCGGCATACAAGGGACATACCTCAATGTAATAAAAGACATCTATGACAAACTTAGAGTCAATATGATACTGAATGAGCAAAAGGTGAAAGCATTCCCTCTGAGAACTGGAACAAGAAAAGGATGTCAACTCTCACCACTCTTCAACACAGTACTGAAAGTCCTATCTAGAGCAATCAGACAAGAGAAAGAAATAAAGGACATCCAAATCAGTAAACAGAAAGACAAACTGTCACTGTTTGCTGACAATATAATTGTTTACCTAGAAAACCCTAAAGATTCCACCAGAAAGCTCCCAGAACTGGTTAAAGAAGTCAGCAAAGTTTCTGGATACAAGAGTAATGTACACAAATCTGTAGCTCTTCTATACACCAAGCATGACCACGTAAAATATCAAATTAAGAACTCAATCCCTTTTACAGTAGTTGAAAGAAAAAAAAACTTAGGATTTTACCTAACCAAGGAGGCAAAAGACCTCTACAAAGAAAACTACCAAACACTGTTGATAGAGATCATAGAAGACACCAACAAATGAAAACACATCTCATGCTCATGTATGGGTAGAATCAATATTGTGAAAATGACCATGCTGCCAAAAGCAATCTATAAATTCAATGCAATCGCCATCAAAATATCAACATCATTCTTCATAGAATTAGAAAAAACAATTCTAAAATTCATATGGAACCAAAAGAGAGCCTGCATAGCCAAAGCAAGACAAAGCACAAAGAAGTAATATGGAGGCATCACACTACCTGATTTCAAACTATACTATAAGGTCACAGTCACCAAAACAGCATGGTACTGGTATCAAAATAGGCACATAGACCAATGGAACATAATAGAGAACCCGGAAATAAACCCAAATACTTACAGCCAACTGAACTTTGACAAAGCAAACAGAAAAAATAAAGTACAGAAAGGACTCCCTTTTCAACAAATGGTGCTGAGATAATTGGCTAGCCACATGTGGGAGAATAAAACTAGATCCTCTTCTCTTGCCTCACACAAAAATCAGCTTAAGATGGATTAAATATTTAAATCTAAGAGATGAAACTATAAAAATGTAGAAGACAGCATTTAAAAAACTCTTCTAGACATTGACTCAGGCAAGAATTTCGTGACTGAAAAGACCCAAAGGCAAATGCAATAAAAACCATGATAAATAGCTAGGACTTAATTAAATTAAAGAGCTTTTGCACAGCAAAAGGAACAGTCAGCAGAGTAAACAGACAACCCACATAGTGGGAGAAAGTCTTCACAATCTATACAACTGACAAAAAAACTCATATCCAGAATCTACAACGATCAAACAAGTCAGTAAGAAACCATAAAAAGGAACGAATTAACAACGTTCACAGCAACCTGGATGAGATTCTAAGTAAACTCAGGATTACAAAATTAAACATTGTATTTTCTCACTAATAGATGGGAGCTAGGCTATGAAGATACGTAGGCCGAATGATACAATGGACTTTGAAGACTTGGGGGGAAAAGGGAGGAAGGCAATAATAAAAGACCACAAATAAGGCGCATTATATACTGCTCGGGTGATGGGTGCACCAATATCTCACAAATCACCACTAAAGAACTTACTCATGTAACCAAACACCACCTTACCCCAATAGCCTTTGAAAAAAGTAAAAAACAATTTGTATGTAAAAAAAAAATTGAGAGGCAGACCAAGTTCAAAAACAAACAAACGAAATGTCCAATAGTGTCATTCGAGTTTAAATAACCAAGCAGTAGATACATGTTTATTGGATTTAATCAAAAGAAAGGAAATAGTAATGTTGGTCATAACAATTTTCTTGGAAAGTATCAGATTTACAGAGGATTGAGGAAAGAAGAAATTATGAATATAAAAAATTGAAAGTTAAATCATTCAGAAAGTTTTCTGTAAGTATAAGAGGCAATGTAGTACTGCAGATGGTCAGGTAATCAAGTAAATTTTTCTGTATTAGTGAGAGAAAATTAAGTTCATATAAATGAAAGAAACTAGTGAATAGATAAGCTTTAAAAATAAATGAAACAGAATAATAACCAATTAATCATGGATCCAGAAAATGAAAGATAGTATGAAGTATAAATGTAATGAGTAGCTATAAGAACTAGGAACATTACCTATTTTGTTATATCTATTCTTCCACAAGAAGAGATGTGGAAAGGATGAATTCAGACCCTAAATTTTTAGGATTTATATTAAGGTGTTAAGTCATTTTCCATCTGATCGTGTCTATTGCTGTAAGGAGGTGGAATCTTTTCAAAATGAAGGTATCTTGGTGTGCACAGGATTTAGATGATAGTAACAATTTGAGTAGTCACTTGTGAGAGAGAGAGAGGAAAACAGAAGCAGGATGTAATGGGCATTAAAGCCATGTATGTCAACATTTGAAGTAATGTCAGTTTTTCTAATAATGTCTAGCAAACTGAGTGTATGCACAGAGAAGACCAAGGAGGGATGAATTCTTGATTGGGATGTAGCAGTTGGGTGTGATTAAAGCTTATTCTTAAACATACTTTTTATGCATATATTAAAAGATACTAGCTGTAGTTGCTGTACTCAGTCCAGTTCTAAGAGAGAGTGTCACATTTTCACTTGTTGAGTAAGGGTCTCTACATGACTCAGTAAAATTTTTCTTAGCTTCAATGCTTTACTCAGAACAGTTATTCTATAGAAGAACAGCTTTTAATGTTGTCTGGAGAAAAATAAATTGTCTAAACAAATTGAGATAATTAGCTGTGCCTGTTATATTCTCTGAACTCTGAAAGTCTGAATTGGTGATATGATATAAAGAATAGGAGTGAGCCAAATATATGAAGAAAAAGCACAAACAAAAATATTTACCCAAGAGAATATGAGCTATAGGAGAGGTATAAATGAAGACAGTTTGAAGTAGAATCAAGCAATGATGGGTGATCAATAAACCACTGATCCTGGGGTCCAAAAAGGATGATTTTCTTCCTAAAGCCACTCTAGATCATTAACAGTACATGAAATCAACTAATGTAAGATGTGTCTTTTTTCTGTGAGGCCTGACTGTATAGTCTGAATTCTGGCTGAGATTTATGTTTGCTTTATATCTGAATCTTTATTACAAAATTCCATTACTAGGACAAAACTGAATGAGCCCTTATCTTATTTTACTTTATTTATTTATTTTATTGTAGAGAAAAGTTCTCACTATGTTGCCCAAGCTTGTCTTGAACCCCTGGGCTCAAGAGATCCTCCCACTTCAGCCTTCCAAAATGCCGGGATTATAGCCATTAGCCTCTGTGAGAGGCCAAGCCTCTATTTAAAAAAAAAAAAAAAAAAAAAGGTTTTCTTCCATTTCTCCTTTCCTCTTCAATTATTTGAATTTAAAAAGCCATAGGGTGTTTCCATTTTCACTGGGTGGGAATTGGAGTGTGGATTATGAACAGTGCTCATAATGCTACAAGAAAAGCCAGACAAGCAGCAAGTTTGTGATTTTATTGCTCCTATCAAAATATTGAGGCCATAGGGCAACTGACTGGTCAAAAAGTCAATGAGAGACAATCATGTACAAGAAATGACTATACATGAGGTCTGGATTTGTTGGGAAATGTAGTTAAAGATAAAATCTCTTAAGTCAGAAAACCTCTCCACACAAGTAAAATAGAAGGAAAACAATTTTCTTATTGAATAAGCATTAGACTAGAATTAGATATTAATCACAGGCAATCTGCCAAGAGGTTACAAAGACAGAAAAAAAATCTCAACTGTTTGTTAAATCAAGCAGATACAACTCATTATATATGTGCTCTCAAGACAAACAATAACTAACCCCCAAGTAAGGGGATTTGACAGCACCATTTGTCAGATGTAGTCCATCCGAAATTCATTGTTTAGTTTAAATGATAACCTAAGTTAGTTAATTAGCTTTACCAGAAAGAAAGAATAAACATTTCATATCTTTATGATGGCGGTAGTTTTGCAACTTGAGAGGGGCATGCTCTGAAGTTAGATTTCTCTCCTTCCGCAGAAATTAGGGGAAAGGGACTTGATCTTCCTTGATAATTACATTTCAACAAGGTGGTTCTCAGGTCCTTGAGAAAAACAATCCTGTATCATAAAGCTGACAAGAGGCTTATTGACCTTTTAAAAAGATTTATACACGTTTCAAAAAGACACAGAGATAATTTAAAATTACAGGTTTTCTAAGGTAAATTCTCTAGGGAAATGGGAGGGAGGATCTTTTGCCTTATTTCCAAGCTTCCTATTTTTAAATTGTATTTCCCTTTACACTTTCCTGGGCAAGAAATAGCTAAATTTAGCTAGAATGGTTTCTGAACTGGGGAGGCCAAGTGTTCGCTGACAAAAGAAGGTAACGCCTTTAGGGTCCGCAAATATCAGGGGATTTTGTGCCTCCTTGCATGCTTTTTCTTCCCAAACCCCTCTGGCCACTTATCACCTGGATGTTTTCTGAGAAAGTCCCCTTCATGGAACTGGCCATGGGGAGAGAAAAAGCAACCACATCAGCAAGGACACAAAGCACCTCTCAAATCCCCTTCTCTATCATTCTTGCAAAACTAAACTCTTAATCTGTGGAAAAATGGCAATTAGCATTGTTGGGTTTAGGACAATGCTGAAATTTATTACAGATAGGGGGTAAAAAAAGAAAAAGAAAACATTAACTCTCTACCTCTGTGGAAGGAGCAAGAAAATTCCAGAGCTCAGAACATCAGCCAGAGGAAAAGCACTAAGAAGGCCATAATCCTGAGATCCAAGAACATGGCTCATGCTCAAGACTAAGGCTGAATTAGAATAACAGAGAATGCCACTAATGCCATCAAAGAAGTTTCCAAATAACGTGCAATGCTGTAGCCAAAACCTCTCAGAGTCTCAGCACGACAGAAGGAACTAAAGCTGAGCGTAGAATAGACAATGGAAAAGAAAACAACCTTCTGGTAAATCAGGCCCTATCATTAACACAGGAAATTACTATAGGACTTTAAACCTGAGAATAACCATAGCGATATCAAACTACAAACCCATTCCAACTCCTAGTTAAATTAACTCAGCCCCTGTCTTAAATTCAGGTAAAGAAAAGGCATACCTGTTTCAAGGCATAAAATATATTTATTGCAATCTCTATTGCCCTGTACAAAATGCTTGGCTTCCTATAAAGCATTCATACATATTAAAGGACAAACAAAAGGACACATTCCTAAGTGACAAAGAAATCATCAGAACCAGACTCATGTTTTAAATAGATGTTGGAATTGTCAGACAGGTAATTTGAAATAACTATTATTTAATGTTAAAGTGGGAAATGGGAAAGGGGGCATGTACAAAATCAATTGGGTAATTTCAGGAGAGGTATAAAAACTATAATAAAAAATCGAACAAATGATAGAAATAAAAATACTCAGCAACAGACAGGGAAAAATATATGTCAATGGGCTTATTTGGTAGATTTACACAGTTGACCAAGAATAAGTGAGCACGGAGGCAGGTTAATAGAATTTGACTGCATTTAAAAGCAACGGGAAAATTGAGAGAATTAAAAGAATAGAACATCCTAAACCAGGGGAATAACATTAAATCACATGATTTATGTGTAATTTTTTTATTTATGTGTAATTTTAATCTCAGAGGAAAAGAAAAAAATAGAGTTGAAGAAATATTTTAATAAAACAATGACTTAAAATATTTCCAAATTACTGACAGTGGTTGTAAGCAGCTCAGAGAACACTTAACAGAGCAAATGACAATTAATCAATCAACCAGTCGATCAGATGGAAGGATAGATTAAATCCATACCTAACTTTATCATATTCAAACTGCTAAAAACCAAAGAAAGAGTATAGGAATTACTATTAAATTCTTTTCGCAGTTCTTATTTTCTTTTTCTTTTTAAAATTATACTTTCTTTTAGATCTGAAGAAAATCTTAGCGTTAAATACTATGGAGTTTAGCTATGGGTGTTCTTTCTTGAGAATAATTGTGCTAAATTTGAATTTTAGAAATGCTTACCTAATTATTTTTAACAGAGTTCCAAATAGTAGACTCCATATTTAGTTTTGAATGATCTGACAGTGAAAGTGGTTAGATAGCAGTGCGACAGCGACACATACACAACTTTAGGAAAAATTATTACTAGGCTAACCAATAGACAATTCTAAACTTGGTTCTGGCTTACTAGATGAGAATGCCTTCTAGGTTTGCGCTTCTCTTCTCTATTCCACAAAGTAAACAGAGAAAACAACCTAGAGAGGAGAAATAGTCATGAATTTTAACGAGGCCCAGAACTATTTTCCACTTAGATTAGACCATATGTGACATATCTAAACTAGATTTAGTGGAGTTAATTAATAATAATTGCCCTTTCTTGCTACTTTTTAATAATGTAAGTCAATTCCTCCTTAGAAGCTAACTAGTATAAATTATTTATTAAATGTTGGAAATTCAAATATAATCTGTATTTCTTTTTTAAAGCCTTCATTAAAATGATCACATGAGAAAATTCTTAAGCTCTTGTTAACAAATGTGGAAAATTTCTTTCTGATAAAAATTCCATTTATAAATGGAATATCTTATAAATATCAGATACTTCAGCAATTATTGAAAGTGTTTGTACGATAATTATGCACTAATAGGACATAAATATTTGCCATGTTGTTACTGATTGAAAAATTGTTCACTTTGTAAGAGAAGAGAATTTAAAGATCTATTTTATGCTTACATAACAACAATTGCTTATGTTTTATTGCAATTTAAAATTCAAGTAATTGAAAGGAAATCACTGATTATCTACAGTTATGCATTCCTAGACAACTAAAATTCACTTTGAGGAATACATTGTTTAGGTGATACGTGCAAACATCATACAGTGTACTCACATAACCTAGATAGTATAGCCTAGAACAAACAGCGTGTTCAATCTTCTGGCTTCCATGGGCTACATTGGAAGAAGTTGGGCCACACATAAAATATACTAACACTGACCATAGCTGATGAGCTAAAAATAAAATAATAATAATAATAAAAGATTTCTGCAGCAAACTCATAATGTTTTAAGAAAGTTTACGAGTTTGTGTTGGGCTGGAATCACAGCCACGGGCCATGGGTTTGACAAGCTTGAATTGCTTATAGGGTACAAACCTGTACAGCATGTTACTATACTAAATACTATAGGTGATTGGAACACAACTGTAAGTATTTGTTTATCTAAACATATCTCAACATAGAAAAAGCAGTAAAAATATGGTGTTACAATCTCATGGGATCACTATCATGTCTGTGGTCCATTGTTAGCCAAAAGTTCTTTATGGGCCACATGAGTAATTACATGAGGAATCTTTAAAAAGTCACACTGAGGTAAAAGGAGGGAATGAGGGTTATCAGAGGCTGGTGGAGGGATGGTAGGGCAGAGAAAGGAGAGACCAAAGTGTAGAAAGTTTCAGTTAGGCAGGAGAAATCAGTTCTGGTGATCTGATGGTCACGTGGTCACCATAGTTAATAATAACGTATCATATATTTCAAAAGAACTAAAAGAGAGTATTTTAACTGTTCTTACTACAAAGAAATGATTAATATTTGAGGTGATGTGTATATTAGTTAATTTGATTTGATCATTCTATGATGTCTACATATGAGGAAATGTCACATCATACTTCATAATTTATACAACTATTATTTCTCAACTAAAAATAAGTAGAGAGGCAGAGAGATGACACTTTGAAAATAACTTGACTTGCCTTTCATAGATTTGAAGATAAGAGGGACAGGGAATACAGGAATTCTCTAGAAGCTAAAAAAGTCAAGAAAATATTTTTTTCCTCAGAAACTCCAGAAAGAAATGCGGTTCTTCTAACACCTTGATTTTAGCCCAGTAAAAGTTGTGTGTCTAGACTTCTGATTTATAGATCTATAAGATAATACTTGGGATTGTTTTAAACTACTTAATTTGTGGTCATTGGTAACAGCAGTCATAGGAAACTAATACATGAGTCAATGCCTAGGAGTGGGTTTGCTCTGTCACATGATAAGTGTGTGTTTAATTTTATAAGAAAAACTGCCAAACTGTTAAAATTAACATAAATCATTCCTTTGTTACACAGGTAAGAAAACAGACTAAGAGAGAAAAGGTATATGGTCAGGGTGGTAGTCAATGAATAGTAATGGTAAGGCTGTGTGTGTGTAGGTGTAGATGTGTGTATAACAAACTATGGTTAAAAAAGCATTTTTGAAGTTTATTGAGTATGTAGTTTGTTTCTATGTCTTGGGAATGTGAATTAAACTTTCTGCTCTTGTTTTATTTGTACCTAGAAGTAAAACATAGGATATTAGTAACATAGTGATGGAAATAAAAGCAGTGTATGAAGTAGAAACAAAGCCTGTATATTTTTAGCCTGATGCATTTACATGGCACTGAAACTTGAAATGTGCTACACAGTAAAGCAAATTAATGAGTTCAAGTTTCTATTTTACTTACAATGAGAAAACCTAGTATATCACTTAACAATGAGGTAAGTCAAGCTATTTGTATTTAAACTGCATGTTTACATAGTTAGATAAATAGAAAAACTGGTCGTAAATTTCATCATTATAAAGGGCAGAAATCAGAGTCACTTTTTGAAGTGTTTATCACAATGGGATAGTACATAGCAATAAATATGTTTTGAAATAAAAATCGTATTCCAGGCCAATGTGTTTTCAAATATGAATTTGAATACAAGTTGCCTTGGATTTAGAGTTCCATTCCTGTAAACATCATGGCAGCAGCATTGTTAGAATTCAGGCATCAATGATCCAATCATGCTATTTGCTTGACTCCACACATTTGCCATAAGTTGTGTTATCAGTGCCATTCCCAGGAATCTGTTTTCCCTTTCAATGTATAATCTTTTAAAAACTGAGAGAATTCTTTGGAAGATAAACATGAGTGAGTCCTGGAGCATTTTGTTTATGTTAGTTTACCCGCTCTGCCTTTGATTTATTTTGGTCTTTATAATTCCTTATTTTTAAAATTCTTAAACTATTATTTTGAAACTATTTGATAACATAGACTTTTTGAAGTTATTTTTCTTAAACTTCAAGTAATTTTTACATAATACGCTTAGATAAACTAACAATACTTAAAATATGTTTCTCGTTACTATCTCATAATTTATAATTACTAACCCAAGGCTAGTCATGTTTTAAAATACACAGTAGTCAACCTTTGGCAGAAAAAAAAAAATCTACCATAATCCACCACAGAGTATTACAAATAATTATTTTTCTCACATTTCAATAGTATTAAATAAACTGAAACTAATATTTACCAATGAGCATAAGAAAATAATATATATTTAAGCTATGTAATATGTTCTTTCATGTACCTTGATAACTTGTACTTTTCTAACTAAAGAATAACACATCCTTCTTATAAAATATTTAAAAATTATGTAAGGCTCCAAGTTTTAATTTTTCAACCAAAAATTTAAATTATAGAAAAAAATGCAAAATATCCACATATCAATATCTAGAAATTATTAATATTTTTATGTATTTCTTTCCAAAAATATATGTGCTTTCATGTAATTGCACATACATATTAATAATATACATATGTATATATGAATGTATTTTTTGATATAAATATATTTGACATCAAACAGTATATTTTATATCTTATTTACCTATAGTTACCTACAATTATATTGAGAGTGTAATACCATTCTTATAAACATAATTTATTAATGATATGCTATTCTATCATATGAATAATATTTTGACTTTTTTGCCATTTTGTTCATTTCAAAATATTTTTTCTACTTGGAAAATTTATAATATTTATTAAAAAATATGCACTAAGAACATTAACATGTACATATATCAGATTATTTACCTGTAATTCATTTGTATCTTGATTGTATTAAGATATTTTATATCATGAAAATATTTAATGTTTTCATGTATCTAATATTCAATATTTAGACATGCTACTTTCTATCATTTCAGATATTTCTTATTGTTATGTCAGCAGCTCTCATTCCTTTGAACAATTCTTTTTATAGCATCTGGTAGATGGAATGGTGTTCCTTCCCCTGCAGAGATAGGAACTGTAGTCTTTTCTGTTCAGGACTACTGGAACTACTTTACATTTTGCCATAGCACTCAGAGGCTCTAGCTTCTTTGTAGATAAGGATTTTTTTTTTTAAAGGCATGCATGTTTCTTCAATCTTGGAGTGCTTAGTTACATAAATACTATCTTAGCAAACTTCTTTGCTGGCATCCATGGCATGAAGCTCCTGCTTTACCAAAAATTGTTTAATGTCTTACATTATACAAGAAATCTCTTCTTCCATGATAAAAGTGCAAGATGCACTCCAGAAGCTACAATATTTCACTATATGCTTTGCTACATTTTCTTATTAAGTTATCAATTCTCAAATCCTACGTATCTCTTTTCTTCCCAAGTCAGGAGACCACAGAGAGGCAATCTGTGTAGTGGAGAAAGGGATTGAGTAGACAATTATTCGTTTGAAATAATTGCTATTGCTTATACTTTAATTATCACAATAACTAAAGAGTATATCTATGTTAATCTGAGGAGGAAATTATCACTTATAACTCCTATGGAATGGTTGATAGATGGTATCTCTAATGGTCAATTTTGGACATGAGCCTATATTTGTCTAACAGTAAATTAAATTTGCTCTTTGTTTTAAGACACCTGGCTACTTCTTAAAAATATGGTATTTGCATTTTTTTTGGATTTGGAAATCCTGGTTCCAAGTACTGGCAATTTTTTATGTGTGAGATGACTTATTCCAAGTTATTTAACTTCTCTAAGACATAAAATCTTTGGCTGTAATAAGTTCCTTAAAATGATTATTTTTACGACATTGAACAAAATTGCTGGGAGGCTCCAATTTAATGATCTAGAAGTGTTTTGTAAACAGTAAAGTGCTGTACAAAAATAACATATTGCTAATACACATGGCCCTGGCTCAAACTATCTATACGACATTGAAGAGGTTTTATCTCATCACAGTCTCATTTTTCTGTTGGAAAAAAAAAAGTAATGCTTAGACCGAAATGTCTAAGATTCTGTCTAATATTGTACCTTGAAATATTGCCATTAATTCTAACAAAAGCCAAATGAATATGTGCTTACTGTGCTTACCACTTGTCTGTCATGCAGGAACCATCCTAACTTATATGAATAAATTAAGCTTCTGCTTAAAGTGAATCTGTAAATCAATGTTTGGGTTAATTATTTTCATTTAGCATCATCATGTTGGATGTTGAACATTTTATATTCTAGAAGAATACATTTGCATAGCTATGATATAATATTTAACACTTCACACAACTAATATTTTTATATATGATAAAATAGAATTTTATTCAACAGAAAGGAATATTATTCAACAAATGGAAACTTGTAAGATTTACACGTGTATTACTGCTACATAGTTATTTGTCAATTTGTATAAGCTATGATGAGTTTCTTCTCCTAAGTATGCGATTGCTTGAGTGAAGCTTTTGAGTGTAAGGATCTTTGAGGAACATAGTAAATTAAGAAAGAGTATAAATGTTTTGGAAGACACTTTAATAAAATTAAATAGCTGATAATGGCAGAAAGTATCTTTCATATTCATTAGATATTTCAAGGCAAAAATTCACTTTCTTTATATTCTTATTCATTCATCTTTGTATACCTATAAAATAAAGATTGTGCTGAGATACAACATTATCTGCAATGCTTGGAAAGAGATGAATCAATATTCATGTCTCTTTCAAAGTTATATTTTTAAATGTTGCATTTTAATTCAAGTTAAATAATATGAAATTTTGTAAAATAAATTTAAGTAAATTGTGATTCCTTTCGTTTACTGCCTACTCTAGTTTTAAACATTCCAATTCAAGTTACTTCTATTAATGAACTTTCAAGATAATCCTGAGTGTGGGAAGAAAGGTTCTAAGATGACAGCATTAGATTTCATGTGTTTTACCTATTCTATCAAATAGTTAATGGATCTCTCAGCTAAAAAAAGACCAAATCACTATGAAACATTGCTTTGAATCCTTATTTTCTTACATATTCATTTTTAATTCATAAAAGTTATATATATTAAATGTGTACATGTTCTAAGATGTATATACATGATGGAACGGCTATGTTGAGCTAATTAATGCATTACCTCACGTAATTATTTTTTGGTGGTAAGAACATCTAAAATGTACTCACTTAGAGGCTGTACTAATTTAAATTCCCACCAACGGTGTAGAGGGGTTCTTTCCATATCTTTTCCAGCATTCATTATTGCCTGTCTTTTGATGAAAGCCATTTTAACTGGTGTGACGATACCTCAGTGTAGCTTTGATTTGCATTTTTCTGATGATTAGAGATATTGAGGTTATTTTTCATATACCTGTTGGCCATTTGTGTGGTTTCTTTTAGAAATATTTACTTAGATTGTCTGCCCACTTTAAAAGCTGATTACTTAGGGTATTTGTGTTATGGTGTTGTTTGAGCTTTTTATATCTTCTGGTTATAAATTCCATGTCAGATGGAGAGTTTTCTTTTCCTCCACTTTAGCGGCTGTCTCTTAACTTCGTTGATTGTTTCCTTTGATTTGCAGAAGCTTTTTAGCTTGATATGATCTCACTTGTCCATTTTTACTTTGGTTGTCTGGGCTGTTGAGGTCTTACTCAAATCTTCCATATGATTTAGCAATCCCACTGATGGATGTATATCCAAAAGAAAGGAAATTAATATATCAAAAATACATCTGCACCACTGTGTATATTGCAGCACTATTCATTACAGCCAAGATATGGAATCAACCTAAGTGTCCATAAATGGAATCAATGGTTAAAGAAATACATACGCACAATGGAATATTGGTTAACTGTAGAAAAAAATGAAATTCTGTCATTTTAAACAACGTAGATGGAACTGGGGGACATTATGTTAAACAAAATAATCCAGGCACAGAAAGACAAATACTGCATGTTCTGACTTATATGTAGAAGCTACAAAAAAGCCTAATCTCCTGGAAATGGAGAGTAGAAGCATGATTAGTAGAGGCTGAGAAAGATAATGTCTAGGGAGGCATAAAGAGGGTTTGGTTAATGGGTGCATAAATACAGTTAGATAGAAGGAATGAGAACTAGTGCTCTGTAGCACAATAGGGTGACTACAGTTAACAACAATTTGTTGTGTATTTCAAAATAACTTGAAGAGAGGAATTGTAATGTTCTTAACACAAATAGATGATAAATGCTTAAAGTGATCAATATCCCATTACCCTGATTTGATTATTACACATTATAAGCTTGTATCCAAATTTCATATATACCCCATAAATACATACAACCATTATACATCCATAAAAATTAAACATTGAAAATATTTAATCACTCAGCAATTTTTAAGATTACAGTAAATTATTAACTATAATGACAATAGTGTACAATAGATCTCTTGAACTTATTCTATCTTGTTTCTCCTAGATACTATTACCTATTAATGTTCCATTGCTGTTATGTGATTTCTAGCTTTAAAAATGTTTTGGTAATATTGTTAATTCTAATTCTAATTCTAAATAAAGGTAATTTGAATGTTTACCTTCATATCAGTACATAAATGCATCTGCTTTTATTTTAAAATTTTTCTCCCTCTTTTTTCCAAGGTAATATTTTACTATCTGGTGTGTTTGTTTTAAATAATATACTTTGAGTTTTCTTGTTATGTATACCACCCAGTAACAGTCATTTTGTTCTTTCTATTTTTCTGTTCCTTCTCCCATATACTTTTTTACATATTTCTAATTTTCAGAACTGAAAATATGTATAGGTTTTTCCTCTACTATAACTCTATCCTTGCTTCAGTCTTAATTCCATGACTAAATAAATTAAATTCTCACCATCTGTCTTTTTGCCAAAAATTTCCCAGTCACATCTGGGTTACATGAAACTCATACTGTAGCAGAGGTATCAGCAAACCATACACTTTTGTTCTTGTTGTTGATTTTGAACAGCCCACAAACTAAGATTTTCAAAAAATTTTTAGAGAATTGTTTTTAAAACATGGAAGAAGAGGAAGAGAAGGCTAAAAAAGAGGAGAAGGTGGAAGTGGTGGAGGGAAGAGAAAGGGGGAGGGGAAGGGACTTTATATGGGCCAAAGCCTACAATGTTTATTATCTAACCCTTTACAGAAAGAGTTTTCTGACCCCTGCTTATTAGATTTCTCAGAAAAGACACATGTGTACAGTATTCCCTGATATCTCGAATATTATTAAAATTGTTACAGTCTTGTTACTGAAGGCTAGTGGTGGTATAGTATGGTAAATTGTCTTAAGTGATAAGAAAAATGAAAACAAACCAGGAAAGAAGAGTATAAAAAGGGAGAGTAGGCCGGGCACGGTGGCTCAAGCCTGTAATCCCAGCACTTTGGGAGGCTGAGGCGGGTGGATCACGAGGTCAAGAGATCGAGACCATCCTGGTCAACATGGTGAAACCCCGTCTCTACTAATACAAAAAATTAGCTGGGCATGGTGGCGCGTGCCTGTAATCCCAGCTACTCAGGAGGCTGAGGCAGGAGAATTGCCTGAACCCAGGAGGCGGAGGTTGCGGTGAGCCAAGATCACACCATTGCACTCCAGCCTGGGTAACGAGCGAAACTCCGTCTCACAAAAAAAAAAGGGAGAGTAGTGATTTTAAATAGTTAGGAAACCCTTACTGAAAATGTGGATTTTAAACTAAGATACGCATAAAGTGAGAAAATGGCCATGTGGAAATCTAAAAGAAGAGCATGCCAGGTTGCTGGCACACAGGAGTAGAAGCTTTGAGGTGGGAGCATGGATGTCACTGTCAAGGACTAGCAGATACTAGTATTGCTGGAGCAGAGAGCCAGAAGTGAATAGAAATAGATAATGTGACAAAAGTCATGTGGAAAGAGATCAAGTAAGAATAAATCCCTATGAATAGTTTTTATTTTGCTTCAAGTGAGACAGAAACCCATTAAGATGAAGAGAGAGAATAATCTGAGTTCTGGTTTAGCAGAATCGCTCGGCCTGCTATGCTGGTATTAAACTATAGAGACAGGGGCAAAAGCAAAGCGATAGACCAGAAAGCTAAGGCAATTATTCATTTGAGAAATACAGTACCTTAGATCTGAGTTGTGGCCATGGGAGTGATGTAAAGTAGTCACATTCTCAGGATAAACCACCAAATTTGCTGACTAACTAGAGTAATGAATGAGAAAAGAGCAAAGTCAAAGAGAACACCGAGATTAAAAACTTGTGCATTTGATGACTGGAGTTTTCAATAACTCAAAAGGAAAAGAACATAGAATAAAAATTGCGGAGTATCAGGAGTTCAGGTTGGAGCTTTTTAAATTGACTACCTACAATATACCCATATTCATGTGTACATGTTCATACATGTTTATATACACATGAATATATGGGTCTGAAGTTTGGGGCAGAATTTCTGGTTTAAAATGTTAATTAAAGAGGTATCAGTATATTGACAACATTTAAAACCATGCAACAGGATGAGATAACCTAGGCTGAGTGTCCAGAGAAGAGAAGAAAGTTCACTGCTAGAACTCTGAAACACTGTACCAGTTCAAGGTCAGAAAGCTGAGGAAGTTGTAGCTGAAGAAGCTGCAAAAAAGTAATCAGAAATATTGGAGTAAAACCAGGAGAGAAAAATTAGAAGGAAAACTAACAATCTAAAATCTCTGTAGGAAATTCTTGGTTAGGGTACTAGATTTGTTTTTCAGATGACTGGTTTTTCATAGGCAGAAAGGGAAGAGTGATGGAATAAGAAAACTTAAGGGGTTTCTTTAGTTACAAATGTTATTACATAGTACCATACCTGCATATACTATTGATCTAAAACCTTCACTGCTTCAGGACTGTGGAGTTTGCATTTCTATTCTGGAAAACTTATTTTATATTGGTAATTTCCTGCTATCTCTTAGATTCATACTTACCTTTCTTCAATCTGTATGACTAGGACTGGCAGTCTACAAACGTTGTTCAGATTCTTTTATTGCGGTCTTGCTGTTAACTTTTGCCTTCCAGAGATACTGGTCAAAAGTCAGAAGTTTGGGCAGTACAGAGATGCAGCTCCTGGTTTTTTCTGATATGGCAGCAGAAGTGACTCTAGACGCCAGTAACCCAGCCAGAACCTTTTCTTTTTTCAGTGGTTTTAATAAGAGAAAGGGAGCCACCTTTTAGAAGTTCCCAAATCAATTTTAACAGCAGAATGGTTAGTACAGGCTCATGAGCTTCATCCCAGGGATATTAGAAGCTTCTGATCTTTGAGTATTTACCTTATTTTAAAATTTGCTCTCTGCTTCCATAAATGTGTAACCTATATACTATATTATATTCCTCAGGTATTATATTCTCTCTGAAACTCAGGTCTTGGATATATTCTTGAATCTTGGGACATATAACTTTATCCTGTATTATTATTTTCTATTTGTTTTTCTTTCATTTATTATATCCAGTATGGCAGAAAGTATACTTGTTATATTCATGTATGTACTATTAGCCCTTAGCACAGAGCCTGGAATATATCAAGTAAATAAGCACTAACAGGTAAATAAAGTAATTAAATGATGCAATATACAAATAAAAATGATGTATATTGGATGGTATTTTCACAAACACACAAGCACACGTGCACACTAATTTATTTTTCAGTAGGTTATAGGCTTTCCCTTATATTGATCCATTAGAAAGGTGAAGTGTATGTCCCACTCTCTTGAATCTGGACAAGCCTGTGACTATATCAGCCAACAGAATAGAATAGAATAGAAATAGCACTGTATAATTTTGAATTTAGATTATAAAAAGTCATACAAGTTTCTCCTTACTTCCTAGAATACTTTAGAGGTCTAAGCCATTACATAAGAAATCTCTTTAATCTGAGACTGTCCCATACCGTCAGGATGACTAAGTCACATGGCTATCCCTTATCTAGGTGCACTCCCTTGGACAGCCTTGGCCGAATCCAGTTTTTGAGTCATTTCAGCTCACATATCAGATATGTGACAAAAGAATCATCTAGATGATTGGCAATTGTTTGACTGTTAGTCATTTAGATCTTCCCAATCAAGTCTTCAAATACTGTCATGTAGAAATAAGTTATCCTTTTGTTTCTGAACTTCTGATCTATAGAATACAGAAGCATTGTAAATTTTTTGTTTTTTTTTTAATGCCACTATTTTTTATAGTGGTTGTTACATAGCAATGAATAACTGTTTAACTGAAACAAAATTTTTATCATTTTTGAAACAATCAATCACTTTTAAATGACCAGAATCACACAAGAGTACACTATTTTAAAAGGTGATATTTTAACCTTATACTTTTATGTAGACAATAACATTCCTGCAGATATTTTTCTAGAAACACTTAAAATTTCTCTTACTCTCATCTCCCTTTTTTTATCCCCATCTTTTGTAATATGTCATATGAACCTCAAACCAATTTCTCATAATCCAGTACCTGTTCAGGGAGTTCCTAAAGGCCCTAATTAGATACTAAGTTATGTATCTGTTTTGCTTTCCTGTTATTACTACTATTTTGGTGGTAATTCCTGCTCAGCTTTTTTGTCCATCTTTTACTCATTTACCTAAAATGAAAAAACTGGAGTACCTCAAGGCTGAGTGTAATTCACAATGGGAAATCTATAACTCCCATAAATTGCAAAATGATGAAAAATATAGTAAGTAGAGAAATATGAATCTTGTAAATAATGTCTCATTTGTATCCATCTCAATCATCACACGTTATGAAGTGTTCTCTTCCTCTTTAGGCAAATACCAAAAAAAATTATTATATTGTTTTATGTGTAAACTGTATATATTTATTTAAAATGTTTTCACTATCAAGTATATGTAATTTTTACATGTGAAAATTGTTCTGTTATTTGGTTTGTCATGAAATAAAGAATATTTTCTCATCAATATTAGTGAAAAAATATGAGCTTTTTATTTAGAACCAAAATTTTCAAGATGAAATAAAGTAAATAACTGAAGAATAAGTTACTGAAGGCCAAGTATGTCTAAATCATTAACTCCGTGTATATTCATGAGAAGTCAAACTCTTGGGCCAGTATGTGAAAGTATTAATATACAAGCTATACTTGGGCTCAGTGATTACATTAACTGAGTAATCTTATAACACAGTATCCCTGTAATTACTCTGGACATAACATAATATTGCGGCTATCATATGAATTTGTGAGAATTCTAAAACCCAGAATAAAATATTTGAATTTTATTTTATAACTAACTGAGTGGTATCATTAGGTTAGAACATAGCTAAGATATTTTTTAAAGCTTTCTTTGCTGTCCAAATTTAGCAGATATTGAGTATGAGTCAAACTTGACCATATTTTAATGTTTTTATTTAAAAAAATTTTCCATAGTGTGTTTCCTTTTTTCCTACTTTTATACTACGTATTGATTTTTTGTGTTATTTAATTAAATATAACTTACCAGTTGATTTGTTAGTGTTTTTGAAAAAGGTTACCTCTATTCTTTATACTTGTGTTGTCTTCAGTTTTAGACTTCTAAATGAAATAGTAAATCTGAAACTTCAAAGGAAAAACTTTTTTCTCTTTTTTTTTTTTCCAAATGTAATTAAATAGTTTTATTTCAGCAGGGGCTCAAATTAAATGTTCTTCCACACAATTGGCAAAGCAAGTATGGGGCCTACTTTTCATTCCTTCAAAGAGTCTGCTAAATTACCCTTAGCGTCTCTTTGTTTAACTACATTCCCATGTATCCTATAGAGTTTATTTTCAAGGAACATTTGACAAGAAGTATTCTTTAATGTTTTGCTTGCCTGCTCTTTTAGTAGCATCAATCTTGAACTCCCACTGCCCTACAAATTGTATTTCTTCAGGCAAAGTGACTTTTTCAACTAGTTCTCTTCTATAGTGAAATAATTCAGGTGAGCAAAGAGAGCATATAAAGCAACACACTAGGCAGTGATTAACCAACTATAAATTTGCATACATTTGAGAGAAATATTTGCGAGATAAGAACAAAAACATGTTTGAAGATATCTGGCAACTAAGATATGACATCTGAGGCTAAATTTCTAATTAAAATTTATTAAAGTTGATGACCTCGTCTTTATTTGGAAAAAGGAGTGTATCTTAGTGACTTCACAATTCACATCAGATATATCTTTTTAAATATTTATTATAATATATGGGTAAATAGTCTTAAAAAGCAGTATTTTCAGAATCATACCATCGAGTGAAGTGCTTATAATTGTTGACAGTATAGTAAGAGATGAGAGAACAGTAGCCAGTCAGAAAATTTAATTCAAGCATGTTTTCTGTTGCATATTGTACCTAAGGATCAGGAACAACATAATTATCTCAAAATCAAGACTCAAGTTGAGATTTTTTGTTGCTTATCTAGTGATTTTTTTTGAGTGAAGAGCAGGAAATACAATCCAATATTTGGACTTTTACTTCTTTGCATGTTCCTTGATTCACCAAATAAAACTTTCATAAGTACCTTTAAAGTGCAGTATAAAGAAAGTATTACTACAATTTAAAAACTTAATAACAGTCTCAGTAATGACAAATCACTGCGTAATGTCTAATAATACAAGATACGAAATATTTAACAAAGTAGTTGAAATTAATGGTAACTAGCAAATTTTAGTGACTCAAGCAAACAAAACAAACACATCTTAGTGACTCAAGCAAACACGTATTTTTTTCCTTGTTTACAGCACAAACTCAAGCACTCCCAGAAACACTTCTAGTTAACTGTTTTCCAACAGAGGTCGCAGGGCTCTGGCTCTCCATCATGTGATTTCACCATACAGAAATTCTTTGCTTCCAACCACAAGTATGGAAGAATGAGAAGAACATTTTATTGCTACACCTGCAGGGAATAAACCTCATGATCACATTCAATTGCAAGCAGGTGAGAACATACAGTTTTCTTGTATATTCATAGAAAAAGTAGTGGTTTGAAATATGCACAATGATGGAACAAACTTTATAAATATATGCAGTTCAAAATTGGTAATAAAACTACTTTGCAGAAATACTTTAAAAAGACAAGGTATCTTTGAAGAAGGGAACAGATATTTACAGGATAAGATATGGAAAGACCGTTTTCTTGTTCAGAAAGAGAATTGATGTGCCAAACAATTTGTAAATTTTCCATCTGTTCATGCATGCTGTCTACCTCTTCCACTAGACATTTTAAAGTATTAGTCATAAATATTTCAAAGATCTTTTCTGAATGTTCAAATATTAGGATCATCTCTGAGTCTTATTCTGTTGATTTATTAATAACTGATAAGGTTTTCTCTTTCTTTCTCTGTTTTGTGTGACATATGTGGAAATGATATGTCCACTCCATGTATAAATAGAATTTACCTATTCTCTACTGTTCAGAATGACAGACATTATTTGATAGAACAGTAGAGAATTGTGGTAAATTCTATTTATACATAGAAATGGACATGCCATTCCTCTTGAAAACCATTACTGTGAAGTATTTGAGTCTATTTTGTCAGAAGTTGAACTGGGTTTGAGCTATGTCATTATCATTACCTCTATGATCCACAGTTTTCAAATTCCTCCATCACTTGGCTAATATTACCTTATGGCTATTTTAGTGTCGGTGATGTGGTAGTTTTTCTTAGCGTTTCAGCTCCATCCTCAACATTCAGTCTGTAACACTGGCACTGCACACATAGATTTGCTTCCTGTTTTTTACTACTACTCTAGCATATTGCTCAATGTGCAGCTCGGTATTATGCTCCAGAGCAGGAGGACTCAGTCCTACAAGTTCAGATAGGCCCTTTGAGACTATACCTCAACTTTATGATTTCTCAGTGTTTCTACAATTCTCTATATCTCCATAGAAACCAAGTTATGCCTTATATCTTTGGTCATTCCTGAGAAGAGAATTTTCTGCTACTCTCCAGTGGTAGCAAGAGATCCTTAACTTTGGGAAAGAATCCTCAAGAATATTTTGTGTCTCTTTCATAGTGGCATTTGGCTTTTGCTTCTATTCTTTTCTTCAGAAACAATGCATCTTTCTTTCCACCCTAAGGGTAAGATTTTTCTAGTCTCTTTGATTCAGAATTTATTTTTTTTTCCTGACCTGAACAGTCTTTCTTGAAAGTATCTGATGGAGACCCACTGGAAAAAAGACTTGCAAATTTCCCTTAGGTCTGGGACTCCTATTTATTCAAAATTGATATGCTAGTCTATAATCAGCCCTTAATTCACTAAAATTGTATCACATTTATTCTTACATTCTCATATAGTAGTCACTACTTCCTCTTATGCTATTCAAAAGTGAATTTATATGTTTTGTTTCTTTTTGAAGGTGCTTGTCACCCTTTAGAATTCATATTTACCTTATAACCTGAGCTTTGCAAGTGACTCAACAGACATTTTAATTTTTTGGTAGATCAGACTTCTACTTGTTTGGGAACAAAGTTCCCATATGACTTTCTACACTATTTTCCTTAATTAAATGAAAAGCAAAGGTGATTGACTACTTAAATGGAAACAACACTGTTTTTTTTTGTGCAAGATAAAGTAGTCATGAACAAGAAGGAACTGGAAGTCAGAGTGTATTATTCGACATCAGGCATTTTAGGGTCATTGCCAAACAGCACGGCTTTCTTTAAACTCTTCTTTTCCTCTTTTAGAGACCCTGAAGACAGACTAAGAAAGCAAAGACAAAAAGGACTTTCTCCCCCTACTGCTTCAGGGAGAATCGATTTCAATAAGGGATGGAAAAATGTAGCATTTGATTTGATTTAAAGCAGAGCCTGAGGGAACTAAATTCAAGCCTGGTTTGAAGCCTCAAGTGGTAAGGATTTATAAAGGAATTGAGAAGGTTATGAATACGCATACACACTCTGAGAAAGTAAGCAGATTCTTTTAAAGTTTATCAGCCAATATCATACTAATATTAGTCAAATGCTTTACAAAAGCACAGCAGGAAATTATATAGTTCATTGCACAAGAGATCTCTTAAATCTGAGAAGAATTAAGTTTTTTATTAATTTAATTTGGAAGATGATCCTAAAGCTTCCTGAATTTAATGAGATTAATAAAATGAGTCAGTGCCTAGAAGTAGGGGCAGGAAGGAGTCAAATATTTCTGCCTAACAATTCTATTAAATGCCTAGCATTTCTGTTCCTATTAAGCCTTGTTACAGTTTAATGTCTATTATATGTATGCACTTATTGTAATAGTACTGAATTAGAAAAATATTTGCTAAATTACTGAAGAGTACAGTTCTTATAGAAAAAAAAGGTCTGGATTTCTCATGCAGTCAACACAGTTGCCAGGACAAACTGAAACAAAAAAGCAAAAAATTATTAACGCAAGACTTTTTGACACTAGACCTCCTGTCCTCGTTAGTGTTCTAAAATGTTAATGGAATCTTCAAGGTACAGAGCATAGGCTTTCCCATTCTCATCTACAGGAGTCAAATAAAATGTTACCATAGGAGGAAAAGGAGAGTCGCTATTCTGAGGTGGTAGTGGCAGGTCGGTGAAGAATACCAAATAGAGGGGCATGTACAGTCATTCCATATGACCTGATACCAGGCTTCCAGCAGCTAGTCAAGGTCCAGGCAACTGGAGGTTACTCGGGCACATGCTCTGCTATGGACTCATACATGGGGCATTGTCATATCTTATCACCCTCTTGTTCACCTTCATGCAAGAAAAATTTGTTTAGTTTTACTATATGTTGATTTTAGTAGAGCTTGGGAAATTTAAAATTTACATTTTAAAAAGACATTCTCTAGCATCAATTTGAAACACAGCTATATCTATCTTCAATGACTAAGGAAAGATTATTTTGGGGTGGATATGAGAAACCAGTAAGTGAAGAATCACTAAAAGAATCAGATTGCAAAAATTCTAGAAAGGTTGGAAAACAGCTGTTTCCTAAATATAATGACTCTTATATATGTTTAAAGGCTGTGTGCCGTATACGTGTTTTAGCAGGAGTTAACAATTTAATCTTTCTTATTTTTGTTTTTGTGATATCTGAAGCAAACTCAAAGAAAAGCAAAAAGAGCCCAGATCAGCAGCAGAAACAGTAAATTTAGCATCTCAATCAGTCACCGTTTCCCCTGAGAACTTTTACAAATAATCAAGAAGTAAGTTTTTGGTTAGTCTTTAGTTATGATGTGCATTCTTTCAGTTTTTGAGTAAGCTCATTGTGAGAGAATGCATTATAATATACCAGCAAATCTGAGGCAGCAAGAGGAAATTGAAAAGCTATTGTTAAAACTTTGATTCTCAGAAATAAGAAGATGAAAAAGTAGAGATTTTAGAAATTGCTTTAGATTGCTAGAAATAATATATATGATAATGCCTTAGGTGCACTAAAACGAAAACATGTAAATCTTCCTTAGAAGAAACAAAAAGGTAAATTTCTTTTTGTTTTATTGTGTTTTGTTTTTCCCATGATGACATATAATTTGAAAAAAAAAAAAAAAAAAAACAATTGTGGCTAGGACCAAACTGATAAGGTAAAACCCTGTTTGAGCAAAATAATAAAATGCTTTTCAGTCACTCTGTGCTATCAGTGGCTCTCCTGTCTAACTGAAAATATAGAATTTATGGACAAACTGTACCCACATGCCAATGGCAATGCAGAAAAGCAGTGTGTCTTCTGAAAGAAGTAGATACGATATGGTTTGCCAAGCATTTGACATTAGTAGGATATAGATAGAGAAAACATTTAGCAAGGCTTATTAAAACAACTGAAGTATGTCACAATTGTTTTCAAAAGAAATAATCTCCCTCAACTACATTGAGAAATAGTCTAAATTGATGCACTAAACATCATGTTTTGCATCTGGTGCTTTCAACATTAGATTCTTCATCAAGAGGTAAAATGAGAAGAATCTCACATTTGGATTCCCATCAATTCTACAAAAAGGTGAAAAATGCTGCTAAGCTGGTCAAAGTAGATGACAGAATACAATGTCAGTGAAGAGAAAACTTGACTCTTGCATTACATGGAAACTGGATAGTTCATTGAATTTGGCATTACTTCTACATTTATAGAGCATTGATTTTTGGCGGTTCTTTTGTATGGTTTGGCTAAGCACATTCTAGCTTAAACACATTTGAAGGAAAGCATGTAATGCTGTCATTCTTCAGTAGTAAACTTTACTTGGTGTATGTGAGTGTAAAGTAGGTATTAGTGAAAATAGTTAGAAACCCATAGCCACGTGGAACAAGACAGAAATGCAGCTAGAGGAGCTTCAGTCTACAAGGAAAATGTGATACTAGAAAAAAGTGTGAAGTCTCTAATTCTATTATTGAATGCATGGAGGTTGATGAAAATGAGGTGGAAAGAAAAAAGGAACTAAGCACTAGAAAGTCTTCTCCAAAGTGAAGTATTACTGTTGAAGAAGGAAACTTGCTAACAAGATGCTACAATCAGACGCCATCGTACATCTAAATGTATGCATAGCTTTTCCTTATTTGTAATATCATACTATTTCTAAAATATAATAGCAAAAATTAGATTTCCCCTGAATCACACACATGGTTAGAAGTCATTTGAATTAGATCATAAGTATTACTGAAACATCATATTGATTTGTGCAGATAAAACCATGCAGGCATTAATGTACAATGTTCAAATATAAAATATATATCAATTTGTTTGTATTTGTTTAAGCTTTTTAATCTGAAATAATTTTATATTTTTTAAAATAGGTTCTAATATGATTCTTAGAATTGTTTTAAGCAATGATATTGCAAGTAACTATAAATTTTATAATGATGTTACTTTACAGAAGAAGGATTAAGATTCTATACTGGTAGTTTATTCACTGAGAACATTTGTGTGGATTTTATATGCACAATAAACTTGTCTAGGCTTTAGAAATAAAGGACATATTTTATTCCTTGGAATTCAGTCTTTCACTGGAAAATAATACCCTTTTTTCAAGGAAACAAGGGTATATTAAGAACTAGGAAATATTAAAATAATAATTCATGTGTGCATATAGTTATTTATGTTGGTATGATTTCTCTAAATGACTCTATAAGCTTAGATTTGCTTTATTTGATTTGATTTAGTTGCATAATTGTCCTGAAAAAGGATCCATGATGAAGGTACCAAAATATATTTTGCTTTACTTAATTTTATGTTATTGGGAAAAGATAAGCCGTCACTGCCAAAATTTTTCTGGAAGCTGTGGAAATGCCAAGTATAATAACATCAAAGCATCTCAGATGGTGCCATGTGTCTAGTCTCATTGGTCAAACAATGATTAGATTATATTGAATATATCATGAAGGTGTCCTACCTGTGTTCTTGTCTTTCTCTTATTTTTTCTTGCATATTTATTTCTTTAAGAACTCAAAGAGCTTGCTCAAAACCTCAGTAACTTTTATTCAATTTTATGTATCACTACAATGCTATATCACCGATTTTAGAGTTTTGGAGCCATTGCTGACACAATTAGTAGAGTTTGACATTTTTCTGGGTGGACTGTGACACACTTTATGGCACTATTTTACTTAAGATGTATACACTAAATGATTTTGATAAATGTGTTTTCTGTACTACAATTGAATGTAGTTTGTATATCAAATACATTTTACATAAGATTTGAAGGTAATTGGTTTAAATAGATTTATTCATAAAATACAATAACGTTTTAAAATGTAAATGTGATTTGAGAGACAGCTTGACAGTTTTGAGTTCAACATTTGCACTTTTTTTTCCTGAAGGAGTTAGAGGTCATTAAACAAGTTTTCTGGGCCAACTGATATCATCAAAAAAAAATCATAAAATATGCAGTAGTAGTACAACTCAATGTGTTAAAAGTGACAATAATGCTGTATTACTTGAGCAGATGTATTTAAACAAATGTCAATCTCCATAAAACCTTATGTTCAAAGCTTTATTGGGAAAAGCATTAAGGAAGAAAACATAACTTTCATCAATCCACCTGTTCCTTTAGTGGTAGTAATTTGATTAGTATTATAAGTTATATAGAAGATAAAAATAAATGGACATTTTCTTTTTCTTGGAGGTGCCTGAAGATAGTTAGTACAGGCATGGGCTGTCTACTTAAGGAGCCATGACATTTAAGCCTCATTAGCTTCTCAATAAATCTGCTTTTAACTGCTTTCACTTCCTCACCCAAAGTCTCTTCATAATCTTTAGCAATCTACCTCTGGATCAACCTACTGGACTGAATAGCTTTCAGGAAACTTAAAAGTAGTTGACTTTTACCAAAACCTTTGGTCACATGTTTGGTCTCTGTTTTATGTCTCAATTCTTTCAATGTGATTTACTGCTCTTCCCTGATTTAAATACTGTCTTAACTTGATGTTTGTGGCTTCACACTCCAAGGTAATCTTTTTCTTTTTCTTCTTTTTTTATTGCATTTTAGGTTTTGGGGTACATGTGAAGAACATGCAAGATTGTTGTATAGGTACACACATGGCAGGGTGATTTGCTGCCTTCCTCCCCTTCACCTTTATCTGGCATTTCTCCCCATGCTATCTCTCCCCAACTCCCCACTCCCCACTGTCCCTCCCCTATTTCCCCCCAACAGACCCCAGTGTGTGATGCTCCCCTCCCTGTGTCCATGTGTCTGCCTATGAGTGAGAACATGCGGTGTTTGATTTTGTGTTCTTGTGTCAGTTTGCTGAGGATGATGCTTTCCAGGTTCATCCATGTCCCTACAAAGGACACAAACTCATAGTTTTTTATGGCTTCATAGTATTCCATGGTGTATATGTGCCACATTTTCCCTGTCCAGTCTATCATCGATGGGCATTTGGGTTGGGTCCAGGTCTTTGCTATTGTAAACTGTGCTGCAATGAACATTTGTGTGCATGTCTCCTTATAGCAGAATGATTTATAATCCTTTGGATATATACCCAGTAATGGAATTGCTGGGTCAAATGGAATTTCTATTTCTAGGTCCTTGAGGAATCACCACACTGTCTTCCACAATGGTTGAACTAATTTACATTCCCACCAACAGTGTAAAAGTGTTCCTATTTCTCCACATCCTCTCCAGCATCTGTTGTTTCCAGATTTTTTTAATGATCGCCATTCTAACTGGCGTGAGATGGTATCTCAATGTAGTTTTGATTTGCATTTCTCTAATGACCAGTGATGATGAGCATTTTTTCATATGTTTGCTGGCCTCGTGTATGTCTTCTTTTGTAAAGTGTCTGTTCATATCCTTCACCCCCTTTTGAATGGGTTTGTTTGTTTTTTTCTTGTAAATCTGTTTTAGTTCTCTGTAAATTCTGGATATCAGCCCTTTGTGAGATGGGTAGACTGCAAAAATTTTTTCCCATTCTCTTGGTTGCCGATTTCACTCTAATGACTGTAATCTTTTTCTTACCTCGTTGACTAATCTTTGTCGGAGTCCTTGGATGATTTCTTCTCTACCTAAACTCTTAAGTATTGGGTTCCCAGGGATTTATCCAATGCCATCCTTCCTTCTTCCTGTATATTTTCTTCCTCAGTTGTTCAGGCCAGTCATATGGCTACAAATAAAGCATATATGATGATGACTCCTGAACTTTTATCTTTGTTCTTTAATATTTCTCTAAATTCTAGAATGATACAACTATGTACTTACATAGTACCCCTCATAATTATCTCAAACTTCATGTATTACAAAGTAATCTCTTGATAAATCACCAAATATTTTTCATTAGTTTTCATCATGTCATTAAATGACATAAACATTCACCCAGATGCACAAGCTAAATTCCTAGAAAGTATGTTTGATTATTTCTTTTTCCCATAACCAATTCGCTGACAATTTGTCTCTTTTCTCAAAATATTTTCCCATGATGTCTACCTTTCTGTACCTTCCCTATCATTTTCCTCCATAAATTCCTCTTTCTTTCTTCAGAAATATTATTATAATTTATTTTTAATTTTACTTTAAGTTCTAGGATACATGTGCAGAAGTTGCAAGTTTATTATGTAGGTATACATGTGCCATGGTGGTTTGCTGCACCTATCTACCTGTCATCTAGGTTTTAAGCCCTGCATGCATTAGCAATTTGTCCTAATGCTCTCCCTCCCCTCGCCCCCACCCCTCACCCCCGATAGGCCCCATTGTGTGTTGTTCCCCTCTCTGTGTTCATGTGTTCTCATTATTCAACTCTCATTTATGAGTGAGAATATATGGTGTTTGTTTTTCTGTTCCTATGTTAGTTTGCTGAGGGTGATGACTTCCAGTTTCATCCGTGTCCCTGCAAAGGACATGATATCATTATTTTTTACGGCTGGATAGTATTCCATGGTACATATGTACCACATTTTCTATATCCAGTCTATCATTGATGAGTATTTGGGTTGGTTCCATGTCTTTGCTATTGTAAATAGTGCTGTAATAAACATACTTATGTAGGTGTCTCTATAGTAGAATGATTTATATTCCTTTGAGTATATACTCAGTAATGGGATTGTGGAGTCAAATGATATTTCTGGTTCTAAATCCTTGAGGAATCGCCGCTTTCTTCCACAATGATTGAACTATTTTAAATTCCAACCAACCGTGTGAAAGTGTTCCTACTTTTCCACAGCCTCACCAGCATCTATTGTTCCTTGGCTTTTTAATAATTGTCATTCTGACTAGCATGAGTTGGTATCTCATTGTGGTTTTGATTTCCAGTTCTCTAATGATCAATGATGTTGAGCTTTTTTCTATATTTGTTGGCCACATAAATGTCTTCTTTGGAGACTTGTCTGTTCATATCCTTTGTCCACTTTTTGATGGGGTTGTTTGTTTTATTCTTATAAATTTGTTTCTTGTAGATTCTGGATATCAGACATTTGTCAGATTCCAAAAAAATTCTCCTATTCTGTAAGTTACCTGTTTGCTCTGATGATAGTTTCTTTTGTTGTGCAGAAGCTCTTTAACTTAATTAGATCCTGTTGGATATTTTCTTTGATCAGAGGGAAGCATTTTTTTTTTTTTTTGAATAACAAATAATCACTATATCTATCAGCTAGCAGCAAAAAAACAACCACATTCTGTTCCAGGAGTGCTGAGAAAGGGGGCTGATATGGTTTGGCTGTATCCTCACCCAAATCTCATACTGAATTGTAACTCCCATAATTCCCACATGTTGGGAGAGAGACCTGGTGGGAGATAATTGAATCATTGAGGCAGTTTTCCCTGTAGTGTTCTCATGATAGGGAATAAGTCTTACAAGATTTGATGGTTTAATAAGTGGTTTCCCCTTTGCTTGGCTTTCATTCTCTTCTCTTGTCTGCCCCATCTGAGACATGCCTTTCACCTTCTGCCACTGTGAAGCCTCCCCAGCCACATGGAACTGAGTTTATTAAACCTCTTTCTTTTGTAAATTACTCAGTCTCCAGTATATCTTTATCAGCAGTGTGAAAATGGACGAACACAGGGCTATTGATAAATAAGTAACAAGTTGAAAGGAAACCAAAAGGGATAGTGCATTAAGTACCTTAGGGGTATACAAGAGCAGAAACAGCAATTACTAGAATCCAGAAGGGAACAATTAGAATTTAATTACAACTCAAATGTAAAGAATTCACTTTCAATTGAAAGATGCAGCTAGCTTCAGGCAATCTCACAGGGAGAAAGCCAAAAGAATAAACACCTATAGCTCACTCTCCTTTTCTCTGATCTTCTGACAGGGCTCCCCATTTGGCCACATCAACCTAAAATTAGCGCAGGAGTTTTGTGACCTATGCATGTCCACAACTTAGATTCAAGGTGAAGAAAGGTGGGTAGAGTTGAAGATCTGGAGCAGTCATATCACTTGAGCTGGAATAAGTTGGACTGTTTGGAAGTTAAATATTAAAGAACATGAGCGGTTGATGAAGGTAAGTGAACATGTTGAATTAAATTTCTATTTGTTATGTGAGTGGATACCCAGTATCTCTTTAATGTTATTCCTCTCTTGGGGGAAAATTCTCCAAACTGAGTTTTGTTTGGCCAAGAAAGAAGCCACAAGGAGAGCTCCCTGGTCTCCTTTCTTATGTTTCATTTCAGTTAAGGCGTAGTCAGGTAAAATAAGCATGGCTAGACAGATGATCCCATGATAGATATAAAATTTTATAAAAATGAAAAATAGTAGTGTCTTGTAGAAATAATTTCAGTCAAAGGCTCTTGGCAAAGGCATCTGGATTCAGGGATAGCAGAAGCAGAGGGTGTGGCATTGTGTGCTCAGCACTGGCAGTGTGATCTGCTGGATTTGTACCCCTGCGGGTCCTCAGCAGAGTAGTTGCATGTTACCATTTGACATTGCTTCTTGCTGTGTAGCTTCCTAGCCAGAATTTTGGGCCCTGCTTGAGATTCTAAATTAATCTCTCTTCTTAAACTACTTACCATATTATCATATAACTTGTTGTTTATAATTAAAACTTAGACAGATACACTTTGATATTCTTTAAGCAGCTGTATATGAACGATACTAATTTGTAAACAATGCAAATGTCTACTGATGATCAGTTCACCAAATGATAGTAGGCTTATAATCTGAAATATTATTTTTATTAAATATTAACTTAATTAATATTAAATTTAAAAAATTATTTTTATTAAAAAGAAAAAAGGAATAAAATCATTAATAAAATTATATTTGCATGTGTGCATATATATTTCTTAAAAGAACTAGTTAATTTAAAAGTTAACATTTATTATTATTATTATTTGAGATGGAGTCACTCTGTCTCCCAGCCAGAGTGCAGTGGCACAATCTTTGCTCCTGCAACCTCCATCTCCCAGGTTCAAGAAATTCTCCTGCCTCAGCCTATCCAGTAGCTGGAATTACAGGCACGTGCCACCCTACCCAGCTAAGTTTTTGTATTTTTAGTAGAGACAAGGTTTCACCATGTTGGCCAGGCTAGTTTCAAACTCCTGACCTCAAGCACTCTGCCTGCCTTGGCCTCCGACGTGTTGGGATTATAGGCGTGAGCCACCACTCCCTACAGCATTTATTATTAACTTAGTAATTTCAAATACTTTTTCTTATTTTTTTTAACTTTTCTTTTAAGTTCAGGGGTACAAGTGCAGGTTTAATACATAGGTAAACTTTTGTCATGGGAGTTTTTGTACAGATTATTTTATCACCTAGGTATTAAGCCTAGTACCCATTAGTTATTTTTCCTGATCCTTTTTCACCTCCCACCTTCTACCCTTCAAAAGGTCCCAGAGTATGTTGTTCCTCTCCACATGTCGATGTGTTCTTATTTATTCTTATTATTTGTATTATATTTCATAATGAGCAATTTCAAAAATTGCTTCTACATTTTTAAGCTAGGAATGAAACAAAGAAGTCTGTGATGGTCAATTCTCATGTATCAACTTGTCTGGGACACAGAGTACCTAGATATTTGGTCAAACATTTTGAGTGTGTCTGTTGTTTCTGGACAAGATTAACATTTGAATTGGTAGACTGAGTAAAGCAGATCGCACTTACCTATTGGATGGGCCTCACACGATCCATTGAAGACCTGAAAAGAATAGAAAGACCCAGTAAGAGTACTTCTGCTACCTGACTAGGTTAAGCTGGGACATCAGTTTCATTGACCTCAGACTCTAAGTAAAACATCAGCTCTTTTTGGATCTCAAGCCTGCCAGCTTTCAGACTAGAAGTTACACTATCAGTTTTCCAGGTTCTCAGGCCTTTGGACTAGAACTATATCAGTGGCCTCCCTGGTCTCCAGCTCGCCTCCTACAGATCTTGGGACTTCTTATCCTTCATAATCACATAAGCCAATTCCTTAGAATAAATCGCTCTTCCTACACACACACACACACACACACACACACACACACACATCATTGGTTCTGTTTCTCTAGAGAACCCTGATTAGTATCAAAGACACTTTTATTTTCCAGATAATACAATTAAATAAGAACAATAATTACAAGTTAACGAGCTAAAAATAATTCAAAGCATTTTTATTTGTTAGAAACTTTGTTTTACAGTTTTGATTTTTCTTTCCCATGTATCTAAAAAGTTTGAATGATGCAGCCTCAACTAGTGGTTGCAGCCAAAGTCAACAGTAGGCACTGAGTCTAATATATGCAATCATGCACCAGGAAATGTACCAGATAATAATCATTGACATCATCACAGAAACATTCAATGCCACAATTCACAGCAATTCTCTTTATTCACTTTTAAGTGCATTGATTTTGCATTTAAGAGCTAAACTAAGAAAAAAAAATTGCAGTACTTAAGTGAAGTGGGTTTATTTTCAGTCCTTTTGAGAGGATAACAATGCATTTTGTATTTTTTATAATAATCATAATACAGAAATAATGCAAAAATCATACAACAACACTCATTATTGACCACTTTTAGGATCAGTGGTCTCTAATATATTTTGAAGTTCCTGATTAAAATTGAGGGATTTAAAAAATATGTAGTCCCAGCTTCCCTATTGCCACACAGGATTCTTCAGTGAATTTCAATTAGAAGACAGTAATGTGGAAAGAGGTTGCTTGCCTTCCATCCTGGTGAACATTCTGAAATTTCATTTAGTTTTGAGAGACAGAAGGGTATGGGGTTTCACAGTATACCTTTGTGCCTGTGTTGGGGATACCAGGAATAGATTCCCAAATGATGTTTCTTGGTAGAGTACTTCAGGCCTTATTTCTGTCTGAATAGCCTACAAGTTTATCCTCTGATCTGTCCATAGAAGGTACTATGGTTCATTTACATTATTTAACATATATTTTTTATATTAGCTCGAATGTGTTGTGTTGTCTGCAATTTTAAACCTTTAATGATATTACCTATATACTGACCACTAAGATTTAATAAGATAAATTGGCATTATCTTAAAATTCAGTTATTAACTTATTAAAAATCTAAAACTTTACTATAACTTTGAAATTGACTTCTTTCTAACTTTCCTGATCTTACTCTTTTTTCTCTTATCATATGGCCCTTCCAGGTCATATTTCTATAATATATTCATATTCAACATACACACCCTCCCACACACACACTGTTTCCATGTGTTTTTGTCCACATAACTGATATATTTTATGTGCTATAAAACTTTTGTGTACAATATAATTTTAAAATTTACTCATGATTTTAAATATAAATTGAGTTATTTTATTTAGCTGCTTTAAAATGTTTCTGTCACTTAAATATACAACATTTTTCTGGTTTGGGTTATTTTTCAGGTATACATAAAGGATAATTGCTTGCTCAGACAGTATGCTAATTTTTAACTTCCCATTACAATTCTTTATAGGAGTACTTATACCAGTTTACATTTCTACCATCTGTGCATGAGAATTACTGTTTTCCCACAATCTCCCATCTACTGATAGCTGTAGTCTTTATTTTTGTCTACTATTGAAAAGAGTGAAATGTTATTACTTTTTTTGCTTTGAATGTTTATTTATCAGATTGTAGAAAGATTATTACATTAATGTGATTATTAATTATTTGAGATTTCACTTCTGAAAATTGTTCATTTGTACTCATGGAAGATGCTTCTTGTATTGGTCACCTCTACTTGGCTCATCTCTGATTTCATCAGAGGCAAGTTTAGTGGACAGTTCCTTGAAAACCCACAGAACTAGCAGCCAACCTCAAATTTGCAATGAAAATGTTTCTGCACTTCCCCTCGGAGCCTTCTGGACTGCAAGAGGAGCTAGCTAAGGCATTTCTCAAGTACTGCTCTGAAGTGCTAATTAAACCTCAGGGCCAAGGGCCAATAGTCACACAGTGAGGCTCAGAAGTCAGTGCTGGAAATGGGATCACCCAGCTTTCTGTCCTTTTTCTTAACAGATGAAAAATGATTATATATAATTTATGGTAATCAATGTGATGTTTTGATCTATGTATACATTTAAGAAAAAATCAATCAGTCTAATTAACATACCCATCACTTCACCAACATCATTTTTTGTGTATATGGTAAGAATGTTAAAAATCCATCCTTTTAGCAATCTTGAAATATATAATACATTATTGTTAGCTGTGATCACCATTTAGTGTAACAGGATTATTAAAATCTATTTCCCCTTTGTCTTTTTCATGAAAAATTGGTAGGTTCTTTGCTTCTTAGAGAGCTCTCAGTAGTACTGAGTCTTTGTCTATAACATCAAACTGCATAACAGTCTTTCATGCTAGCTCTTCTTACTTCCCTGTATTACTGTCCTTCATCTCTTACCCCTGTTGCCAGAGATTACCTGGCATCCAAGTTCTTGGACATTAAAAGTAATGGCAAAAAACACAATTACTTTTGTACCAACCTAATATTAACTATGTTTTTTGAATGAATGATTAAATAGGAGCAGGTAAGCAAAATTGAAAATCCAGGAGTTGAGAGTGGGAAGAACAAATAATAGCAGGTAAGACTGAGGTAGAATCTGAGATTCACAGATACTTGATTTCACAAAAAAAATATCTCTGGAAAATCTGAATTAATGAGATAATTATCTACATGTAATAAGTAGCAAAATTTCCAAAGCATAATTTTGTTTTCATTAAAATGGATTGTCTTCAAATGTGATTTAAAATGAAGACGATTTTATCTTTTAAATCTATGTAGCAATTTTTATCACATAGATTTCTGTTCATATACTAATGTAGTATATTTTAATGCATTCTAACTACTAGCTTTGAGCTCTATTCAACACTTGTACCCATAGCTACATGGAAAACTATTTGGAACTCACTTTTAAAAACCCAACTTTGTATACACACTCTAATGACATGTATCCTGTTGTCAGTCTTTTAACATCTCAGATACATATTTTAAGGGACTATGGACTGAATTGTGTACCACCAAAATTCTTACGTTGAAGCCCTAACGTCCAGTGTGACTATATTTGGAAATCTGGCCTGTAAAGCGGTAATTAAGGTTAAATGAAGTCATACAAGTGGGCTGGTGCACTTACAGGAAGAGGAAGAGATCACACTCACTCACCATCATGTGAAGACATGGCGAGAAGGTGGCTGTCTCGACGCAGGAAGAGAATCCTTACCAGAAACCAAAAAGTACTAGAAATTTGATCTCGGACTTTGCAGCCTTGAGAAGTATGAGAAAATAAATGTACGGTTTTGGAGATAACCAGTTTATGGTATTGTTTTTTTTTACAGCAGGCCAGGCTGACTAAAACAAGTTGGTATGCAATATTTAGGAAAACAGTGTAATTATTTTTTGCCTCCTATGTCTCCTTCTGACACCATATGTTGATAGAGATTTGATATTTTTCTATGACTGCTGTAACAAATTACCACAAATTTGGTAACTTCAACAATAATAATTTATTATCTTACAATTCTAGTGTCCAGGAGTCAAAAATAGATTTCACTGGGCTAAAAGCAAAGTTTTGTTAGGGCTGTATTCCATTTAGAGCTTCTAGGGAAGCATCTGTTTTCTTGCCTTTTCCAGATTCTAGTTGCTGTCAGCATTTTTTGTCTCATGGCCCCTTTCTCCATCTTCAAGGTGAGAAGCATAGAGTCACTGGTCTCTGACCCTGTTACCTATGGTTTGTGTCATGAGCCTTCCCTACTGTGTTTAAATAGTAACACAATAGGGACTCTGTGACTCCGACTTCCTCTTTTAAGGACAGATATGATTACATTTAGGGTCCACTTACATAATCTCCCCATCTCAAGATCTTTAATTACATCTATAAGTGCCATTCACAAATTCCATGGGTTAGCCCCTGGGATCTTTGGTGGCTATTACTCAGCTTACAACAGATGTTTGCAATATTTGCAGAGCACTGAGGTGTAGGCTTGTGGAGAAAAAATAAAGTGTCACACAAGTGTCACTTCCCCCAAAAAATGTCTAACATAAACTGAAATAGATAAAAGAAACTAACAACCAAGACACCACCTATAAGACATCATATTCCTGTTTGCATTGAATGTGTACTGACCTTCTTGTTCCGACCAATTTGCTTTTAGAGTTGTTACATATTTCTCAAAAATATCTGTCAGGCATAATGTGGGTTGGTGAAATATTTTATTACTGAACTATCTAGACAATACTAACCTTATGGTCTTAACTGTACTCAAATTTATAGTCAATTATAATCATAGACTTACGCTTTTAAATATTTGAAAACTTACTCTAAGTCTTTTAATTTTCACTGTAATTTTGCATTACTCTATAATATTAACATATTTTACCAAAATAAAACTAATAATTATTAGGTCAAAGAAAAAAACCTTAAAATATTTTGTGTCTTTAACATGATTCATTGTAGCCATTTCAAGTCTGGTAAATATTTATCACTTCCTTTTGTACAGGTAAATTGTGTATCTGCTACTGTAAACATTTATTTAAATTTTAAAAGCTATTGGGCATCTATCTAGAAAAAATCCATTATGTTAGAAGCTTCGTATTTTATTATAAACAACTTTACATTAATGTGACAAAATAAAAAAATGTCACAAACTGAATACTGTTATATATCAATAAGTAGATGGATTTTTTTTTACTTTATTTTGTTACTCTGTATTTTTTTCTGTTTTCATTGCTTACATTTTAATTATTATCTTTAGAACCTGACATCAGTGTGAAAATTGATATTTTTTATTTTTAAACAATGTACTTTATGAAAATAAATAGTTATGTTTTCACAAGACAAAGAATCTCATAGGAGTGTTCAATGAAATATGTGATTCATGAATTGACTACATTTTCCCCTTACATTAGAATAGCTAGCATCTTATTACTATTAATTTCTTAATTATCTGTGTAGCCAAACATTTTGGTGTACATGCTACCAATATATTAATACACAGCCAGTTCTTATAAATTATTATGCTAATAAAAAAGAATAAAACTGGTAATTGTTAAACTTCTTATCAGATAAATAATAAAGTAGGGATTAGAAATTTCCCTGACTACTTAAAACTTCATATACGTATAAAAGTAAAACTAATTTTTGAAACTGAAACAATTATGAAATCTGGGAAAAGGTGGACTGAATTTCTTCCCCATTATACCCATCTTCAAAATACTTACCAATTTAATCCAGAAGAATGAATACTATTGAAATCTTGGGCTTTGTTGAGATATCTGTAGAAAGAACTAATGAGTCTCCCTCCCTTCCATGTGAGCTGAGAAATTCATCAGAAAAGAGCCATCAAACCCTGTAGTAAGAATTGGATGCAGTAAACCACCATGGCACGTGTATACCTATGTAACAAACCTGAAAATTCTGCACATGTAACCCAGAACTTAAAGTATAATAATAAAAACAAAAGAATTGGAATCCCTGAAAGAGTTAATATTTAGGAATCTGTAGTTAGTTAGAGGAATATTAAATAGATCTGAATCACGGTGTCCAAAATGTGGCAAGGTGCTGAATGTGCAACACAATCTTCCCTGTATTAATGCCTCAATTTTGTAAAAAATTGAAATTGAGTGTGAAAGATAATGGAGAAACAAAAAACTTCTACAGATACACAAAATCTTAGATTCAATTGCACTTTCCCTAGCTTCTAATTAAACTCATATTCGTTCAGCAAAATTGTGACCCCGGTTACTCTTTCTGCATCCTGTCTTAGCTTTTCGTATCTTGAGTAAATTGAACACTGATCAATTCTCAAAACAAAACTGAATTGTGGCTTTTCTTAATCTATCCCATCAATACTTTAGGCAACTGCTTTCCGCAGAACACTAATCTTGATCATTTCCACAGTACATTTTTTTAAAAAGCTTGAACTAATGGTTTTAGGTATTATTTATCCAAGTGAAGTCTTTATGGAAGCTCAAAATAGCCTCTCCTCTCCCTCTTTCTATCTCGCTCTGTGTGTGTGTGTGTGTGTGTGTGTGTGTGTGTGTGTATAATATTAAGAAGACTTACAAGCAGGGAAATAAAGATCTTCCTGAAAGTTAAAAGTATATGCTTGAAATAAAAAAGAAATCAATCATTTAACCAAAACAAACATAAACATTGTTAAAACTAGAATTCATGATCTGAAACAAAAATGTTTAAAATTTTTAAAAGCAGAGAAGAAACGTAAAAGGAATTATGAGAAAAGGGATAGTGATGTGGTTAATAAATCCTAGCAATCTCACTTGCGAAAATAAATTTTCCAAAAAAAAGAAAAATATTGGATAGTTGAACATGAAGAAAAAATTAAGATATACTGGAGATAAATACACCTGAGTAAGGGACAGACTGGTGTTCAAGGAATTAAAAGGGTGATTAAGTCATAATCTGTAGTTTTAAGAACATTTACTAAGGCATAATCTGGTTAAACTTATTTATCTCAAAAGAAAAATATTTTATAAGCCTTATACCAGAAGAAACAGCTTTTGTACAGTGAGAAAAGCAGACATAATTACATATCTCATCTTCAATCCTGAAAGCTGGGTAACAATATAGTAAGATGTGCACACAATTGAGAAAAAGGACTGCAACTCTAAAACCTTATATCTAGGCAAGACGTCATCCATCTTGTAAGGTAAATGAGAGATAAATGGGATCATCAAAAAGACAGAATACACACCAAGTAACTTATCGGAAAAAAACATTTGAGAAAAAGACTCTAATAAATAAATCACAACAAATTCATTAAGATAAAAGAAAGAAAAGAAATTTTAGGGTTCACTTAGTGTCAAATGGAGAAAACACACTTTTCCTTAATTCATAATGTAGTTGAGGTTGAGCTAAAAGAGTTTTCAAGACTTTAGAAAATGGAAGGAAAGGACAATGCAGTGAGTAACTCAGAATTACTGCTTCCTTAAGAACCCTTTCAAGGCCAGCTACTTACTTCAGTCATGACTTATCTCCACATAACTAAGGAAAATTTAGTGTCATGTTTTGAAATTATCCCAGACTTTCCTGTGCCAGAGAGTCTAGCCCAAACTGCCCCTGACACTAAACCCACTTTTTAGTCACTGATTTTGTGTCTCAGTCTGACTGCTTACTTTCTTGGACAATTTACTGTGAATATCAACTTTTTCAAGAGGAAAAATCATTACCACTCATGATGATCTAAGAATATTACCTAAACAGAGGAAACATCTAGGTTAACTCTAACATTTAAGTTATTTTGACTTAAATACCAACTGGATAAGTTCAGTTTTGGATTCACTGAATTTAGTCAAATTTCTTGTCTATTTTTTTCTCATCAGATGTTACAAAGAATATTAAGTTCTGTTTTCTTATGCTTGGGATCACATGTGTTCTTGGATGGCTTAAGTGGTTGGTAATACATACCCCATTGTTTGAGAAAATCCTTCCGGAAGCCTTGTGCTTTGTATGAGTCACTAGAACGAAAGGATTTACAGTCAGCGATGCACTGAGCTTATTATATACTAGAGGTCATAATACTCAGAATATTTTATGAAACTAGTAGCTTCTTAGATAGACATTAATAATTCAAGAAACATGGGTGCATTCAACCTGTCTTCATGACTTAGGAAGAAGAACATAGAAAATGGAGAGAAAAAGAAGCCTTTTTACTCTGAACCAAGGTTGACTAGAAGTTGAGAAAAATAATGCTGTAATAAACTGATAACCATCCTTCCCAGGTTATTAGAGCACTGAATTTTCTACAAAGAAAAATACATTTAAATTTGGATTGCTTCTTTTTTTGAGTTCATTTTTAAAATTTCTTTTTCATTCATAACAATATTAATGTCCTATGGAGAAAAAAATGCTTGTAGCATAATTTGAATACTAAACTATTAGTAGGAACATGTCTTTCTCTCTTCTAATTCTTTTATTTCACTTGGGCATCACAATATAAACCATATGGCATATCAGATGCTTGCTTTTCTCTTTACACATGCAGAAATTGTAGGAGGAAGACGTCAAAAATCCCAGACACTCTTATTCATTTTATCATCATCATCATCATCATCATTTTCCCAGAATTTTAATAAATAATGCTGTTTCTGTGGTTTGTTGTCAACAAGATGTTGTGTAGATATTGTTTACTCTTTTTTTATCCTGTAAGATGTCAGTAAAGTTTCAGTTGTCCAGAAATTTGGATATAACTTACTATGGCTGTGTCATTCATAAACTCCAACTATATAGAGTATGTTCCATTTTAAACTGTTAACTAATTTTATTGTAGTGTTTATCAACCGGTTTCTACATTGGGGTTTTCTTTTCTCAGTCCAAAATATTTTGAACTCAATTACTTGTACTTTCAATTACCTGCTAGGTTTTGCCTAAGGTAGACAATATTTTTCCCAATCCAGTTCTTTATATCTAATTCTTTTGATTTAAAAACAAGTGTGTTGGTGAGTGTGTGTGTGTGTATGTGTGTGCGTGTGTATGCTCATTCGTGACCATGCCCCTTTAGGTATGTGGACACCTATGCATGCATGCAAGAGAAAACCATTTCCACATGTGGTGGATATATCACAATTAATAGGAAAACCTAGCAAAGCAATTGCAGAGAGAAATACTAGGAACTCACAATATTTAGCATATAAGTACAGTGCTGATATTAGAAATTAAAATAGCCCAGCTAGGAAATTCATTTGTAGTTGGACAACTTTCTGCAAGAGCTACTTAGCAAAATACCTAGACTGAAAATTCCAATAATGAAAGAATTATTTTCTTACAGTGCTTAACTGAAAATGTCTATTTTTCCATCACAAATCTACATAAGCCTGCAGCAGCACAGCAGTGAACACTCACAGATTTTTAGATAAAGTTAGAATTTCAGGACAGTAAGGTGACATCTAACATGAGAAATACAATTATCAATCCCTTTGTCATAGAGTGTAATGAAGATAAAATTAAATAATATACATAAAGGGACTACCACTCTCCACAGAGAGCAGATTCATAAGTGCTTGCTGAACTTGAATACATTTCTTCAAATTGTTCCTTCAGAGAGTTACAAAATACCTTAGTTAAGAAATTGAAAAATTAAAATAGCTACAGCATTATAAATCTGATTATTAAAGTGTGTTGTAATGAAGATATAACAGCTATACTTTAAAACAGCTATACTGTGAAGTGCTATTGATATAGAATAATGCAAAACATTTTCGTCAATAATAGGAAACAATGAAATCAAAATGAATGCAGAAGAAAACAATACAAATATGAGGACTCCAAGAAAGAAAATTTAATCAAAATGAGGAGCCAGATGTGGCTTCACTTGACTGTATCAGCTGCAAAATGAGTGACTTCTAGGTGGTGTGGACGGAGTCATGGTGATGGTGGAGGTGTTTTATGGTCCCAAACAAAACAATATCTTCTTTGCCACTTGAAAGCCACTTCAAATAAATATATAACTTTATTTTAAAGTCTCTGTATGTTCTAAAATTAAAATTTTAGGACAATCAATTAATTGCTGTGCCTTTCTTCCAAGTACATTGCTGGCCTATGTGGGTAGTCTAGAGTCACCAGAGGGCATCTGGTGGAGGATGATTACTACTATATTTGTTGGAAGAAAAGCTTCTCAATTAACCCAGTCACACATGCTACTTATTAATACATACCTATTGTAACTTACTAATTATAAAGTCATATGAAAACATATGTGTATAACTTAACCATTAGTAAATGCTATTTTTAAAATTCTGCAATACTTGTTTATTTTTAATATTTTATGTTATTAGATATTTCTGAATCAAATTAACCTTCCAAAAATTGTTAAAGAAACATCTTAACTAAGTGCTTCAAAGTGAATAATCTTTTCTTTACCATTATGCTGATGCCATAAAACCCTTAACCATATACATTGCATGTGGCTGTATGGTTTTGTCTGTGTGTGTCTTCACAGAAACACATACATAGATGAATAATAAGTTGCCAGCAGCAAAAAAAAATTACACTTGTACATTTCAGTAGTTTTTATACTTCTGTTTTCAAGACCAATATTGTGTTAGTTTAATGCAACAGCAATATTTATTATAACCACATATCTAACTTGAAATGCAGATGCATACAATTCAAATGCTGTTCAAGTACTTGGTTCCCTGACAGATTTAATAAATCAAATTCGAATTTTAAGTATACATATGTTCACCTTCTCAATAGAAATGTGTAATAAACTCTTATTTAAGTGTTATTGATTTCCTTACTGTAAATGTTAACTATTGTTATGTTGTTTCCTAAATATAATAATACATTAGCTTTTCTTAGTTTCCCTTTGCATAAAATGAATATAATCTTCAATTTGAAGCATTAAAATAAAACATTTTAGTGTGTCATAATAGTGATACAATGATAGAGGCAGGAGGCAGAGAAATTCTAGGCAGACAGAGCCGGGTCCCTGGCAAAACTCCACCTTTAAGCCAAAATACCCGAAACCTGCAGCCCAAAGTGAGAATATCTCTCCCTCTTTTCTCACTCAAATGTTGGCTTTTCCTGAACTACCCATGGTCCTCTCTGTTCCCTATCCTGTGCTTATAAAGACCCAGACTCTGTCAGAGAGAAGTGGAGAAGCAGCTAGATGTCAGAGAGAAGTGAGTTGACTTCAGAGGGATGGCTTAATGGCTTGACATTGGAGAAGAGTCCAGCTGGAGATGGCTGGACTTGAGGCGAAGGTTACCTGTGCATCCTGTTCCCTTTCCAGTTCCCTTTCCTGTTGAGAGCCACTTTCATCAATCAATGAAATCCTTCACATTCACTATCCTTCAATTTATTTGTGCGACCTCATTTTTCCTGGATGCCGGACAAGAGCTCGAGAGCGGCTGACACCGATATCCAAAAAACAGGCTGTCACACTGGGCCTTTGCCCTCACTGGTGGAGGGCAGCCGCCTCATGTATCGAGGCAAACGGCCCACTGAGCTGTTAACACTTAAGTCATCTGTGCACAGCAGAGCTAAAAGAACATTGTAACATGTCCTCTGTGGCTTCAGGGGCCACAGGCACTCCCACCTGGATGCTGCCATGGAGCCTGCATGGAGTTTGCTCCTGCCAGCACCCAAAAGTGTCTGCCAGATCCCACACTTGCTCACCTGTGTGCTCTCTCCCACAAGGGGTTGGGCATGGTGAGCCAAATAAATGAAATTGTTCCTGCACTCACTGGCTCTGGATCTGCACTCCATTTCCTGCATGCTACCTCCCTCAAGGAGTGGAACTCAGTTGACTCAAGTGAACGGATGTATAAGTCAGGGTTCTCTAGAAAGACAGAATGGATAGATGTGTATATAAAGGGAAATTTATTAAGGAATATTAACTCATATAATCACAAGGTCCCACAATAGGCAGTCTACAAGCTGAGGAGCAAAGAAGCCAATCTGAGTCCTAAAGCTGAATAACCTGGAGTCTAATGTTTGACGGCAGGAAGAGGCCAGCACAGAGCAAAGATGTGGGCTAGGAGGCTAATCCAGTCTAGTCTTTGCACATTTTTCTGTCTGCTTTATTCTGGCTGCGCCTGCTGCTGATTGAATGGTGCCTACCCAGATTAAGGGTGGATCTGCCTTTCCCAGTCCACTGACTCAAATGCTAATCCCCTATGGCAACACTCTGACAGACATCCTGAGGAACAATACTTTGCATCATTCAATCCAATTAAGTTGACACTCAGCATTAACCATCACAAGTATTTACTGTATTAGTCCATTTTCATGCTGCTGATAAAGACATGTAAAGACATCATGCTGCTGATAAAGACATGTCCAGTTGAGACAGGGCAAGTTACAAAAGAAAGAGGTTTAATGGACTTACAGTTCCACGTGGCTGAGGTAACCTCAGAATCACGGTGGAAGGCAATAAAGAGCAAGTCATATCTTACACTGATGGCAGCAGGCAAAGAGAAGTGAGCTTGTGCAGGGAAACTCCCGTTTTTAAACCCATCATATCTTGTGAGGCTTATTCACTATCCTGAAAACAGCATGGAAAAGACCCACCACCATGATTCAGTTCTCTCCCACCAGGTCCATTCCACAACATCTGGAAATTATAGGAGCTAGAAAATGAGATTTGGATGAGGACACCTTGGTCAAAACCATATCAAAAACTTTGCTCCTGCTGGGTTGCTGGCCAGTTCCTGCACTTGCTTACCTGCTTCTTCCTCCCACAAGGAGTTGTGCAGAGTGGGCTGAGTAAACAAGGCACCTCTGTTATGAGTTCTGCAAAGGAGTCAAGGAAAAATCCTGCTTCAGTAGCAACTGTTAGGAATACAAATATTTTATGATTAGGAAATGAGCATATGCTAGTTCCAGTACAGGCTGGGTGAAGAAGATAGATGGCTCAATTAAAAGCCTATTTTGCAAAAATTATAATATTGTGAAATATGTATGTATGTCAATGATGGCTTCAAAAGTATAAAAATTATTTTCAGGGAACTTCCTTCTTAAATTAATTTAAAAATAATTAACATAGAATGCATAGATATTTAGAAAAATAAGAAAAGAAGACATTAAAAGACAAAGAAAAATGAAATATCATAAAGGAACATGAAGAAAAGTTTATTAAAATGTTCTATATTATATCTACAATATTGGAAGGCTATAACTCTTACCAATATAGTTTCAATCAATTCAAATGTCTTGATGTTTTGTTCGGTCTGAGGACAACATCTAAAACTTCCTGATTTAAGAAAATATGTTTGCTTAAGATGTGATTTTTAATCAGAAAACTCTAAAAATTCCTCTAAATATGCCTAGATTTGATAAATGACTACGGTAGAGTTTCAAGATACAAAATCAATGTACAAAAATCATCAGTATTTGTATACATCACTTATAATTCAGCTGAGAACCAAATTGAGAATTCAATCCCATGTACAATAGCTGCAAAAAACATAAAATACCTGGAGATACATTTAACTAAGAAGGTAAACAATCTATACAAGGGGGAACTACAAAATACTGATGATAGAAATCGTAGAAGACACAAATAAATAGAAAAACACTCTATGCTCATCAATTAGAATAGTCAAAATTGTTTAAATGACTATACTGCCCAAAGCAAGGTACAGATTCAAGGCAATGCTTATCAAGTTACCAACATCATTTTTCACCGAATTAGGAAAAAAATTATAAATTCATGTGGAACTATAAAAGAGCACAAATAGCCAAAGTAATTCTGAGCAAAAAAATGCAATCACTTTACCTGATTTCAATTTATGCTACAAGGCTATAGCAATAAAAACAATAAGGTACTAGTATAAAAAATGGACACAGATTAATAGATCCGAAGAGAGAAATCTGAGATAAAGCAACATATTCAGGTTCTAGTAAATCTTAGAAGCCATTTTAACAACAATTCAGCTAGTTCCTGCTCATCTTAATAATATATGCTTGCTCTTGTCAGCCCCACTCATCCTTTCCTCTTTACCCAAACAAAGCAATTATCCTTAGGCCTGAAAGTGGTCACCAGCTTTTATCCTCTAAAATTGTCACATCTATTTCAGATATTTTATTTATACTGCCTCTACTGCTCTTTAATAACATCATATGAAGGCCTTTTTTTTTTTTTCTTTTTTTGAGACGGAGTCTTGCTCTGTTGCCAGGTGCCAGGTTGGAGTGCAGTGGCGCAATGTCGACTCACTGCAACCTCCGCCTCCTGGGTTCAACCAATTCTCCTGCCTCACTCTCCCGAGTAGCTGGGACTACAGGCGCACGCCACCATGCTCAGCTAATTTTTGTATTTTTTAGTAGAGACGGGGTTTCACCATGTTGGCCAGGATGGTCTCGATCTCTTGACCTCGTGATCTGCCTGCCTCGGCCTCCCAAAGTGCTTGGATTACAGGTGTGAGCCACCGTGTCTGGCCCAGGCTTTATTTTTTATTTTTATTTTTTTTAACTACAGGAGTTATGTTCTTTGGTGACTTTCTATATTATAATTAAGAGAAGCACTGAGCCAAATATATGCTGGAAAACATGGTACTTCATATAATAATTTCATTGTGATCAGATATGGAATATCTTCTCCAGCAATTTTGAAAGGAAAGTTTACTAAGTTGTATAAACAAGCAAAATAAAACAGGACTTAGAGTCACACAGTACTGGAACAACCCTAAATGAAAAAATTAATTTATTATGAGAAGTAGAAAACAAAGAGCAAAATTGTAGGGTTCATCCAATTACATTAATCATTATATAAAACTGAGACCAAACACTCTAATTAAAAGACAAAATTGTCAGACACTAAAAAAGCAAGAATCACACTAAATATAAACACACTTTAAATATAGAGATGTAGCTAGATTGATAGTCAAAGGGGAAAAAATATACCATGCTCATAGTAAGCACATGAAAACTAAAGCAGTTTTATGAGTATGAAATAAAATAAACTTTCAAAAATGAAGTATTAATATATTCTTACATAAAAAAATCAAATTTTACCATAGTAAAGGATCAACTAATCAGGCAGACTGAACAATCATTGTGTGTATGTGTGTGTGTGTGTGTGTATGTCTTAAAAAATGTTTGTACAACAATAAAGACATAAGTAGAATAGGAAATAGACAAATACACAAAACCTTTAAAATTTTAACATGCCCCTCAGTAATTGATAGAAAAAATGGACAAAAATAAGTAAGGTTATGTAACACTTGAATAACACTATCAAAATTCTTGACTTAGTTGTATTATAGACACAAACACCATTCCATGCAACAATTGAAAAAATATAATATTTTCAAGTGTACATGATCTCTTCACCAAGATAGACTATGTGTTAGCTCATAAGTCTTCATAAATTCAACAGAATTAAATTAGAAAAAAATTAAGTAAAATATCTAGAAAAGCCACAAACCTTAGGAACTAAACAACACACACCTAAATAACCCATTGTTTCTGTACAGAAAAATCACAGGCATGATCACAAAAGATTTGCACTGAATAATAAAGGTAATACAGCATAAGAAAATGTAGTAAGCCAGGGCATGAAGAGACAATTACACTAACTTAGAGATCAAGAAATTCAGACACAGACAAAAGATAGAAATAATCAGTAAAATGTTGCTTCTTTCAAAATATTAATAAAAATTATGTAGCCATACCAAGTTGTTAGAAAAGAAAGAGAATGAACCCAAATTACTAACAACAGGTATGAAATAGAAATATGAATCCTTCAGATTTTAAAGAAAAAGGAAATGTTATAAACAACTTTATTTTACTAAACTAGATAACTTAGTGTATTAGGCCATTCTGCATGCTCTAAAGAAATACCTGAGACTGGGTAATTTATAAAGAAAAGGTATTTAATTGGCTTATGGTCTGCAGGCTTTGCAGGAAGCAGGGTGTTGGCATATGCTCTGGTTCTACGGAGGCTTCAGGAAGGTTACAATCATGGCAGAAAGTGAAGGGGAAGGAGATATGTCATGTAGCAAAAGCAGACGAAACCCAGAGAGTGTGTGAGGAGGGAAGACGCCACACAATTCTAAATGATCAGATCTTGCAAGAACTCACTATCATGGACAACACGAAGCCACGAGAGATCTGCCCGCATGATCTAAACATCTCCCATCAGGCCTCAACTCCAACAGTGGGGATTAAAATTCAAGATGAGATTCCTGCGATGATAAATACTCAAACTATATTACTTACATTATATTGACACAGATATTGAAAAACAATTTATAAAAATAACAAGGAAAATTCCAAGGCTAGATGATTTTACTTGTGACTTCCAACAAGTATACACACAAAATAAAAACCCTAAAAGTTAATTTTATACACATTCTTAGTATAAGTAGTGTAGTTTGCAATCCATTTTTGAAGCTCGAGTAACTATGGTACTGAAACTCAACAAAGATAATATAAGCAGAGCAGAATCCCCTCATTAAAATAGATGCAAAAATCCTTTACCAAAATATTATTAAACTGAATCCATCAAGCAATAAAACTGATATTATATCATGACTAACTGGGAGTTTATCCCATGAACATAGACACTGAAACTCTTAAATTTTAGCAAAACAAAACCTGCAATATATTAAAAGAATAATACAGTACAAGCAATGGCTTAACATTTGAAAATAAAATAATAAAAGTCACTTATACATGTAAAAAAAATCTCAATATGTACACAAAACAGTATGTTTGACAATAATTCAGTATGTATATGTGATAAAAACTATCAGTAAACTAAAAATATAACAAGGATTCTCAATTAAATAAAAGGCACATGTGAAAGATCTGCATCTAACAGCAAATACAAATGATGAAGTATTAAACTTTCCTCCTCAGGTCAGGAGCTAGGTAAGAATGTCCATACTAACCACTTCTGTAAATCATTGTACCTGCAGTACAGGTCCCTGCCATAAGGCAAGAAGAAGAAATGAAAGCCTAAAGGTAGAAAACAAAGAAATGAACTAGTCTTTATTTACAGAAAGGATAATTGCTTATGTGAAAAATTCTAAAGCATGTACAAACAGACTATTAAAATTAATAATGTATCTAGGCCACTGGGATAAAATATTAATATGCAAAACCAATTATATTCTATGTATAGCGGCAATTGTATTTATGAATATTGACAGCAGTTTTAATTACAATAGTGACAAAAATTAAAATAGAGATTAATTTAACAAAATATGTTCAATATATCTGCATTGAAACTTACAAAACATTGCTGAGATAGATAATGCCCAACAATTAGATGATGGAATATTAAGGTGCTAATTCTTCATAAACTGATATATATTTTTAATGCAATTTTGATCAAAATCTCTGAGAATATTATTAATGGAAATGTTAACATAATTTTAAGGAACATATAGAAAACCCAAGAATCATTGAAATTGTCTTGAAATAAAAAAACAACTTGGAAGATTTATGCTACCTTACCTCAAAATTTAATGTGAAGCTACAATTATCAACATAGTATGATGTCAACATAAAAATAATTCAATTGAAGCAATGGAACAAAGGAGAATCTGTAACAATAGACTCATTTTTATGATTAATTTCCCATGTAAGCATCAAAACAATGCAAAGAGAAAAGAAAACTTTTTCAAATATTGGTGTTAGAACCAGATAACCATATTTAAATCAGTAAACTTCAATCCCTATCTCAGATGATACAAAAATAATGATTTTTAAAATTCATAGATCAAAATATAATAGCTAACAATATAAATTTAGAAGAAATTATGGAAAAAACATCTCAACCATCTTCATACATAATTTCTCAGGACAAAAAAATAACCATAAAAAGGTAAAAAATAATATATTTGCCCTTAACAAAATCAAAGATTTCTAACTGAAAGACAAAATTGAAGAGTGAAAAGGAAGATACATACATAGAAAATATTCACAATGTGTGTACCTAACAAATAGTATCCAGGCTATGTAAAGCACTCTTCCTACTCAACAACAAAAAACCACTCCAATGAAGGATCAATGTAAAACCTGAACACACAATATATAAAGGAAGCTTTATGAATGGCCAATACACATGTAAACAGAGTGTTTGATGTTATTGATCATCAGGGAAATAAAAAGTCAAACCACATAGAAATACCAGTATACATTCATTATAATGGCCAAAAACACAAAATTAAAGAAGCAAAAAATAAAAATAAAAATAAAAAACCTGCAACAACCAAATGATGGCAAAGATAAGGACTTGGGAAGCAAAAAGAACTCTCAAATCCATCTAAAATACAGACAAGGAAAAACAAAAGAGCAAAAGGCAGATGCACAAATGAAAACAAAAAGCAAGATAGTAGACACCGTAATATCAGTAATTAAATTAATTAAAAGGACTAAGTAGGTCAAAATGGTCAAACTAACAAAAAGAATTCAATTATATGCTACACATATAAAGATAATATGAAAGTAAAACTATGAAAAAATATGCTATGCAAACATTAATAGAAATTTCTTGAATCAATAGGAAAGAGGCCCACATTTTAAGAAATACAAAGAAAAATGAATTTGTATCATCTACCATGAAAATCATTTGAAGTAGTTTTAGTATCCAGTTTATATAATTGCTTAATATCAAGAGCTATAAACACTAATTCTTTCCTGTATTAGCTGATAGAAAATAAGAAGTCCGACTGATCATATTAAAAGTATAAAACCATAATGCTTAACTATATAAAATCCTCAGTTCAGATGAGTTTATTCTACAACTAAATATATATCCTTAGGAATCAGAAATAATCTAGACAGAATATATTAAGTAAGATTTATTAATATTGTGAAAGTTTTTATCTTTATTTTGTATCTTTCATTAGACTTGAATGTGCGTTTTTTTAAATACTTTTGATTTTGATCTATACAATACAGATCCATTCTATAGTATATACCTTGCACTCTTGATAGTCAGTAGAAAATGCACTTTTACTTTTCTTGTAAGTTTTCATAGCCATGAGCACATTAACTTTTCCTTAAAATGGTCAATCAGAGCTATAGTGATGAAGGGTATGCATTTTTATAATTCTATGGAGGTAACCCTATTGGAGAAAAAATAAGTAAATATACAGTTCATCATATACATCTATATTGTATTAGAGAGAATTTTCTGTTAGGAATTATTAACTCAGGAGACATTTCCAGTTATTATACAACACCAAATGTATTAATTAATTAACATTCTCAAATTTAAAACAATTACAAGGAAGGAAGGGAAAAGATCATACAATGATTATGACTGGTTTGTTTGTTTGCTTGTTACAGAAATCAACCTAAAAACCTTTAGTACAGTGACATGGTTACAGCTCCTGCCTTAAAACCAAGCTGCTATAGGGCAAACTGTGAGACACAAGTCATATTAGGCAAATCGTTTGGCCCAACTGTATCCATTTCTAGCCAGTAAAACATGAAATAACAACATCTACCTCAAACTTTTTGTTATGAAGATTAAACAATTAACATAGATCAAGGCTTTAGAACAGTTCCTGATACAATGTAAATGCAAAAATAATTTTTATTTTCTTTTAGTAATCAAAAATGAATGATTATTTTTGTATATTTTGAAATAGATAAGGAAAAACCTACCTTTAGAGAGCCTAACATTTCCTAAGACATTTTAGCTCCTTAGATCAAATTACTAATAAAGATTAAATATGTTTCTATATTTAATAGCACATTAAATATTTTTACATAAAAGTAAAATAAAGAAATAATATTAGAGAACACAATGTTTGAATAACTAAATGACAATTGCCTTATCCAATAAAAATATACAAATTTGAAAACATCTTAAATGTAATAGCATAAACACAACAGAGCATAATAATTTTATTTTTATTTTATAAATTAATCTTATTATAAAAACAGTAATTTTATGATAATCTTTACCAAGTTTACTCAAACACAACGAAAATACATTTGGTAAAACAAAGACCAAATAACACTTTTTTAAGAGAGTATTTCTATATAGATTTATAAATGAGCAAAAAGTAACAGTTATATCTCCATATATGAAATCAAAAATATGTATAAAAAGAAGATAATCACTCTAGTCATGGATATTGATGAAAAATTGTAAGAAATTTTTTTACTACAGGCAACATGTGATTTCCACCCATCCTCCCCAAATTCATTATAGCAGACTTCAAAAGTTGAAGCATGGTAAAGATAAATCAATAATATTTAAAGGGAGGTAGATTTCAGTTTAAGACAGGACAGAACAATATTAAAATTGCAGCAGATACTTCGTTGTCTGTGGGCTGATTCATGTGCTTGACTTGGCTGCAAGAAATAATTTGAGAGCTAGTCCAGAGTAAGAATAGGTAAAGAAGTTTACTGTAAAGTCAAAGTACACCCTGAGAAGCAGATCAGATCGGGCCGCTCAAAGCTAGAGACAGTAGCCAGTGCCATAAGAGGAATTCCCTTTATGGGAACTGTTCATACATATTTATAAAACACTGGTGAAGTCAAGTATGTAAAGGTGGACCCGCAGTTGGCACATGCGCTCAGCATCTATATGCGCTAACACTTATCACACGTATAATTAGTGTCTAACATCCCTAGGGGTGTGTTTTGAATTATTAAAATGGGAATATGGTACTATAAGCTAAACCTTGAACCCAGCTGTGCATGCATGACCTGGAGAAGTCTCTAACCACTTTGCCTCCAGGCAGGAATTCATATCACCACACCCCACACAGGAATTTGTAGTTAGTAGCCTCTTTGGCTTTTGGTGCTGATTGGTTGGACGTTGCGGAAGGTACATCAGAAAGAAGCGGCATTTTTTCTCTTCTCCTGGCCATTAAGGGTAGCAGAACCTTGTAACTATCTGAGAATCTGCTGGTATTCTGTAGGACTGCTTATCTTACAAAAAAGTGGGGTGCTGACACCCTAGGATGTAAGGGATGCAGACCCTACTGTGCTTCACACAAGGGGAGAAGTCAGTATCACCTCATAATGTTACTTATCCTGCCTCACTTTCAGGGGATACTTTACTATCTTTGCAGTTGTTCAATTCAAGATAGTATGATCACTGATCAGAAAGTTTTAGGGAGTTTCATATACCTAGACCACAGTAGTATTTAGCTAGATACCACCGATATCCTTTGAAACAGTCTATTTTAACAATTTGAAATAATATTTTACAAAATCACATTGTCATCAGAGCAACAATGATCATACTTGACCATTGGAAATATGCCTTATCATGTTTAACATCAAATATAATGTCTTGATTTCCTTCTTATTGCAAATAGGAAAAAATGAATTTCATAGATATTGTATTAGTGTGTTTTCACACTGCTGATAAAGACACATTTAGAAAGGGTAATTTATAAAGGAAAGTAGTTTAATTGACTCACAGTTCCACATGGCTGGGGAGGCCTCATAATCATGGTGGAAGACAAAGCAGGAGCAAAGTCACGTATTACATGGTGGCAGGCAATGAGAGCTTGTACAGGGAAACCCCCAGTTACAAAACCATCAGATCTTGTGAGATTTATTCACTACCCAGTGAACAGTATGGGGAGATTAGCCCCATGATTCAATTATCTCCCACCAGGTTCCTCCTATTAATACGTGGGAATTATAGGAGCTACTATTCAAGATCAGATTTGGGTGGGGACAAAGCCAAATCATATCAGTTACCTATATAGGTACTTACAAACAAAATGTTAGTAAAATTTGACTTGTATATTTGTCTATGCCACAAGGCTCAGCAAAGTACATTGTATATAATACTTACCAAAACCCCATATATAATAAATTTACTACTATATGTCATTATTCTCAACTTTCTGTAGTCAAAAGGTTGCTAAAGTAGATGATCATTTACTTTTGTTGTTGTTTTGGTTGTCTTTTTGCTTTTCTCTTATCTACTCTCACCTGTTCTGCTTTTCCCTGGTGTTCCACCCCAGCATTTGATGCCCTATTTCATTGTGATTGAAAAATCAAGACTCAAAAATAGTAATATTAAAATCAAGATAATAAATAGAACTTTGACTTATTCATCCACTTAGGGTTTTACATAGACAAATGGTCTTGTCACATGATTATTATAGATATAGCCATTATTACATCTTCCCACAGGGAAAATTAGTAAGAAGACTATAATTACTTAAAAGTTCTAAATAAACAAATTGTCCACAGAGATTGTCATATGAATGTTCTCTCAGTCTCTCTTGAAAGAACAAGCTCTGAAAATGTTATTTTCTATTAAAGAATGTTAAATAAAGCAAAAGTAAACTGCTGATATTTCTCTTCCATCCTCTATATTGTTGTAATTGACGGTAGAGAAGGATTGTTATTAACAATCTAAAATTTATTGAGAGGTATAAAGAATGATAGGAAATCATCCAAGTTCCCATTATCCTATATGATCTCTGTTCATTGCTTTGTTCACTTCTCTTCGTAATATCATATATTTTTGTGTTTAATGATCACTAATGATGTTTATGTTACCACTTCCTTTTTATTTTAATTATAAATAAAATACCTGATTGTTAGAACTATTTGGAAAGCAAGGCCAGATGTAGTGGTTCATTCCTATAATCTTAGCACTTTGGGAAGCCAAGGCAGATGGATCATATAAGGCTAGGAATTTGAGACCAGTCTGACGAAACCCCATCTTAATACGAAAAGTAGCTTGATGTGGTAGTGCACATTTATAATCCTAGCTACTGGACTTGGGAGGCTGAGGCATGAGGATTGCTTGAACCCAGGAAGAGAAGGTTGCAGTGAGCTGAGATTATGCCATTGCTCTCCAACCTGGGTGACGCAGCAAGACTCTATCTCAAAAAACAAAACAAAACAAAAAACTACTTGATAAACAAAATGAAAATAATATTTAAAAGTAGCTGTAATTATATTTCACTTCCGTAACAACTATTAATGTTTTCATGAGTTATATATATTTTTTCTTTTATTTATTGTGCAAGTGTTTGTGGAATGCTGAGTAGGCACTAAGTACTAAGTTCAGGGTATTTACTGCCAATTAAGATACACATGTTTTTACTCTTAATGAGCTCATTTAATAATGAAAGGTACAGACAAGTTAATAGGTAATTGTAATACAAAGTGAGAAGTACAAGTACCATGAAAGTAGAGGTAGTTTGTTTTAAAAAGCAGATAGAATAAACATTTTTTATCTTATGACCCATACCCCAAATCCACTGAAATGCAAGATGATTATTAAAAATGCATTTATGTATCAGCAAGAAAAAATGATAGGCTCCAGTAAGTAGGAATGTGAAGGTATTTCTGGAGAGTCATAACAGATTAACATAGAAGAGAAAGAGAAACAGAACATGAGTTTTAAAAGACTTCATAGAAATCAAACATCCTTCTCAACAGCCCCAGAAAAATTTCCAAGTGTAAAGTTAACAATAACAAAAACAAGATGCAGAATTAAATCTATGAAAAAAGATCAGGCTAATTATACCATTACCTGACACACAGCTAGCTAGTCATGCTGTTCTCATTAAGAACATATAAAGAAGCAAGCTAGAGATTTATTCTATAATAAATCAAAAAATAAATAAATGTAGTGTATTGAAAAAAGTCAAACATCCATCAGGTTGAACACTGATAGAAAAATTGTGGTGTACCCATTAAAAGAATTTCAGCAATAAATATGTAAAAATTGTGAATATATGTAACATGATTTAACCTCAAAAACATGTCAAGCAACACATATAACAGAGACAAGATTACTATGAAATTTTAGACAAGCAAAGTAATCTATGGTAAAAACCGTAAGTAGAATGATCAATATGTGGTTACGATGAGGCTGAGGGATAAAGGGATTGAGAAATATTTCTGGGAGAATAGAAATGTTTATAAGGGTTTCAGTCACAGGGGTATATGCATTTGTAAGAATTCATTGAACTGTACACTTAAGATGAGCATTTTGTCAATTATAAATCAAAACATGAACTAAAAATGGTTTTTAAAAACAAAAATTAGAAGCTAATATAATTATGATATGTGAGAAAAATGCTGATATTCTTATTCATCGACACAAAATAAATTCAAGAAACATAATGGCATCAAGTTTAAGAAGCAATAGCAACAAAATAAAATCTAGGTAAGATTGAATAAATGTATAGTTCTTATGTAAAATTTTATGAAACTGTTATGATGTACTGCAAAGATGTTATAGTCATTAAGCTTTAATATATATACTGAATAGTTTAGCTTACCAACTACCAAGCAAAAATTTTAGGCAATGAATTATTTTTAAAATATCTAAAGGAGTTATTTAAAAATTCACCTATATAATATTCAAAAAAAATCTACTTGATATTTTCCAAAATAGTTGCATATTTGGACACTGTGTTATGTCAAAATCTTATTAATTTCTGAAACAAGACTAAGGAAATATCATATAGCATTTTCATGGAGAGAAAATGTCTTTCTCAAACTGCAAAATCTTTCCACAGGTCTTGAAGGAAAATAAATTATCTGTATTAGAAAGACATAATAACTTAAGTGACAAACAATAGAGTGAAAGAAACCATATGCTCTCTACAATAGACAAAATATCTTATTGATAATAAATGAAGAAATTCTAGAGGCATCAGTAGAAAACACAACAAATAGAAATAAATGGTGAATGATATAAAAAAGCAATGCAAAAGAAAATAAATGCAAATGCATTTTTATAAAAAATCTATTAAAATATGCTTAATTTCATGCCAAAAAATTTGCATGATCTTCAAAATTCTTGAGTATTTTTGGGATTTTATCTGGAATATTAATTTTGGTATTAACCTGTAGAGTTCCACAAAGTATATAGTTGTGTTTGATTCTATTTTTTTATTTTTATTTTTTAATTATTTTTTAATTTTTTAACTTTTTTTTAAGACGGGGTTTCACCATGTTGGTCAGGCTGGCCTTGAACTCCCAACCTCAGGTGATTAGCCCACCTTGGCCTCCAAAGTGCTTGGATTACAGGCATGAGCCACCACACCTGGCCTGTGTTTAATTCTAATTAAATTTACAAATAATTTTGGATAATGTGGACATAATTTACACCTGCATAAGATTAAGGCTTTTTATTTATTCATATTTTATTTTATAACAGTGAATAAAGTTTTCTTTTATTTCATTCATACATACTTTGCTAACATTTTGTATGTTGATCATTTGCAATGATTTTTTTAAGTTGCTTCTTACAGATTTGCTTTCTTTGGTTAGCTGACTGTTGGGATTTATTGCTAGATAATCATACCTTATATAATATGTACATAATGATGACTATGCATCTTCATTTCAAGCTTATTATCCCATTTAAAAGTCTTATTTTATTGCATTAATATTCCAATATAGCACTGACTGGTAATGGTGGTAATGAACATTCTTGACTTGATCCTGACTTTAGGAAAATGCATTAAATTTTACAGTATATAGTAGTAGTATGTAGTGATGAAATTTAAATTGTTGTTTGAATTCACAAACACCTTCAAGATGAGATTATCATATCTTATACCATAATGTGTAAAATGTGTATGCTTTTCATATATTATTAATATTTGAGGGTTAAAAATGACTATATTTGCCACATCAGAAAAGATATATAATATATTTTGTTTTAATTCTTAGATTTAAAATATTATAATTGTAAGATAATATATGTTTAAAGAAATACTTGCAGAGATGCCAGAAAGATATGGCCACATCCTGTGATATCTATTCATCTAGTGCATGTTGAAGTCTTTCAGATGATGTTTTCATGTAACTAGTATGACTCAAGTAGAAGTGAGAAGTAATATATACATAAAAAGAAAGAAATAGGATAGAAAAAAGAAAATTTTAATAAGCACACTATTTCTTAAGTTTCTGTATATAGCACTATGCTGATCATAGAAGATATGTTGATCATAGTAGATGTGAATCTTATTGAGAAAGTAGAATCATCTATAAAAAGTAAGAAGTGCATTTTTAAAAGACTTGTGATAAGTCATTTCGGATTTGTATTTGCAAATAAATCATTTGCATTTATTTGCAAGTGATAAATCACTTGCAATTCCAAATAGAGAAATTATATGGTGATTTCTTATCTCTGTAATATATACGTTTAGAATTGTTACTCCTTAATATTAAAATTAATATTTATCATCAAAGAACCATATGTTTCTGTGGCAGATTTATTTATTTAGAAAGAGATGTTTTTCTGCTAGTATAAAAGAGTTAAAATTGATACTTTTCCACTGACTCAAAATGTAAAACTGAAGAAATATAGAAAGGCAAATTGAGAAACGCCATTGGATACCACTTCAAGGGCTTCAAAGTAAGTCTGTCAGCTCCAAATTCTCTTGAAAAATTAGCAAAGACATGGTAGATTTATCCTTAAATGCGGAGTTGTATTTTCACTTGTGACTTTCAAATGTTCTTTATATATAAACCACAAAGAAGCTATTTTGGTTTCTCTCTTATTTAAAAAAATGGAATTCCCTCTTTTTGACCTACAAAATTTTTAGAGTACACAAAGTAAGGCTATTATTGGAAAGTTCGTTGAATTCAATGACAGCTTTACATCTGGAAATAGAATAAATGACTAAATAAACTTATTTTTTTAAGTTTAGATTGAATATAGCAGTTTTTAAGTGGATTTACTCAACAAAAAGTAAAAATTATATTTAGCCAAATAGAATATACATTTTTTTTAATGTTACAGATCCACAGTAGAAATTGTAACTTCTGATTTTTGGTAAAGAAAATAATATGCTGAAGGCATTCTAGTTCTAAAATACTTCCTCTTTAAACTTTTTAAACATTAATACTAAATGGTCAAGAAAGACTGAGAATATTTAGTTTGAACAAAATTTCGTACATAGCCCATAGCTACAGTACAGCTTTAGGCCTATATCAGAAAATAAAGATGAGCAGAAAAAAAGTAGTATTATTTTATTCAAAATCAGATAACTTCTCTATCTTATGTTTGTTGATTTAAAATATGCCTAAATGTATAAAGAATATTGATTCAAAAAATATCTACTGCTATATCTAACAATTATATAATTTCCAAAAAATATTTTGAGTTTATAATGCATACAATATATCATGTACTTAATATTATATTTTCTACTATTATTTCACTACACCCATTGTTAAGTGCTATGTCTTATGCCTAAACTAAAACACTTCTCAGCGTGTAAAAAAATGAAAGCTAGGGACCTGCATTTGTGGGATTCTAGCTGATCCTTGGACTCTTAGTAGAAATGCTATGCTTTTAGCTCTATGTTCCTTTTATTCTTTAAATCATCAGTAAAGTTCAGTGCTTGGTCGCATCTATGATTCTCATTCTCTGTTATGATAACTGACCTTTTGTGGTAATGCAAGGATTATGGTGGGGAAGATAGTATCGGTGGACTTCACAAAAAAGCAAATTAAGTAAAAGTAAACTACATATATAAGCATTTATTTAGGCATGCTGGAATCAATAAAAAAAGGAATATTATAAGGGATTAAGCAACAACTCTATGCAATTCAATAAATGCACATTATTAAATAAAATTCAACATCCATTAATTATTAAGATTCCTAACTACTGAGAATAGGGTAAAATTTTCTTTATCTTAAAAATAGTAGCTACCTAGTGAAATCCTGTCTATATAAAAAATTAAAATTTAGTAGGACATGATGGTACATGCCTGTAGTCCTGGCTATTTAGGAGGCTGAGGTGGGATGATTGCTTGAGCCCTGGAATTTGAGGTTGCAGTGAGCTATGGCTACATGAATACACTGCAGCCTGGCAACAGAATGAGATCCTGTCTCTAAATAAATAAATACATAAAAATATAAAATAGTATTTATTAAGATTGAGAATATTTTAAATAAAAAATAAAGAAAACACTGAATAAAAGCATTTTAAAAAGGCAATCATGCTCATTAGCATTGCCTCTATTTAACATTGTCCTGGAGATCATATTTAATGCAGTAAGCTATGAAAAATACACATGCTCTAATTATTGAAAAATAAGGGATAAAACTGATGCTATTACAGACAACATTAGACACTTGGAAAAACCCTAAAAATTTACAAAATTTTCAATTATTAAAAAAGAAATAGTGACATACTTCAATATCAGCAGGAGTCATCTAAAATTTAATTGGAATTGTTTACAAAAGATGCCATGAATTAGGAAAACTAGATAGATAGTTAATAAATTCATGTATTTCGTTTACCAACACACACAGAAAACAATTTAAAGCAATTAAATGTTGAATATATAAAACAATCTTTTTTAACTTTTAAGTTCAGGGGTATATATTCAGGTTATATAGGTAAACTTGTGTCATGGATGTTTGTTTTACAGTTTATTTTGTCACCCAAGTATTAAGCCTAGTATCCATTAGATAGTTTTCTTGACCCTCTCCCTTCTCACACTTTCCACCCTCCCACAGGCCCCAGTGTGTGTTGTTTCCCTCTATGTGTTCACGTGTTGTCATCAGTTAGCCCCCACTTATAAGTGAAAACATTCACTATTTGCTCTCTTTTGTTGCAGTGGTTTGCTAAGCATAATGGCCTCCAGCTCCACCCATGTTCCTGCAGAGAACACAATCTCATTCTTTTTTATGGCTGCATAGTATTTCATAATGAATTAATATATGTACCATGTTTTCTTTATCCAATCTATCATTGATGGGCATTTAGGTTGATTCCATGTCTTTGCTATTGTGAATAGTGCTGTGATGAACATACACGTGCATGACTCTTAACGGTAGAATGATTTGTATTCATTTGGGTATATATTCAGTAATGAGATTCCTGGGTTGAGTGGTATTTCTCTTTTTAGTTCTTAAAGGAATCTCCACACTGTCTTCCAAAATGGTTAAACTAGCTTACATTCCCACCAACAGTATATAAGTGGATCCTCTCAGCATCTGTTATTTTTGATTTTTTAATAATGGCCATTCTCACTGGTATGAGATGGTATCTCATTATTTTGATTTGCATTTCCCTAATGATTAATGACATTGAGCTTTTTTTATACGATTATTGGCTCCACATATGTCTTCTTGTGACGGTGTCAGTTCATGTCCTCTGCTCACTTTTTAATGGGGTTGTTTGTTTCTTGTAATTCAAGTTCTTTATAAATCTGGATAACAGACACATGGTTTGCAAAAGTTTTCTTTCTTTCTGTAGAAAGAAAGTTTCTGTAGGTTGTCTGTTCATGCTGTTGATAGTTTCCTTTGCTGTTCAGAATATTTTTACTTTAATTAAATCCAATTTGTCAATTTTTGCTTTTGTTGCGGTGGCTTTTGGTGTCTTTATTATGTAGCATTTTCCTTTTCCTATGTCCTAAATGGTATTGCTTAGGTTGTCTTCCACAGTTTTCATAATTTTAAGTTTTACACTTAACTCTTTAATATACCTTGAGTGAATTTTTATATATGATGTAAGGAAAGAGTTCAGTTTTAATCTTCTGCATATGGCTAGCCAGTTATCCCAGCACCATTTAATAAATAGGGGATCCTTTTCCCATTGCTCGTTTTTGTCATGTTTGTTGGAAAAATCAGATAGTTGTAGGTGTGCAGCCCTATTTCTCCATTTTCTATTCTGTTCCTTTGGTCAATGTGTCTATTTTTGTACCAGTACCATGCTGTGTTTGTTACTGTAGCTCTGTACTATAGTTTGAAGTCTCACAGTGTGATCCCTCCAGCTTTGTTCTTTTTGCTTAGGATTTCCTTGACTATTTGGGATCTTTTATAGTTCCACATAAATTTTAAAATAGATTTTTCTTCCTAGTTCTGTGAAGAATGCTGATGGTAATTTAATAAAAATAGCATTGAATCTGTAAATTGCTTTGGGAAATATATTCATTTTTATATTGATATTCCTATCCATGAGCATGGAACATTTTTCTATTTCTTTGTATCATCTCTTATTTCTTTGAGCAGTTTTGTAGCTCTTCTTAGTGAGATCTTTCACCTTCCTTGTTAGCTGCATTCTTAGATATTTCATTCCATTTGTGGGAATTGTGAATAGGATTGCATTCTTGATTTAGCTCTTAGCTTGACTGTTGTAGGTGTATAGGAATATTAGTGATCTTTGCACACTGACTTTGTATCCTGAGGCCTTGCTGAAATTGTTTATCAGGTTAAGAAGCTTTTGGGCTGATACTACAGGGCTTTCTAGATGCAGGAACATATCATCTGCAAACAGGGCCAGTTTGTCTTCCTGTTTTCCTATTTGAATATGCTTCATTTCTTTCTCTTGCCTGATTGAACTGGCCAGGAATTCTAATACTATGTTGAATAGGAGTGGTGAGAGAGGGCATGCTTGTCTTGGGCTGGTTTTCAAGGGGCATGTTTCCAGCTTTTGCTCGTTTAATATGATGTTGACTGTGAGTTTGTCATAGATGGCTCTTATTATTTTGAGATATCATCCTTTAATTCCCAGTTTATTGAGAGTTTTTAACATGAAGGGGTGTAAAATTTTATCAAGAGTTTTTAAGATAAAGGGTGTTCAATTTTATTGAAAGCCTTATCTGCATCTATTGATATAATCATGTGTTTTTTGTCTTTAGTTCTGTTTATGTGATGAATTACATTTATTGATTTCCATATATTGAAGCAACCTTGCATCCCAGGGATAATGCCTATTTGATTGCGGTATGTAAGCTTTTTGATGTGCTGCTGACTTATATTTTAAAAAGTTAAAATATACATTAAAAATTAGGGGAGAAGAACTATCAATGAAAATAGTAGAAAAATATTGAGTATTCAGAACCAATAATGGGTATAAAGTTTCACTTAATCAAAATGAGTATGTTCTAGAGATCTACTGTACATCATTGTGCCTATCCTTAACAAGACTGTATTATACACTTACAAATTTGTCAAGATCTTATGTTAAGGGTTCTTACCACAAAAAAAAAGTTGGAAGGCACATTTAGGTCTACTAAACTGTGGATATAAGAAGGCATCACTTGTAAATGAGGAAGTAGATTTATACTGTCCAAGGCATACTGTTAAATAAGAAAACCAATGTGTGGATCTGCATGCAAAATATGCCTTTATTTTTACTAAAAACAACTTGTAGAAGGATATGTTTAGACACATAGATGCATACACACACACAAAATGATGCATCCATATTCAAACAGATTTTATAAAGGATAATGCTATAGCAAAATTTGTTTATGTTCTGGTTGATAGATTTAATAGAGACTTCCTACTTTCTATTGTATAAGTGTATATAATGTAGTACTCCTTCAATAAACAATAGAAAAACAAATGAACAAAAAACCCTACCATACAAAACAAGACTACAGAAAACCAGTTAGGAAATCAGGCAAAATACACAGGCATTTCACATAAGAGAACACAAGACTGCAAATAATCCAAAAATATCTTAGCCTAATTTTTAACCAAAAATATGTTAATGATAGTCACAATGGAATATCATCTCACATACTCAAAAATAACTCAGATCAGCAAAAATCTTAATTAATTGATTGACAAAAACTAAAAATGATGATAAAATGTCTTGACAAGAATGTAGACTCTAGTTGTGGGAATTGGCTCAATACTGAGGAATTCAATTTAATGATACCCATTTATATTGAAGATGTAGTTACTTTGTGACCAGACAATTCCATTTTCAGGTCTCCATATTAGGTAAACTCTTGTATATTTATAAATAGTAAAATACTTCACAAAGAACGTTTGTTACTCCAATTTTTGTCATAGTATGGAAATGAAAGCAAATTAAATCGTTTATGTTCATTCACACGAATGTGAAAGAAAAAGGATTAGGGCCTCAAAAATCAACATGAATGGGTCTCACAAACACATTGCTAATAGAAAACAAAAGTCAAATAACTCTGCATACTGGTATGATAACATGTTTATAATGCTTAAAAACCAAAACTGCAGTAAATCATCTTATAAAGACAGGAAAATTAGAATACTACAATTAATATTTCCATTTTCACTGCAGGATGAGAAAATGATGGAATTGAGGAAAAATCCCAGATTGATTCAATCATATTGGAGGATTTATAAATATATTTTATTAGTTTCATGCATATTTACATATGTTACATGCAAATCAAATAATGCCTGATTAAAATTTAAAATACTTTTCCTACCTTATAATGTATTTTATTACTAATATAAAGTAGAATGATATATGCTACCACTTTCAGTTTTTTTAGAAAAAGTATTTGAAGTATTTGATTCTTGGTGTAAGATTTAAAAAAGAAAACCAGGTTGATCCAAGACTAGCTTTACTAATCAGGGGGAAACTGTAAGTATTTAATGCACAAAAATACTAATAAAAGTTTTATTTTAGACAAAGTGGTTCAATAAAAAATAATAACATGAAATAGAAAATTAAGTTAAATTCAAAAAAATGCCAGAACAAAAGGAAATTCTATACTAATTAAATATGAATATTTTTCTGTAAGTCAGTTACTATGGATAACTGTCAAGTATCATAAATCAGAGGAGAATTTGGCAAGATCCTGGTTAAGGCTTATCTCTGTTTTAGGCACCTCAGATGTGGGAGGTGCTCTACAATAAACAACTCCCCAAAGAGCAGGCACCAGACAATGGTGATTGGTGAGGCAAGTAGCCAGAGGAGAAGCTTCAGGTTTCAGTGTGAAGATGTTGAGTTGAGGTCCCTGCCTTATATCCAAAGAGTCATATCTAATGTTTGAACTATTCCATTCTGAAATTTTAGGGTAAGTTGGAATACAAAGGTAAATTTCGGGGGAGTTACAAAACATGAACATTGAAGCCATGGAAATCATGAGACAGTCCAGGGAATATTTGTAGTATTAGGAGAGACAGAGACCTGGGAGAGAAATTTAAAGAATGCAAATGACAGTTTGGAAAAGAAAATAGAATTTTAAAAAATGTTTCTGCAGGAGTGACAAAAAGATACAAGAGGAGAAGTAGGGGTTAATGTCTGTGTGTGTGTGTGTGTGTGTGTGTGTGTGTGTGTGTGTGTGTGTGTGTGTGTGTGTATTCTTACCTGAAGCAAAATTTACAATATGAAACATAGCCAGCATAGCAACCTGTGACATGCTGCAAAGTGGAGAAAGGTGTTGACAGGAGACCGGATGGTACTGCTGCGGGGGACAGTGCCTGAGGGAGCGTTAAATAGAGAAAGACAGAATTTTTTTTTTACACTTGAACAAATTGAATATCTTTAATTACCATGGAGAAGTCCAGAAGAGAGGATGTAAATAAAGATGAGAGTATGAGGTGAAAGAAATCCTGGGAAGATAGAATTGCATAGGAATCAGGGCACAGATTAAAAAAATTAGACTTAGATTGCAGGAGAAACATTTGTCCATTTGTATTTTCTTTTTCTGTTTTTTTCTTTTAATTCTTTCATCTTTTAGAGAAAGTTGATCCAGTTCCAATCTAGTGAGTTCTATTGAACTAAGAGAAAGGTTACCTGAGAGTGAGAGGATTAGATGGCATTTAATAGGATTGGAGAAAGAATGAAATAGCTAGTGTGGAGAACAGAAAATGGACCTCAATAGGGAGCTTAAAAGGATTTTCGGATGGTGGTTAAATTTGGTTTGATACCATGGTCCCCAAAATATAATGAGAAAAGTCAGGCTGCAAGCTTATAGCCTGCATATATACTAACACTGAGTATTGAGAACTAAATCAGAGAAAAGGTCAATTCTTTATTCAGTTGAAATGTGATCTTTAGTTAAACTATATTACTTTTTTATTAACTAAATATTCCCAATACTCAAATGGTATTATCACCAGAAACTGCCAAATAAATAAACAAGTAATTTTTATCTACAATGAAATACATAAGTGTTTTACTTTCTTTTTACTATTTTTTACAGATTTCATAAGATATAACTGATATAAAAATAACTGCATATATTTAATGTATATGCAGTTATTAGTAAAACTCAGATACCCATAATACACTTCACCACAGTCAAAGTAATAAATACATTCATCACCTCAAGGCCAAATATTTCCTTGTGTTTCTTTGCTTTTATTTGTTCCTTTTTCTTTGATTGTTTTGTTGTAAGGAACACTTAAGATCCACCACTTTAACAATTTTTAAGTGCATGATACTGTATTGTTATCTATAAGCACTATATTGTAAAGCAGATCTCTAGAGCTTATCTTCTATAAATGCAAACTTGTACCCATTGAAAAATAATTTCCTCTTCCCCCTAATTTCCTCAGTTCCTGGCAACGATCATTCTATTTTTTGCTTCTGTAAATTTATGTTACAAACTTCATTGCATTTGTCTGTTTTGTACTGCTATAACAGAATACATAAACTGGGTAATTTATAAAGAACTGAAATTTCTTTCTTACAGTTCTGGAAGGCAGGACATTCAAGTTCAAGAGGACCACATCTGGTGAGGGCCGTCTTGCTGCATCTGCCCATGGCTGAAGGTGGAAGGCAGAAGGGCAAAAGAGCATACATGAGAGAGAAAGAGAGACAGAGAGAGAGAGAGAGACGGAGAGAGAGAGAATGAGAGAGACAGAGAGGCCAAATTCATTTTATCAGGAACCCATCACACAGTTACTATCCCAGTCTGAAGATAACCACATCAATCCATTCAGGAGAGCAGGGCTATCATGAAATAAACACTGCTTATTAAAGGTTCCACCTCTTAATACTGTGGCATTGGGGATTGTTTCCAACACATGAATTTTGAGTGACACATTTAAATCACAGCCCTCATGTAAGTGGAATCATTACACATTTATCTATCCTGTGATTGACTTATTTAGTTTCATATAATGTCTTTCAAGTCCATCCATGTTCTTACAAATTGTAGGATTTCCTTATTTTTTTAGCGCTGAATGTGTATATACCCCATGTTCTTTATTCATTCATCTGTCAATGAGCCTTTGGGTCATTTGGGTTGCTTCTATGTTTTCCCTATTTGAAAGAATGCTACAATGAGCATGAGAGCACACATATCTCTTCAAGATCCTGATTTCAATTTTTTGACTACATAGCTAGAATTTAGATTGTTGGATTATACTGCAATTTTTAAGAACATTTTTTGAGAAATCTCCATTCTGTTTCCTTCATGTCTGCACCATTTTACATTCACACCAACAGTGTAAGAGTCCCAGTTTCTTTGCAGCTTCAGCAATACTTGGTGCCAAAATACTTTTGTTTTTTGTTGTTAACAATCCTGACATGTATAAGGCTATATCTCACTGTGGTTTAGATTTTCATTTCTCTGATGACGAAAGATATTGAGCACCTTTACATATACCTTTGATCATTTGCATGTCTTCTTAGAACATTTTTGTTTTCACAATTTTTAAATAAAGTTTTTTTTTGTTTTTTGTTTTTGTTTGTTTGTTTTTTGCTATTGAGTTGTAGGAATTGCTTACATGTTTTGCATACTAAGCCTTTATCAAATATATGGTTTTCAAATATTTTCTTCCAGTTTAAGGAAAAGGGAAAGTGAAAAGGCAACGATTGACTAATGGCATTTCACTCTGTTAAGAATTTTCTTTGCTAGGCAGTTTTTTAGTTTGATGTAGTCTCCCTTGTGTGTTTTTGCTTTTGTTTTAAAACCTATGTCATGAAGCTTTTCCCATATGTTTTCTTCTAGATGTTGTACAGATTCAGATCTTACATTTAAATCCAGTCCATTTTGAGTTAATTTTTGTGTATGATATATAATAGGGGTCTAATTTCATTTCATTCTTTTGCATATAGGTATCTAGTTTTCTCAACAAAATTTGTTGAAGAGACATTCCTTTTCCTACTAATTTCTCAACACCCTTGTCAAAGATTAGTTGATCATATATGTAGGGTTTAATTTCTGGGCTCTCTATTCTGTTTCATTGGTTTATGGCTGACATTATGTAAGTACCACACTGTTTTAATTACTATAGCTTTATACCATATTTCATAATTAGAAAGCGTCATGCTTCCATGCAAAGCAGAGGAATTGCACGTTGTTCTTATTTCTCAACATTGTTTTGATTATTCTGGGTCTTCTGCAGTTTTGTGTGAATTTGGGGATTTTCTTTTCTATTTCTATAAAAAATGCCATTGGGAGTTTGATGGGAATAACATTGAACCTATAGATTGCTTTGGGTAACTGGAAGTTATACCATCCACTGTGGGCTGCTCCAGCTCCTAGAATTTATGAGGGCAGCTGCAATTCATGTCAGCTGTTGGGTGTCTTGCCAGCTGCTGAGAGCTACTTGCTCTTCATTCAGTTCTTACCTGTCCCTTGGCATTACAACTATGCCAGGTCTCACAGTACTCTTGATAAGGCAAGACAGGAGCAGGTCTCTCAAGCAGTACCCTAAAAGGCTGGGGACATTGGACACATCTCACCTCTTTCCTTCCCCTGCAGGAAAAGTCACAAATTGAGAGGACATCTTTTGGCTTTGTTATGTGCTCACTTGAGTGGAAGAGGTGCAGGCAAAGTGAAACTATTCTTCCTAGTGAAACTAAACATGTTTGTTTCCATGCAGCTTTTATTGCTTCTAGGTTCTGCTGGGTTGAAGCAACGTCTCACCTGAATTCTGGGGTTTCCACAACTATATTCTGGTCCACATGCAGTTGTTAAATCAGTGTCTCTGTGGGATGAGTACCAGGATCATCTATTTTACCGTCTTTCTAATGTTACCCTCCTTTTTGCTTTTTATAACTGAATGCTTCCCTAACCAGTTTGCATCATTCCCAAATTCTTATATTATACTCTTTATATCTTATTGTTTACCATTTAAATTGTGTTTATATAAAGATATTCTGAGACATATCATATATACAAGGATATCTATAAATAGATCAAATGTTATCTTATCTTTTTAATCATTTTGGCATACGTATACTTTGTGCTTTTCAACAGTCTTTGTTGTAGACTCTATTTACATAGTGTATGATTTTCCTAAATATTTTACTACTAATAGCAACTTTGTAAACTTAGCATCTGTTCAATTAAAAAAAAAAAATCATATGTATTGTAATTTTCTGTACCTGTTCATCAAAACTGAAGGATGTAAAAGGGAATTTGCTTAATTAGAAACAAATTGGCTTTTATATTAAACGTCTGGAATGTGAAATTTCGACAGATAATAAAAAGAACATATTGCTATATAAACACTTTCAGAAAACAAAGTGTTTACTTTTCTAATTCAAGTGAAGCTATTGAAATGAAGAACAAGAAACTCACAAAACTTTGTACTGACTTTTTCACTTATAGTCTACAGATTTAAATTTAAAATTCCTAGGAAATAGAATTACAAAAAAATTCCCAATACATTGGATCAATGAATTGTGTTTTGAATTGCAAGTTAAGGAAACACTGTTACAAGGTAGTCACTGGAAATGCATAAAAGCAGAGGAATTGCATGTAGTATCGTAGAAGATATATCCCAGTAAGTATAATATCAAGAATTAAACTTTTGAGATATTATATATTGTCAGATAAGAAATAAGTGTTCTCAAATTTGGTTATCCTAAAAAAAATTCATAGCAAATTTACTTACATGAATATTTTAAGAAATTTCAGAAGTCAAATAAAATATCTGGTGTAAGAATGATAGATAAAATAGTCATAAAAATGACTCCCTTGAGTTCAATACTTAATAATTTGATGCACCAAATAAATTATTTCTGAAGGATTTTATAATAAACAACAACAGTAACAAAATCTTAACTTCAATATTATGTTAACATGTCAGATTCACTTGAAAAATAAGGCTTCTTTAAACCAGATTATAAAATCAGTCAACTTCTAGAAGATAGAATTGCTCCACAAAATTTTATTTTGTTTGTTCATATATTTAATTCTTTATTGTAAATTATACTACTATGTTCTATGTGCCACGGAAGGAGATGGAAATACTGAGTGAAGTTCTTACCCAAATCTTGTACCTCATATTTACAGAAATATATACTCCAAAGTAACAAAACAAGTATCACAGTATGCATTTGAACACAGCTACATGTAATAGCTGTAATTCTAAGAGAACTTTCCAGGATAGATTCATTTGTCTGTAGATTCAAGAGTTGGCCACATGTAGAGGTGAAAGGAGGCAAATATAGAATATACAATGACACCAGAACAGCAAAATTAGTTGATAATACAGTATCTTTAGTGAATTCCAAATACTTGTCTGAAAGATTAGAATTGGAAAGTCATAGGGGCTGAGATGTGAAGAGATTCTCCTTTAGCCTGTGTTAAACTAAGTATTAAATTGTGGCTTATTCAAAATGAAAAAAAACCTAAAAGTACAGAGAATATTTATGTACATTTTAAATATTGAAATAATTATAAACACACTGGAATTTCCAAAAAGGGTGCAGAGAATCCTTTACTGATTCTCCATTTTCCTACCAATAACGGCAACTCACTTATCTATATGACAAAAAGAAAACCAAGAAATTGACTTTGGTGAAAAAAAGAAAAAAAAACTGTTATTAAACTACAGATTTTATTCAGATTTCACCAATTTTTACATATACTCATTTCTGTAAATGTGTGTATAATTCTTTAATTTTGTCATATATATGCATATATATATATTTGTTACACCATCAAACCACCAAAAAAAAAAAAAACTCTTTCATCACCCCAAAGAAACTGCACATTCTGCCACTCCTTTTCACTTGCACCTACCTCATTGTTCCTAAATTGTAACAGCTAATCTCCTTTTTTTTGTATGCAGGCTTTTAAGATTGGCATTTTCACTCAGCATAACGCCCTTGGTATCCACTGTTATTGCTCCAGATATTAATACATCATTTCTTTTTGTTGAGTAATATTTCATAATATGGATGCACACAGTTTGTTTAATCATTTACTGATTGAGAAACAACAGGCTTGTTTACAGTTTTTACAAATAAAGCTTGCTGCAGATATTATAATTAAACCTTCCATAAATATCTCTGTATGGTTTTCTGTTTTTGTGGGAACATGTTTCATTTTGATCAGATAAATACCTGGGAATGTGACTGTTAAGTCATACAGTATGTATATTTCAGTTTTATAAAATAATATAAAAACTATTTTCTAGAGTGCTGAACCATTGTAGATTATCAGCAGCAATGTATAAAAATGCAGTGTCTCTTTATGTTGGACAGCATTTGGAATTATCATTATTTTTTAATTTAAGTATTCTTAAAGGTATATAGTGATAATCGTTGTGATTTTAATTTTCATTTCCCTATTGCTTAATGATGTTAAACACACTCATATGATTACTTGCCATCAGTACATCCTCTTTGATGAACGTCTGTTTATGCTTTCTGTTCATTTTCCAATTAAATTTGTTATGTTTTACTATTAGTTTTAAGAGTTCTCTATATAGTTGAGATACTTACTTGCAGTGTGTGGTTTGCAACCAATTCTCCTAGTTTGCAGCTTCTTTATATATCCTCTCAACAGGGTCTTTAATGAAGCATGCATTTTTAATTTTGATGAAGGGCAATTTATAAATATTTTCTTTACAGATTATTTTGATATTTGGTACTATGTCTGAGATTTGTTGAAAAGTTACCCATACTTCATTTTTGAAAATTTACCAAAATGTGATAATACTCTTACGTGTCTATTGAGCATTTTTTACTCTTTCTTCAATCTTTTTGCAATATCACACTGTCCTGATTGCTATAGAAACATAGTAAGTCTTAAAATTAGGTGTAGTGTTTTCTCTCACTATATTCTTTTAAACAATTTTCTAAATAGTCTAGCACTTTTTCTCTATAAATTTTAGAATATGTTTGTTGATATATCTGAAACCATTTGCTGGTATTTAATAGTAACTGTACAAAAACTAAAAATCAATTTAAGGAGAATTGACATCTTAACTATGTCAAATTTCCCAAAGTATTAACATAGTCTTTTTCCTCATTTATTAATTTCACAAGCATTTTTATAATTTTTCTGCATCCCAAACTTGTACCTACTTTACTACACTTGTGTCTAAGTATCTCATTTTCACTAGAACTATTTCAAATGGTATAGTTTTTAATTTTGGTTGCCATATATCATTGCTAGTGATGCAGGATTTTTTTCACCTTAGTCCAGCTAAAATCTGGGTTCTTATCCCACCATCAGGAAATCATAGGCATGCGGACACACTGAAAAAGGAGGAGAGCAAAATATATTGAAAGAAAGCTCTCAACAAAAAGAGGGGCTCTGCCGACAGGCTCCCACCTCACAGATTGAATAGCAGGCCACCACACAGGAGCTGAAGAGGCCAGGCTCCTCTTCCTTTCATAGTGCACAAATTCATGGTGACCCCTCTCCATTCTCCCAGTGTGCAAGCGGACCACCATTCGTGTGGGGGCGCACCCAGACAAGGCCCTGGGCAGGTTCTCTTACCTTCCTCCTGCATCTATCACTAGTATATTAACAGATATTTGATTTTTGTATATGTATTTGGTGTCGTGTGACATTGTTAAGTTCACTCATTAGTTCTAGATTATAAGTCCTTGTCGTTTTCTATGATTTTTAAATATGAAGTGATATGCTCATGTATTTTTTCTTCATTAGTCTATTGATGTGATTGGTTATGTTAATTGACTTTGGAATATATAAGCGGTCTTGTATTTGTGTAATAAACCATACATGGCAATGGTGTATAATTGTGATGTAAAATACATTTATTTAATTTTGTATGTTCCAAATTAATACTTAGAAAAAATGACTATTAACATAAAATCTTATTTAATATTATGCTTGCATAGGAATATTTAATGTAATTGGTTTTGGCCAAAGAGATTTTGCTTGCAATATTATTCATACAAATGAAGTTTCATATGCTTTTTCAAAAGTTACTAGCTATCCTATGTCTTAAACTGTCTTTTAAATTAGTTCATCTATATTTAAAAATATTTTATCTGTGTGGCCAATCAACATAGCTTCTTGTGTTAAAATTAAATAACAAATGTGTGATTCCGTATTTAAACTCTACTTTACTTAAAACATTATTAAACTATTTTAATTGTCTGAGCTTCCAAGCTTTTGCTTATACTTATTAATAATGACGATAATTTTTAGGTAATATTTATATAATATTTTTGTAATGCATGTAGGTTGGATGCTAGATGCCTAACATATGCCAATTCATAGAATCTCCATGTGGGTCCATACTAAAGCATTAAAAATATTCATATTATTTTGTTTTTAATGCTTTATGGCAAATAAAAACAGTTCAATTTTTAAGCATCATAAAGGGTAGACATTATTAGGCTTAGTTTATAGATGAGGAATGTAATGTACACAAAAATTAATTAATTGTCCATATTTGCACATGTAGTATTTGCTGAACTTTGTAATTGAACCATTTTTTTCTTATCAAATTCATTTTTCTTTTACTATCTATACTAATTAAAATTACACTTCAATTAATCACATGATTGCACCAAAATTAGAACATTTGCCTACTAACTCAGAAAAATGTACTCATTTTGGGCTGTTGTATAAGTTATTTGTTGTCACAATAAGGCTGTGTAACAAAGCACTCCAAAATTATTGAGTAATTTAAAATGATAATTCACTGCTCAAAAGTAGGCTGTGGGGAAGGATTCCTGTTGTCTCAGATGGTCTCACTTAAGTGGTTGCTAATCAGTGGGTAGATTCACATCTGGGGGTTATATGGTTCTTGGCTGGGGTTCCTTGGCTCTCTTCCAAGGGCATTTATCATCCAGCAGGATAGCACTAGCTTGTTCTCATAGCAAGATAAAGGAGGTCTAGAAGAGATTTTAGAAGCTTGTCAAATCCCCTGAGGCCTGGGTTCAGAAATGTCACACTGACAATAAAATTTAAATTATTATTAAAATAAGTCATCTGGCTCTTTCAGATTCAAGGGGCAATAAACTGGACTCTGCCATTTAATGGGAATGAGGCAAAATCTGCAAAATTATATTGTAAAAGGCATGTAATTGGAGCAATCAGTCAATCACAGCTGACTCAACTATACCATGTCTCAAGCTGTTTATTTCCAAGTTTTATTTTATCACTTCAAAAGTATACAGTGACATTAACTCTTATTAAATAATTGACAAATTTTTACCAAAAGCAAAAAAACTACAACAGCAGAAAAGGTTTTATGATTTTGTTTTATAAATCAGTGAATTTTTATAACTGTATTTTGTGGGGAAATTGAAATATATTTCTGGTAATTTTTGTGTCGTCATGATCATCATCATCTTTTTCCATATGAAAATCATTTGTTATTTTCCATAAGAAAATCACCTTATCACATGTTATGAAGCATATATTTCACTATTTTAAATTCTGTTCATCTTTAAGCTATACAGAAGATAGCTAACACAAAAAGAGCCTGGGCATGAGGGACTCTTCAGATCCATGTTTGAACTGTAGCATTTTTTTTTTACCAGTTTTGATACAAGGCAAGGCATTTATCTATTTGAGATCTACATTACAGCAAACTGTAACAATTCTCAGATTTTTTGTTTATAATTTTAAAAGCTTAAAAACTTAAATATAAATACCTGGGAATTATTTAAATTTTGTTTTCCCATCTGTACTGCAGTACTAAAATTTTTTATAGCTCTTTCTTGACTTTGCTGAGAAATTAGAACTTCAAATCATTCTCATCTCCAATTGTATCAGCAGCCTCCCTATTTACTGATTAACTATAAATTGTCCAGTATGTGCTGGGTACTTAAGCATTTATATAATGAACTGACTTAGATTTTTCAAACAAGCAATGATGTATGCGTTGGTAATTATGTTTTTCACCTAAAAAAAGTGACAACTGAAAGACAAAGTTTTCTATTTTTCTTATATAAAAGAATTAAAACTAGGGAGTCCATAGCTGCTATATCATCAATGTCCCAATTTCTTTTTCTAACATCCATCTGTATTGTTTCTGTTGTCAAGCTCATCTCTTGATTACCTGTTTTCTTTTGCAGCTTCAGTCATCATTTCTGTGTTTCAAACAGGAATAGAGAAAAGAAAGATTTCAAAAGGGTCATGAAAAAGTTCTTTCTTCAAAGAGTTTTCTCAAAAGTGACTTTCAGTGACTATTCCTTATATCCCATTGTTCTTACTAATCTTCAAATGAAGCTGCGAAATGAGGCATACAGCTGGCAATAACTCAGTCAGAGTTCTAATTCCAGGGGAAATGGATATTGGATGTGTACTGTGTGCCCACAATGCCAATAGACTAGTTCATGCTTAGTAAGATCCCAGTGTTTGATGATTTATAACTCTGTCCACGTTGATACTACATAAAAACTTCTAGTCAAAACTATGTTTAAATGTAGAAATTGCATGCAGCACATCTTCCAGATTAAAGAAGTAAATTAGTATGTAAAATGTAAATGATACTTAAAAAGTTGGGCAGTACACAAACTACATAATCATATGTGACATTTCCAGATTTATCCTATTTGTCTAAATAAAAATTAAAGTCAAAATTACTCTACTGAAGTTTGTTATGGGTGAAACAAAGACATAAGGGTGTTTGAGCAGAACAGAGATTTCAAACAGTATAGTAAGAACAGAAAAGGGAAGTTTGAAAGTTTAGCTTGTTTTATAGGCAGTATATCTAAGACATGGTTAGGGACTAGAAATTATTTGACATTCAGGAAAATGTTACAAAGGAGAAATACTAAAATATTTAAAATATTTTCCCCTAGAAAATTTCTGACATGTTCTTCTGTATAAGGACAATACACTCAACGTCATTTTAATTATATACCATTTTAACTCATATTTATCACAAATTTTGGCTGTTAAGCAGATCAACTTTTGTACGGATTTTCAGTTACGGTTGTAGATTTTCAATTGCTGAGATTTTTGCTGTGAAAAATACATTATAGCTGTCTTGTATCAGATAACGGCTACCACCAGCTTAATATTCTGCTTTCCTACTTCTGATCTACTAACCCATAGTGAGCATATGCACTGAGCAGCAAAACCAAGAACTGAATTTGCTTTTAATTACCTGTCTTTTGTATTTATTCTTCTGAAAGATACCCACTCTGGTGGCTCCCTATAGGTCTTTTCTATAATCATTAAGTATTTCCAAGAGCAGTTGGTTTATATTAAAAGTTCAATAGGGCATAACTATTTCTCTTCATCTTCTGAAGGCAAAATAATTCACTCTTGTTCAAGTGTTATATGAGACACCATTTCATAGAAGAGCACAGAAAATTAATGAGTTTGAGGGCAATTGAGCTATATTTTCAAACAGTAGAAGCAATGGACTAGACATACGTTGTTTATTTTCTGCTCCACAGGCATTATAATGGTACTACATATTGGCCTGTAAATAAATAAAATTACATTACAGTGACTCCTAGGTCATCGAACATTCAGACCACCAAAACAATGGAGTTGGCAGAGCCTGCCTGAACCAGAATTCAGAGGTAGAACATACGGAGAACTAACAATAAAGATTCCCAAAGTATAATAATGAAAGTGATAAACCCGCAGTGTAAATAATTTATTTTCAATTGAAAAATAAATGGAAACATCTTCTGAAGTCAGTTTTGAAGGTTTTATTTTTGTGGATTACATCTAGGGAGAATCCTATCCTAGAAAAAGGGACTAGAAGGCCAGGCACCATGGCTCATGCTTGTAATCCCAGCACTTTGGGAGGCCAAGGCGGGAGGATCACCTGAGATCAGGAGTTCGAGACCAACCTGGCCAACATGATAAAAACCCCTTATCTACTAAATATACAAAATTTGCCAGGTGTGGTGGTATGCGCCTGTAATCCCAGCTGCTGGAAGGCTGAGACCACACCTTTGCACTCGAGCCTGGGCAAAAAGAGTGAAACTCCATTCAAAAAAAAAAGAAAGAAGAAAGAAAAAGAAAAAGGGACTATATGTGGCTTGATCTGTGTAAGAGGAATAAAATCTTTATTAAATCAAATTAGCTAAGAGTAGTCATCCCCTAAGAATGCACTTTCTATAAATATTTTTTTTAATTGTATGAAAAAATGCAAAATAAAAATCTCATTTTGATCAGGTCCATAAGGTCTTTTGAGACAATGTGATTTCTGTTTCTAATACTAATTAAGCTTTATTAAGTTTACTAATCCCTTCAAATTATGCTACTGATTTTCAGAATACACATAATATTTTCTATTGAATAAGTTAGAAACAAGTTCCCAAACCTGCAACACCTCATCGTTGTAATAGTTGATGTGAAAACATGTATGAGTGTTTCCAAATTTTTCTAAAGTTATTTATTAACTATAACTTTGCAGAGGCATTAGGAATAATTTTGTACTTTAGAAAGGTTTCCATAGTTTATTTTTTGCTTAAGGTTTTTATACAACAATTAAAATAATTTGGTAACTAGTGATAATTTAGAATAAAAAATGTTTGGGTTTGTATTTCTTTAAAAATAGATCTCTCATTTTTTTTATTAGTGTTTTTAGTTAACAGAACATTTTTTAGAACACTTTAATCTTTACCAAACAACAAGAGGAAAGTGGAGTTTCCAAATACCCCCTCATTTCATTTCATTTCCCAGTTTTCTCTATTATTAACATCTTCATTTGTGCTATATATTTGTTACAATGAGGCATCAATATACTTTAGTATTAACTAATGTCCATTGTTCACATTAGGATTCAGTCTGTGTTGCACATTCTGGTGGTTTTGATAAATGTATAATAACATGTGTCTCCTATTTCAGTTTCACACAGAATAGTTTTACTGCCCTAACAATTCCTTGTGCCACTTGTTTCCTCCCAAAACTCTGGCAACCACTCTTTTTACTATTTCCAGATTTTTGCCTTTTCCAGAATGCTGTATACCTGCAATAGTATACATTGTTTTTTAGATCAGCTTCTTTTAGCAATAAGCATTTAAGATCTCTCTATGTCTTTTAATGGCTTGATAATTTATTATTTTTATCATTGAATAATACTCTATGTATGGATGTACCCCAGTTATTAATGTGTTGAAGGAAATCATGGTTGCTTCCAAGTTTAACAATTATAAATTACGTTCTACAAAATTCCTGTACAAGTTTCTGTATGGACATAAGTTTTCAACTTTTGTTGATAAATACCAAGGAACACAATTCCTGGATTGTATTGTAAGAGCATGTTTAGTTTTGAAAGAAACTGTCAAATTGTCTTGTTAAGTGACTGTGGAAATTGCATTCCCACCAGTAATGAACTAGAGTTTCTTTTGTTCCACATCCTCACCACCGTTGGTGTTGTCAGTGCTCTGGATTGTAGCCATTCTACCAGGTGTGAATGGTATGTAATTGTTATTTTAATTTGCCATTTCCTAATGACTGTGATGTTGAGCGTGCTTTCATATGCCTTTTTGCCATCTGCATCTCTTTGGTGAGATGTCTGTTCAGATATCCTCCTCACTTTTTAATTAGGTTGCTTGTTTTCTTGACTTTTAAGAGTTCTTTGTATATTTTGGAATCAAAATCTTTTAACTGATATATGTTTGGCAAATATTTCTTCCCTGGCTATGTCTTGTCTTGCCAGTGTTTTAACAGTTCCTTTTGCAGAGCAGTAGATTTTTAAATTAATGAAGTCAAAATTATTTTCTTTCTTGGGTAGTGTATTGGGTATGGTAATTGAAAAATAATCACCAAACCTAAGATCATCTAGTTTCCTAGGATATTTATATTTTTGCATTTTAGAGTTAGGTCTAAGATTGGTTTGAGTTAATTTTTGAAAACGGTGTAAGATCTGTGCCTAGATTTATTTATTCATTCATTCATTTATCTATACATACGAAATTCTAGTTGTTCTAACACCATTTTTTGAAGGCTATTTTTTCTCCATTAAATTGCCCTTGCTTCTTTCTTTGTCAAAGATTAGTTAACTATATTTATGTAGACTCATTTCTGAGCCTTTTGTTCTATTCCATTGATTATTCATCTATTCTTTAGCCAATACTAACCTACTGTTATTACTGCAGCTTTATAGTATGTCGAAGTCCTCTAGTGTCAATCCTATGACTTTGTTCTCTACGTCAATATTGTGTTGACCATTATGGCTCTTCTGCTTTCTCATGCAACTCTAGAATAAGTCAATACTAAATTTTTTGGGAAAAACACTGACTTTGAAAATTAACAATGAGATTCTAATTTTTGGATTAGGATTGTTCTGTTAGTGATTAAAGACACATTTTGTGTGTCTTTCAGGCCAAGAATATAACAGCTCTGCTGTGAATGCAACTATTTCTAAATATATACTCGTTGATCATATATTACACATATGTCATATATATTATATATGTAAACTTAAAAATACATTTTTTAAAAAAATGTTAAATACAGTAGGTTCTTGAATAACATCATTTTAATCGATACCATTTTATTATAACTTTGTTGAGAAGAAGAAATATCCATTATAGGCCAGGGTTACTGTCTGTGTGAAGTTTGCTTGTTCCCTTCATGACTGCATGCATTTATGCAAGTACTCCAGTTTCCTCCTACAACCTAAAGATATGCATGTTAGGTTAATTTGTGTGTCTACAACCCCGGTAGAGTGAGTGTGGGTGTATATGTGAGTGTACCCTCTTGAGGGAAGGAAAACTGAGTCAAGTGGTTTCAAAGGCAAGAGCTTCCCAGAGCCATGCCTCCATCCACCTCCCCATCTGGGAACCTAGAGTTCTTTGTCTGACTTTCCTGCCCACGGGAATAGGTAAAATTCCAGGTGTGCTCCTTCCTTTAAAAAGCTCATGGAAAACCTGGGAGGAGGGGCTCTGTTGTGGGCCCAAGCTACCAATCTGGGATCAGAATCGAAAATCAATCACTCCAGAGGAATTTTAAAAGAACTCCTCTCATTGGACAGGAAAATGAATGGGAAGGGAATAACTTCAAAGTTAAAACCCCACTGCCCCTTACCTGTGTGGATTTCCCTCTCTGGGATCCCCTCCCACAACAATGTGGCAGCTGTCTTTCCCTCTCTACCTGTGCAGCTATTCCCTTCCAATTCCCCTCTCATGTCAGCCTGGGAGCTTTCTCTCTTTCTCTCTCTCACTGTCTGCCTAATAAATCGCTTTCTGCTCAATTCTTTGGGTCCCATATTTACTTGAACAGTAAGCTCACGGCAAGTGAGACCAAGAACCTGGTTACACTGCGATGGAATTACATCCTGTTCAAGGTTGGTGCCCACTTGTCCTTGAGCTACCAGGACAGGTTCCAGCCACCATGACCCTGAAATGGAATAATTGAGCAAATAATTATCTTACCTGTTTTTATTAATCTTTTTAAATGTATGTAATGCTCATATTCATTTTGATGTTTAATATTAGAAGTGTTTGGCTTTTATGTAGAAGTTTGGTGATGTTTTGTGAACAAAATATCCCACAGGAATGTTGTTCTTGTTTATACAAGAGTCCTTGATACAAAAATTGGCAAAATTGGTTTTGTTTTACCTCATTTTATAGTCTGAGTTTCTAATAACTTATCAATGATGTTAAGTGAGGACTTACTGTATATACAAGATGCTATATTCTTTATATATTAAAAAGTGTGGTAATTTCCTTGGTTAAAATCTGAAGCTTATTACATAAAATATGTCAAATTCAAGTCTGTCCATGATAATGCACATGAATTATGGCATTAGAGATATAGCTATCTGCTGTTATTATATCCAGGTATGTATTCTTTGATTTTTATCTCCCTATGAAATGGCATAAGTAAACAGATTTTGACCCTTCTTTCAAATTTTAAATTCCAAGATTTTATTTCTTTTTCTTCCTCTTATTTTTTCATATAATATGTGGTAAAAAAGGAAAAAAAAAGGATAAAACTGCAATAAAATTTTATTGCATTGCTTTGCATGTATGTAGTTTTGTCTGTGATTTTTAAAGTCTTGGATTAAAATCTCTTCAGAGTATTTACTAGAGAAAGACCATTTTTGCAGTTTTGATAGAACCAAAGATTTGAGATTCTTAAAAAAATATATTCTTGTTACTTTTGGACATTTTCTTGGTGTATTCATTATTAAATATTTACCTTTATGTTGCTTATATATGCTGATGAGCACTTGAGTATTTGACAAAGTAAGAAATGTATCTGTTTAGACTGACAAGCAATGAAATTTTAATTAATTGGTGCTTTAAAAATAATTGATGACAGAAGAAAATGCAGACCAGCAAAAGGCAGAGAAATCTGTAAGATGTTATAGCAAAACTAATTGGCTTTAGAAGACTTTTGACAGGGGTATAGAAATCAGCTTAGTGCTTCTAGATGTATAGATTCTGAAGTTTCCTCTTATACTTGCTCAGAAATTTTGAAAAATGACTGTTCTGATTAAACCTACATAGTAAATAATTTTATCTGTTAAAATATAATCTATAGACAGCCTGTATTAGGAGAAATACAAATATGTGAAGATGCAAATTCTTAGATCCAAACCTAGATAAGCTGAATTATTATATCAGAAGTAGAGTCCAGAAATGAATAATGCCAATAACATTCACCATTATATATTCTAACATTGGATTATGTTTGCTGTATATAAAATAATTTCTTAGTTTTTCATTGTTCATCTTAGACAATTCAATAGTAATTCCATATACCAAGATTCCAATATTTTTTTAAATATACTCTTCTAGCTGAGCAGATAATCCAATGGCTTTTGCTCCAGCCATCTGACCATCCATTTATACAAAACTCCACATTGACCATTTGCTATGCACCAGATGTTACATTGGAAGATGGAGATAGAGGTTCAGCCTCTGTGAAGAAAACTCTAATATAATTTAAACATATCAAATTATGAAAATAGACCTATATTGGAGCTATTTTTGTGAAAAAGATATAGTTGAAGAGATGACGATTCTTCATTATTAAATATCTATTCCTGCAATATGTATAACAGTGCTGGTTGTGCCAGGTTCTGAATGGTATATAAAATATTTTTTACCAAATAATTTAAACCAAGTGTGTTGTTTGAATTTGGTTATTGCAGAAAGCAGAACAGTGGGCAAGAATCTAATTTTGAATTTTCCATATATTAACATGAGGTCTTGGACGATTCATTTTTATCTGTATTATGGATATAGTTGCACATTTTCTATTTCATAGAATTCTGATGTCATAGACTATAAGAATTATTTAGAAGTGGGTATTTTTAAAGATGATATGCTGAGTATATTTTATTATCATTAGTATTAGTAATAATAAGTGATGAAGCACATTTCTCAAGTTCTGAAGGACTTTGGCACTGTGCTAACTGATGATACTTCTTGCACTTGCATTTCTCAAGCCCAAGAAATATGGGGAAGTGAAAGGAGTTTACCTTGAGGCTATGTCTGCCAACATATTTAAAATATTCCTACTGCCATTGCTTTAATCTTGCTACTGAACTCTGCATTTATAGAATCGTTGCAATTAAACATAGTAATAAAACATTGAAAACAATGTTTTACATGATGTATACCTTTTCTTGAATTGATATAGTTATGATAATCATTTTCTATTACCTTGTTAAATCTAAGGTCAATGTTAACCTAAACTGAGATAAGAGTCTTATAACAATGGAGGTGACTGATGTTAGGGGTAGTACTTACAGTATTCATTTTAAGTGCAGAAATTTCAGTTATAATAGCTAAACCTCTGGTTTAGTGTAAGTGTTAAAAACAAAAATAAAAGGAGAGCTGAAATAATACTACATGAGCAAACTGAAAATAAAAAGAACTGTAAACAAGTATTCAAAATGAACACTTAGAAAAATAAACATTTCAGAATCTATTTTAACAATCACTCATAACTGTTTCCATGACAATAAGCTTCCCTAGGTTATCCAGCTTGAATTTCAGCATTAAACAGATAATAGAATAGGTGCAAAAGAATGCTCTGTAAATCTATTAGGAGTCAAACCTAGGTGCTGCTGTATGTACAATCATCAAAGAATAGTGTCTTCAAAATAAATTGGGCCAATGTAGCATTGCCGCTTTTATTTATAGATGAAACTCTTCTCAACTCTGTTCCCTGAGCTCTTTGCTTTATCTTGAACTTATTTCACTTTCTTTTTTCTACTGAAGTTCTGTGTGATTTGGCTTTGTTAGAATTATCCTCTTTCTTTTCATTGAGCCTGCTGAGTTTAAGGTAGTCCTGAGTTTCAGACTGATGAAGCTTTGCACCAAGGAGGGTAGTATACCTGTGGGTGTCCTGTATAGCAAATGCATAGAATAAAATGGTAATTAACACTTTCCTCCCTAGTACATAAAGAAATTTACCATCAATCTTAATTTATTATCATTTTCAATTCTCCTAGGAATCTTAGTCTTTGGTTTTCTATTTTTCTTTTTAATTTGCTGTCATCATTCCCAAAACATTTTATTGAAAGATTTTGTATATTAAGATGCAGTATGTGTAGTGTAGTGATTTTGGTCATTTTGTATCAGTACATTTTATGTTAAGTTGGATTTGCCTTTGGTAGATTTTTCTGTTCGACCATTTCCTAAATAAGGGTAAGGAGTTTGAAAAGCAACATATTTAGTGTTCATTAAGCAACATGTATTTGGTATTTGGCAAAAATTAGACATTACAATATTATTTGGCATCACCAATTAATCAATCCTCAGTAGAAACTTCAATCTTTTTTCATGGACTCTGAGCTTTGGGCAGTTTATCAAGCAGCACTCTCGTGGTCCCAATTCTATTTCTCACTGCTTTTTCTCAGCTTATCAGTCAGGCGTGATAGTTCCTTCAGGTATTCTTGTAAGTCCAACAGATCACCATCATCAGTGTCGTTTATTGACTGCCAGATAAATACTTTGCAGAGCATGGTGTAAACTGCTTCTCTGGGAAATCTAACTCCACACATCAATATATCTTTCTTTCCTAAAGTGGCACTCCAATATGTGTTATCTCTCTGACAAATCTAGTGCTCTTTTAGATACTTTTCTTGTGGGTCATGCAACCAAGACTTGAGACAAAGTTTTGTTATTTTATATTAAAAGACTCTTCTAATAGACACACCATGTTGAAACTCAGGAAACTAAATATTTAGCTATCTTTATAGAGTAGAAAAAAACTATATTGCATGCATTTTAAGTAGCAGAGTATGGACAAAGTATCAGACAATGTAAATATTTTTAAATGTTCTGAACTTTGATTTATTTTCCATATTGTGACCTTCTGTATATTCTGTGTGAATGTTACCTGTTCCTTCTAGTGACTGCACAATTAGCAAGTTGTTTTGCTACTTGGCAGGGGTTATTCCTTTCTGTACTAATTAACTATATTCAACCAGGCTCTGCTTTCAAATCCTATTTCTATATTCTGAATGTTTGTGTTCCCTCTAAAATTTATGTGTTGAAACCTAACCCCCAACATGATTGCAAATTCTAATGTGAGTCTAGAATACTTGAACTTTTGACAGTTTCTCCCAAAACAATAAAATGCATTTTATGGATTAATAGATAATGTATTTGGTCCCATTAATTTGTATAAATATTCCATTCTACCTACACTTGAATTATATAATACCACATTGTTCCAGCTTTTACCTATTATCTTATATTTCTTTGTCTGCTTTACTCACTCCATCTCCTGGTTTTGCTCCCATTCCTTGCTTAAATGTTTACGCTAATTTGGTTGGGTGTAGCAGACGTGGTTGGAATCCCATTCCTCCTTTGTACTCGGGGTATCCATACATGTGTATAACTTTATTCTGCAAGCTCCTACTACCTGATACCTGAAAACTATCACTGGCCATAGAGATGTTTTCCAGCAATGGTGTAGGCCATGTCAGAAGCACCAGGGAACTAGCACTCTTGAGGGTAGTCTTTAATGCCAAGAAGGTGTGGTGGATACACAGCTTGCTTCCTTTACTTTTCAAAGAATAGGGTCAGGGTGGATCAATTTTGAGGCATGTTATAGTCTACATCATGCATCCAGTTGTACCCATATGTAATCTGTTCTTTAAGCCACTCTATACTGACTTTCGTTCTTTCCTTGTCTCACTTTGCATTCCCACCAGTGCTTCATGAGATTACTTCCCAAATAAATAACTTGCACTAAAATATCTTTATTCAGAATCTCCTCCTGTGTAACCCTATCTAAAACAGTCATGTTACTTAGCCTTTTAAGGTTCAGTTCACTTACTATAAAACACTGAACTAAATGCTATCTGTATTAAATGAAATAAATTCTGTAAGCATTTTGTATCATAAATATTTTGTACATAAAACATTCTATTTCTTATCTATCATGTGAGATAATATTTGTTGCTCATTCTAAATTATCTGTGTATTAACTCTGGGTTACTCTTTTTAGGATTTTATTTTCACTATTTCCTCCTTGTTGAAATGTTCTCAAAAACCATAGATGTATGGAATATAAACCAAATGTGGCCTACATATATGGTCAATTTGGTCCTCATAGTAAAACAGGATAGTTACCTTGACCCCTTTGCAGAACTTGTGACAGGGGTGGCTCCTTTACTCGGCCACCATGCTCAACCTGTTATAAGCAGATGGGTGTGGGAACCAGAGAAAATGAACGCTGGAACCACCTTCTCTCCAGTAGGAGCAGGACCTGTGTGGTTCTGTGGCATTGTCCAAGAATGCTACAATGCTCTTTTAGCTCTGCCATTAGGGAGCGAGTGCTTGTGACCCCAAATCCCCAGAGACTGTATTATCAGCTCAGTGGGCCTTTTGCCTAATCACGTGGGGCAGCTACCTTCCACCAGTGAGGACAAAGGGCCAGTGCGACAGCCTTTTGGGGTTTCCACATCCAGTGATACCTAATTCTTGTTCAATGTCCAAGAGGAATGAGGTCACACAGATTTGAAGGATGGTGAATGTGGAGCTTTAATTAGGTGATGGAAGTGACTTTCACTGGGATGGGAAGTTGGAAAGGGGATGCAGTGAGAAGATGGTCTTCCCCTGGAGTTTGGCCATCCCTGGCCAATCTCCTCTCCAACAATAGTCTCTGATGTCCAGCTGCCTCTTCTCTTGACATTCAGGTGGGTCTCTCTTCTGTCCTTCTCTGCCATACCATTCTGTTCTTCTGCCAGTGGAGCTAGAGGTTTTAATGGGCACAGGCTAGGGGGAGTGGCAGGCCAAAAGGCAACATTTTAGTGGGAAGACAAGAATGTGATGTCCTCATTAAGGGCTGTGGGTCCAGGCTTGCCAGGACCCCACCCTTTTTTATCCAGTATTTCCTTGCCTCCTGTCTGTGTCAGGTGAGCAAAGGATAATAGGGTGCAAATTATTGTCAAAGATGAAGAAATTTTACACTTGAAAGCCAATATCTCTCAATTATTTTGGTAGAGAACAACAATAGAAAATCAAAAATAGAGCCCGAGTTATTGGCTGTTAAGAGTCATTGGATATTAATATGAACCACCCACTATGGATACAGTATATGCTCAGACATTATATAAACAATGAGGTTGACCTTCAATTGTTACTCATAGTAACATTTACTGCATTGTTGTTTTTTTTAGAAATGTCAGAAATAAAGTGAAATATTTCCTGTAATTATGTCTATGTACAAAGAGGGAAACAAAAGCAGATGGAAAATGTTATTGTTTAAACAAAATTCTTAAATTTATTAACTTATGGATGTGACTAAGAACATTATGCTTTTAGTCTTCAAAGTAAACCCCACCTCTTTCATTTCTGCCTGCAGGTTTGTGAAATCAAGTCTAGGGAGAAAATTCCACAATTTTTAGTCCACATTTTAAAGCCCATAAATCATCTTAATCTATAGCTCCTATATATGAATCTACAGCTTTTGTAATTTAGAAAAGTCAACTTCTCATCTCTTTTTGTAAAGATAATTCTCAAAAGTAATGGATGATATCGTTTGCACACACCCATCTTATTTATGTTTTTCTTTAAACAAAATTAAGTCAACTAATCTAATCCTAGAATTTAAAGTTTTGTGCTCTTTCCTCCCTTTTCTACTTATATGCAATATATTAGTTAAGATGGATTTTAAGACACTATAAAAATAACACTCCAAATACACTGGCTTAATGATGCTATAAATTTATTTTTCACATGTACTCATCTTAAGGTAAATAGTCTGAATGGGCTGGGCACCTCTACTCCACATGGTCACTCAGTGATCCAGATTGATGTTATTGTGTTCCTCTACCATTTTCTAGAGTATTTGTTCTCATCTTCATAGTCATGCCATGTTTTCAATATCTAAGTAAGGGAAAGCAAAAAGACAATACAGAGGAGCCCATATCCAGTGTAAGACCAAAACTGGTAATGGCACACTTCAATTTTTTCTTTATTTTGATGACAAGAAGTTAGTAATATGGCTGCATCTACCTAAAAGAAAGGTTAAAACTGCACTTTCAATATAGGTTTCCATACTGGCAGCTATAATTTAGTCAGTGTAGAGAAAGAATAGAATAGTTTTCAGAGAAACTCAGTATTCTCTACGATCATCACATTATTTATAATATTAACAATATCTTTATTCTTTCTTTGTCTAAGTCCAACCTATATATCATGATCCAACTTAAATAATACATACTCCTTATATTTTCCTCAGTTGGACTTGCTTATTTAGTTTGACTTGCTTATACAGTTGGACTTGCTTGTTTTTCTTTGATCTCAGAGAGTGATTATCAACTCCACCACCTGATATGCAAATGTGCTGAGAATTTACCATGTGCTCACACTGAACTAGATTCCTGTGAATTAAAGGAAACTCAGAGATTTAGGATATTAGGAATGACAACAAAATTACTATATTAAAAATATAATTTTAAATCATCTTTTCATGAGTTCATGACTTATTTGACCTAACAAAAAAATTACTATATTAAAAATATAATTTTAAATCATCTTTTCATGAGTTCATGACTTATTTGACCTAACAAAGTGCTTTGTTTTTAAAGAACATAAAGTACCATCTTCTATATTTATTTTACCCTTATCTTGTACAAGGTATTTTCATGAAGACAGATTTTCTTATGTACATTTTTATTTTGCCAGATTCCCCTCTTTCCCAATTCTACAGCACATGTTTAAATGCTCTTAAATTATACTGTGGAATTTTAGGTAAAATATTTAAAAATGCATATGGATTTTAAGGGTTTTGATATATGCATTATGAAATTGTGTATTAAAGAAACAGAATATTTGGTAGTAGCTCAGCCTGGGAATTATGCTTTATGGAGACTTCACATGGTTATTACCAGACTACTGATTTTGTCATTTTTTTCGTATGTTACTTTGATTTTTAAAATTGTTTTTGAATTTTTAAAAAGGAAATTTTTTCACATTCTACAGATGGTCTTTTAATTCTGATAATTTCTTTTGCTGTACAGAAGCTGTATAGTTTAATTAGGTTCAATTTGTTATATTTGTTTTTGTTGCAATTGCTTTTGACATCTTTGTCATTAAATCTTTGCCAGGAGTTATGTCCAGAATGGCATTTCCTAGGTCATCTTCCAGGGTTTTATAGTTTTATATCTTACATTTAAGTCTTTATCCACCTTGAGTAGATTTTTGTATATGTTATAGTATCTTCTGCATATAACTAGCCAGTTATGCCAGCAACATTTATTGAATAGGGAATAGTCTTTTCCCTGTTGCTTCTTTTTGTCCACTTTGTTGAAGAACAGATGGTTGTAGATATGCAGCTTTATTTATGGGCTCTCTACACTTTACCACCAGTCTATGTTTCTGTTTTTGTGCCAATACCTTGCTGTTTTTCTTACTGTAGCCTTGTGATATAGTTTGAAGCCAAGAAACATGATGACTCCAGCTTTGTTCTTTTTGTTTTATATTGTCTTGGCTATTTGAGCTTTTTCTAGTTCTATATGAATTTTAAAATACTTTTGTTTCTAATTACATGAACAATGACATTGTTTCTAATTCTGTAAACAATAACATGTAAATTTCAAATTGTTCAATTAAATTGTTCAATTTAATTAAGTTAAATCTGTAAATTGCTTTTGGCAGTATGGCCATTTTAATTATATTGAATCTTCTTACCTATGATCATGAATTATTTTTCCATTTATTTCTGTCATCTCTGATTTCTTTGAGCAGTGTTTTGTAATTCTCATTGTAGAGATCTTTCACTTCTTGATTAGCTGTATTCTTAGATATTTTATTCTTTGTGTGCCTATTGTCAATGCAACTGAATTCTTGTTTTGGGTCTTAGCTTTGATGTTATTTGTGTGTAGAAATCCTAGTGATTTCTATAGGTTGATTTTGTATCTTGAAACTATTAAAGTTGTTCATCAGATCAAAGATCTTTTGAGTAGATAATATGGGGTTGTCTAGATATAGAATCATGTTGTCTGCAAACAGAGGTAGTTTGATTTTTCTCTCTTCCTATTTGGTTGCCTTTTATTTCTTTCTATTGCCTGATTGCTCTAGCTAAGACTTCCAGTGCTATGTTGATTAGGAGTGGTAAGAATAGGCATCTTCGTTGTGTTCTGGTTCTCAAGAGGAATGCTTTCAGCTATTGCCCATTCAGTATATTATTGGCTATGGATTTGTCAGAAATAGCTCTTATTATTTTGAGGTATGGTCCTTAAATGCCTCGTTTGTTTAATGTTTTTAAAATGAAAGGATGTTGAATTTTATCAAAAACCTTTTCTGAATCTATTGAGGTGATTATATGATTTTTGTTTTTTACTCTGTTAGTGCAGTGAATCACATTTCTTGATTTGCTTATTTTGAACCAACCTTGCATTCCAGGAATAAAGCCTACTTGATTGTTGCAGATTAGCTTATTGATGTGCTGGTGGATTTGGTTTCCTAATATTTTGTTGAGAATTTTTATGTCAAAGTTCATCAAGGATATTGGCCAAAGTTTTCTTTTTTTTTGTTGTGTCACTGCCAGATTTTACTATCAGTATGATGCTGGCCTCATGGAATGAATTTGGGAGGAGTCCATTCTCCTCAATCTTTTGGAATAATTTTAGTAAGAATGGTGCAAGCTCTTCTTTGTTCATCTAATAGAATTTGGCTCTGAGTCTGTCAGGTCCTGGGCTTTTTCTGGCAAGCAGAGTTTTTATTACTGGCTCAATTTCAGAAGTAATTATTGGTCTGTTCAGGGATTTAATTTCTTCCTAGTTTAATCCTGAGAGGTTGTATGTTTCAAGGAATTTATAAATTTCTTTTGGGTTACTTGCATAAAGATATTCTTAGTAGTCTTTGAGAGTTTGCTGTAGAGTTGGTGGCAATGTCTCTTTCATCATTTCTTATTGTATTTATTTGGATCTTCTCTCTTTTTTTTCTGTATTCATCTAGCTAATGGTCTATCAATCTTATTTATTCTTTCAAAGAACAAATTTCTGGATTCTTTGACCTTTTGTATGAATTTTTGTGTCTCAATGTTTTTAGTTCAGCTCTTATTTTATTTTATTTTATTTTTTGGTCTCCTGATGGCTTTGGGTTTAGTTTGCTCTTTTTACTCTAATTCCTCCAGGTGTGATGCTAGGTTGTTAATGTGAGATCTTTCTAACTTTTTCATGTGGGTGCTTAGCACATGAAAAAAAACTTCCCTTTTAACATGGCTTTAGCTGTATTCCAAATATTGTGCTATGCTGTATGCTTGTGCTTATTAGTTTCAAAGAATATCTTAATTTATTGCCTTAATTTTACTGTTTAATAAAAAATCATTCAGGAGGAGGTTATTTAATTTCCATGTAATTATGTGGTTTTGAATGATTTTCTTAGCATTGGTTTCTATTTTTTATTGTTCTGTGGTCCAAGGGTATATTTGGTATAATTTTTTTTTTTACTTTGTTTATTTGTTTGCCAAGTATTGTTGCATAGCCAATTGTGTGGTTGATTTTAGAGTATGTGCCATGTGTGGATGCAAAAAATGTACATTCTTTTGTTTTGGAGTGGAGAGCTCTATAGTTGGGTAGGCCCATTTACTCAAATGTTGAGTTTAGGTTTCAAATATCATTGTTAGTTTTATGCATTGAGGATATGTCTAATACTGTCAGTGGGGTGTTGAAATCTTCCTGTATTCATGTGTGATTTGTAGGTTTTTGTTTTATGATTACCATGAGTCTTGCCAACCCATCTAATAGATATAACGTTATTTTAAATAGAGGACAACTTATCTTTGATCATAAAAAAAATAACGGAAATGAACAAAGAGAAAATTAAAAATAACTCTGGAGTGTAACTCCGTACACCTTCACATTTTATCATTTTATTGTCTCAGTTTACTTCTTTTTATATTACTTTTCTATTAATATGTTATTTTAGCTATTATTGCTTGTGATAGAATCATCTTTTAGTTTTCATACTAGAGATATGAGTGAGTTACACAACACAATTACAACACTAGAATAACCTGAGTTTTTATACTCACTTTTATCAGTTGGTTTTACACCTTTCAATATTTTATTTTTGTATGTTAGTGTCTTTCTTTTCAGATTTAATAACTATCTTTAGAACTCCCTGTAAGACAGGTGTAGTGGTATTAAATTTCCTCATGTTTGTCTGTTAAAAACTTTATAATCCTTCCATGCTTGAAGGATGGTACAATGTTCTTGGTTAGAATTTTTTTTTTCTTTCAGAACTTTGAAAATTTCATCCCGCTTGCTCCTGGCCTGTATGGCTTCCATTGAGAAGTCTAATGCCCTATGAATTGAAGCTCTTTTATATATTATTTGCTTCTTTTCTCTTGCTGCTTTTATGTTAATCTCTTTGCTTTTGTCATTTGAGAGCTTGATTATTGTATGTTTTGGAAAAGTCTTATTTGGGTTGAACCTGTTAGGTGATGTCTGATCTTTCTGTACCTGAATATCTATATATTTCTCTAATTTCAGAATGTTGTAAATTATTATTTAATTTAAGAAGATTACTCCTGGCTCTTTTACAACTCTTTCTTGAACATCAACAATTCTTAGATTTGCTCTCTTGAGGCCATTTTATGTATCTTATAGGTGTTCCTTATTCCCTTCAATTCTCTTTTTCTTTCTCCTCTGACTGTCTTTAAATACCCTGTTTTCAACATTATTGATTTTTTTCCTCTTTTTATCTATTCTACTATTAACAGCTTCTAATGCATTTTTCTGTACAGCAAATATATTCCTCAGTTGCAGGCTTTCATTAGATTTATTTTTAAATTTTTATTTCATTGTTAAATTTATCTGATAAATTACTGAATTGCTTTTCTTTGCTATCTTGAAGTTTACAGAGTTTCCTTAAGATTGCCATTTTGAATTCTTAACAGAGAACTCACACATCAACATCTTGTTAAGGTTGGTTACTGAATTCTCACTCTGTCCTTTTGGGAAAAATCATGGTTCCCTATTTGCTGTTGCTTCTTATGAATATACATCTATGCCTTACACTGAACAATTAGTTATTTATTCCAGTCTTTTCTGTCTTGTTTTATTTTTTTCTTGCATATGTTTGCTTTGAGGACCCTTGCAGTCTATCTGTTGAATATATTTTACACTAGTTCACTACCTTCTTTTAACTAATAGTTGGTGCCTTAAACCCAGTATCAGCTCTAGCAAAATATTGGAACACTGCCCATCCTGTACAGGTAGGCCACAAAAGGGATATCCATGCTGTGTGGTGGAAGGCTGGATAGGGTTTTGTGCCCAGGAAACCCATGAAACATGGCCCCTATAGCATGGTGCCACTAAATTGCCACTCTGATTTGGTATCTTTTTTGGTCAAGAAAAGAGCAGATTTTATGAGCTTCAGATGGTAGTCCCACTCCCACTTTTTGACTCTGGCTGCCTTAGGTTTTGTTTTTCCTCCCTTTCACTTAAGGCACTCGTGACACATCCTGTACATTGATGTGTAAGGAAATCCAGGATGATGAGGAAGCTGATTGTCCATCTCAATCTCATTTTTTCAGCGTAAAAACTGAGTCTGGAGAGCATTTACTGCACTCACTGTGCTTGTTAGTTTGGGGGAAGGGCATTGTGAATCTAGAAGTCAATGCACTTACTGTCAGCTCAGAGTCTTTTTTTGGCTTGATTGCTTTTTTTCACTTATCTGTGGCTCCAGGAATTGTTTCATCCTCAGATGTGAGTGCTGGGATATTGCTAATGATAATACTGGTATTGTATATTTGTTGTTTACTGTGTGGGTGGGGATAAAACAAGCCTCCTGCTAGTCTGCCATTTGGATGACATCACTCTGATTCTTAATACTTGTTCTAAAATGATAACTATAAATTTGTACATATGAATATGTGTTCATTGTAGAGTTATTTAGGTAAAAAATTATATAGAGCAACATAATGGTCTATCAGTTGAGAAATGGTTGAGTCAATAAAGGCAGCATACTTTTATAGTGAAATATTGTGCCACTATTGAATAATGTGTTATAATGTGGATAGGTAATTTTGTGGAAACAATCATTTCCAAAATTATAATTCAAAGTAGTATCTGGCATGTCACAGAAGACACAAAACTGCCAGGAAGAAAAAGGCTTCATTTCTAAATGAAATACAATTTTTCAGGGACATTGAGATAGCATTGCATCTTTGCAAATTTTCCTCTGCCCTCTGAAATTATTCATTATCTCCTTGGAGAAAGAGAACAGAATTTTAGGAGAAAATAAGTGTTGCATAGAACAATGTTCTTATATCTTAATATGAAATTTAAAATACATATTTAAAGCTTTATTGAAGGCAATTCACATAGCATATGAACACTTTTCTTTTGAAACAAAATTACTACTGTATAATAGTCATCTGATGAAATAATTTTCCTGTTATTTTATAAGTGGGTAATTTTGTAAATGCAGTGACATTGAAAACCCATGTGGAAAGCAGGCAAAGGATTTTTGATTTAGACAAAATTAGTTCTTTTCAATTATAATATTGAAGAATCACCATTGCTCAAAAAACTGGAAAAATTTCTCACAAAGAGGTGCTCTATATTTACTTTTGCTTCTTAACTGAATAACATTGAAAATAAAAAAAATGTCTTATCTATGAATGTTAACAAAATTGGTTACTAAATAGTTACGGCAATCTATCTAATTCTGATTTTGTCCATACAGAAAGAATGAAATTGAGCATTTCAGCATTATGTGTGTAATTGGTTTTCATCTTCAATGGAAATGAGTGATTGAAAATTGTCTGACAACAGGTAATACAAAAACAATTTCTGTCTATGAAACAGATTTTATGATTTTTTCACCAGAAACAGATTTTCCAAAGTAATTACACTTTGCTAATGCATATTGTAAAACTAATTTTATTGATTCAAATACCTGCCAACTGATAGGGAAAAATTAAAGGTAAAAAGTGCATATGATGGGCAGAGCAAGATGATCAAATAAAAGCCTTTATAAATCATCTCCACCTCAAGAACACCAAATTTTAATAACTACACATTAGAAGACATTGTCGTAAGAATGAAAAACAAGGTGAGCAATCACTGTACCTGGTTTTGACTTCATATCACTGTTAAGAGGCATTAAATAGGGTAGACAATACAGTCTTTTTTTAACTTTTAGGTTTAGGGGTACATGTGAAGGTTTGTACACAGGGAAACATAGTGCCACAGGGGATTGTTTTACATATTATTTCATCACTCAGGTATTAAGCTCAGTATCAACAGTACCAATAGTAACAATAGTAATTTTTTCTGCTCCTGCCCTCCTGCCTCAAGTAGACCCCAGTGTCTGTTGTTCCATTCTTTGTGATTATAAGTTCTTATGATTTAGCTCCCACATGTTCCTACAAAAGACATCATATCATTATTTTTTATGACTGCATAGTATTTCATGGTATATATATATATATATATATATATATATATATATATATACACACCACATTTTCTTTATTCTATCTGTCATTGATGGGCATTTAGGTTGACTCCATGCCTGCTATTGTGAATAGTGTTGCAATGAACATTCACATGCATTTGTCTTTTTGTTAGAATGATTTATATTCATTTGGGTATATAACCAGTAATGGGATTGCTGGCCTAAATGATAGTTTTGGTATTAGGTCTTTGAGGAATCATCATACTGATTGTCACAATGACTGAACGAATGTACACTCCCACCAGCAGTGTATAAGTGTTCACTTTGGTCTGACACCTCATGGGCATCTGTTATTTTTGAGTTTTTAATAATATCCATTCTGACTGGTGTGAGATGGTATAAATTAAATACCTAGGAATTAATCAAAGAAGTAAAATATCTCTAAAATGAAAACTATTAAATAGTGATTTAAAAAATGAAGAGGACACCAAAAAATAAAAAAGTCTTACATTCATGAATTGGAAGAACCAATATTGTTAAAATGTCCATGTTACACAATCTACAGATTCAATGCAATTCCTATCAAAACATCAATGACATTCTTCATTCATAGGAAAAACAACCCTAAAATGTATATGGAACCACAAAAGACCCAGAATAGCTAAAGCTATCCTGAACAAAATGAACAAAACTGTAAATAATCATATTACCTGACTTCAAATTATCCTCCAGATCTGTAGTAAACAAAACAGCAGGTTACTGGCATAAAACCCCACAAAACAGAACAAGACACCCCAAAACAAATCCATACATTCACAGTGAACTTATTTTCAACAAAGTTGCCAAGAACGTACATTGGGGAAAAGTGATTCTCTCCAATAAGTGGTGCTGGGAAAAAAATATTCATATGCAAAATAATGTAACTAGATATCTAACTCTCACCATATTCAAAAACCAAATCAAAATTGACAAAAGACTTTAGTCAAAGAGCCTCAACTGTAAAACTATTATGAGAAAACATTGGGGAAACTCTTCAGGACATTGGTCTGGATAAAAATTCCTTGAGAAGTACCCCACAAACACAGACAACCGAAACAAAAATGGACAAATGGAGTAACAGTAAGTTAAAAAGCTTCTGCAGAGCAAAGAAAGCAGTCAACAAAGTGAAGAGACAACCCACAGAATTACAGAAAATATTTGCAAACTACCCATCTGGCAAGTGATGAATAGCAAAAATACATAAGAAACTCAAACAGCTCTAGAGAAAAAATATCTAATAATCCAACATAAAATGGACAAAGACTTGAATAGATATTTTCAAAAAAAGACATACAAATGGCAAGGAGGCATATGAAAAGATACTTAACATCATTGATTATCAGAGAAATTAAAATCGAAGCTACAATGAGATATATTCTCACTGTAGTTTAAATGGCTTTCATTCAAAGACAGGAATAAAAAATGCTGGCAAGAATGTGGATAGAAGGAAACCATCATATTCTGTTGGTAGGAATGTAAATTAGCATAATCACTGTAATGAACTGTTTGCAAGTACCTCAAAAAACTAAAAATAGAGCCATTATACAATCCAGGATTCCTACTACTGAGTATGTACCTAAAATAAAGAAAATCAGTATGTTGAAGGGATATCCGCACTCTCATGTTTGTTGCAACACCGTTCACGATATCCAAGATTTGGAAGGAACCTAGCCATCCATCAGCAGATGAATGAATAAGGAACATGTGCCAAAGAATGAGATCCTGTCATGTGCAACAACATAAATGGAACTAGAGGTTATTATGTTAGATGAAATAAGCCAGGCACAGAAAGACAAATATCACATGTTCTCACTTATTTCTGAAAGGTAAAAATTAAAACAAATGAACTCATAGAGACAGAGAGTAGAAGGAAAGTTATCAGAAGCTGGGAAGGGTAGCAGAGGTGGGAAGGAAGTGGGGATAGATGAGTAATGGTTATAAAAAGTAACTGGAAAGAATTAATAAAACCTGGTATTTGATAGCACAACAGGATGACTACAGTCAATAATAATTTAATTGTAAATTTTTGAATAACTAAAAGTGTATAACTAGTGTTTATAACATAAAGGGTAAATGCTTAAGGGGATGACTACCCGATTTACCATGATGTGATTATTACACACTGCCATCCTGCATCTAAGTATCTCATGTACTAAATAAATATATACATCTACTTGTGCCCACAAAAATAAAAAAATAAAAAGTATATACTATGTGGCTTTAAATTGAAATAATTTTTTTTACATAATTATAAAAATAGATGAATGATGTATAGATAAATTTTGAGTACTTTTAGCCATGTAATTTATCATTATGCATTTTAAGCAATATAAAAAATGCTTACATTCCTGCATTCAATGAAGTTATTGATGAGAATGACTGGCAGAATTGGGGAAGGTTGAGAAGGCCAGTGTGGCTGAATTGAGAAGTTGAATGTGGAATCTAGGAGAAGTGAGGTTAAAGAGGTAACAGGGAAGCCAGATCATAAATGACATTATCGATCATGAACTTTTCCTTTGAGTGGGATAAGAATACATTGAAGAGTTTTGCACCCGGAGTGACATAAACTGACTTACAATAAGATATCTCTTCATGTTTTCCTGTGAACGAACTTTATGTAACAAGAGCAGAAGCAATGAGAACAGTTGGGAGGCTATTGTTTTAATCCAAGCAAAAGCAGAAATGATAGATTAGACCTGAGTGGTAGCAGTTAAATAAAAGAGGAACTCAAATTCTGTAAGTATCTTTGAAGTAGACTCTTCATATTGCTGACAAAGAGTACGGTGCTTCCTCTTGTTTTGGGACCAAACTTGCTTCACAAACTTGAAAACAGATAATATTAGGGTCCATAGTAGGTAAGGATATAAACAAAGACAGTGATAGTAGCAGTAAAATTAGTCTTAACAAGAGTAACAGGTCTGCACATGACCTTCTGAGATGCTGTCAAATTAGGGGTCATCTTAAGAGCAAGTTACCAGATCAGTGCTACAGATCATTGACAGTGTTAAAACAATAGGACTATACAAATATAACAGGGCATGAACAAAGAGTTCAGGAAAGTCTAACAAAAAATAGGCCAAAAAAAAAAAAAACCAATATGAAAACAAAACAATTTACACATGGAGAAAGTAGATGTGTTATCAGAAGCATATAGAACAGACCTAGGGAATCATGTGGTCAGTATCATAACCACAATTGACTACAGGTATATGATACTATAAATGAGTTTTTAAGCTCAACTGAAAGGTATAAAATTTAAGAACCATAGCCTAAATCAACAAAGAGTGGAATACTTACTAGTATGACAAATTTATGGTGTTAGACAATGAGGAAAAGATATTAAAATTAAAGTATGTTGGAAATGTGTCAAAAAGACAAAGGCGGGGGCTCCAAGAATTTGTAAGAGAAAACAAAAAAAAAAAAAAAAAAAAAGGAAAAGGAAGAAATCTCTGAAAAATAAAATTATCAATCTAGAGCTCTTTGATTATTTTGAATATGACCAGAGTTGCATCCCAGAAATAAAAGCTAAAGACAAAACTTACAGGTAAGGACAAGTAGTTGCTTTATGATGGTGTGAGGAAAATAAGGACATTGGTCCAGGCAGTACAGAAGTTTTCCAATGCACATGTATGTGAAAGTAGACCTTAAACATCTGAAAAAAATGTAAAGAAAACATACAAAGAGTTATTCTCACATTAACAAAGTTACATATGGAAGGGAAAGGAAAAGGTAAAATAAAATTACTTTTTTTACTTCTAAATTTTAAAAAAATGTGCTAGATAATTTATATATTTAGGAAATCTGAATCTGTTTTTCAGGAAAACAGTGCACATAAATTTCTGATGCTTTTTCCAGTATTTTTTAATGTAGAAATATCCTTTCAAGGCACAAAAGTATAAGGTGAAAAAAGTACAGAAAAAAAAAAAAAGAAAAGAAAAAGTACCCTGACTGCATCAGGCATATAAAATAAATGAGACTCATATCTTCTCTGCTTTAACTTTTTTCATATGGGTGGCTTTGGATGCTTTTCAGTGAACACACAGAATTATTGAAACACACATTAAAGACATGATATGTCATCATGCTACTTATATTACAGTAGCTGATATTGACAAAGCAATCAAAGCAATAGGGAATGTGGCAGTTATAGGTCTCTCACCTCAAGTTCCATTTTTAAATTAATTTTTTATTTCAATAAGTTTTTAGGGGATAAATGATGTTTGGTTACATGAATAAGTTCTTTAGTGGTGACTTCTGAGATTTTGGTACACCCATCACCCAAGCAGTGTACCCGGTACCCAATGTGTACTCATTTAACCCTCAACTCCCTCCCACTATTTCCCAAGTCCCCAAAGTCCTTTGTATCATCCTTTTGTCTTTGTATCCTCATAACTTAGTTTCCACTTGAGTAAGAACATACAATGTTTGGCTTTCCATGTCTGAGTTACTTCGCTTAAAATAGTAGTCTCCAATTCCATCCAGGTCACCATGAATGCCATCGTTTCATTCATTTTTATGGCTGATTAGTATTCCATCATATATATACACCACATTTTCTTTATCCACCTGTTGATTGATGGGCATTTGGGCTCGTTCCATATTTTTGCAATTGCAAATTGTGCTGCTATAAACATGCATGTGCAAGTATATTTTTAGTATAATAACTTCTTTTCCATTGAGTAGATACCTAGTAGTGGGATTTCTGGATCAAATGTCAGATGTACTTTTAGTCCTTTAAGGAGTCATTGTACTGTTTTTCATCATAGTTATACTAGGTTACATTCCTACCAACAGTGTAAAAGTGTTCCCTTTTTACCACATCCATGCTAACATTTGCTATTATTATTATTATGGCCATAAAAATTCTAGTAGATAACATTGGAAACCCCTTCTAGACATTGGCTTAGACAAAGACTTCATGACCAAGAACCCAAAATCAAATGCAACAAAAACAAAGATAAATAGATTTTGGACTTAATTAAACTAAAAAGCTTCTGCACAGAAAAAAAAAAAAAAAAAAAATCAGTAGCCTTAACAGACAACGTAACCTACAGAGTGGGAGAAAATCTTCACAGTCTGTATATCTGACAATAATATTCAAAATCTACAAAGAACATAAGCAAATCAGCAAGAATAAAACAAATAAGCAAGCTCATCAAAAAGTGGACTAAGGACATAATAGACAATTTGCAAAAGAACGTATTCAAATGGCCAACAAGCATATGTAAAAACGGTCAACATCACTAATGATCATGGAAATGCAAATCAAAACCGCAATGCCATACCACTTTACTCCTGCAAGAATGGCCATAATCAAATATAATATATCTTAAATTGACTTAATTTGATTTTTTGAGTTGTATTTTAATATAGATTTATTGATGGTTGTATCTTAATATATATTTATTGAGTTGAATATTACCGGTATCTCACACAGTCTTTAAATTAATATTATTATCCATCTTTTATATTCCCTCTCTTTTCAAGACAATTAAGTTTGTCTAAATAAAATGGCCTTCTAATAGAAGTCTTATATATATGACCTTCATTTAGAATTTTGCAACACCAAAGAGTACCGAGAGAGCAAGCAAAGGTAACCACCAGGGCCCATTATGTCCACTGACCTCTCATGGTAACTAGCATCGTGGGGTTCTCTCTCAGATTGGAGCTCCATGAAGTTGTGTTTTTAACTCTCTGAGTTCATTTGAGCAATCTTAGACTGTACTGGGTCCAGGGTAGAATTGGATCCAATAATTGGGGTTATATTCATTAAAGGCCTCAGGTGTCTGTGCCAGACAAAAATTGAGTTGGGTGCAGCAGGTAGGAAGGTTTACAAGAAGTTGGAAAGTCATGAGTATGTTAGCAGCAGTGAATCCCTATGGGTCTGCAGCAGCTTCAGTTCTTGCCTCCTCAAAAGAAAGAATTCAACTAAGAATTATAAGGCAGAAGGAGAGACTAAGGCAGGTTTTAGAGCAAGAATGAAACTTTATTTATAAGCTTTAGAGTAGGAACAAAAAGAAGAAAATATACTTGGAAGGGAGCCAAGTGGGTGACTTGAAAGACAAGTGCACAGTTTGACCTTTTGACTCGGGGTTTTATATATTCACATACTTCTGGGGTCTTGTGTTACTTTTCCCTAATTCTTCCTTTGGGGTGGGTTGTATGCATGCACATGGGCCTGCTAGCACTTGGGAAAGGAGCATGCACAGTGTGTTTACTGATTTGCATGTATGCACACCTGAGGCATTCTTCCCTTACAAGCCATGTTTCTAGAAAGTTAGATACCAAACTTCACCATTTTGTTTCATAACATGCATACTTGATCCAACTTGCCCAACTCCTTAGATCTTATCAGGAAGCTGTTCACCAATTTCAGATTTGTTCTATCTTTTGGGGGACTACCTTTCTCTGGCACTGGCTGTTACCAATTGTTATTTTACAGAGACAGTTAACATCTGCTGACCATCATCTGATGATCACTTGATATCTGACATTCCTGGTGTATGCGTTGGGGGAACCCTCTCCTGCCCTGCTCTTCTAAGCAAGTATACAAGGAAAGTAAGATGTGTTTTGATAAGCTAAAGCTATAAAGTATCAAGACATTTTAAGTTAAGTAAAAAAAGTAAATTTTGTCCCAAAGTAGAATGATTAATTGTTCTAAAATGAGAAAAGAAAAATTATAGACAAAAGCTGAATAGATAAGAAAATTTTAGAAAGTTTGTGGAAGTTGAATCCTGAAAAAAAAATTGTATGTGTGATTAAGCTGGCAAAAATTAGAAGAAAATTATATTTTTCTAAAAAATGAATTATATCAAAAGTACACTGATGCAAAACTAGAAATTGGTCCTATCTGTTAAAACAATATTTTTTTCATGAACTATTGGTTCGCTCTTAATAGAAAATTATAAGAAGTACTTTTTAAGTAGTTGGCCTAGGAAACAAATATTTTGTGCTTTAACAAGATAGTTTCCTGTACTTCATGTTGTCTTTATTATATTTTCATCACTTAAGAAAACTGAGTTCTTAAATGAAGAAAAGTTTCTCTACAACAATATAATTTTATGCATTTGCCTTTCAAGTTTTATTTATCACTTTGATTAATTATATAACTATTGTTGACAGTAACTTCTGATCCTATTTAATCAAGTGTTTTAAACATTTGCTATCTTTGATGAACTTCTCTGAATCATATTCTGAATTGAGTCTTTTAGTTGACTTTGAATTAACATTGGGATTTTCCAGATAAGCCCTTGGAACATTCCAGGAGAAAACATCTTCTAATCGAAGAGATATATTAAATGAATTGGACTTATCTAATATATTAAATTATATGAAAAAATAAATAATGAAATGCTAAATATTTGAGTTATATTTATATGAATATGTTATTAATATGTGTTTCAGAAGTTGTATGAGGTTTATAGGAAACTAATAGCCCTGGATTAATGCAATAAATTATACACCTAGTGAATTAGTTCATTCTCACACTGCTATAAAGGACTACCTGAGACTGGGTATAAATTTAATTGTTCTACAGGCTTAACAAGAAGCATGAGTGAGAGGTGTCAGGAAACTTGCAATCATGGCAGAAGGTCAAACTTTTATGCTCTGTTTCCCTTTTAAATGTAAGTTACAATTTGAGACCATTTCTTTCTTCATGCATATAAACAGGACTTTTAGAAACACCCAAGTCACATCATGAATGCTTTTCAGTGCTAAGAAATGTATTCTGCCAGATACCCTAAATTCTCTCTTTCATGTTCAAAGTTTCACAGATCTCTAAGATAAGGGCAAAGTGCCACCAGTCTCTTTGCTAAATAACAGCAAGGGTGATCTTTATTGCAGTTCCTATCTCCATCTGAGACCATCTCATCCTGGACTTCACTGTACATATCATTATCAGCATTTTAGTCAAAAACCATTCAACAAATCTCTAGGAAGTTGCAAACTTCCCTGCCTCTTCCTGTCTTTTTCTGAGCCCACCAAACTGTTTCAACCTCTGCCCTTTTCCCAGTTCCAAAGTCACTTTCACATTTTCAGGTATCTTTTTAGTGCCCCACTCTCTCAGTACCAATTTTCTATATTAGTTTGTTCTCACACCTTTATAAAGAACTACCTGAGAATGGATAATGTATGAAGAAAAGAGATTTAATTGACTCACAGTTCTGCAGGCTTAACAGAAATTGGACTGGGAGGCCTCAGAAAACTTACAATCATGGCAGAAGGTGAAGGGGAAGCAAGCATGGTTGAGCAGATGAGAGAGAGTGAAGGAAGAAGTGCCATACACTTTCAAACAACCAGATCTCATGAGAACTTACTCACTATCATAAGAACAGCAGGAGGGAAGTCCACCATTCCATTTAGAATGGACATTAGGCTAGGTGGTTGGAGGTGTTGATGCTGAGGCCAAGGAGGGGGAGCCGGAATTGGCGATGCGACAGGGTGGACTATGTTTGGGTGTGCCTGGAACATAGGGTCTCCTAGACTGGTTAAGGGTTCAGTGGGCTTGGGGGAGCTCCATGGAGTTAAGTTTTTCTTTTGAATAGTGAACAGTGTTCCATGGTCATACCCAGAGACATAAAGCCGGAGCCCCTAGATTACACCAGAACATTAAATAAGAAAACCAGAAGAAAGATAATTTGACAGTTTTTAGACAAATTTAACATTAATCTCTTAATTATCAATTATTGTGTTATCCAACTGTATAATAATTCATTAATAGAGCCTTAAGCAAATATTATTAGTGCTTCCCTACTGGTGACCCCCTAATGCACAAGGCATCCTACAGGGAACTATCTGTTTTTACTTCCCAGGATATATTTTTATCTGTGGAGGATGTAATAATCAACCATACATGTCTCGAATGTGAAAAATAAGGGCCAATGTAGATTTGGGATTCTAAAGGTAACACTGTCACCCCATAACCAATTGCAAACTAAACACCTCTAAATTTATACTATAGAAAAAAGTGAAATTTACAAGCAGGCATAAATCATTCTAAATAGAAATGTTTTGGTAGAATGCTCCTTCCCTGGGTTGGCATAAATGCAAATGGAGGTTATGGTTAGAACTCCGTATCAAATATAAGCTACTATAGCTGAATCTACTGAAAAGCTATAGTTGTCCAGAAAACTTCTTTAAATTCTCTTGCTAATGTTATTTTATATAACAAGATTGTTTTAGACTACTTTGGCTGAACAAGGGGGAGTGTGTGATAGCTAACACCTCCTGTTGCATTTGGATAAATACATCTGCTATGGTAGAAACTCAGTTTCAAGAAATCAACAAACAAGCTACTTGGTTAAAACAAGTAGATTCCTCTTGTGGCTCATTTTTTATATATTTGATTTTTATCAGCTTAGTTCAAGGGGGCTCCTGTTAAGGAGTATACTTCAGTCTCTTAGCATTATCCTCCTGATAGACAACATAAGGGTCTCCCTCATGCATCATATTGTCTCAAGAGTCTTAAACACTCATATGCTGCCATCTGTTAAATGTCAAATGGTCTAACTATGGTTAGAATAATGATGACACAAGAGAATATGAAACATTCAGCTGACCTAACATGGATAGATGTGAATTCTATACTGAGGCAAACAGAGAGTGCATTAATGACCGAGGTTTTAATCGATCTCTCAAAATTGAGAGGCTGACCAAAAGGGGGAAATAAATTAAATTTGCCCTAATGCTGCCTTTGTGTATAGCAAATTTTAACCTAACTTAGTGTGTAAACCATTTGTAACTTAATTTAAGGGTATATTCTTGAAACAAGTAGCTGAATCCTAGCTGCCAAGCTTTCAGACAATCACAGGCTGCCGACTGACCAGACCATGTTCATATAAGGCAGATGCTAAGCTGGAAAAATCAAGCTGTTTCCTTATCTTACTTCCCTTTTCCATCTATAAATACTGTCTGCCCATGTTGCTGGGTGGAGCTCTCTGAACTTTTACTGGTTCAGAGTGCTGACCAACTAATGAATTGTTTATTTGCTCACATATGCTCTACTAAATTAAAATTGTCTAACATTTTTCCTCATATAATTATACATTTTCCAAAATCTAGAATGTACAACACCAAGAATAAACCATAATGTAAACTATGGACTATAGGTAATTGTAATGCAACTTTTTAGGTTTATTGATTGTGACAAATGTACCATGAAAGTGACTGTAATGTTAACCATGGAAGTGACTGTTCATGTGAACCTACATGAAAAGGTCCTACTTTTTTTTACATGTAGGTCCCACTTCTATGGACCTACAACGGTTCTAGAAAATATCATCTTAAAACAAAGACTTTTCCTTGAGCAGGGCTCAGTCTCTGACTGCAGGCTTTTATTTTACTTTTATGTATGTTTTATTTTATTTTGTTTTACCCTGCAAACAAAGGTTATTAGGTCTAACAACTGAACTTAGGCTAGGCAGGGTCTTGCTTCTCAGCTCTTCTGTGCCTGTCGTGGCTGCAGACTGCTATTACTTCTTGCTCCTATTTCTATTCTTGTCCTGCAATCTGTCCTCCATGTAACTATAAATTTAATGCATTTTAATTGTAGTATTATGTCTATGTCTTCTGTTATGAATGTTCTTCCACTAATTATTTGTGTAGCTAATACCCCACCTCCTTCAAGTTTTTCTTAAATCTTATCCCAGTAAAAGGTCACCTGGTCATCATATTTAAAATTGCAACTACTCTCCTTCTCACTCCCACTGACATTACTCTCCTTGTTGTTTTCTATAGCTCTCTAATCTTCTAACATAATGTACATGTTGCTTATTTATTATATCTATTATTTAGTGTTTTCAGTAGAATGACAGTGCAAGGAAGGCAGATATACTTTTTATTTACTGATATAAACATCCCAAAGAGTACTTGACACAGATATTTTTGATAAATATTTGTTAAATAAATTAATACATGAAAATATTGTTATCTCATGAAGGAATCTTTAGTAAATAGAATTGCTCCGTGACTGGGATCAAAAGCCTGATAGTTACAGAATTACCTACCATACATGTTTAAAACCAAAGTATATAAGACTTGGAGAGGTAGAGGAAAACAGAAAAAAATCCTAAAACAAATTTAAAAATCTTATATACCTTCTGTTCTCAATATTCAGATTTAATTTTCAAAGAAATATTTTTTATTTTAAATTGACATAATCTTGTATTTATTGTTTATGCTATGATGTTGTGAGGTGTGATTATATATATAAATACACATGCACACATACACACACACACACACACACACAGTGTTTCATTCTTGTTGACCAGGCTGGAGGCAATGGCACAATCTCGGCTCACTGCAATCACAAAATATCTATGTGAGGTAATACATATTTTAGTTACTCTGAGTAACTAAACTTACCTCACATAGATATTTTGGTGGTGAGAACATTTACCATCTATTCTCAGCATTTTCAAGGATAACGTACAGTATTATTAACTATAATCACTATGCTGTACAATAGATCTCTTGAACTTATTCTGCCTGTCTACCTGTAATTCTGTATCCTCTGACCAACATTTTTCTAACCCAAACTCTCCCTAATCACCCAGTTTCTGGTAACTACCATTTGATGACTTCTTTTTTAGGGTTTATTTTTTAAATAAAACATTACTCCTAACATCTAACAAAGTACTAAAATTTAAAAGTTATATTTAATTTTTATGAGAAAATTATATGCACAATGTATAAAAATAAATATGTATGTTGTATATATATATGTATATGGATGTGTGTGTATACATATATGTGTACACCTATATATGTATAATGTATGTATATGGATGTGTGTGTCTATATATGTGCACACATATATATGCACACACAAATAAAACAAATGTGTGCACGTGTGTATGTAATATTAAAGCAGTAGTGAAACTAATTTTTCTAAACCAACGTTATTGTGTCTTTTGTTGTCAACACAATTTTTAATGAATTTTGAAATTTTATACATCGCCAACATTTTTTAATGCCTATTATTTTATAAATTAAAATATTTGTTTTCAAAAGTAAAATGTTGGGCCAGGTGCAGTGGCTCATGCCTGTAATCTCAGCATTTTGGGAGGCCAAGGTGGGTGGATCACCTGAGGTCAGGAGTTCAAGACCAGCCTGGCCAGTATGGTGAAACCCCAACGCTAGTAAAAACACAAAATTTTAACTGGATGTGTGGCATGCACCTATAATCCCAGCTTCTCAGGAGGCTGAGGGAGGTGAATCACTTGAACCAGGGAGGTGGAGATTGCAGTGAGCCAAGATTGTGCCATTGCCTCCAGCCTGGTCAACAAGAGTGAAGCTCTGTCTCAAAAAAAAAAAAAAAAAAAAAAAAGTAAAATGTTGGTCTTTAGTTCTTTTGTGGTATATTTGAGTATTGACAATAATAATGGCAGATAGACATTTAATTTGAAAAAAGAACAATAGTTTACCATTTGCCATATAATAATTATTTAACTTCCCCTAATTTGAAATAAATCTATTTACATTGATTTTATTTTAAAAGGTTAGATTGACACTTTTATTTTGTATAAAGGTATTCTTAGATAAAGCCAAGAGAAAAATTATAAAATGCATACAAGCCAACAAGCCATTCTTTACTCCATGCACAAAGTGAATGCAGTACTTTGCCACCTACGTTGTACAACTAGGTCTACGTGGATGTAGCAGTACTAGCAATTTAGTGTGAACTAATACAGCCACTTGGGGGTAAAAGAGACACAGAAGTAATGTTCACAGTTTTTTAGAGAACTTGCTGGATTATTAGGTGGAAGGTATGAAGGAAATCTGATTTTTTTTAGTATGTTTTCTCATAACATTGCTAATATAGGTTAAAAGAATAGAAATGATTTTATATATATAACTTATTGTAGAAAATGTCATTTAAAAAATTTAGAATGTTGAATATAGATGTTCTAGTCACATAATTGCATTGCAGAAAAATTGTTGATAAACATATTACTACCTTAGATTAATAGATTCCCATTTTCTTATATTTAATTATATACTCTAAATATTAATGAAATTAAAATGTATTGTTTATCACAATACATTTATTGTATACATCTTTCTTTTACTCTTTCTATTAACTTCCAAGAAATAAGCATATGTTTTTAACTTTGCACCAGGTATCTATCTGTTTTTGCTATTTTTGTTATCCAGGCACTAAAAGAGTTAGAAATGGACTAAATCATTTAAAAATAATTTGAAGAGAGCTGAATAACCAAAATGACAGCATGTCTAAATGTTTTTAATATGCAGTTTTATATTTAATATAACATTGGTATTTGAATATCCATAATATAAATAACCAAAATATATTCAGATGGAGTTTGGTCAATCAGATACATTGCCTTTCCTTTTTTTTTTTTTTTTGTTTTGATAATTTTTAATACAGTCAGTCTCTGGAAGAGCTTGCACAGTGGAGAGGCAGCCTGTGATGGAATATTTATGTCTGTTCTTCCATTCTTTTTCCCTCAAGGTTCTCACAAACAGTAACTGGGAATAATACCCTTCTTTCACGCAACTTGTACCCAGAAGGATAAACACACTTAGAATCATTTAAGCATCAGCCTACAATACTACTGCATTAAAGAGAGAAGCATCTTAATAGTTTATGGTTATTCTGAATAGACTCTGAGGACAAAAAAGTGACGTTAGCTTAGGCCCTAGTCATTTTCCTGGCATAGGCATTGTTGAAAGAAGAACATGTAGCAGTTTCTGATTTAAAAATATAATTAATGATTTTCAGAATGTTACATAATTTACTTTGAAAAATTTTGTAATTTTCAGAAACTAGAAGATTTTAGAAGATGAATTTACATGAAAGACAGATGGCTTCATAACCAGTGCCTCCGACATCATTGCCCTATATCATTATAAGAAAGTAAGTCACCACTAAATTTTGTTTAATTCACAATGTTCAATATAATTGTTAGAATTAGGAATTTGACTGTTGAAGATTTAAAAATCATTGCAGAGTACATTTAATAGAATTTAATTGAGCAAGAGAAAAGAAAAAATATCATAAATCAGGCATGTCCCAGAATCATAATAGATTCAGAGAGACTCCCAGGACTGTCGCATGGTCAAATATTTGCGAATAGAAAAAGTAAAGTAACGTATAGAAAATGGAAGTGAGGTACAGAAACAGTTGGATTGGTTACAGCTCAACATTTGACTTATTTCAGCACTGTTTGAACATTTGGCCATCTGTGAGTGGTTGAAGTATGGCTGCTGTGATTGGCTGAGACTCCACTATGATTAGAGCAGCATATTCCTAAATTAGGTTTTTAGTTTGCTGCCCTGCTAAGTTAGGTTGTGGTTTGTATATAAGGTCATCGGTATGTAAGCATGGAAGCCTTTTCAGGCAAAATTTTAATTTGATTTAACAAATCTATGGTGGTGATTATTAGGGAAATATAATTAAAAACCAAACCAAATACCCTCCCAACACAGAAAATATCTTTATAAAGGGAGAAGAGAAACAAAATCATTTATTATTAAATGAACATTTAGGTAGAATGTGATGTGAATCACAGGCAATCCACTCAAAGGTTGCAAAGACAGAAAGAAATCTCACTATTTTATACAGCCAAGAAGATACAACCCAATTAAATATATGTTCTCAAGATAAATAATAAATAACTACCTCTGAGATAAGACTATGTAAAGCACCATTTGCCACATACAGTTTATTCTAAATTTACTTGATAATTGGAGTTACCACCTGTGTTAGCTATTTGGCTTTATCACCCCCAAAATAAACTTTTTAAAATCTTCATGACAAGAGTTAGTTTTGCAACTTGAAGGCAAGCTCAGCCAGAGTTAGGTTCCTTTCTTCCCACAGACAGAAAGAATAGGACCACTATCTTCCTCGATTATGACATTTCAAAGTCATGAAATGTCATAATCAATGAAAGACAACACTTGTTCTTAAAGCTTGCAAGAGGTTTATTTAGCTTTCTACAAAATCTACATACATTTCCAGGAAACAGAGGAATAACTTAGAAATTCAAATTTTCCAAAGCAAATAAGAAGAAATCAATAGGGAGAATTAATGATCTTTTATTTGTATTTGTTCTTATGTAACATAAGTCCTATTTATTTAGTTCATCTCCAAAGTTACTTTCAAAATTAAGGTTCAATTTTTAAGTACACACACACACACACACACACACACACACACACACACACACACCACATTCATCCTAGAACATTCGATCCTAAGGTTACCTGTTTGTTAAGATCATACCTAATGTGGGCTTAAAATCCAAAGTAAAACTATCCCCCATTTTTTCTATTTCAGTTGTACACATCATTCATTTTAACGATGTCTTGGATCTCAATTTCCTCTTGTTGCTGCTACAATGAACAAGAACAAATGCTCAGTAGGGCATGCTTTCTCGTGCCTTTAATATAGTCCTTCAATTTTGGGGCATGCAGGAGCTAAATTTCAATTTTCTTACATCATATCAGCAGGGTCCTTAGAACTATGGCTGTATATCAACACTCATTCTAATACATCTCATTCCAAATGCATTCAGGAGGCATGATATTATCTGATCTTTTATATTATCATCTTAAGTAATCATGCATGAGTTAGATTTTTTTCTATTTTAAAACTGCTTATATAATTTTTTAAAATGTGTATTTTTATTTATATTTTTGCAGGAGTATTTTAATGGAGTTTTCAATGCCAAAATAGGTAGTATGAAATGATCCTTTCAGTTTTTCCTTGGCACCAATTTCCCATTCCATTGCTTCAGAATAACATAGTCTTTGCATAATGGCTTACTACTGTACCATTTCACCGTTTTACAGCTGAGGAATTTAACTTCAGCTCTGTGATTTTGGTTCTGTCAAGATTGCAACTGTTACATCCCCTTGCATTGATTCTGGCAATTCCAATTAAACATGTTTGTTTCATGCACGACTCCTCTTAAGAAAATCCTTTCAAGTAGTAAATTGTCTTTTTGTCACTAATGAGGAGGATAGCTATGTAATCCCTTATGATTTCCTCTGCCTCTCTCCTCTTTCTTTCCCTTTCTCTTTGTCTCTTCTTCCCTCTTACAATTTTTGTTTTCAATTTTCTCATTTTCTATATTTTATTTTGTGTTTATTTGAAATATTTTAGACATAATTTTCAGTTAAGCCCACCCATAGTACAAGAAACATGATAATAAAACTGACATTAATTTTAAAACATAGTTTACAATACTTATGATCTACAAAAGATGTAAAGTATAATATAACCATAACATCTATATCCAAAAGACAATATAAGAAAAAGTATTAGCAATACTATGTATTCCTTTCTAATTATATTATTCTTCTAGCTTCCCAAAGGTAATTGCTAGAGGAAATTATCATTTTACTTAAACCTTTTTATATTTTCTTGTGTATAATACTGTAAATTATTATCAAAAAGTGTGTATGTGTATAATTATTCTGCCTCTTGAGCATAGAATATTTTATACTTATCTCTGTGAGAATCATTTATGTATAAACTTATAAAACAAATGGCTGTAACCTATTTCTTTTTATTGCTCATTAGGATTTCATTAAATGAGTAAATTGTATATAATTAGCCTTAAAATACACACTTAGGATCATTCCATGGTTTACTTTTAAATGTAATGGTACTATTAACATTGTCATACATTTTATTATGTGTATTTGAAAGGTTTCTGAAGTAAAAAATCAGAAAAAGAAATTGAAAAAGAAATAAAATATTTATTCACTTATTCAATGTAGGTAAGTCTAACATATTTTTCTTTAAAACTTTATCATTAAAAGTCTTCTCTACATCGGGAATATTACAGAAAACAATTTTTTAAATATAAATTATAAAGCTATGGTAAATAAACTAAACTTCTATACTATTTAAAGAGTTTTTCTTCTTTCATCAGAATTCAAGCTCTTCTTATCTGTTAACTAGTTTGCAATTGCAGATCAACTCAACTACAGATTCCAGTTTGGTTTAAACAAAACAAGTTTTCTACACAGTTAAAAAATATTTTATTTTTATTTTTATTTTTGTTTAGACATTTCTCGATATCTATTAGGACTAGATAAATCTAGTGTATGCACATAATGATCAATTTACTTTCAAATTTTTCCAAGAAAAGGGAGGAAGAATGAAAAAGAAGAAGAAAAAAAGAAAAGCAATAAGAGACAGCTTTAGACATATTTAAATTATCATTGTAAAATGCTAATTATTTTCCTCCTGTAAGGAGTGAACAAAGGTTAAATACAGGTACTCCATTATGAGACAATCAGAAAAAGAGAGTTATTATAGCTGTTTTAAATAATTTTTAAAACTGAGACAGATTATATGTCTGTCTCTGTTTTAGACAGACATATAATCTCTTAACTGGGGTTTCTTCCCATTTTCTTCAAATATAACTCTCAAATGAACAATCTTGCCCATGTCAACCTAATAAGAAAGTTAAGCAAAGCTACCAGTTAAGCAAGAATACTAGATAAATACAGAAAAATAATTAGCATTTCTAAACACTAGAAATCATAATTTGTATAACTGAAACAAAATAGACTTAAAATATTTAAACATTCGGAACATTTTAATATTGGCTTATTCGGGTTTTGGGGTAGAGAACTAAAGATGACATGAAATCATCTTAATTTGGGGAGAATGAGTAGTACTTTAATTCATATTTGCTGGTAGTAAGTTTGGAGTGAGTCACACTTGCCAATTAATGAATTAGTTTTACATGGAAAACAATATTTATAGTAATTTAGAAGCACTTGAATTTATAAATCCTCATAATTCTGTGATGATGTTTAAAAAAGTGCAATAATACAAAGTGAGATAAGTGAAAAGCCATAATTAGCAATAGAAAGTAATTTATTGCTGCTCAAATATTTAAAAAGGTGATTTTAAGTACTTTACTTTTCCTAAATGGATATATGACCATAAACTAATAATTGATGGTTTTGTCTAGAAAATGGATTATAATCACTAACTTTGTAATAAACTTAATATCTAAATTTTTATGGAAAAGTGTTTGGAAAAAGTTAGGGAGGTTTTACTCAATAGAAAACCACAATGCAGGAATTGTCCAGGGACAACTGAGCATTGCCTCTGAATTCTTGCCCCTGTAGCATTATTGGCTCACTTCTATAGAGGTTACTTGAAAACAAGATCTTCATATTTGTAAATGTTAACTTTTATAAACATCAAGAGCAGCAAAAGTAACTATTAACAGAGAGTAAACAGACGACATACAGAATGGGAAAAAATATTTCCCAGCCATGAATCCCACAAAGGTCTAATATCCAGCATGTATAAGGAACTTAAACAAATTTACAAGGGACAAACAAACAGCCTTGTTAAAAGGTGGGCAAAGGACATGAACAGACACTTTTCAAAAGAAGACATCAATGGTAGACTGGATAAAGAAAATGTTGTGCATATACACTATATTATACCATGCAGCGATAAAAAAAGAACGAGATTATGTCCTTGGCCGGAACATGGATGGAGCCAGAGGCCATTATCCTTAGTAAACTAATGCAGGAACAGAAAATCAAGTACTGCATGTTCTTACCTGTAAGTGGGAGCTAAATGAAAGCGCATGGACATGGAGAGGAGCAACAGAAACTGGGGCCTGTAAGAGGATGGAGGGTGGAAGGAGGCAGAGGAGCAGAGAAAGTAACTATTGGTTACTAGGCTTAGTGGTGGCATGACAAACTAATCTGTACAACAAATCCTGATGACACAAGTTTAAAACAAACTTGCACCTGTACCCTTGAATCTTAAATAAAAGTATAAAAACCAGAACAAAACAAAAGGAGTATAGTCTTCAATATTAAAGTTCAGTGACATAGGCTGAATGTGGCATTTTATTAATACTGGCTATTTTATAAAACAACAACCTACCCAAGGGAACCAAAAGGAAGAAGACATTTCTCATGATATGTTATAATTAATTTATCCTACACAGTTGCCTATCTCTCATTAAATTCTATACCTTTGAAGGAGAAAAACACACTATGACACTGTGTGTTGTCCCTTTCTTATAACAAATAATATGCTAATTTAACACTAAAACTGCTATTACTGAAAGTAATCCAGAGTTACAAGTTTAGGTCTAATATAAGTCAAGTTTAGTGAAAATTTTCAAATATTAAGTACAGTATACATATATATATTCCAAAATTTAAACAAATTTTATAAATAAAATGAATAAGATTACTTGGTATTCATATACAATCAACAAGCATTATTGATGTTATAACACAACTATTGCTTCTAATTGAATTCAAGAATACAGCTTTTATTTAAATGGCCCTACAAATTCCAATTAATAAAATGTTTCCCAAAAATTAAAGTAACTTATAAACAATACTGTTAGAATATTTATAACAATTGATATTTCTATATATTTTACATTATTAAATTTGGCTCTGAAGTACTTATGCCAATTTGAAATAGTCCTGAAAAATATTTTGTGAAAAATATAAGTAGAGTACCTTATAATCATATTCTTTCTATAATGGTTTACAGTAGAATTTTATTGCAAGTCTCAGTAGAGATTCTAATAATGGTATTCAGAACAGATATTCTTTCAATAAAAACAATTAGAATCTACATGTCCTTAATTGGCAACACATTGCTTGGCTTTTAAGCAATCCTTAGCATCCAACATACAATATACTTTGAAATTAATGCAATATTGTGACAAGATTACTTTAAAATTAGTTGTGGGATCATCAGAGTTAAATTTCAGTTTGTCACATGAAGCAATATATTTCTTCTTTAACAAATTCAATTTGTTCTAACTTTAACTCCTGACATAACTTCATCAAGTGAAGATCATACCATTTTTTTAATATAGACATTTGTCTTGGATGTGTCATTTAACAGTGATGACAGTCCATTGACTTGGAAGAAAACACTTTGCATTTTTTATCAATATAAAACAAAATATACTGTCAAAATTATAAATAAATAACAATATTTTCATAGGTGTTTGGACTCTACATCTATTTCTAAATATTTCTTTAATTATGTATAAGTTCTATGGGATATAATGCAACCTCCCAGAAAATAATTTTTTCATTGGTTAAAGGAGATGACTTGTACATTTCTTAGAATGCTTGTTCTTAAAAATAAGAATTGCATTTTATGAAGTGTTATGTTACCAGGCATTCCAAAATATTCATGGCATGTGAACATACTGATTCCTTTTGTGTTGACTTATATTCCAATAGAAATGGCAACAGAACAAATGTAGATACTTAAAACCCTAAGCTCACCCAGACCTTGCCATGTACCTGATACCTGAAGTGGAAATCCATGTTTTTCCTTGCATTATTTAATTTATTCTTCTTCACATGTTGAAGGTATCGCAAATTATAAATACATACATATTAAATCATTTGTTCACACAAAAAACTTAAAATCATGATTTTCAACTGCACATCTTGGGAAATATCCAAAAATACTTAATATAATTCATGAATATATATCATAAGGCAATATATAGTATTATTAGAACAATAATTATCATTAATTCAAGGTGATTACAAGTTCATCAAATTTGATAATTCATTTGGCCTTTAAACTTTTAACACATTAAATTTGAATAATTGTTTTATATTAATCTTAAGGATCACATGAGTATTGCATTCAGATATCATCATCATCATCATCACCATCATCAACTATTATTTTAAACAAGAGAACATTGGGACATACTCATAATGAAAGCAATAAGACACCATTAAGTATACTAAGATGTAGAGAGGTATGATGAATGTTGTGTTTGGAAATATTCCTCCAGCTGAAATAAGAAGAATAAATTGAAAAAGGATAGGCCTGAAATTGGGTACAGTGGATTGGAGGTTCATGAGCTAAGTAATAGGGTTATAATTAGTGTAACTTAAACAGAAAAATTTTCAGTAAAGAAAGGTGATTTTGAGAAAACAAAAAAACAAAAACAAAAAAGCATAAAACAAGAGTAAAGTCAAAAAAAAATTTGAGAAACAAAGAAACTTTATCCTCTTTATAATTGTATTAAAAACTAAACTGACTAAATAAAGTCTAGAACTTATTTGGCAAACAAAGGCCTGCAAGAACAGGCAGCTACCTGTTGTTATAAATACAGTTATTATTAGAACACTAGTAGTCACACCTATTAGTTTATGTATTGTCCATGGCTCCTTTGAGTTGTAAGGGCAGCGTGGAGGGTTGTGACAAAGACCACATATCAATGAAATTGAAAACACTTTTTATTTGCCCTTTACAGAAAAAGTATACTGAAGGTAAAATGTATAAATTTTTAGAACTATTTTACTGAGGTTTTCTAATTTTTCTAATTTGTATGTTAGACTCTTCAAAATCCTGCATATATAAAGCTAATCTGAATTAAGGAGTTTTATTTTTGTATTATTTTCTCTTCCCTCCCTTCCTCCCTTCCTCCGTTCCCCCTTCATTCAGTTCCTCCTTTCCTTCCCTCACTCCACTCCACCCTCCCCGCTTTCTTTCTTTCTCGAACCAGCCAGTAAGATATATCTTGATCGGACCTAGACAGCACCTTGAATAATATTTCTCACAATATTCACATCAATGAATTTTGCAATAAAAATTGTAAGCTTTTTAAAAAATTCTGATTAACTTTTTTACAGCAATTCTGTTAAGTCTAAACTTTGCTTCATTTACATATGATTAGCTAAAGTTTAAATGGATATAACTCTGAGAAAAGTTTATCAAAGAACACATCAACTAATAGTTTTAGTAGTTAACAATGATTTTGTAACTATGACACTAATTGAGCTTTACAAAGTACTTCAGACATTTATAAAGTTACAAGAAAAGCATTAAATGACATAAATACGAAAAGACTTTGGGCTCAATGGAATAACAGTTGAACTTTTCCACTAATTGTCTGCCAGGCACTTTTATCTCCCAATCAAAAATAAAGGTAGAATTAAATATCAAAAAATAAAATGAAAAAGAAATCATTTTGATAATATATTTTATAAGCCTGAATGGATAATCCAGTCTTATTTTTTACACATTGTATTTCTGTTTATTCTAAAAATTACAGAATCTCTTATTTCCCACACTGGCTTATTCATTAGGTTGCTAAATTGCTAAAACTTAGAGGCATTTGATTACAAAAATTTTAGCTAAAATCAGTTTTTTAAAAAAATTGCATTGTGAAATACAACTGTCTAAATGCAACATATAATGGAGTTAAACAGTTTAAAGAAGAATAAAAGTCTTTTATTCTTGCTTGTAACTTAAGAGAGAATATTATTCATACTAAAACCATAGGTGTCCCACATGGCTTCACCCATTTCTTCATTCTTTTGGTAACCATTTTCCTAGTTTTTTTTGTTTAATTTTTAAAAATTCTTTTAATAGTTTTGCCATATACATGGCATATGTATTAATATTATTCAGTTTTCCAAGTTCTAAAACCTTTTATAAAGGCATTAGTAAAATTTCTGTGCTTTTTTACCCAATATTTGTTTTATATTTATTTGTTGTTTTTATTATTTCACCGATATTTATTTTATCCAACATTCATTTTGATGAGTATAGTTGCACTTTAACTTTTTATCCAAATAAAAATCATTTACACTACTATAATAATTTATATTTATCCATTCTATAGTTGTTGGACACTTATTTTTTATTTTTTAAACATCTATGGAAAATTATATGAATATTTCTCTACATGCCTTCTGGAACAAAGCACAAGATCTCTCTAGGTTGAGTCCTGGAAGTAAACATTCTTTGTTGAAGAGTAAGTGCATGTTAACTTTTCTAACATAATTATACCAAGTTAATTATGTTAGAAAATATGGATTTTTAAATTGTGTTCCACATAAATTTTTTATTGTGCTCCAGGAGCACTCTCTAGGAACTGTTCTGACCTGTGAAAAATTTTAAGTGGAGAATCAAGTTATCTATATGTTATAATGTCAACAGATAGTTTCTATTTCTCTTTATTCTATTTTGGCAATTTGTACATTTCAAGGAATGTGTTCATTTTGCCTTTGTTTTACACTCATTATAATATCTTCTTCTTTGGCAGCATTGATTCATTTGTAGTTATTCAATTTCACATTGACAATATTGTGTTTTTTCTTTTTCCTTCTTCCCCATCCTTCTCCTAAACTTTCCCTTCTGTCTTGCCCTCTCTACCATCTCATTACAAAATCTATTCTTTGTCTATATTTTCTTTTATTGATACAGTATTTTACAAATCTATGAGGTACACATGAGTGTTACATGCAGAAAATGTATAATGACCAAGTCAGGTCATTTGGGGTACCCATCACCTTGAGTATTTATCATTTCCATATGTTGGTATCATTTCAAGTCCCCTCATCTAGTTATTTTGCAAAATACAAAATAGTGTTGCTTATTATAGTTAGCATATTCAGATTTCAAACATTGGAAGTTATTTCTTCTATTTAACTGTATATTCATACCCATTAACCAAATTCTCTTCATTCTCCCACTCTCAGCCACCCACTCTTCCCAGTCTCTGGTGTCTATCATTCTATTCTCTATATCCATCATATCAAGTATTGTAGTTCCTACTCATGAGTGAGAACATAAGATATTTGTCTTTGTCTGGCTGTTTTATTTCACTTAACGTAATAACCTCCAGTTCCATCCATGTCTCTGTAAATGACAGAATTTCATTATTTTTTATGGCTGAATAGTATTCCATTGTTTATATATACCACATTTAATTTATCAGTTCATGTGTTGATAGATACTTAGAATTCATATTTGCTGTTGTGAGTAGTTCTGCAATAAATATGCAAATGCAGATATTTCGTTGATGTACTGATTTATTTTCCTTTGGATTAATATCTAGTTATGAGATTACTGGATCACATGGCTGTTCTTTTTTAAGTTTTTTTTAAAGGTATCTCTATATGTTTTTCCATAGTAGTAGTACTAGTTGTACTAATTTAAATTCATACCTACAATGTATAAGAGTTCCTCTTTCTTCAAATCTTCAGCAGCATCTTTTTTTTTTTAATAGCTAGTCTAACTGGGGTGAGAGGATACTTCATTGTGGTTTTGATTTGTATTTTCTTGACAATTAAAGATGTTGAACATTTGTTGGTATACTTGTTGGTCATTTGTATGTGTTTTTTGACAAATGCCTATTCATGTTCTCTGCCAATTTTCAAATGGAATTGTTTGGGGTTTTTTTATTTTTTAAACAACTAACCTGCTTGACTTTCTTATTTATTCTGAATATTAGTTCCCTGTCAGATGAGTAGTTTACAATTATTTTACCTCACTGAAGAGATCGTCTTTCATTCTGGTCATTGTTTCTTATGCTGTGCAGTATCTTTTTAGTTTAATATAATTCCATTTGTAAATATTTGTTTTTGTTGCCTGTGTTTTTGAGATCCTAGCCATAAAATCTTTCCCTAGACCAATGTCCTGAAGCATTTTCCCTGTATGTTTTTCTAGTTATTTTATCGTTTTAGGTCTTATGTTTAAGTGTTTAAACAATCTTGAGATGACTTTTGAATAAGGTGAGAGACAGGTGTCTACTTTCATTCTTCTGCAAATGGTTCTCCATTTTTCCCTGAACTATTTATTGAGGAGTCTGTTCTTTCTCTGGTGTATGTTTTTGGTAACCTTGCGAAGATCAGTGCAAATATGTGGGTTTATTTATCAGTTCTCTATTTTGTATTATGTTTCATTGGTCTATTTGCCTATTTTATACCACTACTATGCTGTTTTTGTTACTATAGCATTGTAATATGTTTTGATGTCAGGTATTGTGATGCCTCCAGCTTTTGCTTATTTTTATTTTTTTGAGAACAATATTATGTTTCAGCCTTTGCTTATTTTCATCATTGCTGCACAGGATGGCTTAGATATTCTGGCTTTTTTTCAGTTCCATATAAATGTTATTACATTTTTCTATTTCTGTGAAGAATTACATGGATATTTTGATAGAGATTCCAAAACATATCAGCATGGTATGTCTTCCTATTTTTTTGTGTATCCTTCACTTTGTTTTATTAGTGTTTTGTAGTTTTCTTTCTAGAGCTCTTTCACTCTCTTCATAAAATTTATTCCCAGTGTTTTTTACAGCTATTGTAAATATGATTACTTTCTTTATATCTTTTCTATTTCATTATTGGTGATTTTTGTATGTTGATTTTGTGTCTTGCAATTTTAATAAATTTGTTTATCAGTTCTAACAGGTTTTTGGTGGAGTCTTTCTTTCCTTAAAATATAAGATCATATCTTCTCCAAAAAGGGACAGTTTCATTTATTCTTTTTCAATTTGAGCACCTTTAAGTTATTTCTTTTACTTGATCACACTGGCTATACTATGCAGTACAATATAGGAATGGTGAAATTGTGCATCTTATCTTATATCAGTTCTTAGAGGAAAGGCTTTCAACTTTTCCCCATTCAGCATAATATTAGCTATGGGTCTGTCATATATGGCCTTTATTTTTATTTTTTAATTTTTTTAGGGTGACAGGGTCTCATTCTGTTACTCTGGCTGAAATGCAGTAGTGTGATCATGGCTCACTGTGGCCTTGATCTCTGAGGCTCAAGCAATCCTGACTCAGTGAAGTGGCTGGGACTACAGGTGTATGCCACCACACTCAGCAATATTTTAGGTTTCTTTTGTTTTTGTTTTTATTTCTGTTTTGTGGAGACAGAGTTCTACTATGTTACTCGAGTTGATCTCAAACTCCTGGGCTTAAGCAATTCTCCTCTCTCTCCTTCCCAAATGTCTGGTATTACAAGCATGAGCCACTACACCCAACTATATATGATGTTTATTTTTTTGAAGTATATTTCTTCTTTGCCTAGTGTGTTAAGTTGTTATCATGAAGAGGTGATCAAGTGTAACAAATATTTTTACTGCCTTTTTTGAGATGATTATATGATTTATGTCCTTCATTCTGCTGACATGAGATATCACATTTATTGACTTGCATATGTTGAATCATCCTTGAAGGCCTGGGATAAATACCACTTGATCATGGCTTATTACCTTTTTCAGGTACTGTTGGATTCCATTTGCTAGTAGTTTGTTAAGGAATTTTGCATCTATGTTCATCAGAGATATTGGTATGGTTTTATATTACTTTTTAATTTATTTTGAGCTTTCGGATCAGGGTAGTTCTGGCCTCATAAAATGAGTTAGGGAGAATTTCCTCCACATCAATTGTCTGAACAATTTGAGAATGATTGATATTAGTTCTTTTTGTGTCAGGTAGAATTCAGCAGTGAATACTTCTGGTCCTGAGTTGTTTTTGCTGGGAGACGTTTTACTACTGATTCAATTTTGCTAATTGCTTTTGGTATATTTAGGTTTTCTATTTCTTTCTGATTCAATTTTGGCATGTTGTATATTTCCAAAACTTTATCATTTTCCTCTAGATTTTCCAGGCTTTTTAGCATAGAGTTGTTCATAATAGTCCTTGAGGATCATTTGTATTTTTGTGGTATCAGTTGTAATGTCCCCTGGTTCGTTTCTGATTTTGTTCCTTTATGTCTGCTTTTTCCATGTCTTAGTTAGTCTAGCTAGAAGTTTGTCAATATTCTTCATTTTTTCAAAAACCAAACTTTTCATTTTGTTGATCCTTTGTATTTTTTTCAGCCTCTATTTTGCTTAGTTTTCTTCTGATCTTTATTATTTAATTTCTTCTCCTACTTTTTGGTTTGCTGTTCTTCATTTTCTAGTTTCTTGATGTGCATCATCAGATGGTTTGTTTAAATTCTCTCTCATTTTTTGATGTAAGGAACTATAGCTGTAAACTGACCACTTAGTGCTGATTTTGATGTCTCTCACAGGTTTTGGTATGCTGTCTTTTATTGTCATTTGTTTCAATGTTTATTTTTTAATTTCCATCTTAATGTCTTTACTGATGCAACTATCATTGAGAAGCAGGTTATTTAACTTTAACGTATTTTTATAGGTTCCAAAGTTCCTCTTGGGATTAAAGTTGATTTTTATTCCATTGTGGTCTAAATAGATACTTGATAAAATTTTAATTCCTAAAACAATTCCTGATACTTATTCTGTGGCCTAAAATATGGTTTAAATGGAAGAATGTTCCATGTGCTTATGAGAAGAATATGTATTCTGCTATTGTTGAATGAAATGTTCTGTATATCTATCAGGTCCATTTGGTCGGAGATCCAGGTTAAATTCAATTTTTCTTTGTTCCTTGTTGATGTGTCTAATGTTCAGAGTGGAACACTGAAATCCATTACAATTATTGCATTGATGTCTGTTTCTTTAATATCTAGTAGTATTGGCTTTATGAATCAGTGTGCTCCACTGTAGGGTTCACATATGTTTAGAATTATTATATCCTCTTTCTGGATTGATTCCTGTGTCATTATATGATTACGTTATTTCTCCATTTGTAATGCTTTTTACTTAAAGTTTGTTTTACCTGATATAAATGTGGCTCCTCTTGCATACTTTTTGTTTCTGTTTCTGTGTAATACCTTTTTCCATAACTTAACTATATGTGTCATTACAGGTAAAGTGCATTTCTTGTAGGGAGCATATTTGCCTCCTGTTTTTTATTCATTCAGCCAGTCTATATCTTCTAAATGTAATATGTGATTCATTCTTATTTAAAGTTAATATTGAAGTGATATTTTGTTCTTGTCATATTTGTGGGGTTTTTTTCTAGTTGTTTTGTATCTTCTTTGTTCCTGTCTATTTCTCTTATTATTTGTCCTTATAGTTTGGTGTTTTTTTCTGTGGTAGTATCATATGATTCTTTCTCTTTCTAATTTGTTTGTTTGGTTTCCAGTGAGTTTATACCTTTGTGGTTTTCATAATGCTTAATCTTTTTCTGTTACTTTCAGGTTTAGGACAACTTTGAGCATCTCTTGTAGGGCCAGTCTAGTGATGATAATGTTTTTTTCAGCACTTGCTTGTCTGAAACAGACTTTATTTTCCTAGATTTAGAATGCTTGGGTGGCAGAGTTTTTTTTCCCAGTACTTTGAATATATTATTCATAAATATTATTCTCCTAGTCTGTAAGGATTCTACTGGGAAGTACACTTTTGGTTTGCAGGTTCCTGTACAGGTGACTACACACTTTATAGCTTACTAAACACTTTGCTCTTGCTGTTTTTACAATTATCTCTCATTTTCTTTGCATTTAGACAGTTTGACTATAACAGGCCAGGGAGAATAGCTTTCTGCATTGTTATAGTTTGGAGATTGCTGCACATTTTCTATCTGGATGTTTAAATCTCTTGCTAGACTTGGGAAGTTTTTATCTATAATATTTTAAAATAGTTTATCAAATCTTTTTGTTCTCTTTTTAGATTACAAGATGCTGATAATTTGTACAATTTATCAGCATCTCATAATCTATACAGAGAATAAAGCATTATTGTAAAAGAGGAGTGGACCATCATCTTTGCTGTTTGGACAATTTAACTGCCCCAGCATTCAGCTTTTGAGAGTTCAAGCTGACCAGAAGCAGAGGCGGTATCCCGCACAGTACAGCTGCTCTCTCTCTCTCTCTTTTTTATTCTAAAAAGAGAATAAAAAAAGAATGATCAATGCATCCATAGTATATGAAACACTTTGTGGTGTTTCATATACTATGGATGCATTGATCATTCTTTTTTTTTTGTCTGACAGAGTTATTTCAACAGACTTTTCTTCAAGTTCTGAGATTCTTCACTCTGCTTTATCTAGTCTATTTTTGAAAATTTTCGATGTATTTTGTTTTTCACTCAATTCATTCTTTAATTCTAGAATTTCTATCTGGTTTTTCTGATATTTCCTTGTTAAATTTCTAATTTATAACCTACCTCAATTGTTTCTATGATATATTTCCATTTTTTTTTAAACATTAAATATATCTCTGAGCTTCCTTATCATCAAAATTTTGGGGTGCCTAGCAGAGATGGTCTACTAGAAACAGCTAGTGTGTGTGACTCTTACAGAGAGGAACAGAATGAATGAGTAAATACAGCAATTTCAGCTGAAACATACAGTTACTCAAGTACTCAAGGAAACAACTCAAGGAAACAACTCAACCAATGGAGAATGTTAAAAAACAAGCCAGAATAATGGCTCACCAAGGAGAAATATGGAGCCAATGAAACCTCCCATGTCCAGGGAAGTGGTGAATGAATGTGTTACCCTGGGAATCCATGCTTCTTCTATGGGTCTTTGCAAACTTTGGGTCAAAAGATCTCTTCATGAACCCACTCCACTAGGGCCTTCAGTCTAACACACAGAGCTATATGGAGTCTCAGCAGAACAGCCACTCAGACACATGCAGAGACCTGGGAGTCTTAGATACTATGGCTTTCTGGGCTTCCTAGCAAAGTAGTTGCAAGTCTCTCAAAGTGGGAGGTTAGACACCCTAGAAAATATCTCTAGAATAGAGACTGATTGCAGGGGGCTGAGCAGTGATGGTTTGTGGCCCTCACTTCCATGGTGGCTCACAGGATAAGACCCATTAGCTTGAAATTTCAGCCAGCCACCCATAGCAGCATTGTACCTCCTTGAGACAGAGTTCCCAGGGGCATGAGCAGGCCATCATCTTTGCTGTTTGGGCAACTTCGCTGTTCTAGCCTTTGGATTTGGAGAGTCCAAGCCAACCTGGGGTGGAAGGGATCTCCTAGTACAGCAAGCTGCTGTATAAAAATGCGGGCAGACTGCTTTTTAAAGTAGGCCTCTGATCCCATTCCTCCTCACTGGTGAGGACCCCACAACCAGGGTCTGCATCCATCCCTGCCAGTGCTCTCCAACAGAGTTTTGAAACCTCCCTGGGATGAAGCTCTTAGAGGAGGAGGGAAGCCATCATCTTTGCAGTATGGACAATTAGCCATTTCAGCTTCAGGCTTTCGAGTGTCCAAGGCAACTGGGGCAGAGGCAGTACCCAAGCACACTACAGCTGCTCTATGAAAACGTGACCAGACTACTTATTTAAGTGGGCCCTTGATCCTATTCCTCCTCCTTGGATGGGACCTCTCAACTGGGGCCACCCTCTACCCCCACCAGTATTCACCAGCCAATGGAGATTTGAAAACACACTGGATCAGGGTGCCCAGGAGAGAGGAGTGGGCCACCATCTTTGCAGTTTGGACAACTTAACTGTCCCAGCATTCAGGGTTTGGAGAGTCCAAGGTGACCAGAGGCAGAGGGTATACTCCAGCACAGCACAGCTGCTCTGAAAAATGTGACCAGACTACTTTCTAAACTGGGTCCCCAATCCTGTTCCTCCTCACTGGGTGAGAATTCTTAACTGGAGCTTCCAGCCACCCCTGCCAGTGCTCTGCAGCCAAGAGAGTTTTAAAATCTTCCGGAGACAGAGCTCCCAGAGGGAGGAGTAGGTGGGCCATCATTTTTGCTATTTGGGCAACTTAGCTATTCCAGCCTTCAGGTTTGGAATGTCTGAGGTAACTGAGTATGTCCAGCACAGCACAGAGCACAGATGCTGTACAAAAACATGGTCAGACTGTATTTTATAAACAGGTTCCCAATTCTGTTTCTCCTCAAAGGGCAAGGCCTCCCAATCAAGGTCTCTAGCCACCTTGTACAGGTGAACTCAGGTTGGCATAAAGTCTATAACTCCCTGGGACAAATCTCTTAGAGGGAGAGACAGGTGGCGATTTTTTGTTTGTTTGCCTTCACTGGTAATACCTCTAGGTTCTGAGGTGACTAGGGACTAGAATGGACTCTCAGCATTACACAGGAGCCCTATGAAAAATTGGCCAGACCATTACATGGGTGCCCATTCCTCCTCACTGGGCAGGTCCATCAGGCCTGGGCCTTTAGGCACTCTTAACCAGAGCTATCAAGCCAATAGCAAATAAGCAACTCTCTAGACAGAGTCTCCAGGGTCAACTAAAAGTCTCTCTGCCACTGCTTCTGCAGTGAAACTGTCCTTGCTACCCTCAGACTAATTAAAGAACAAAGGTCCTATGTGCCTTATCCACACTTCCAACAAGCTGCAGTCAACCCAAGGAGAGAAGATGAGTCCATCTCCCATGGGTCCTGCACACTCCCCCACTGCCCACCACCAGATAGGGAACCCCTTTCTTGTTTCTTTTCTATTGCTGCTTTTAGAATTCTTCCTTTATCCTTGATATTTAGGAGTTGGTTATTAAATACCTAAATGTAGTTTCTTTGGGTTAAATCAGCTTGGTGTTCTATAACCTTCTTGTACTTGGCTATTGATATCTTTCTCCAGGTTTGAGAAGTTCTCTGTCATTATCCCTCTGAAACAGCTTTCTACCACTAGCTCCTTCTCCACCTTCTCTTTAAGACCAATAACTCTTAGATTTGCCTTGTTGATGCAAATCTAAGGCAATTTCCTAGAACCTGTAGGAGTGCTTCATTGTTTTTTTTTTTCGTTTTGTCTACTATTACTGTGTATTTTCAAATAGACTCTCTTCAAGCTCACTAACTTTTTCTTCTGCTTGATCAATTCTGCTAGAAAAAGACTGTGATGCATTCTTCATTTTACAAATTGCATTTTTCAGCTCCAGAATTTCTGCTTGATTCTTTTCAATTTTATCAATTTCTTTGTTACATTTATCGGATAGAATTCTAAATTCCTTCTCCGTGTTACCTTGAAACTCTTTGAGTTTCATCAACGCGGCTATTTTGAATTATCTGGCTGAAAGGTCACATATCTCTTTCTCCAGGATTGGTCCCTGGTGCCTTATTTAGTTCATTTGATGAGGTTATGTTTTCCTGGAATGTCTTGATATTTGCAGATGTTAACATGTCTCTGAGCATTGAAGAGTTAGGTATTTATTGTAGTCTTCACTGTCTGGGCTTATTTGTGACCATCCTTGAGAATTCTTTTTAGATATTTGAGAGGACTTAGACATTGTGGCCATTCTCTCTCTTATCTCTTTCTGGATCTCAAATTCCATTTATTTCAGATTTTTTTTTCTTTTTGAGATAGAGTCTCATTCTGTCACCCAGGCTGGAGTGCAATGGTGAGGTCTCGGCTCACTGCAACCTCCACCTCCCAGGTTCAAGCGATTCTCCTGCCTCAGCCTCCTGAGTAGCTGGGACTATAGGCATGTGCCACCATATTCAGCTACTTTTTTTTTGTATTTTTAGTAGAAACAGGGTTTCACTATGTTGGCCAGGCTGGTCTGGAACTCCTGACCTTGTGACCCACCCACCTCGGCATCCCAAAGTATTGGGATTACAGGTGTAAGCCACCACACCCAGCCTATTTCAGATTTTTGACACCTGTCATCTACTTATGTTATATTCTCTACTCTATGTTAATACAGAGTTTCTGAGTTTATGTATGAATTAGTCCATTTTCATGTTGCTAATAAAAACATACCCAAGACTGGATAATTGACAAAGGAAGGAGGTTTAATTGAGTAACAGTTCAGCGTGGCTGGGGAAGCCTCAGGAAACTTACAGTCATGGAGGAATGGGAAGCACACATACCCTTCTTCACATGGCAGCAACAAGGAGAAGTATAGAGCAAAGTGAGGGAAAAGCCCCTTTATAAAACCAACAGGTCTAGTGAGAACTCACTGTCATGAGAACAGCATGGAGGTAACCACCCTATGATTCAATTCCCTCCCACTGGAGCCCTCTCAGGACACATGAGGATTATGGGAACTACAGTCAAGATGAGATTTGTGTGGGGACACAGCCAAACCATATCAATATATATAATTTTACTTTTTTCTCTTCTCCTATTTATGGCATTCTGTTATTTCTATTTATTCAATTATTATTTTACATTTCAATCATAGGATTTATTTTTCTTTTTATACATTCAGATTTTTCTGGTGAAATTCTCTGAGTTGGTTATATAATGACTATTCTTCACCCACTCCTGCCAAAGCCTTAAGACCTTACTGAGATCCTCACCATGAGATCTTGTTGAGTTACAGGATGAAAAATTTTCAAAAGTGAGGGAGCTCCCACTTTTGCCCCAAATAATGCAGCTCCCAGGAATGTTTCACTCTCATACTATTTTAAACTTGTCTCTAGTCATTCATCAAATTAACACTTAATCCTACCTATCAATTTATAAAAATCAGCTTACCTGGTGGCTTCTGCTCCAGGTAAGTTATCTTGATTGTGATTTTCTAAATTCAGTGATCTCAAGATTTGGAAAGGGTGGTGGGTCTTATAACTTAGTTCTCTGATGGATCCAGAAAAAAAATTCTTTGATTTTTAGTTTATATATATTTTACTTTTTGTAAGAACAGTGGTGACTTTTAAGATCTTTACATGTCTGAGCCTAAATTGGGAATCTTTATTTTTTATTTTTCACCACTGTAATTTTTTTAAGTTAGGTCTGGCTCTGCCACCCAAGCTGGAGTGCAGAGGATTATAGCTCACTGCAGCTTCAAATTCTTGGGCTCAATCAATCTTTTTTTCCTCAGCCTCCAGAGTAGCTGGGACTATAGGCAGGAGCCACCATTCTCAGCTATTTATTTGTTATGTATTTATTTGTTTTTGCAAAAATAGGGTCTCACTATGTTGCCCAGGTTGGTCTCAAACTACTGGCCTCAGGCAATCCTCCCCTCTCAGCTTCTTGAGTTGCTGGGATTGCAGGCATGAGCCACTGTGCCTGGCTCTGATTTCTTTCTTCCAAGATTTTCTCTTGCATAAAACCTAGGTTTAGCTTTTGTTTTGTTAGCCAATTGATGTGTTGCATTTTATTTTTGAACTAAATTGTTTTACTTTTATTGATAAACCCAATATGTTTTGCCTTACTTATACTATTTTTATGTTTTATTTAAATTAAATAATTTTATATTAAGATTCATTGTGCCCCTTGTTTTATATTATCTTTGAGTGTGGGGGCATGTGTCTAGCTTTAGCATTGGATAATAATTCTTCACTGTGCACAGTATCAACTTTATTTAGTAACTTCTTACTGTTCCTTTTGATCACATCCAGCATCCGATTTTAGTAATATCTTCTTATTTTCAGATAACATCTCTGTGAAAATCTGGGATCTTACTCTACTTGTCATGTGCTTTCCCCCTTCTTGTACTTTTTGATATTTTGTCATAATCTTATTCTCAGAGTCTATAAGCATTATGGAGTCTATAATCTCCATCATCTCCTATTTATAATTAGTTCTACAAGGAAATATATATATGTAAATATAATATATATTTGAGATATATATATCTATCTTACGTACTATGAGTTATACATTCAAACAACTCTAGTAATTTTTTTTTGTCTGAAGCCCATGTTCCAGTTGCTTTCTCAGGAGAAATTTCAAGAGAACAATATTCTTTGAATTACTACACACAAAGCAACTTGCCTGCAGTGTTAAATTTGAGGGTCAGTTCAGTTTGATATAAATCCTGGTCTCACTATGGCTCAAGTTTAGGATTTTAAATATGACTCCACATTGCGTTCTACATAAGGCATCAAGCACACAAAATCTTAAGTCAATCTTTTCTTTATAAATGACTCAGATTTTTCCTGCATGCCCGTACAAGCTTTTATCTTTTATAAATCCCAGTCAGTTTACTAGATTATGCCTTGACATTGGCCATTTTGTTATAATTTTCCAGGTAGATTCAACCACAATCTATTGAACATGTGGTTGATGTCAGTTTATCTGAGTTCAGATGAGGGACCCCATGGGCCTGGGACATAGACCTGTGGGGAGGGGGTGCCAATGGGTTGGTGCTGGTATCTCTGAGGGAGTGAAGTAAAATTAGTTTCATGAGTGCTGACAAATCTGCAAACAAGAAACAACAGCTGCTACTGGAATGAGCTTCAGCTGTCAAGGTTAAAACACATTGTTAGGGTCAAGCTGACAGGGACTAGAAGATTTAACTAGAAATGGGAAAGCACATGACTATTCTTTCTTCTTCAGCCTCCAGACCTCTGGGTAGTACTTTCCACAGGTCAAGCATAACTGGGAGACAGCTGGGAGTGAAGAAATGTGGTTTGCACACTGCTTTGGCATCATAAAGCAGAGTATAGGAAGGTGAGTATGAAGTTGAGAGACCAATGTTAAATAACTCTCACTCTGTTTTTTCATAAATCTTCCTAGAATGTTTTTAAAGTTATTTCATTTCATATACAACTGTGAGGCTAAAATATTTATGTTGTGTGGGCATGTCTTTCTGCTGTGTTTTTATTTTCTAAAGTAGTGATATTTAACTCACACAGACAATAAGGACTCCCTCCTGCTTTGTTATCAAAAAATGTTAAAAAATCTAACTTTCATTTATTGAGATTTATCTAGTCTGTTCTTCTCTCCGCTATCTGGATATTCTCTTGTCTTATGTTTAATGTCTCTGTCCTCGCCAGTTTAAACTCTGTTCTTAGCAGTTTCTCACTGATGCAGGTTTCGTCCTCGAAATTGTGCTCTCAGTTGGTAACAAGGCCCAGCCTATCTCTCCCTGAGGTTGCCTCTAAGCTCTCAACTGGGAATCCCACCTTCCATTGGGAAGCACTCTCCCAGCTTTGTCTGCTCTTCTCACATTGACAAACTAAGCTTTCCATTCAGTATAACGACCTTTCAATATGGGGGCGATTATGTGTTAGTGATTTAATTTCCATGATCCCTGGCTCTCAGGGCCTTCACAAATCTCTCTGCTTTCTACTTCTTAATGTGGGTGATAATATATTTTCACTTTGGGTAAATTAATCAAGTTGTACAATTATGTGTGTATATCATGTTCTACTCCCATCAAAAGAAGCAAAATTGTTTGCCAAATTTTTAGCCAAAACAACCAGTAAAATAGTAGCCTCTTTCAAAGAGGAAAGGAAGGGATATTAGAAAAGAAAACAGAGCAGATATCTTAAAGGCAATAATAATGTTACAGATTTAAAATGTTCAGTACAGTTTGAAATATGAGACAGAACCAAAGAAAGTTATATGTTTAGGGCATGTTGGCATTGAGGTGATAATTGAAATCAGGAGGTGGGAGCAGGGAAGAAATTCTAGAAGTGAAATGTATTAAAAACATAATGATCATACTTTCAAATCATTCTAAACTTTTTAATTAAAAAAAATCCTACCTTCCACTTTTTATACCACATATTTGAGGAAGTGGTGTTGCACAGAAACGCAGAAATAACAACATGCACACACACATATACACACATACATGTGCAAATGCATACCTGATATGCATATGTATGTCTGTATAGGTACATATTGTCAATTAAATTTTCAACTACAGAATGAAATAATTCATACTGCTAAAGTGGATTGACATACACTCCTCTAAATACAAAGATTCTTTGTTTTTGTTGACATAATTTCCTGATGAGAAGTTGTTTTACAAATTAGATGTTTCTTAATTCCAAGGCTTCATGTCAAACTTTTATTGAGAAAATGAGATCATACAGATATTTTTTCCAAGGCCTGAGAGCTAGTTAATGACTTCTAATAATCTACAGCTGACATATCCATCTCCCATCCAATTCTGTCCCTACACTCCTGCCTCTTCTAAAATTGAATGTAAAGCCAGTGAAAAGACAATGTACCCTTTATTAATTATAGTGTCTTTTCTTTCTCTTTCAGGAATACTACATTTTCATAGTGCACATATTGTGAATTTTAAAAAGAAGATTCTAAAAGGTAAGCTACATTTTCATGGTTATATTTTTAACAACTGAGGAAAAAAGTAAGAGATGGAAATTGTACTTTTTGTCTATGATCATGAATTATTGAATCATGAAACTAGTGACTACTATTAATCCCTTGAAAAATGTTCTCTATTTCAGTTTGCAAGATACTGTCCTCTATTTCTGTGTTACATGCCGGAAACAGAGTAACATCTGATTTGTAAGCAACAATCAAGTTTCATTGAGCTGTGAATATTATTAATAATACTGGTAAGTACACACCTGCCAAGAATAGAAGCAGATCTTCAAAAATGTAAACAATGAATGCAATCATAACAAACAATTGTATTATCCATTAGTTTTTGAAATGATAACAACTTTCCAAAGACCTTATTTCTGAAATTATTGATACCAAAAGACAAGGTAGTCCACAAATATTTCCTATTATTATGTAATAATACATTAAAATATATAATATATATTAGAAATGGGAAAGTACATGTCTATGTACTTTGTCTATGTCTATGTAAATCATTGCAAATATCACAGACATTTGTTTGATATTTAAATAGGCATAGACAAAGCACATAGCCGCAACTGTCTGTTATGATTGTATTCATTGCTTATGTATTGGAAGAGCTGCTTCTATTCTTGACAGGTGTGTGCTTACCAGTATTATTAATAATATTCACAGCTCAATGAAACTTGAGTGTTGCTTACAAATCAGCTGTTGCTTTGTTTATGGCATATAAGTATGGTTAATTTACATTAATCGTAGTTCAAGACATTATTTGCAATAAAGAAAGAAGCTCAAATTTGTGTGATATTTGCAATGATTTAAATATGATTTAGAAAATTACTAGTGAAGAAAATGAAATCAAAGGGTTAAAAATATTTAAATATTCCTAAAATGTAACTATCTTACTAAAAGTGCTGGGGAATGTTTTTAAGTCCTTTACTTCTCTTTTAATGATTCTTAATGTTCTGTTTCAAGAAAGAGATAATATCATTATCTATGTTGCCAACATTGTATTTAAGTAGAGACCAACCTCCTACTGTCCACAGCTGTTTTTAATTCACAAGCAGTTGGAACAAGTCAAGCATTGCTTGTGTCTTTTCTGCTTCTTATCTTATTTCATGTGGGAAGACATTATGCTAACTAAAAGCATCTGAAGTTAGATACCCCACTTAAGAGTGTTCAGCAGGGATTCAGTTTTTGTCATTTTTGGCAAATTGTGTCATTAAGTTGCATATGTTATACTGTTGGTAACCATGATTGCTTGGATTAGTTGATGTGCTCATAAACTCCATGACTTGACAAACCTAATTTTTCTACAGTGAAATCAGAAATAAATTTCCAAATATTTCTACTATAATAAATTTTATTTTTCAGATCAGTTAATTAATTGTAGCTTATTGAATTTAGAAAATATCAAATGAAGATGCCAATTTCTATATTAATTCTAGTTAACGTGTTGTCTCTAGTAAATAAGTTAGTTTGTATACAGTTCAATTCCAGGAGGAAAACCTAGAAAACCTAAGTTTTCGAAATTATACTAGAATTATTAAGTTAGTCCTGACCCATTCGATTTTAAGATGGGATACTGAAAAAACAATTGGAGTAAGTATAATTTTTTCTGAAGCACTCACTTCACTTAGACTATATTATAATTTATTGTTTAACCCCGTACAGTTCCCAGAATTTAACTCAATATGAGATATATCTTTAAAATCATTTTGATGCACATGACCAAGGTATCCTTTATTTTTTGTTCTATTTTGAAGTTTATGTGAAATAAATACATAAATACATTAATGTGAGAAATAATGTAAAACATGTGGTACATTTCAAATATAGTCTTATCTCATTTATTAATATTCATTTTCATCATTACAATACTGGAAGGTTTAAATATGATCTTGATTCCTGGTACAGTATTAATAAGTTTTTATTTTATATCATATTTAACGCTCACAACAGCTTTACAAGGTATTGTTACTGTCTTCACTCTACTTCTGAGGAAGCTGAGGCTTAGACAGGCAAAGTAAACAGCTTTAGCTACACAGCTGGTGAAGTCGAGGCTGCTGTTCAAAGACCTAGTAACCTTATGAAAAAAACAAAATATCGGCCAGGCACGGTGGCTCATGCTTGTAATCCCAGCACTTTGGGAGGCCGAAGCGAGTGGATTACCTAAGGTCTGGAGTTGAGACCAGCTTGGCCAACATGGTGAAACCCCATCTCTACTAAAAATACAAAATTTAGCTGGGTGTGGCGGCGCATGCCTGTAATCCCAGCTACTTGGGAGGGTCAGGTAGGAGAATTGCTTGAACTCGGAAGGCAGAGGTTACCATGAGCTGAGATCGTGCCACTGCACTCCAGCCTGGGAGACAGTGATGCTCTATCTCAGAAAAAGAAAAAAAAAAAAAATATATATATATATATATATATATATTATTCATATATATATATTTTAAGCCTCTTGCTTTTATATTTTTTAGAAAAATTCTAAATATCATAAACAATAAAACCATGTATTTATTGAGCAGTTGATAGAAAAAGAATACATTTTTCAAAATTGAATGTTTAACCACTTATGAACAAGGAAGTCAGAAAGTGAAGAATACTACACGGCACTCACAATTCCCATGTTTTCTTTTCTAAAGTGTCATAAAATAGGTGACAAAATTATCATTTTTATCACTTTATTATTTGTGATATTTAAATTCTTGGTCGAGAAGTGATTTCAACTTATAGCACTTTTACAATTAGGTGCAATTCTCTGTACTTAACAGAAAATCACAAAGGACATGGACTTAAGCAACAGAAAATATCTCATGTAAATCAGTACTAAACTACACACTGCAGCTTTAGTACAGCAGTTGCAGTCTAAATGGACTTATTTCTAACTGCTTTGCAGTCTTCAGAGTGTTCATCACAATTTGCTATGGCAATTCTAGTTGTACTCCTCACATATATATTTTATTCAGTAAGAATGTGTTCAGACCAAAGGAAAGTATGAACTTTCATATAATGACATTTCTTACAAATAAGCATGAAACTTCTGCATACAACTCCCATAATCCATGCACATGACTTTAAGTAGCTGCAAGGGAAGCTGGGGAATTGTACTGTTTATTTGGGACAACTGTGTGTTCAGCTAAAAATCTTGTGTTCTATTGTTAAAGAAAAAGGAAACAGTGAATGTTTAAGTTAACAACTAGTAGACTTTTTAAAAGACAAACATTAACTAATGTAATGTCTTCCATCAAAAAATGTGACTTCAGGTTTCATTTAATATATTTATATTTCAACCTGCCACAGTGTAGCCAATGGAATTATTACAGAAAAGATAGTTCTGAAAATCAATGTCCCTACCACTACAAGAAACTGTAAAATTTCTGATATGAAGATCAAATGTAACACAAGTTTGTTAAGTGATTATTCAATACTTTGCTATCATTTTCTTGACTGCCTATGTATGTGCCATGACTATTTGCTTACATATAATATTTTACTTATACCACATTATCAATCTTGCTACCCTATTTGCATCAAAGAAAGAGGATGTTTTACATAATCTTATACCAGTAGTATAATTTGATATACTAAAGAGAAAGCCATTTGTAGCTAAAATGGTTTATTTTGTACCATATTACAAGAAAGAAGCAAAAATGTGTCAATAGCTACTAAAATTTACCGAAAAGGTCTACTGTTAACAAGGAATAAAAAGTTTGTCTTATAGATTGGTGTTTGTATTTGCTTCTTACATGATCTACAAAAAATGCAGAGTTGCTCTTTTGAGGTAAGACTGAACTAGATTTGAACAATCCATTTACCCCATCACAGGACTGGAACCCATCTTCCCCTCATGGAGTCTGCCAGTTAGAACCTCATTTACTTATGCCTGAAGTTCTGTTCCAGGTCATGATGCTCAGAGAATCAAGAAGCAAAATTACATTTTTGTTGTAGAGAAACATAGTTTCCAGAGGGTAAGGGTGAATGCAACAGACTGAAAAATATTGAAAGGAGTACAGGCAGAAGGAAAGAGGAGTTGAAGGACCCTCATTCGTCAGAATGGTTAGGATCATTAGAGGTAGTTTGTTCATGCTGAGCACCTCCCATCTACAAACAGATGATTGTATTCTGGTGATGTCTGCTTTCTATAATATAAGGCAGTCTCAATTTAAAGAAAGTTACAAGGACTTTGTGACTAAAACACCAAAAGCAATGGCAACAAAAGCCAAAATAGACAAATGGAATCCAATTAAACTTCAGAGCTTCTACACAGCAAAAGAAACAATCATTAGAGTGAACCAGCAACCAACAGAATGGGAAAAAATTTTTGCAAGCTACCCATCTGACAAAAGGCTAATATCCAGAATGTTCAAAGAACTAAAACAAATTTACAGGAAAAAACCAAATAGCCCCATTAAAAAGTGGGCAAAGGATATAAACAGACACTTTTCAAAAGAAGACATTTACGAGGCCAACAAACATATGAAAAAATGCTCATGATCACTGGTCATTAGAGAAATGCAAATCAAAGCCACAATGAGATACCATCTCATGCCAGTTAGAATGGCGATCATTAAAAAATCTGGAGTCAACAGAAGCTGGAGAGGATGTGGAGAAATAGGAATGCTTTTACATGTTGGTGGGAGTATAAATTAGTTCAACCATTGTGGAAGACAGTGTGACGATTCCTCAAGGATCTAGAAATAGAAATACCATTTGACCCAGCAATCCCATTAGTGGATATATACCCAAAGGATTATGAATCATTCTATTATAAAGACACATGTACACGTATGTTCATTGCTGCACTGTTTACAATAGCAAAGATTTGGAACCAACCCAAATGCCCATCAGTGATAGACTGGATAAAGAAAATGTGGCATATATACACCATGGAATACTATGCAGCCATAAAAATGGGTGAGTTAGTGTCCTTTGCTGGGACATGGATGAATCTGGAAACCATCATTCTCTGCAAACTGACACAAGAACAGGAACCAAACACCGCATGTTCTCACTCATAGGCGGGTGTTGAACAATGAGAACACATGGACACACGGAGGGGAACATCACACACTGGGGTCTGTTGTGGGATGGGGGGCTAAGGGAGGGATAGTGGGGGCGGGTAGGGAGGTTGGGGAGGGATAACATTGGGAGAAATACCTAATGTAGGTGACTGGGAATGGATGCAGCAAACCACCACGCATGTGTGTACCTATGTAACAATCCTGCAAGATCTACACATGTACCCCAGAACTTAAAATATAATTTAAAAAAGCATATAAAAAAAGAAAGTTACAACCTTTCTTTCTGTCATACTGTACTAAATGCTTAAAATCTACCTAACACTCCAGTTAAAAAAATCAAGTATCCTCATTATAGTTATGTTGGTTTGGTCTGGCAGAGGCTAGTAAGATAGTATAGACTTGGTGACAGACAGTGCTAGAATGATGTGGACTCCAGACGAGGCTAAATACATAACGTCTTTTTTCCTCTTCTCTGCAGTCATCAGCAGAAGACCACCACCAACACTATCAGTGACAAGAGGAAAGGGTCAGTTAAACTTCCTTAGTGCAATTGCAGTTCAGTGAGACTCACTGATGTGTTTTCTAGAATGGTTTTTAGGGAAAACCATTTAAAAAAATCACTCTAAAAACCTGTTTGCATACAACTAATTTTACAATTTCTAAGTCAGACTTGCCTGGTAATCACTGGTTCCTGTAAGGCCAGACCCTCTATGATGTTATAGTCTGGGCACAGACACTCTTTGCCAAGGTAAAGATTCATAATCCAAGATAAATATTGGTGATTCTGCTTGTTAGTTGGTGTCTCATCAATGCTCTTGCTAAACTATAGCTTAATAGGGAATCATTTGTTCCCAATAATTTATAAGCAATCTCAAAAGTGGCATTTTTATTGCTGTTTTATATGGTATAGTTCTGGCACTAATAGTGAACTTCTTTTAGAGAATTATGTTGTGCAGAAAGATCCTTTGAGATGATATATAGTAATGCTATATTATTCCTTACTCAGAGGTACACTGGGGATTCCAAGGAGTCTAATTTTCTTATACTTGGAGCCTCTATATGTATGTGTGTGCATTTGTATAAGCATATTTGTGTGTAATAAGTATATAGAAGATATAGATATATTCAGTTGACAAAACCGTTGCCCAGGCATGGCTATTTAATCTTCTGCCAAATGTATAATCTAAACCATGCTCAATTACGTGTCTCCCATTTCATTTCCCGTTATGAACTGTGAACCAAAATAATTTAAAAGGTACAATTCAAATAAATATTTTAAAGTCCAGTTCAAGCTTTTCTTATCTACAACTCCCTCAATTAAGAAAAGTACTCCAATTACATACACAAATATATTAGAGCTATTAATTTACCGATGTAGTCATCTTTTTCTTAATTGTCAGTCTCTAATAACTGTTAGTTTTTTATTATTTAGTTGTTTAAATTTCAGATTGTCTAATCCTTTAGCAAACTTTTTGTTTTGTTCTCTTTTCATTTTAAAAATATTTTGTATTTTCTCATATCATTCATGATTTCTACCTTTTCCTACTGACTTTTGCAATGTGTAGACTTTTGTACTTAATTCTCTTGCCTCAGATTTGATGTTCACCTTTTAGATGTTTTCTCATATTTATTACTTTACATTATTTGTCAATGATCATAACCTTTTTTCTGAGTTTCAGAATACATAAAAACATTATTACTGGCAGTTCCTGTTGACAGTTAAAACTGTTAAGCAACACTGTCCAATAGAAACTTCTGTGGAGGTAGAAATAGTGTGTATGTGTTTGTGTGGTTCAGTATGGTACCCATTAGCAGCATTTGCATATTAAGCACTTAATTTAATTTAAATTTAAGTAGCCACATGTAGCCAATAGCTATTTTATTGAACTGTGCGGCTCTAAAGCAATATTAATAATCTTCCATTTTCTTTCTCTTGAATTATTATTGCTATTAATGGAACACATGTTAATTATAAAAATTAATAAGAATACTCGTGCATTAACTATATGTATAATAATGCATCAACCACTAACCTCAGTTGACAACTCTATTCTACTTTCTTCTTGATCTTTTTATTCAAAATATGATCAAGTCTTATGGGTTTATGATCTCCTTTTCCTTGCTCATTCACCATGTTTCCAGCTCTTACTTACTTTTACAAGCATCTGAAATTGTTATATATATTTCTTTATTGCTTAGAGAGGAGCATACACTTAAAAACTAATATATGAAATAATTTCAATAACATAATTTATTTCTGCAGATCTGTGTTCATGCATTTCACAAGAGGAAAGGCCCCCCTGAATTTTCAGCACTGTGTCTTCAAAGTTTGAAGAATGATGCTAAAACTACAATAGATAATACATAGTTGTTGAAATAATAAATAAGTGAATAATTTATGGCTTGATACAAAACCACCCTTGTTTTAGGTTTCAATGTGAAATATTGACTTTAGGCTTTGCTTCTTATGCTATGTACATCTCCCTCTTCCTCTAGTCTTGATGAGTTTGCAAGATGTTGAGCTATCTCCTTGCCTACAGTTATTAAGGTCTTAAGGCATTTTTGGACATGATTTTGGACACCTCTGTATTTTGAAAGGCATGACTAATCGTCTGTAACATAAAACATTTTGCAACACACAGAGGACATCTATGTTCTAACAAAATTCTCTCTCTCTAAAAAAGTAATTTTATGGTAATAATAAGTTCACTATTTATTAGTCACTATGGACCAATAATTCTACTCCTATTGTTTTGCTACTCCATTCAGTGACTTTGTAGTTTTCATCTGATGAATCTGAGGCTCGCAGGGATAAGTACTTTGTCCAATATCACAGAGTCTATTAAATGGAATATCCAAGGTTTTAGCATATGTCTCTATGGCAACAAAGCCTGAGATAACTTCTGATTTTCAGAATAAGTTTTTGAATCTTAAAATGGGTGGGATTTATGAAAGTGGTATTTGTTAGGCAGAGATTATTAAGAGTTGCAGACCATGAGATAAAAGTTACTCCAGGGAGGAGACGATTTTACTCTCTGGTGTTCTCTAGCCTTGTTGGGCTGGAAGAGAAGAAATGGAATAGTAGCAATTGACATGATGATTTTTGTTTCTAAAGGCACTACTAATATTCAATTTTTATTTCAGTCTGATATTCTTCTATAATAGGAATTATTATCCATACAACTATCTTGAGAATGTGAGTGTATACCTGTGTGTGGGAGAGAATATCAATGTTTACAAGAAAATCTAAACAAAGCAATTTAAACCATTTTTAAAAATTGAATCATTGATTTTAAACATCAAGATACAGAGTACATAATTTAGAAAATCCTTTTTAACATTTTCCTATTTTAAAATTAAATTTCACGAATTAAAATTGAGGGTTTTTTTAATATGGTTCAGTATATTTAATTTACATTAATATTTAACTTTTCTATCCTCTTAGTAATCTCAGAAAAACCACACAAGGAATAAGAACTGTAATCTACATTAAAGCATTTCTAAGTAAATTGTAAAATGTGTGTATATGCATGTGTGTGTGTGTGCATATGCAAGCATGTGGGTGTGTTTGCTAGAGTACATTTTATGAGGGCATTTACAGACATAATCATGAGCAAATGTAGGCTTTTTTTATAGTCAAGGCAAATGAAGCATGCCTTCAATTAGAAACTTCTGAAAATACACTGTGATAACCTACTGAGAATGGAATTGCTTTTCTTCACAGCATCACACCCACCTCTTTTTAGAAGCCCATAGCATAGTGTGTAAGTGTTGTAAGTGCAATATGCTCTTCTTGAATCATTTCAGTTCATTTAAATGTATTTAGTATTTCAAATACCATTCCAAGATTATACATCTGATATATCAAAAATATGCATATGCTGCTATTAGAGTTCAGTATGTGGAATTAGTGAACCTCAAAAGTCTTAGAACCCATGTGTTATGTAAATGAGCATGTGAAACTTCAGATTATTGAGGTTTTTCTAAAACACCTGAAACATTGAAATCCCCAATGCCCTAATGTGTGATTATTCTGTTTTCAGCAGTTAAAGTTTAATTTTCTACTTCCTTAAGCAAAAAGTCAGAAAAGCCATTCCATACCTTATGTTAAAAGAAAAATAAACATTTCCAAGAAAGAATGAGACAATGGTATACCTGCATTTTAGGAATTGTTAGGAAACAAAATCAATACCAAACATTTACACTTAAACTCCTCCTTTCAGTGCTATGGTAAATGATATTTAAAATTTTTCAATATTCAGTCTTTCATTATTAGCACATAGATATAAAATTGATTTTTTATATATTGATTTTGTATCCTGCAACCTTACCAAGCTCAATTATTGTCTCTAGTGCTTTTCTATTTTCTAAGAAACTTACAAAAGTCTACTCCCATTTTCTCCCTCCCATTCTTTGCCATATATTTAATATTAAGTATTTAATGTCATACATTTAATATTGAGTATTACAAACTCACAATATATTGCTACTACCTTTGTTTTAGATAAACAGTTATTGATATGATTTGGATGTTTGTTCCCTCCAAATCTCATGTTGAAATGTGATCCCTAAAATTAGAGGTGGGCCTGGTGGAAGGAGTTGGAGTCATAGGGGTAGATCCCTCATGAATATCTTGGTGCTGTCCTCACAGTAGTGAGTGAGTTCTCATTCTATTGGTTCATGCAAGAGGTGGTTGTTTGACACTGCTGGTTTTTTCACCTCTATCTCTCTCTCGCTTGCTTCCACTTCATTGTGTGACATGTGACATACCTGCTGCCTTTTTGCCTTCTGCCATGAGTGAAAACTTCCTGAGACTTCACCAGAAGCTAAGCAGATACCAGCAATATGCTTCCTGTACTGCCTACAGAATTGTGAGCCAAATAAACCTCTTTTCTTTATAAATTACTCAGAGTCATGTATTCCTTTATAGCAACACAAATGGACTAATATGGTTATCTTCTAGTGTGATTAAAGATGAGAGAAAAATAAAATTGACATTTTTCTTTATTCCATTTCTAGCTTTCTATTTCCTTTTGTAGATTCCTGTTTCTCATTTAGTATCATATTTATTCCTCCTGAAGACTTTTCTTTAACATGTATTGAGCTGTAGGTCTGTTGTCAGTGATTCTTCTCAGTGTTTGATTACTTGAGAAAGTCTTTATTTTCTCTTTGTTCTTGAAATATATGTGTGTTGAGTAGAGAATAATAATTTCACAGTTTTATTTTTTGTTTTTGTTTTTGCTTATTTCTTTAAGCATGTTAATAGTTCAGGAATTAAATGGTGGAAATGACAGTGGCACTATTCATTATCACCCCTATTCACCCACAAGCAAAATTTTTGCTTCTTGTTTTTCTGACTTATGATCCACTAGCTTAACAGTAGGTTTCAGGAGGAACACTTTTACCAAGAGACACCCAATGATTTCATTGAATTGGAGGTTAAGACTTCCACCTGACCACTCTGGGATCCTCATGCCTTTGAATCAACAGGCAAATAAATGAGTTATGTTGTTGACTGGAGCAACTGATCTTAGTTACCAAAAGTGAATTAAACTATTAATTACTCAACAATGAAGGTAAGAAAGAATATGCTTAGAATACAGGATATCCTTTAAGATGTGTCTTAATGTTACCATTCCCTCTGATTAAAGTCAATGAAAAACTGCAACAGCCAGGCAGGATTACTAAAGGCCCTGAGCCTTCAGGTATGAAGGTTTATGTCACCCTGCCAGGTAAAGAACCATGATAGCTGCAGAGCTTGCTAAAATCAAAGGGAATACAATATGGGTGATACAAGATGGACTTAGTGCATTTTCAGTTCTATGCTGGATAGTTGTATCCAGTTAGGTGAAATTATGATCTTGTTATTATGTATATGGAAATTAAGTATGGTTTAAGGAGATGTATAGAGGTGCTGAAATGACATGAGATGAACTTGTGATGGTTAATGTATAGTGTCAACATGACTGGGCTAAGGGATGCTGAAGTAGCTGGCAACACATTATTTTGGAATATATCTGTGAAGGTATTTCTGGTAGATATTAGCATTTGAATTGGTACACTGAGTATAGAAAATTATGCTTATCAATGTGAATGGATATCATCCAATTCATCGAGGGCCCAAACAGAACAAGAGTCAGAAAAAGGGCAAATTTGCTTGAGCTGGGACATTCATCTTCTCCTGCCCTCAGACATCAGCTCTCCTGGTTCCTGGGCCTTTGGGCTTGTCCTAGAAATATACCACTGTCTTTAATGCCTCCAGCTTGCAGATGGCAAATAGTGGGACTTTTTATCCTCATACCAAAGAAGTCAATCTCTCACAATAAATCTTTTTCCATTTATCTATACCTATATCCTACTGGTTCTGTTTCTCTGAAGAATCCTGGTTAATATAAGTAGAGGATATTGGTTTGGTAATTTTGTTATTTTTTTTTCTTACATCAAGTTAAAAATGTCACTCTGTCTTGTTCTGGTTTGCATAATTTCTGATCAGAAGTCCACCTTTTTTTTTCCCATTTGTTCCCCTGTATGTAATGAATATATTTTATCTGACCACAATAAAGTGTTTCTCTTTGTCTTCCATTAAAGGCAATTTTAATATAATATGACTCTGTGTGTGTGTGTGTGTTTGTGTGTGTGTGTGTGTGTGTATTTGTGCTTGTATTTGACATTCTGTTTGATATTTTCTGAGTTTCTTAAATCAATAGGAGTCTGTCATTCATTTGGGGGTGAAATTGACACTATTCCTTTAAATATTTCTCTACACTTTTTTTTCTGTCTTCTTTTAGCATTTCAAACTACACAGATGTTAGACCTGTCTCTCTTTCTCAGTTCTTAGATGCTCTGCTTTTTTTTTCTCTGTCTCTCTCTCTTGTTTTGATGAAACCCTGGTCTTAAGACAATCACCCTGTCTCTGTGTTTTGTGTGTAAGTTAATCACGGACATTCTCTTCTGTCTTCAGCTGAATGTCTACAACAAGACATTTCTTCTATCCTAGAAAAAAAGATATATATTTTTTATTTGTCCCAGAAACCATATGTTTTCACAAATGTTCTAAGGGTGCCAGGATTGGTTGCTCTTCCACAAGTGATTTAAGGTTTTTCTTCCACATGAGAGAGAGTAGGAAGTATCCAGGCTGGGTTCCTTGTGTTTTTGTTCAGTGGCTACTGTCCCATCCTCCCAGGCTTGGGCAACCACGGATATTTCTTGATGCTTTCAACTTGCTCCCAATCTTTATACAAGCACACATTATGTGCATGTGAAGGAGCCCATGAGTGGATGCTAATAGCCTTTGTGCTTGTGCCTCCCAGTGATTCCATATTTTCTTTCTAGACATGGACTTTGGCAATATGTTAATATTTTAAGCTGAATTATTTTAACCAGTGGCCAATGTTATCTGCTTCAGATAAGTAAGTGCTCAGATAATTCATAGCTCTGTGACCTCAACTCTTTTATAGATTTAAGAAAACTTATGAATTTTCAGACAGTTTATAGGATTTGTAGCTCTGAGGGTAGAAGTGATACTATTTTTGACTTTCTACATTATAATCATAAGACAAAATTCATATGAAAAACCATGTGAATTTTCATGAAAATAAGACAGTGATCAAAATTACCAAAATTAAAAGAAAATATATTTTGACACTAAAGCTAAAAAGTCCACCTCTGACTTCCGATCAAAAGGTGGACTTCTGATCAAAAGTTAGACTTTGTCTCTCTCTGTTTTGAGCTAGGACATCCATCTTTTCCTGCCCTCAGACATCAGAATTCTTCATTCTCAGACTTTTGGATTCTGACATTGACACCACTGCTCTTCTCAATCCCCCAGGACTAGCATTTGGCCCTAGGCTCAGATACCACTGCCCTCTCCAAATCCCAGAACTGGCCTTTGGCCCTAGGCTGAGAATTATACTATTGACTCCTCTGGTTCTTAGGCCTTAGAACTCAAACTGAATTACACTACTGCTTTCCTGGTTATTCAACTTGCAGATAGCATATTGTGGGACTTCTCCTCCTTCACAATAAAATGATCCAGTTCTCATAGTAAATCTCTGATATATCTATCTATATCCTATTGGTTCTGTTTTTCTGGAGGACACAAGCTAATACAGATGACAATTTGTAATTATGTGATAAATAACATTTTGATATCAGCTTGAATTCTTAAAATATTTTATTTTCCACTTAATAAAACTCAGTTACCTTTTCAGCTTGCTTTCATTTTACTTATTATAATTGCTATTTCACATGTTTTATTCTTAAAGTAAAATTATTATTTTTTTGTCTTGGTCATTTTTCACTCAAGTTTCAACTGCAAGTTATGCCTGTGGCCACCTTTCTCAAATTAATACAGTAATTGTCACTATGAGACATTTTCCTTCCTTCTTAAGTATCTATATTTGATTGGCCTACATATTCCAGGTTTTATATACTTTAGCTTTAAAGCCAAAATATATTTTATTTTCATTTTGGTAAGTTGATCACTGTCTCATTTTCATGACAATTCACATGAGATTTTCAAATTTAAACTGGCATTCTGTGTCATAAAAAAGTTCAGATTTTAAACAAAATTCATTTTATGATTATATAGTCTCTTCCCAACTTGAATTTTAGCAAAGTACCTTATGGTATAACAGAATCACGAAGAACATTTAAATGTCACTACATTTAAATAACATTATAAAAGATCTTAAGTTATTTAATTGAGGGAATAAAGTGAATAACAAAATTATACCTACAATGAGATATTGCTTTAAAATAACTTGGAGCTGAAAAATATTAGATATTTAGTTATTTTATAAAATTTTTAAAAGTCCTAATAATTGTTATTAGGTGATCTATATGTATTGTCTTGTCAGTAAGCTGAGGGCAATGACTTCCATTCTACACAAGGCCTATCTGAAACTAATCTAATGCTTAGTACTATTAAATGCCTGAAATTTAATGTTCATTAACATTTCAATATCTTTAAATTATTTCACATATTTTTTCCTATTTTTTACATTTTTAACACAATTTGTGCCACAGGTGATAAATATACTTCATACTTGTGAATATGTAACAAAATGTTACTTGATTCATGATCTATTTATGGATTCACTGATCATAAGTTATAGTGTTACTTTATTTCTTTTTTAAACATATACATATACACAAACTTTGAGGTATTTTTGTTTGTTTGTTCCTTTGTTTGTTTCTTTAGAGACCCTGTCATCCTGGCAGGAATGCAGTGATGTGATCATACCTCACTGCAGCCTCGAACTCCTGGGCTCAAGGGATCCTCCCATTTCAGCATCCCAAGTAGCTAGGACTATAAGCACTTACCACCATGCCTGGCTAAAGGTTTTATTTTTTGTAGAAACAGTTTCTCACTATGTTGTCTAGGCTGGTCTTGAACTCCTGGTCTCAAGTGGTCTTTCTGCTATGCTAAGGTCATGTTAAATGCTTCTCTTCTTATGTACTATTTATTATTTCTGATTATTTTTGTGTTTATCATATAGATGTCTTAATCAGTGGTATTTTTGTGTTTATCATATTCATCTGTTTATCAGTGAAACCGTAGCTTCAAGAAATTTAGGAATTTTACATTAATGCATAATTGCAGGGTACTCATATATTACCCAAGATTTTGTCTTGCCTTAAGCAATTCCTTTTTTTTGAAACTTTTAATTTTAATATAATTTTATATTTGTAAAGTTGGAAGAATATACAAAGAACTTTATTCTTTCTCACATTTATCTACTGTTACCATTTTTATTTGTTTTATTACTGCCTCACTCAGATTCTTTTACTCCCTATACATACATACATAGTTTAATTTTTTGTTTTTAATAAATAATTTGAGAGTAATTTGACATTGTAACACTTTCTTTAAATACTTCTATTATTAACTAATCCTCAACTTATGTTCAGATGTTGCTCATTGTTTTAATAATATACTCTATAGCTTTTAAAACTTCTGGACCATGATTCAAACCAAAAATATATATTACGATAACTCATCAAGAGTGTTAACGTGGCCAGGCATGGTGGCTCACACCTGTAATCCCAGAACTTTGGGAAGCCGAGGCAGGTGGATCACCTAGGATCAGGAGTTTGAGACCAGCCTGGCCAATATGGCAAAATCCCGTCTCTACTAAAAATATAAAAATTAGCCAGGTGGGGTGGCGTGTGCCTGTATTCCCAGCTACTGAGGAGATTAAGGCACTAGAATGCTTGTGCCATGGAGGCCAAGGTTGCAATGAGCCCAAATCGTGCCACCGCACTCCAGCCTGGGTGACAGAGTGAGAGTGCATTCCACCCCCACCCCAAAAAAAGTTTTAACGTTTTCTTTATTTTGAAATGGTTTCTCAGCCCTTATTTGACATTGATGATCTTGGTAGTTTTGGGTAGCTCAGGCCAGGTAATGTTTTCATGTTGCAACATTTATTATTATATATTTCTGCATTAATAATGTTTCTTTCAGATTTTAAATATTTTTATAAGCCTTTAAAAAGCATCTAGACATCAGATATTGTGCCTATAATGTTAAATGTATTTAAAACAAAATCTCTAGGGAAAATATCAAGCTTACTTTATTCATTAGGCAAACAAATCCTTAACACATGACTAGATCATTTTTATTTTCATAAAGGTACAGTTTTACTCTCATGTTTTAAGTATAATTGGCTTAAGTATTTCTTCTGCATACATTGAGTGCCACATCAGATGGTGTAATAATTTTTGCTTCAACCACCAAATGTGATATAAAAAATCTCATGATATGAAGGATATTTTGTTGTTCTTTCATTTTTTAACCCACTTATTCTCCTTTCATTTTCTGAAGTTTGAAGCCTTCTTCTATTATTTCCTCTCTGTTAAAAGAAATCTTTCACCTATTCTTCAAGACAAGTTATATTAAAGTAAGTTAACAGAGGAACAGAAAACCAAATACGGCATGTTCTCACTTATATGTGAGAGCTAAATAATGAGAACAATGGACCCACGTGTTCTCCTGGGGAACAACACACACTCAGGCCTATCAAAGGATAGAGGGTGGGAGGAGGGAGAGGAGTAGGAAAAAATAGCTAATGGCTTACCTTGGTTAATGAAATAATCTGTACAACAAACCCCCATGACACAAGTTTATGTATGTAACAAACTTGCACATGTATCCCCGAATTAAAATAAAAATTTTAAAAGAAATTTCAGTGAAGACCAGATCTGAGGAATCCCTGAGCAGGCAAAGCCAATTAGGTCACATAAGTGACTTTAACCTTGCTTGATTTGAAATATATTTCTTGTAAATACCTATATTAAAGAAAAACAGAAATTAAGCTTAAACAATCAGAAGCAACCAACAAAAACAACCAGACACCTAGGGACTTTCCAATAGCATAGGCCAAATAAGGCAACTGTATAAGCGAAACCAATCAAATATTTTCTTTTCTTGACTTCCATGTTCATCCCATAAAAAGATTCCCCTTTGCATTTCCTCAGTGGAGCCTCCAAACTTTTGGTTTGGAGCTTTCTGGTTCATGACTCATTGTTTGCTCAAATAAACTTTAAAACATTATGACTCAGTTTCCCTTTTAACAGTTTGCTAGCAACAAACTGTTTTCCTTTAAGCTTGTCTGTTTCCCTTTCGTTCCTGATATATTTCACCTGATACAGAATTTATGGTTGACTTGTCTTTTATTTCAGTAATTGAAAATGTTGTACCACTTCCATCTGGCTCAGCTTCCAATTAGGCCTGGCAGACACTAGGGATGGGGAAAGAAGAAATTAAGAGTGCCAATCAGCTCTGCCTTCCTGGGCAGAGGGAACCTTGTTCCCTCCTGGATGCCATGTGGGTGTGGAGACTCTGTTACCTTTTCATTCTAATGATTGGAACAAGTGCTGGGAGTGAAGCAGAGTGACGACTAACCCTGCTTTGCCTGCCTCATTAAGTCTCATGGCTGTTGAGTGGTGGTGGGGCTTCAGCTGGTTCCTGGACCAGGTTGATACCATCTTGGGGAAAGAGAGCACCACCTGCTGCCCCTGATGTCTGTAGGATGGAAAATTGGCTAACTGCAAAGTCCAGCCAGCACTAAGCGTTGGTGTGGTTGGAGCCCTGCCTCCTGTTTTCACAGTCCAGGAGCAGGTTTGAAGATGAGTTCCTTGCTAGGCCTTGCTGAAACCACTGAGGGCATCAGGGGAGGGGCCGATACAGGAGTGGGGTGCCATTTTACTGTTGGTGTTTGGTTGGAGTATGGTGAGTTTACTGCCAACAACATTTTCTATTGTGAAGCTACATTTTTCCTGGACCTTTGAATAGGAGAAACTAAACCTTTGGCTTGGAGCTTTTTGTCTATGCCTATTGACGATTCGGGACAACCAAGTTCCTCCAGAGCCCTGTTTGGAACAAGGAAGCATTTGAATACAGTCTGTATGTTGTATGAGTGGCTGTGGGGTAGGGAAGAGGAGGAGTTTGGTTTTCACCACAAAAAAACTTGTTGTCCACAGAGCAGTGGTAATGTTATGGTGTGGAAGTAAGGATGGGTAAACTACAAATTCGATACAAGTAAGAAGGCAGTATAGAAATAAACATATTTGTCTCTTTGAGAGTTTTATGGGGTAAACACTATATTATGTTTTTTTTTTCAAAATCATTTTCTTTCATTTGATATAAATGTTCATCTAAATATGAGACCATTAGAACACATTTGGCATCTTAGAAGGAATGGGAGAGATAGATAATATAAAATGAGCTACTTAGGCAGCACATTTAAGTGGTTTGTTTTTCACAAAAGTGTCCCAAAAAGGAGACAAGGTGTCTGATAGCTAGTCTTTCAAGTGTCTCTCTACAAAACATTATCTGAACATCCAAATGTAGAGAAGAGGAAATTGGGTACCTCAAAATGACTCTTTTAAGAGCTTTTCTCTGGCTCCCAAAGAGATTTGTTTGTTTTCAGGAGATTTATTCTGTTATTATCGCATCCGAAATGTGCTAGAAAGAAAGAAAAAGACTTTTGTGAGCTCAGAACAACAGTAAATCAGCTATCCTAAGTGCATTTCTGTCTTAAAGATTTATTTTGTTTTGTTATAATTGAGATGAGTCAAGGAGACAACTGTATGGAAGCACTTTTGATTCTGCATTGGGACAAAGGTCAGTAACTTAAGACCCAAGTGTCCTTGGAGTAAAAACATTTTCTAAATATGTATTGGTGGGAAATGCTGCTCTAGTGAGGATTACAGCACAGCTCTAAGAGCCTGCTGTCCACCAAAATGTCAGAAAGAGCAAGCAACTTAGGAAATACATTTTGTATTCTATTCTTTGAGTACATTGGACAAGCTAAATATAGAGTAGAAATTGCTGTTTAGCTGAGATAATCTGCTTAATGCATTTTGGGAGTTCAAATTTCTTTATTAGCAGAATGACGGCTAACTTTTATTCTGCATTAGATGTAGTTTTTGTCAGGCACTCACCCACCTAACACAGTTATAAAGTATCAGGCTTTTGGGTTAATTTTTGCCATTCCACATATTTGTATGGAAAATCATTATTGTAGATGAACAGAATTCTACTCTCAACACTATGATTTATGATCACATTGTGTTTGGAAAAAATGTGTAACCTTACTTAGACCCAGGTTTAAAAATATATTACTTATAATCGTTACATCATCATTTGGCATATTTATGAGGCACAATGTGATATTTTGATACATAGGTAAATTTTGTAATGATCAAATCAAGGTAGTTAGTATATCCATCGCCTTAAACATTTATCATTTCTTTGTTGTGAGGACATTCAAAAACCTCTCTTTAGGCTATTTTGAAATATATAATACATTATTGTTAACTCTAGTCATCCCACCATGCAATAGAACACCAGAAATTATTCCCCCTATTTAACTGTAGCTTTGTAGCTGTTAACCATGTCCCTCTCCTCTCCCCATCATCTTGTGACCACCAATCTACTCTACTTCTATGAGAATAATTGTTTAGATTCAACATATAAGTGAGATCATGTAGAATTTATCTTTCAGTGGCTGGCTTATTTTAGTCAACATAATGTTCTCCACATCCCTCTATGTTGCCAAAAATGACATAATTTTTATTTTATGGCAGAAGAGTATTCCATTGTCCATATATACCATATTTTCTTTATTCATTCATCCACTGATGAACATTTAATTTAACCATACTTTGGCTATTGCGAATAGTGCTGCAATAAATAGGAGTGCAGACATCTCTTCAACATACTGATTTCATTTCCCACTAGTAAGATTGCTGGGTCATATGCTAGTTCTACCTTTAATTTCTTGAAGAATTTCCACACTGTTTTCCATAATGGCTGTTCTAATTTACATTCCCACCAGAAGTATGTAAGGACTGACTTTTCTCCACATTACTATCAACATTTATTATCCTTCAATTTTTAAATTGTAGCCCTTCAGATTGAACCAAAGTGATATCTCATTGTAGTTTGGTTTGCATTTTATAGTAGTTTTGTCTACATTTTCTTTTGTTTCCCATTCTTTTGAGGTTTCATCCCAAAAATCCTCATGTAGACTGCTGTCATGGAGCTTTCACCATATGTTTTATTGCAGTGGTTTTTTTGTCTGGGGTCTTTACATCCTTAATCAATTTTGAGTTAATTTTGGTGTATAGTGAGAAATCTAGTTTCATTCTTCTGCATGTGGATATCCAGTTTTCCATATATTGAAGAAGATATCTTTTATCCATTATGTGTACTGGTACCTTTGTCAAAAATAAGTTGGCTGTAGATATGTGGCTTTTTTTTCTGGGATTTCTATTCTGTTTCACTGGTATATGTGTCTGTTTTAATGACAGTTCCATGCTACTTTTCTTAATTTAAGTTTGTACTATGTTTTGACATCAGGTAGTATGATGACAAAAGTTTTATTGATTTTGCTCAAGATTGCTTTGCTTATATAGGGTCTTTTGTGATTCCATATAAATTTTAGGGTTTTAAAAAATATATTTCTGTGAAAAATGTCATCTTTTTTTTTTTTTTTTTTTTTTTTTTGAGACAGAGTCTCACTCTCTCACCCAGGCTAGAGTGCAATGGCGCAATCTCGGCTCACTGCAACCTCCGCCTCCTGGGTTCAAGTGATTCTCCTGCTTCAGCCTCCCGAGTAGCTGGGACTACAGGCACCTGCCAACATGTCTGGCTAATTTTTGTATTTTTAGTAGAGACAGGGTTTCACCGTATTGGCCAGGCTGGTCTCAAACTCCTGACCTTGTGATCCACCCGTCTTGGCCTCCCAAAGTGCTGGGATTACAGGCTTGAGCCACAGCACCCAGCCTGTCATTGATATTTTGATAGAAATTGTATTGAATCTCTGTAAATTACTTTGGGCAGTATGAATATTTTAATAAATTAATTCATAAACATCTTTTGATTTTTGTGTCTTCTTTAATTTTTTCATTAATGTTTCATAGTTTTCACTGTAAAAGTCTTTCACTTCTTTGTTATATTTATTCCTAGATATTTAAATTTTTTGTATCTTTTGTAAAAGGGACTTTTTTTTTTTTCAGATAATTTGCTATTGGCATTTAGAAACACTACTGATTTTTGTATGTCAATTTTGTATCGTTAAACTTTATGGAATGGGTTTCTTATTTCTAATAAATTTTTGAGGGAGTCTTTGGGGTTTTCTGTATATAATATTAGGTCATCTGCAAACAGCACTAACTTGACTTACTCCTTTCTAATTTGGATGCCCTTATTTCTTTCTCTTGCCTGATTTTTCTGGCTAGGTTAGTCTTATTTTTTAAAAATCCATATAATAAAGGTGATAATGCCTATCTAACAGTGTAAGTTTAATATAATGTTTACCTATGAGATACAATATAGTGTGTAACTATGAACAATAGATATAACAATATCTATTGTTATAATAGATATAACAATATCTATTATAACAAAATCTATTGTTATAAACAATAGATTTATTGTTCATGACAATAACATGAATGCCTAGGCATCACAAGTATTTGAGAAAAGAAAGACATAGAAATTAGATAACACAAATTCAGGAGATGCTGAGGCGTTTAAAGGCTGGAAGAGATAAGGTAGAGGATCAGAGAAAAATCACTTTCCACCTGCAACTTTGGAATGGGTGAACAAGTCATCATTTACAGAAAATCCAATAGGCAAATGGACTACAAAGTAAAAGCTCATGAAGAGAATCTATGACAAATGGCCATTTCACCTACAAAACTACTATCTTTATGGACCTCAACTGAGTAACTCAGGGACTGCTGTTAGCCAGCCAAGCTAGCAGTTGTAGAGACATGCTGGATGTGGATCAGAGGAGAAAGAGACAAGCTGAGACTCACTTCTGTCTGTCACAAGGTCTGACCATGACAACCTTTCAAGAATAATGTCCTCTGCTTTTCCTAAAACTTTCAAATTTCACAGAAGTTTCTCTTTTGGCCAACTCTAATCAGAATTCATTCACAGAAATTGATTCAGGGAAATGTAGTTCTTTGCCTTACACATTATCCAACTATCTAGACAAAATTCAAATGTATAAACTAATGATGATTAGCTAAAGAGAAAGAGGAGTAAAATATTAAATTATATTATAAAAATAATATCTGCTTTGACTTTGATTTATCATATTTTCTATGTTTAACTGAAGACAGTATTTTCTACCTGATATGAATTTTGTTTACACCCATGTCACACTTGATTGTTAAATTATAAACTTTTTGAGGGTGGAATACTTATCTGTGCATTTAGTACTTGGTTCCCACATAATAAGAACTCAGTAGCTATTTTTGAATTACACAATTATTATTAAAATTTTTATCATTTCAGAATTTACATTTATCATCAAACTTGATTAAAAGCACTACCTTTGACAATAAGATTGAATCAGTGAATGAGAATTATTTGCAATCAGTATTTTGATGTTACAGGAACACATAATTCTAAACTGCTGGATGATTCTTTAAAATTCACTCTTTTAAGTTGTTTAAATATCTGCAATAAAATTGAAAAGCTTTTAAGCTACTAACATTTCAATGATTTTGCCAAAGTGACAGTTTCTTTGTAAAATCTTAAAATTCATAAAGGTGAGTCACATCAAAAACAATGAATTAGCAATTCAGACATTATCTTAGCATATAATTTACTTTTAAATACCTATTCAGTGAGAATGAATTAATAAAATAGGGAGTGCCTGCATAATACAACCAATATTTTCTTCTAAACTTAGAAAAACTATATGAGATTCAAATACCATGACACAATGAGATTTGACCTTAGTCAACTCTTCTCTAGTGCTATTTAAAGACAAAAATAGAAACACCAGAAACGTATTAGAGAGACTGACATAATATGAAACCATAGCCATAATTTAGTGTACATGTATATGCCTAAGAGACTAATATATTTTAAATAAATCTACAGTAAAGTAATTTCCAGTTCAGAGGAATGGAAATGGTGACCCTAGATATAGAATCAAATTGGGAATATTCCAAAGAATATAAGATGATATGCTATATAATTTCACCCTAAGGCAGTGTTTTTCAGTGCTGTTTTAAAGAGGCAGAAACTTTTAAAAAAATGAATTATTAAGGCATTTTAAACACAATTTGAAAAGGATTGCTTGAAGCCAGGATTGCTTGAAGATGGTAGAAACTAGAGTATAGATCTGGCAACAGTCATGGGTAAAGGCAGTTTGTCCTTCTTATTGTGTGATGCTGACCTATATTTTTAAGTCTCCATATCTTCATTCATAAAGTCAGGACAAAATATTACACATGTTCTAAAAGTGAGAGGATTAAATGGAATAGTGAATATAGTTTTTTAGCAGAACATCTAGAAAGTGGAAAGTACTCAAAAGTGTAAGCTCTCAAAAAAGAAAGAAAAAATGCATACCAAGTATATAAGAAATAAAACAAGAATTCATTAAGTATATATGTTAAAATGTGTGAGTAAATTAGAATCAATCATTGTTATTCAGTATTTTAAATACAATTAATACAATATAACTATAATGTTGCTTAATCTGAAGTAGCTAAAAAATAGCCTTAATATGTCAATGTAATGCATGACTTTGAACAACTGAATATATTTACAAATGGTAAAATAGGTTCTCAAAGATTTTCTGTGAATTCAGTTTCATTAAATATATTGGTAAGTGATAAACAGAAGAAAATTAGTCATATATGTATATTAACTTTATTATGTCATAGCTTTTATTATCTTGTGTGGTTCTTTTTTCTCTACTATGTATTAGAAGAAAATGAACAGAATATGTCAAATGTCAATACCAAACAAAAGTGTTATGTTTTTCAAACAAAATTGGCATTTTGTTATGATAATGCAACAAAACTTCCCATGCATTTCTAAATATGTTTCCCATTTTACTGAATAAATTTTTAAATAGCTAATGCTTTTCTTCTTAAAGAAGTTAAATATTCATTTCTTAAAAATATGCAGCCTAGTGATTCATAGAGGTTTTATAACTATGCCTTTGTTTATATATTTAAATATATAATGTAAAATTTGCTATATTTATATGGATATGTATATATAAAATGTGTGTTTGTGTGTGTGTGTGTGTGCATGTGCGTGTGTGTAAAACAAATCTTGAATCTAATTCCATGTTAAAACCAAAGAATGTTAAAACCAAAGGAGTCTTTAGGGATAAAGAGTTAATCACATGAGGGAATTAAACTCTTTAGAGCTCTAGGGCTCTAAAGATTTAGATTGTCTTTTCATCTCTTTAAAAGACACCAGCATGCTCTTACCAAAGATTATTTGCTCTCTGCTTTGATAAATATATGTCAAGATTGGAGCTGAAACCTAAACTACCAGGGATCAATCACACATTGCATCATTTGATCCAAAGCCAAGCATTTGGAATGATCACGTCCTTTTTTTTTTTTTTGACAAATAAGTCTAAAAAAGACAAAAGCAGTGTTAAAGTTCTCAGTGTTTTCTAAGCCATAGAAATTCTTATATTTTCCTAAATTTGCCACATCTCCAGATTCTTCTTGAAAAAATTATCTGCGTGTATGTGTATGTATGCATCTGTCTATTATCTTTCATTTGTCATCTATTCATCATTTGTAGATATACATATAAAAATGCCATCTTTATTTTGTGGAATTAACTTTTTTTTTTGGCAAAACTATTTTACTTATCACCTAAAAATAATTGGAATTTTTGTGTGTGAGACATATGTCTCCTAAAAGCTTTGAAGTATTTTCCAGTCTTTTCTGTTTCCAACTATCTACTTAAGTATCACTTAATCCATTTAATAAATATTTTTAAGCACCTATCGTATTCCAAACAAAGAGGATATAATATTGACCTGACATTGCTATGCTTCTTAGCCTATGAAGTTTATACTTTCATAGAAATGACAAATACCAAATATCAAACGTCTTAGCATTATCACAGTTTTGGATTGTACATAAAAAGCTAAACACTTTTATAGGAAGTAGTGAAATACTATGTAAGAATTTCTTGGCTTGAATGAAGAAAAGATCATAAGTTAGTTTTGGTTTTGATTTTGGACATGAATTTGACTAAATTTTCAGACAAAGTATAGAACAAATAGGAAGTGCAACATACGTGGCTGAAACTTCAAAACTCAAGGATAAATTTATGAATTTGAGAGTTATCTACATATCGATTACAATTAAAGTTGTGAATATGGGTGATACTGTCAACAGTAACAATGCAGAGTGAGAAAATAAAAGGTTAGAAAATAGAGGGACAAGTAACTCTAGTATTTTTAGTCCAATAAAGGAGATTGAAATTGTAAAAGAGTTTACAGATTAATGGCTTTAGGGGTGAAAAATAAAATGCACAATATCGCACTGCACCTGGAATTTTACACCCTTAGCCATGTGTTAGGATATAGTTAAATTTAAAATAGATCCAGAGCCTTTGCCTAGGGTTTTTCTAGTTCAGGTAATGTCAAATTAATCAGAACCAGAAGCAGCAATGAATGACAGAATTTATGGTTATAAATTAGCTAGAAGAGGTAATGAACTATATAGAATGGTCTTTACATATGGAGTTTATTTCATCAAGACAAAACAGGTTGGCACAAAACACACATTTTTAGAATCATAAATTTTGGATCAAGGAAAATATTTGAATAACCATGCTATTACATGTGTTCACAGCCCTTAAAAAAGGTTTAGCCCTTAACCTCCATAAAAATATATGGATTCACACTTCAAATATAACATTCAAGGGAAGTACATATATGCTTATTTTAAAACGTAATGCAGTCACTTCCATAGTAACACATTTGAAACTTATTGCCATTAACAACCCTAGCGAACAACTGAAGCAGGAAATAGAAATTTAATCTCCTGAGATTTCTTTATATATTTTTTCTCTGAAAAGAGCATATTCTTTTACATTTACAATTGCTTGATTCTATCACGTACATAAAAGGAAATGGTCTGTTTTTAAAGCAGTGGTTTTTTTTTTTTTTTTTTTTTATGTAGTTTTCATTTTTGATGGAAGATATGCTGCTGGTAAAATGAGAAAGCAAACGAACGTTGTGTGTCCCTTATAGAAGGCATCTCTTAAAGGGCTATTTGAGGGTGAATGAATTAATGCTAATTATTTTAATTTAGAATTTCTCAGAGGCTTGATTATCAAATGATACTGGTACAATAGAATTACAAGAAATGAGGTATAATATTTTTGATTGTTTAGTGTTTGGATTACAAACGTAAATATATTCTAATCACCATGATCAAATGTCTATGCTAGCTGATTTAGATTTCGCAGATAATAATTTTAATGATGCTTTTTTGAAAAAAAGTCTCAAGAATGTGGAACAGTGAAACCACTAAGCTGAGTACATTCCTCAAATTATGCGGATCTCATATGCATTCACATAATTTTAACTTTAGAACTATCCAGAAAATATAAAGGTTTAACAGATAAAAGTAGAAGAAAAATGGTGAGGATTGTCCATTAATGCATCTACATAATTGGAAAAAAAGTTTGGGTAATAAAAAAGGACAATGCATTTATTTCAAATTATAAAAAAAATAAAATTTAAATATATAAAACAAAATGATGTGACAATTTTTCTCACATATTGAGAGAGTAGCAATAGGTATTTTTTGAAAGGTAAATTGATTTTATGTTTATTACCATATCATTATTTAACAAAGCATTGTTAAACCATTGGTATAATTTTAGTTTTGCTATACGTTTAGTGGCTAAGAAATTTGTCCAGAGTTCCTCCAAGTACATTCAGAATTCTGGCCTTTGATTTGGAATAAAGTTAGCACAGTCAATGTGGGACAAAAGAAATACTTGCTTAAAATGTAAGCCCCAAGAACCCTATCACTAAAGGAATTTGCCTGCATGGCTTCACTAAGCAAGTTAATTTTTTTACAGTAACAACATTTGTAATTGCCATAGGATGGCAGTTAAACACTGATTCCAAAAGGACTAACAGAATTTCAAATAACAATTCCTCTGAAGCTACAGTTTATTGCAGAAAAAGGATACAAGTCAACAGCATTACAATAAGGATATACCTCATAGCCAAAAGTTGCCTCACAACAAAGGATCAAAACAGACTAGACACAGGCTTCTGTTGTCCTTCCTCTAAGGGGCCATAACATAAAGGACACACCTTTCTCTCTCAATCAGGCACCAAAGATATGTGTATGGAACACCTTGGAACTAGGAGGCCCACTATGATCCTCAGCCAGGACTTCTTACACTCTGCTGCTCCCTTATGTACTTTCTAGCTACACGACCAGCCCCAATGACAGAGTTCTCTAGCATTCTCACTAAAACTAGGCTCAAATTATGAATATCAATATTACCCATTAAAAATGTTGTCAAGCTAATACAAACTGCCCTAAGGTTTGCCTTGGACCCATGGTTACAAAAATAAATTATTTTTAATCAATACACTACACAGCTTGTCTATGAGACAATACCATATTAGTACATTGTTGATTTCAACAAACCAACTCAAGCTAAATTCAGACCTTCATATTACAATAGTCATATCTTTTTTCTTCATTTTTATTTCTTTGATAGTAACATATTAAAGTATTTTACTGAGATATCTTGATATTCTAAATTACTTTGTATGTATCTTACATATAGATGGAGTTATACTTTATGTCATCATGGAGTTATACTTTATTTGGATACTCTACCAGATGGCAGAGTGTTTAACTATATTTTAATAAGTTTAATAACTTGCTCTTTTGTATTAATAATAAATGCCATAAATTCAAACGAAAGTTAGATAAGAATAAGCCTGTTATGATGATGGTGGTAGAACAATTTGTGGCATTCACAATCATTGTCATCTCTTGTTTTTTAAGTTGCTCTTAGTTGTAATCCATCTAAGGGATTTGGGTCTTTTATGTCACACTAAGGCAGGAGAATAGGGTGTAGAGACAGTGTCCCTATATTTCTATGTGTTCCAGCTCAAAACTCACTCCTTCCAGAAAGGCAACTCTCTGTCTCCTTCTCTTCTCTGAAACTAAGCACAAGAAATTTAGGAAACAGAAGTTATATTCAATGAAATCAGAAAATATCTATAAATAAAATTACAAATGATATCTACATGATGAAATTCTGATAAAAGCAGAGAAAATTGACCAGAGTGAAAAAATAAACTAGAAATAATAGATCATAGGTAACATCAGCAAAACACAGAAACTTCTAACTTAAGGTGTATATCCTAGAGTGGAGTCAGTGATCTCTTGTTTAGAACATGAGTTAGCTGTGGAAGCCTCTCAGAACCCTGTTAACCTCACAGAATGGAGGATAACAAGAAAGAAACAAGAAGTGTTGCAGAAGCATTGTCTTTGTAAAGAGCATTTCAGTAGGTGTCAGATATCTGTCAAGTTGAGCAAAGTAAAAGGTGACTTCTCTGCCCAAATAAGCTACTCTCATTTGCTACTCTCATTTGCAAAACTCTCTCAAACATTATAGGGAGTTACATGTGAAGTGAGTCATTGAAACTTTCAAAAAACCCCTGAGAATTTTCCTGTTACTTCCACCATTCTCTCCTTCCACCTGGAGCACATCCAAGAAAAAATTCCTACTTCCAATTGTAAATATTAGTTTTATAAAAGGAATTAGAAAACTTAAAAAAAAATTGACAGAAACATTTTAAAGCAATGAAATATAAAGTGTATAAAAACAAAAAAAATTACTACAGAGATTTAAAAAAAATGTGAAAAAAGGATAAAATTTCCATGGATCTAAGTGAAAAAAAATGAAATAATGGCATCAAGAGCAAAATAAGTAAAAATAATAAAAAGCATTTAAGATAAAAAGTTATATACAGAAAATAAAGTATAAAAATTTGAGCATTGAAAAAATATGTAGAAGAAAAATGAGACCATTTTAAAATTAAATAAAGCTATTATTAGAACAAATAACAGAGCAGGGACACTGGTGAAGAATTATTGCCAGGAAATAGAAGTGAGCCTGGAGAAAAGTGAGCAAAGTAAAATTAAAAAGTTGAAAGAATTAAAAAATATTTATCAGTAAATTATAGATAGAGGGAACCGTTCAAAGAAATTTACTGTACGTGTAATAGTGTTACTAAAAATAAATGAATAAACAGAATACAAATAATTAAAGTACATTTTAATAACTATTTTTCTGGGTAAACAAGACTTGAATTTCAAGATAAAACAGTATATACCATATCTTAAGATATTTTAATAAAAATGCAAATTAATTAGTCAATACCAGGACATATGCTGGTAAATTAATGGGGATTGTTTGTACATAGAAAAAAAAGGCAATAATGAAAAAAGAGTCACTGATAACAGGAAAATATTGGAATAATCTCAGCCTTCTTCAAAATAAGATTAAAGTGAGAAGAAAATGAAATAATATCTATCAAGTCCTCAGGAATCTTTGGTATGACCAAGTAAGTTTATATTCTATTAAACTTTTATTCACTTATAAAGTGAAACATACTTTCAAATATGCATAAAATCTAAGAAATTATCACTAATAAAAAGATTGTAGAGATTGAAGTTTTCGCCAAGCAGCAGAAGATTAGGGAGGTTGTAATAAAAAACTGACAGTATGTTTTGAATCCATAAGGTAGAGACCTAAGACTTAAACAAATAATACAATTGTTACAGAATTGTAGCAGATAATGATGCTGTTGAAATAATAACAACATAGGTCAGAATATGCAATTCTAGAGACGGTGAGCATTCATATTAGTATGTGGGTTTTAACATAAATAATAAAAGATTAGAGTTGTGAAGGTAACTACTATTGTCATAGGATCCTTAGGGTGATGCTTCTCCAACCAGAAACCTCTGTGGCTGGCAGTGTCTTCTGCTCACACCTGCTGGACTTGTTCTTTCCACTCAGCCTGGCAGGCTATGCTCAGATTTCACTACCAGCCCAGATCCCACATGGATGATGGCTCCATTCAAGGCTTTGGCTGAAACAGATGTATTACATGCAGCTTCTGCTGCAGACACCCACATCTGGACAAGGGGAACACTATGGTACCTGGAAGGTTGGAGACAGCAAGAATCACAGAGCCCCAAAGATGGTGTCACAGCCCTGGCTCAGGGAGCCTCTAGGTCTGGGCTCCCCAAAAAGCCACAGCTCTCCTCTCCTTCTCATCAACACATCATGGCAAGCAGGGGGTATGTTTCGGCCCTGTTTGTGTTACAGCTTTTTGAGTCCTGGGCAGGTCCCAAGTTCTTGTCCTATGTCCAGGAAGAATGAGGTATGTGGACAACTGGAGGGTGAGCAAGGCAGAGAATAGCTTCACTGAATGACAGAACAGCTCTCAGGAAACTTGAAGTGGGTAGCTCCTTTCCACAGGCAGATCACCCAGATATCTGTGCAGCCCTCAGTAGAGAGGAAACCGGAATGCGTAGCTCTTATCTGCGGGGAGGTTATCCTGACATCTGTTTGAGTCTGGCTGTGTCCCGGGGTTTTATGGACTAAGAAGGGGAGAAGTGTGTGCTGACTGGTCCTTGGGCAGGCATGAGTGGGCCTAGGGAAAGCACAGAAGTTCTCACTCCAGTCCAAAGACTTCACCTGAAACTGACAGCCTGGCCCACATACTTTATGCCATCCCTGGCTTGAAGTTGGGGCTTCACCAGGGACCAACTCCTTTCCACCCAGGTGCCTGTATGTCTCCTGCCACCATCAATCATGTCTACCATGGTTGTTTATGCCACAGGGTGCCTGCAAGCCCATGCCAAGCTTCCCTCAGTCCCAGCTTTGTCTTCCTCCTGTGCTCCTGGGAGCCCAAAGTCTGGAAGGAGCAGGGAGCTGGTGTATCAGCACCACTCCGAGCATTTTCACACCCAGTTGAGTTGTGACAGCATCCAGGCTTGGCCTCAACTTGTTCCAAAATCAGAGCGACAGCCAGCAGGAGCAGGCACTTTTGAGTCTGTGGGGACAGGGGGACTTCCTTGGCCCTGGAGAGTGCAGGGATGACCAGGTCTTCCAAAAGTCAGAGAGCACACACATAAGTACATATGTACTCACATGCATATACACACCAAGAAGAAAGACTACAGAAGAAAAATACAAGTTTTATTATTGGGAACACAGAACAATTTGAATAGTATGTCACCCTGAGTAAAACCAAGATGGATAGACAGATAGTTGGCAGGTAGAAAGGTGCACAGAAAACGTGTGGTGTTATTGCCTCTGTAGAAGGTTATTGGAATTTGGAGCTCAGGAGTTGGAAAAAGACAGATAATTCATTAAGCATGCTTAAATAGTTCTGTATTTTTAGTGTAGTTTTGACAGATTAAAAATTAATCCATTGAAAAAATGTTTTCTTAAAGTTCTCCTAAATAGATACCTTGTACCTTCTCAGAGGTGCTTTTTCTTCCATAATCTGCAAGCAGAGATCTTTCTAAATAATAGAAGCACAGTGAATCTTTATAGTAAAACCACAATGTAGTGCTTTTATTGATTTATTTGACTTTTTTCAACTAAATAATTGTAAAACATAGAAGATGTAATATTTTCGAAACTTTAAATGTCTTGTTTACTTCATGCTAGTGTTTAAAATAAAACAAGCAAACATATTCATGACTCATCAATCTCCTGAAGCAGGTGCCCCTGAAGTCTCTAGAGTTTTCTGTACTTGTGTGATTTAAGTGTATGTTGGTTTAAGTATGTGAATGTTTTTTCCCATAATTTATCAAAAATATTTATTCATTAAAAGAGTAATATTTCAAGCAATTAAACTCATTAAAAGTTTTCAAGGAAAACTAAACCAAAATAGGTCCTGACCTTCAACAGTTTCACAAAACTGGTTGTTCCATTAAGAAAAACCCAAGATACATTTATACTGGATGCATACAAAAGCAGTTATTGTCTTGCTAATTTGAGTCAATTCTGTTGTATCTTTAAAAATATAAAGTATAGTTGTTGTATACTCTCTAAATAAGTGTCACTTGTAAAGTGAGAGAAATTCTAGTTGGTTTACATACACACAAATAAACTTTGGAAACAGGATTATATGTTATGATTTAGGTTAACTAAAGATAACCTTTCCTGACTCTTTTATATATATATATGTATTTTATTGCACTTTAGGTTCTGGGTACATGTGCAGAACATGCAGGATTGTTGCATAGGTACATACATGGCAATGTGGTTTGCTGCCTCCATCCCCCCGTCAGCTATATCTGGCATTTCATCCCATGTTATCCCTCCCCAACTCCCCACACCCTGCTGTCCCTCCCCTAGTTCCCCCCAACAGACCCCAGTGTGTGATGTTTCCCTCCTTGTGTCCATGTGTTCTCATTGTTCAACACCCACCTATGAGTGAGAACATGCAGTGTTTGATTTTCTATTCTTGTGTCAGTTTGCTGAGAATGATGGTTTCCAGATTCATCCATGTCCCTAAAAAGGATATGACCTCATCATTTTTTATGGCTGCATGGTATTCCATGGTGTATATGTGCCACATTTTCTTTGTCCAGTCTATCATCAATGGGTATTTGGGTTGGTTCCAGGTCTTTGCTATTGTAAACAGTGCCGCAATGAACATAAGTGTGTGTGTGTCTTTATAATAGAACGATTTATAATCCCTTGGATATATACCCAATAATGGGATTGCTGGGCCAAATGGAATTTCTATTTCTAGGTCCTTGAGGAATAGCCACACTGTCTTCCACAATGGTTGAACTAATTTATACTCCCACCAACAGTGTAAAAGTGTTCCTATTTCTCCACATCCTCTCCAGCACCTGTTGTCTCCAGATTTTTTAATGATTGCTATTCTAACCTGGCATGAGATGGTATCTCAACGTGGTTTTGATTTACATTTCTCTAATGACCAGCGATGATGAGCATTTTTTCATGTCTGTTGGCCTCATATATGTCTTCTTTTGAAAAGTGTCTTTGCATGTCCTTAGCCCACTTTTAAATGGGTTGGTTTGTTCTTTCCTTGTAAATCTGTTTTAGTTCTTTGTAGATTCTTGACATTAGCCCTTTGTGAGATGGGTAGATTGCAAACTTTTTTCCTTTTCTGCTGGTTGCCAGTTCACTCTAATGATTGTTTCTTTTGCTGTACAGAAGCTCTGAAGTTTAATTAGATCCCATTTGTCTATTTTGGCATTTGTTGCCAATGATTTTGTTGTGTTAGTCATGAAATCCTTGCCTATGCCTATGTCCTGAATGGTTTTGCCTAGGTTTTCTTCTAGGGTTTTTATGGTGGTAGTCTTATGTTTAAGTCTTTAATCCATCTAGAGTTAATTTTAGTGTAAGGTGTCAGGAAGGGGTTCAGTGTCTGCTTTCTGCACATGGCTAGCCAGTTTTCCCAACACCATTTATTAAACAGGGAATCCTTTCCCCATTGCTTGTTTTTGTCATGTTTGTCAAAGGTCATATGGTTGTGGAGGTGTGGCATTGCCTCTGAGGCCTCTGTTCTGTTCCATTGGTCTACATCTCTGTTTTGGTACCAGTACCATGCTGTTTTGCTTACTGTAGCCTTGTAGTATAGTTTGAAGTCAGGTAATGTGATGCCTGCAGCTTTGTTCTTTTTGCTTAGAATTGTCTTGGCTATGCGGGCTCTCTTTGGTTCCATATGAAGTTTAAGGTGGTTTTCTCCAGTTCTGTGAAGAGGGTGGACTGCCTCTATAATGGAGGACACTTTTCCCCCCACAGAGCTGAACTGTCCGGGGTCCAGTTGCACTTGCTATGAAACTCTCAATCCAGAGTGTTTCAGATTGCTGGTCTTTGTGGGGGTTGGGCCCACCTAGCCAGATCACCTGACTCCCTGTTTCAGCCCCATTTTTTTTCAATTGAATGGGTAGCTCAGTCTCCCATGCTTTCCAGGTGCCAGTTGAAATGGCCACCCAGATTTGTGTGTGTTTTTGTGCAGAGACCCGCTGCCCTGGCTGAAACAGCTGTGTGGGGAACTTGTGGCACTTTTCAGTCTTGGAATCTTGTGGTCTATGGGCAGTAATAACTCATTTGGAAATGCAGTGATCACTCACCCTCTGCATTGTTCTTGCTGGGAACTGCACTCCAAAGTTGTTCCTATTTGGCCATCTTGGATCCGCCCTTGACTCTTTCTTGATAAGAGCAAATAAGATTAATTTAAATTTATAATTTAAATATGAATTTATACTTCAACTGCCTTATGATAATATAGAAATGTAATTTGCTCTGAGTCATAAAAAAATTAATATTATTTTGTGAAAATGTATGTGTTTGGCATTTTTTTAACATAAAAATGTAATATACGCATAACATAATATATGTATCTCTTCCAGGTTTTAAAATCTCTTATCTTTCAAATCTCTACAACAATTTTGAAAAATGAAAACAATCCATTTATCTATTTATCAAATTATAAGCCTTATGCCCCTCTAATCAATGTATAACATTTTGGTTAGAAATAATATTTAAGTGATAAATTTTATTCTGTAAATACATTTATCATGTCTTTTCTCAATAAGCACTGTAATAATATATCATAAACAAATCATATAAAGAATTTTACTGCTGCTTATATTTACCAGTGCTAGTATCAAAGTAACTAAGGTAAATTAAATTGTTCTCAAAAGAGGATAAGAATTGTACCTGCTTATTCCATATATTGAGTGTAACTTACAGAATAAATTTTTACATTTTAATATGAACATCATATGGTCAGAAAAAATGGATATAAAATGACATTCTTAAATTTAAGGTTAACGAGGCTGCAGCAATTTTTATTTTAAGTATTGATTTCCAATAAACTGGGAAAGATAATTTATTTATCATTTGAAAATATCACAATATTTGCCACCTGAGCACATTGAAAAATAAGCTAAATTTCAAATAATTGCTAATATTTTGTAAAACACAAAGATAATTTTAGTTTTTACTGTGGAGAGATGAATTTCTCAAGTACTTCCATATTTTGAGCATGTATTGCCATAGGTCTGACATCTATCCTCTAAATTTGCATGCCTTAATTCAGTGAATTTAATGTCTACTTTACCACCTTTATAATGTGGATGTCCTCTTTAGGACTTAGGCCAGATCACATACAATTGTGTTATAAAATGTAGCTACTCTATACTCCTCATTTATGAGCAGATCTAATATCTTTTCCTTCTCTTATGGCTGCCATGACTTAAAATGCCCTTGCCCAGAGGAAAAATAAGCCTATCAAATCTGTTTATACATTTATTAGTTGAAGGCCTCTTTTAGGACATATAGAAGTCATCCATCTATATTGAATTAATTACCCACACGTTATCTACATTCAAGACAGGTTGGTTCTGTGTTAACCTAGTGCCCTTCTGAGTGGCCTGTATTGATTCACACTAATTTTACTGAAAACAATTGAGTCATTTTGACTCCTTTATCTTTTTCAACCTAAAAAGATTTTTTTCTTGCTTAACAATATAAATTCCATTTATTTCAGTGTTTGTTAATGGTTAAGAAAGGAAGCCAGACAAAACACATCTAAATAAAAATAAAAATACGATATTCTAAACATTATTAAGCAGAAACATGGAAATTAACACAGAAATGAGATGCAACTCATTAATCATGTTTTTTAAAACAAAGATTATGGTGGAATAGGTACTATCATATCTTGTTATTGAGAATGAACATTCATACTTTCTTTAGGAGGAGGACAACCAAATAATCAAACAAGTTTTTAATGTGCATAATCATTGGGCTCGACGTTCCAACTTTAGTATTCTTTTATAAAAGTGATCACATGTAAACAAAAGGATAAATATCAAGTGATTCACTGGAACATTGATTATATTTTTAAAAAATGGAACTAATGTTTATTATATCATTGTTTAATATAACCATTTTTTATACTAGTTTTAATACAAAAATCGAAAAAATAATTATTTTATAGACTAAAAGTTTATAAATAAGAAACATCTCTAAGATAATGTACAAATAATTTTCATATATACTTGTAGTATTATTTCTGGGGATAGGAATTTAATTGGTGAGTTTTGTTTGTTTTTTATAGACAGAAAGTTAGTGTTGAGAAAAATATGTGTCCATATAATTTTAGATTTGTCATAATGAATAATATAAAGGTAAAATTTTTAAATTTGTCACAATGAATAAATATGAAGGTAAAATTTTAATCAAACAGTTGAAAAAATAAAATAGTAGCTCATTTAAAAGCATTTTTCATCCCAAACATAAGTAGATCAACAATCTCAACTTATAGGAGTAAAACTGTCTATTTTTTGAAAATTTTTCAAAATTTTATAATCATATGACATGTTGCTAGGATTTGTCTCAAGACTTTAGTGGATCTTATAAGTGAGGAACACTAAATTTTAAACTTCATTAGATTCATAGTGAATATGAATGGATGATCATATCTTTCACATATTTTCCTGCATTTAGTTTTATAATAGGTAATAAGGGAAGCATGGTTGACAAGGTTTATATCTTTAAGGTTTGTGACTTTACTGATAAGGAGCTCATATAGTTGAGTATAAAACTGAGTAAAAGAAAAGAAAATGAAATTCACAAAATAACAAAAGAAAATAGATAATATATACAACTTAACAATCTAACTGATAGATATCAATAAAACATCATTAAAATTTCAAAGACTTATTTAAAAAACAAAAACAAAAAGGATGGCATTGTTTAAGATGTGCTATATCAGCAAGTTACTTGATATTAGTGTGAAATGATTCCAACTTTCTAATGAAGAATCTGTCTGTATGTAAAGAGCTTTAAATTGTTCATGCACTTTAATACACTGATAACATTCCTAATAATTTATCTTAAATAAATAATCTGAGATAAATATAACCAGTTTTATATTAGTTTTTCTCCTGTGATATTGTCTGCTATAGCAACTGACTGCACAAAACTAAATGTGACATATAATAGAATTATTTAATTTTATGTATACAACCATATAATGAAGCAGTTATTGGAAATCATGTTTGCAAAATATTTCTACTATAATATGATCTGAAATAAAAATCTGTACATAAAATATTATCTGACTTTGTCATATATCTAAATAGATTATTGATTTTATTTCTTTTATTTAACATCTTGGTTTGTCTATGATAGATTGATATTTAAACAGAAAAGAGTCTACAAAGATTTCCTTAAAATATTAGCAGTAGATAAATGTATATGAACTTAATAAGTATTTAATTTCTTAATATAAATAAATAAATGAATATATTGTAAATAATTTTTACAATTTTGAAGGTTTCTGAAATGAACTACAGGCAGGTAAATTTCCTAATATATCTTATTGCATTATCTTGCTATCAATTATCTAATCATTAAAAGTATGGATTAATGTAATCTATTCTTTAACATTTAAAAATGGATGGGTTAATTTAATCATTTTTTTACAAATTAAAATTGTGTGAAGTGTGGTTTTTTAACAACCTCTACTGCCTCATACTCTGTACTTTACATGTACTAATGATAGTAAGAAACATTTTGAGCCATTTAAAGTGCACTAAGCACTTTACCAAATCCAGACACTTAACACATTTCTAATTCACCTAACAACCTTAACGTCAACTTACTGACAAGGAGATTGATGTTCTGAGAGATTAAGTAATTTATCTAAGATGAAATAGGTAGTATGAGCAGCATCAAGGTTTTAAGCTCAGGTCATGTTGTTCCCGATTTGTATGCTTCCTCCATATCACAGTGCCTCACAAAATATCAGTAAGGCAGGGCTTTTCACTAATATTTTTTGCATGAGACTTCCTATATAATCAAGCAGATTGTGAGATAAGGGTCACAAAATAACAATCTTGTATAGGCATTTTGATCTAATTTGATCAGTTATTTATTTATTTGATTATATAAAAACATGTAATTGACAACAATGCAGCAGGTAAATGTTATGGATATTATAGATACACAAATGATATTCTGCAATCCATTTCTCTTAAGAGATGTAGGTAATTTTGTGAGGGGTAAGAAACTGATGAGATCAAACTTGCACTTCTAGATCAAATGTGTTTATATACAGGCTATTTGCTTTGGTACAAGAATTTGGATTTTAATTTTAATGGTTAGTTTAACCTTTGTTCACATCTCAAACCATGCTAAGAAACAGTTTAACATCTTTTATTTTATAATATAACTTAAAATTTTACTCCTGAACTTATGTCAATTTTGTGTTATTTCTGTACATTTGTCTGATGTCCTTCAGAAATTGGTGTGTTTACAATGAATTAATGGATAAAATTAGGGTGATATTTTTCTATGGAACACAATTTAGATTTAGTGACATTCAACTCAGATCAAATTATATGCTAAAGCAGAATTCATGTATACACAGTGCCACAATTAACTTAGAATTGAATGCTCATTATCCTGCTGTTTTGTTCCATTTTTGTTCATATGTCAAAAAAAATCAAACATAAATGCAATTACTTTCCAGGAGGAAATAAATGTCAACAACTCAATATTTAAAAAGGCAACAATCACAATGCTAGATGACCAAAGCAATAACTTTCTGAAGATAACAGGTAAACAATTAACCCTGGATCCAGATCATCAAATTCTTCAAGGAAATCTTAGATCAATGCAGAAGAGTTGCAGTTTGACCTTACAAAGTAAATACAAAAATATAAAATCATTCTTGCTTGTGCTGATTGTATGCTTTTATTAACATCTATTCAGTCCCTCAATGTAATGACAATTACCTAGTAGGCAAGGATCTCTTCCAAATTTAAAAAAAAAAAAAAAAGATAGGACTTGGAAAGCCTATCTCCTAATTTGGTGTTATGAATGTTCATACTTCTGTTTTTGTGACAATTAGATCTTTATTTGTTTACAGAGAAAGTGAATTCCTTCATAGGATTGTATACCATTTTTATATACATTTCTCAGTTTCCAGCTGAACAGAGAAGCTAAACTCAATGATAAAACATTGCAATGAAAGTCAAAACTTTCCTGAATAGCTGAATCCACTTTGTAAAACTAAACTTTCATTTGTAATGACTACAAAAATTATAAAATAAACATACCTGCACAAACAGGAGTCCATTACAGAGTTCCACTTAGCAGTAAACAAGAGTCACTATAAGCAAAATATCAAGATATTTTACATGCACTTAGCAGTAGTCTTGTAAAAAGCTTTACTATATCTATAAAATTTTAGATCACTATAGAAGGAGTCTGTAGAATTTCTAGAATACAAGCTAATTATTTCATAGCCTAAAAAAACAAAAGTACCAGACAAACACATACACAAACACACAGTTGTGCATAGTCATGACTTTTTAGGTTACATTGTGAGTTAAGCTGCCAAGATTACACAAATGCAGGTATAGACACTATGACTCCTTTTATAGCTTACTTAAAGATACTCCTTTGTCCTTCCATTCACATATAAAAAATACATTAAATTTCAAGTATAACTTTTCATTTCTAATCCAGGAAGAATAATTCTCTACCTTCTTCAAAATACCACAAATTAGAATATTTTAACTTAATAAATGTGACTTGCTTTTCTGCTACTAATATACTTAAAACAATTGGAGTATATGTACAGAATGTAATACTATTCAGTCATTAAAAAAAGAAATTCTGTCATTTAAGACAATATGGATAAACCTGAATGACACTGTATTAAGTGAAATAGGGAAGGCACAGAAAAATAAATATCACATGATCTTACTCATGGAATACAAAAAAGTTAATCTCATAGAAGTAGAGAGTAGTATGGTGGTTACCAGGAACTAGGAAGGTGGTGGTGGGAAGACGTTGACCAAATGATGCAAAGTTTCAGTTAGATAGGAGATACAATTTCAAGAGATCTATTCATGGTAACTTTCATTAGCAATAAATGATCTTGGAAAAATGCTAAGAGTGGATGTAAAGTGTTCTCATCACACACACACACACACACACACACACACACACACACACAAACGATAACTAAGTGAGGTAAGGCATTGTTGCGCCAAACCCGTATCGACTCCAGTGGGGATGGCACCAGGTCCAAGGGACTGAAGAAGAGACCCATAGCAGCAAAGAGACATGGAGTCTTTTTGAGGGGCTTATATACAGGGGAAAGAGTCCAGTTGCAGTGGGCTGGGCAAGAAAATTCAACTGCTTGCAAAAAGCATGCAATTTATACAGCACTTTTACTTAGCACCCTCTCCCTAACAACCTCCACCAGGGAAACCTCATTCAACCCAAAACGCAGAGCCTTGATTTCCATGTACAGCTTATGTTACAGGGGAGGGGTCAGGGGTTCGGATATTCCTTACTCTAAGTGGGCCACTCTCAAATTCCCTATCTCAGGACACACATTCAGGTGTGGCCTTTGAGACAATATGGACTGAGACAATATGGAATGATCCATACAGGATCGTTCTCAGGGCATGCTTAAATTATTGCTGTCAGGTGCATTGACCATGCATGTATTAATTATCTAGATTTAGTCATTCCATAATGTATATATTCCATGATCTATACAATAAATACATACAATTTATTTTGTCAATTTTAAAAAAAGAATAAAAATATTGGAGATAAAAGAAGAATAAGTATGATGACTTTCCTCTACCTCTTCTCCTATCATTTCCATTTAATAGTAAAAACTACAGAAAATCACTAGTGGAGATATTGACCAGCCAGGCATCATTTCTGGATTCCTGTAGTTACCATAAAATGTTGGTCCTGAAGAAATGGACTAAATAACTCTGAAAATCCCCAGCTAGATCCAGAGGTCAGGGAATGGAGCACAGGGACCCAAAACTAGTTGGGATTTATAAACTAATAAATTGAAGATTGCTGTCTTGGTTGCTAAACTAATTATTTGCTAAACTAATAATTTGGAGATTGCTGTCTTGGAACAAACACTACCAGGATCTTTTTTCACCATGTGATTCTTCCCTGTCTAACTGAAAGGCTGAGTTCGGTCACATCTGCAGTCATTTGGCCTTTACAAATCGATGGACAAGTTTTGTAGAGACTTGAATGACACCCCCAAGTGTTTAAATAATTAAGAAGTCTGCTTAATGACTTTCCAATCGTCCTTCAGAATTGTATATATTGTAACTTGTGTTTCCTTGAATAGGTCATAAAAATACACTGGATCAGCTTTTTGATGTGCTATTGTATTTGGTTTGCCGGTATTTTATTGAAGATTTTTGCATCAATGTTCATCATGGATATTGTCCTGAAATTTTCTTTTTCAGTTGTGTCTCTGCCAGATTTTGGTATCAGGATGATATTGGGCTCATAAAATGAGCTAGGGAGGATTCCCTCTTTTTGTATTATTTGGAATAGTTTTAGAAGGAATGGCACCAGCTCCTCTTTGTACCTCTGGTAGAGTTCAGCTGTGAACTCATCTGGTCCTGGACTTTTTTAGATTGGTAGTCTATTAATTGCTGCCTCAACTTCAGACCTTGTTATTGGTCTATTCAGGGATTCAACTTCTTCCTGGTTTAGTCTTGGGAGGGTGTAAGTGTCCAGGAATTTGTCCATTTCTTCTAGATTAACTGGTTTATTTGCATAAAGGTGTTTGTAGTAATCTCTGATGGTAGTTTGTATTTCTGTAGAATCGGTGGTGATATCCCCTTTATCATTTTTTATTGCATCTACATGAATCTTCTCTCTTTTCTTTTTTATTAGCCTGGCTAGTGGTCTATCTGTTTTGTTGATTTTTCAAAAAACCAGCTCCTGGATTTATTGATTTTTGGAAGAGATTTTGTGTCTCTAACTCCCTCATTTCTTCTCTGATCTTAGTTGTTTCTTGCCTTCTGCTAGCTATTGAATTTGTTTGATCTTGCTCCTCTAGTTCTTTTAATCATGATATTAGGGTATCAATTTTATATCTTTCCTCACTTCTCATGTGGGCATTTAGTGCTATAAATTTCCCTCTAGACGCTGCTTTAAATGCGTCCCAGAGATTATGTGTCTTCGTTCTCATTGGTTTCAAAAAACATCTTCATTTCTGTCTTCATTTCATTATTTATTCAGTAGTCATTAAGGAGCAGGTTGTTTCGTTTCCATGTAGTTGTGTGGTTTTGAGTGAGTTTCTTAATCCTGAGTTCTAATTTGATTGCACTGTGATCTGAGAGACTGTTAATTATGATTTCCATTCTTTTGCATTTGCTGAGGAGTGTTTTACTTCTAATTATGTGGCCAATTTTAGAATAAGTGCAATGTAGTGCTGAGATGTATATTCTGTGCTTGTCGGGTGGAGAGTTCTGTAGATATCTACTGGGTCTGGTTGGTCTAGATCTGAGTTCAAGTCCTGGATATCCTTGTTAATTTCCTGTCTCATAGATCTGTCTAGTTTTGACAAGGCAGTGTTAAAGTCTCTCACTATTATTGTATGGGAGTTTATGGACACTTACGTATTAAAATATTATTTCACATAATACAAAAACTTGAAATTTAATGTTTTCAATATATTCAAAGTTCCATGATTCTTTATAATAGTAAATATATTATTTGTTGATTCATATGATCTTCATGCTGTGAATAATATTTTGTGTTATGTATCATATGTTATAATCTTTATGCTGTGAATAATAGGTTGTGTTATGTTTGATGTACTTCCAGATATGTAAGACTAGGTATGTGAAGGCTAATAACTTACATTTTGGCTTTAGTAATATCTAAACCTGTGCTTTTACAACCTGATTCACAAATGAAAATAATAATATTTCTAAAGTAATTAGGGTGTATGTACATGCACACAGAATTCAGTATTATTAAAGTGTGATATGAAAACAAATATACTTTTAGTTAAAATTTAAATTTTCTTTAAAAATTTATAACTTAGAATGTTTGTTGAAACTGCCTATCAATTTCTGCATTCCCCCACTCAACAAAGTGAAACATGACTAAAATTCAGATGCATATCACAACATAAAATACTAGGACTAAAACAAATTGGGGTCAGCAACACTACAATCACAAGGATCCAGCTCTGATCATATTATATGTTACGGCTGTTACATTTCAGGCACAGAAGAGACTGGAAGTTATGTTTTAAAGATGATCAGTGAATAAGGCTATACTACCACTCTAGCAGGATACCACAGGAAAGAATGTGACATTATTTTAAACAGAATATACAGGATTCACTTTAAAATAAATTTAATCTACAGTATTTCAGAATAAACCTCTCTCAAAACACTGAGGTTATTTCTAAATAATATTACTATGAAGACTTGAATCCTATCAGTTACATTCAGTAACATTTCTCTGCTTATATCCTATGATGAAACATTGCATTTGTTTTACTATGGGTTTATGATTTTATCTGGAAATTCACAGACCCTATACCACAAGATTTCCATGAATAAATATTTGTCAACCTGAACCTTTAGAGATTACTATTAAAAAGGTAATGTTTTTCCATGCATAATGTATATATGCAAGAAGTTTGGTTAATAAAATACATTGACAAAGTAATAAAATATAGACATATTTCTATGGTTTCTCAAGTAGTTTATATTAAGATTGAAACATTGAACTAGATTACACTTTCCTCTACTTTCATTTTCCACTCAATGGAAAAATAATTTAACTTAGAAATAACACTGTCAATGTAACTTTTACATTATTTCCCATTTTTTAATACTGAAAGCATTATTTAATTCAATTCCATGAAAAATGACTAGAAGATTTATTTTTGCTATTATGTAGGTTTGTATACTTCTATAGCTTTCATGAATATTTTGGTAGAATAACATATATTTATTTGATAATACTATCAATATATAATATGATAAAATCTTGGACATGCTAAAAAATAGTATGTGGAAATTTTATTGCTGCACTAGTATAATTCCATCAACCATATCCAAATTCAGGAGATGACAGCAAAGGAAACACTGGCAATGAAGATCATCCTTGAGGGTATCTAGAAGAAAATCCATCATCTATAAACCTAGAGTGATAACAGCCATTAACCATAAGGGATGTAAATGTGCTCCTTGTCACTTTTCCAAAAGAGAAAATGAATTTACTGAAAAGATAAACTTTTACTGCCATGTAAAAAAGACAGTCTTATCACTGACCAGGTTAATCATTAACAAGTATTAAAAGACCAGTGTTTCAGGATGATTTTCAGAAATACTGATATGTTTGTCTAAAATAAATTTAACTAGATGTTACTTTGCATAACAGAGGAAACATGCCTTATAAATAAACCAAAAATGTCTCAAAAGTGAAAGCAATTTTTGTATATTTAAACCATAAAATATTTTGGAAGAGAGAGAATGTATATAAGACTACACATTGGGTACAGTGTACACTGCTCAGGTGATGTGTACACCAAAATCTCAAAAATCACCACTAAAGAACTAACTTGTGTAACAGAATACCACCTGTTCCTCAAAACCTATTGAAATGCAAAAAGAAAAAGTAAAAAAGAGAAAAACAAAAAATGTATCATGTACATGGTCATGCTTGAAAAGACAGATGAATAAGAACATTTCTTCTGCAAAAAAACAAATGTTACTTCAGTTTTACAAATCTTACTAGTATTTAGTGAAGTCACACTTTCTTTCTGATTTGTATGATTTTTGAGAACTACCTCAGTTGTAAATTGGTCTTTTATTCTTTCCTAGGCTTTTCCACCTATCTGAAGTCATGCTTCATTTTGGCATATCTTTGGAAGAATATATTCTGCCTTCATCCCTGTGTCATCTCATGTCAGTTCAGCACTTGGCCTTGGTGGCCATCTTGCTGTCATGTACCCTTTCACTTCTAGTAGATCTATATTGTAACAGGGGTCACTTATTTATCACAGGCTGCTTTTCAGGACCTTAGTGTAGATGATCGTGTTGTGTCTTTTAAAGCTAATGAGTCCAGTTTATAATTCAAGATTATGAAACAGCTTTTAGAACCAAATAAGCCTGTGGAGCATCAGTTATGATTTTGTTTCTTTCTTGTTGAAACAAAACAGATTATAAAACTGATCCAGTCAGGTGTGGTGGCTTACGCCTGTAATCCCAGCACTTTGGGAGGCTGAGGCAGATCCCCTGAGGTCGGGAGTTTTGAGACCAGCCTGGCCAACACGGAGAAACCTAGTCTCTACTAAAAATACAAAATTAGCCAGGTGTGATGGTGCATGCCTGTAATCCCAGCTACTCGGGAGGCTGAGGCAGGAGAATCACTTGAACCCAGGAGGTGGATGGGAGGTGGAAGTTGTGGTGAGCTGAGATCCTGCCATTGCACTCCAGCCTGGGCAACAAAAGGAAACTTCATCTCAAAAACAAACAAACAAACAGAAAATGATCTTTCATAACAGTCTGATCTACTAAAGGACAGCAACGATAGTTACACAATGAATTGCTTAAATTATATTGAAATAATAGTTATATCTCCAGCTAAATAGAGCAAAAATCCAACTACACAGAATAAAACCAAAACTTAACATGTAATTAAAAAATTAAAAGGCAAAAATACACATTTCATAGATGATGAAAAAATGAATAAACAACACATAAAAGCACACTGAGCTGAGTCTAAGAAAATGCATATTAAATGTTCATGATGTGTTCTTATATACTCAGAATATTTGAAAATAAGCAAGCTTTTAATTCAAAACATTAGTGAGTATATGAAACAAAAAAAAATTTACGCATCACTGATGAGTCTGTAAATTGGTACCACTTACTTGCATGAAAATTTGACATTCTTTATTAAAGTTAAGTAGACTATAAATCACAAGAGCAATTTCACTTCTAGGTACATGAGATAAATCATTATATGTCCACCAGAAAGAGTATATAATAATAAAATAAACAAACAAGTGGAAAAACATAATACAAGGAAAAAGGATTGATGAATTGTGATTTACAATAGAATATTTATACTACAGTAAAAACTAAAGAACTATAACTACATACATTAAGATGGATGAACCATTAAAATGCAATGTTCATTGTTTTAAAAAGCCTAAGAAAAATGCACATGGAATAATACCATTTACATAATGTTTAAATACAGGCAAAACTATGAAGAAAAAGAAGAAAATGATAATATCTAGGATGGTGGTTACCTCTGGAAAATAAAGAGAGAAGATATCATACAAAAAGAGTACACAGGGCTTGTCAGACATGAAATATCACCATTCTTAAGCCAGGTGAGGTACTTAAAATTTACTTGTGTCTACTTTGTTATTATTCATTGCTATTGACCAATTTATTTGGTGTAAATTATGCATTTTAAAAAAGTAAAGCTTAAAATGAAGGGAAATAAAATATTCTAATAATTCAACTAATGTATATTAAGCACATAATATGTAGGAACAGTGGTAGATAATTTCATATAGTTACTCCTATTTATTGTTTTATCAATTTTATTATAATGCCAATTACAATTTCAAATTTTAGTGGAATTAATAATAAAAATGAATAGTTATACCACTGGTACTACATTACTATTATGCTAGTTTTTCTCTCTTTCCTTCTCTCTCTCCATGTATATATTCTGTTTTTGTGTGTTACACTCTTAGAAGTCATAAAATGTAGATATTATTCCTTGCCCCTTGTAAATGAGAAAATTGATTCTTATCACATTGCTACTAAGCAATAAAGCTAGAAGTTGTACTTAGATATTTTGAAGGTCAATTTACAAATTACACTCACAATCTTACACAATGCATCTTAATAATCAAAACAGTCAATGTTGGCTGGGTGTGGTGGCATGCATCTTTAGTCCCAGTCACTTGAGAAATTGAAGCAGGAGGATCACTTGAGCTCAGGAGTTCAAGACCAGCCTGGGCAACACAATGACCTAGCAAGATTGTCCCTAAAAATAATTAAAATTAAAATTAAATCCAAAAAATATAATTAATTTTGGTTTTGATATGTTGCTTTCTGAAGTAATTATAATTTGCAAAATAAGTCTGAAATAATTACTTACACCTTTCTTATATAGATGGAGAAAAGAAAATCTGGGTTCCTCTTTCCTATGTATCATAGCTTTATATAGCTTGACAATTGCTCATCTCACCTAGGACACTGAACAAACTACTTTTTAATAATTGCCATCTTCACAAGCTCATCACTTATCATGAATTTTAAGGAAAAGTCACTTATTTCTAAAACAGTTCATGTTTATGACTGATACTGGAAATCAGTTCCAATAATTCTTCAGTTATTTCCAATTCACTATACACTACAGCCTACAATTTTGAGAAATATCTAAGGTGAAGTCAGCACCATTAGTGTTCAATCAATTATCACATGATGTGATAAGATTTTTAAACAGACACACAAACATAATTCTTTAAGGGAAGTATACCAGCCAACAAAACCATCCTTAGAGTCCTTACTGTCCATTGTATTTATAAAATTATTTTACTCAAAGTTTCATTCACATTTTAGCTGTTAAGAAAGAATGTATTTCTATTTAACAGTAGCTATGTTGATATCAACTCACCAAGAATTTAATACTTCAAACCAATCCAGAGTAGGGTATTTGAGTTTTCTTCTGTTTGTTCCTCCTTTCTGGGCACATTTTTGAGTGATATAACATTTTGAGGCTAGAAAAGATTATTTCAGGGGAACTTGGTCTCACCATAAAAATCATAGTGAAATGCAGTTATAGGCTTAAATCTCAAGAAGGTTAATTGCATACCTCAAACTTTAGTGTTAGGTCAATTAATGTTATGGGCATGGCTCTGCAGGAGACCTTGAATGAATTCTTTATATGGTTATGGCAAGTGTTTTTAATCATTAAAAATGATAGTATATTTGGTAGATTTTCAAAGAATTACAGGACTATTTTCTCCCTTAGAAGAAGTCCCAATTGCAATACTGAATAAATAATAATAGGCAAATTATTAATCTTGAATTAAGAAGGGTGAAAGTTACACTCTCTGCCAAAAAAACAGGGTAATATATATGTATGTATATAATGTTTTATATAATGCAATATTATATACAAAACACAGCTGTCTATATATATTTTTACATGTATATACACATATAATGAGAGGCTTCCTCTCACTATGCATAATGATAATGTAGGAGGGGAAGTCATGGTTATTGCTTATGAGAGTACAGATTGCACTGCATTGCTATTGCTAGACTTCCTATGAAAGTCTGTGCGAATTCTTTCTGAGCTTCAGCTGGTGCAGTACTTCTATGATCATACACCATAATCCCAAGGGAATTTAGAAAGAGAAATTTGGATGATGAAGAAATAATCATGATAGAGTATATTTTTTTAATCTGAAAAGATTTATTGATATAATTTATATTATATTTCTATTAGTGTCAGCAAAACACATGTAGAAATCATTATCTCATTAGCACATTGTCTTCTCTAAAATAAGCTGGATTCAACCAATAGATGATAAGTCACAAGTGAGATTTCGGCATGCTTTATTTCCCAAGAATAAATCTAAAATTGTTTATTTTATTAACAGGATCATCCCACACCCTACTAGCTAATTAAATACTTTACATTTAAGATGTCATAATGTGCATGGCCTTTCAAGGTACATAATGATTTTTTAGTGAAGCTAAAGCAAAATGAAATGATAAGCAATACAAATTAGAAAATTTTAAGTATATAATGTCTCTGTCAGAAATGGGGAATTTTAAAAATCGCCCCAGAATTTAATATGGAAATTTAAAAATTTCCATTTCAATTTGCCTTAACCTACATTTGTCTGACTTCCATGTTTTCAAGAATATTATTAATTCACTAATAAGACAAATGAGACTTGCAGAAAGAAAAATATAAAGAAAAGATAAACAAAACAGCATGAACCGACAGTAGAAAATATAATGATGAAACAGACATGTGAAGTGGTAAGAACTCAGAGAAGAAGGTTTTTTGTGAATATAATATAGTACATGAAAATCTTGCAGAATAAGAAATTTGAGTTTGGTGGTTTTTTCTTTTTTTTTTGAGACGGAGTTTCGCTCTTGTTACCCAGGCTGGAGTGCAATGGCGCGACCTCGGCTCACCGCAACCTCCGCCTCCTGGGTTCAGGCAATTCTCCTGCCTCAGCCTCCCGAGTAGCTGGGATTACAGGCACGCGCCACCATGCCCAGCTAATTTTTTGTATTTTTAGTAGAGACGGGGTTTCACCATGTTGACCAGGATGGTCTCGATCTCTTGACCTTGTGATCCACCCGCCTCGGCCTCCCAAAGTGCTGGGATTACAGGCGTGAGCCACCGCGCCCGGCGAGTTTGGTGGTTCTTTAAAGCATTTAACCTAGATAGCCTTGGGTTTCTGATATCATAATTTAAGTTTGATATTTTAGGCTCCCACATCTTTTGACTTCCCAAGCTCTCCTTGGCAGCCATTCTGTTTATCTCTCTCTCTCTCTTATTTTTCTCTTTCTTAGATCCCTTTGCACATTTGTAAAATTTATTGGGCAGCCAAAGAGAGCCAAAGAGCTTTTGTTTATGCACATTATAGCTATTGATAATTATTATTTAGAAATTAAAATGGAAATCTTTCAAAATATGCATATCTCAATCTATTTGAAATACCAATAAATACATTACATGTTAACAAAAGCAATCTCAGTTCTGGCAATATATTGAAAGGAATTTAAATCAATACTTTAAAAGAATACTTTTGCTTTCATGGTTATTACAGCATTATTCAACATAGCTATGCCATGGAATCAACCTATGGCTATCAACCAATGAATAGATAAGAAAAATTAAGTATGTGTACCCAAAGGAATATTATTCAGCCTCAATAAAGAAGAAAATTCTCTCATTTGCAACAACACAGATGAACCTTGTGATGATGGTTAATATTGAATGTCAACTTGATTAGATTGAAGGATACAAAGTATTGTTTCTGGTTGTGTCTGTGAGGGTGTTGCCAAAGGAGATTAACGTTTGAGTCACTGGACTTGGAGAGGCAGACCCACCCTAAATCTATGTGGGCACCATCTAATCAGCTTTCAGCATGACAAGAATACAGCAGGCAGAAGGTGAAAAACGCAGACTTGCTGAGTCTTCCAGTCTTCATCTTTCATCTGTGCTCGATATTTCCTGTCCTTGAACATCAGACACCAAGTTCTTCAGCTTTAGGACTCTTGGGCTTACACTCTTGCCAGGGGATCTCAGGTCTTCAGCCACAGACTGGAGGCTGCATTATTGGCTTCTCTACTTTTGAGATTTGGGGACTCTGATTGGCTTTCTTGTTCCTCAGCTTGCAGATGACCTGTTGTGGAACTTCACCTTGTGATTGGGTAAGCCAATACTCCTTAATAAACTCCCTTTTATATATACATCTATTCTATTATTTCTGTCCCTCAAGTTCTGAACCCTGACTAATACAAACCTGGAGGACATTATGCTAAGTGAAATAAGCCAGACAGAGAAAGACAAATACTGTATGATCTACCATCTGTTTGGGATCTAAAAAGTTGAACTCATAGAAGTAATGAATAGAATGATAGTTACCAGAGGTTAATTGAGAGGGGGAAGAAGGGAATGGGAAGTTGTTGGTCAAAGGGCACCCAAAGTTTCAGAGAGACATGAAAAATAGCTTTGTAGATCTTAATCACTTGCACAGCATAGTGATTAAGATCTATAGTGCTTGAGATCTACAGCCAGTAATAATGTATTATATATTTTAAAACAACTAAGAAAGTAAATTTCAAATGTCTAACTACAAAAATGGTATTTGATGTGATGTACATGTTTATTAGCTTGATTTATCATTCCATATTTGATACATATATCACAAAAATTACATTGTACCTAATAAATATATACCACAATGAATTGTCAATAAAAATAATATTGATTAAAAATAGTTAATGAAAAGTGGCAATATTTTCCAGAAAAAAAAATGTGAAAAAGTTGATATTGTCTTTCATTTTTGCAAATTTATGTCATGCCTGGCTTAATAGAAGACATCTAGAATCTTTATTTGTTTCTGTTTCTAATCTTTTGTGAATTAATATATCATGTAGACTCCAGAAAACTCAACTGTACAGTCATGAGAGAATTAAAGTAAAAAAGCTAAATAATATCTTTATTATGATGATGATGATGAAAAGACTTTTGACCTTGCAAACCCTTTGAAAAATCTCAGGGAACCCTAGAGGTCTCCAAACTACACTTTGAGAACTTCTACCCCTGGAAACCAGTTTAACAAAATATCCAACATTTGCTTCTCCACATTAATATCTTCCTTAAGGAACTTCTTCAGGACAGCTGAGATTACAAGAGAGTTGTTTCCTTTCCATCCAACTTTACCCAAATTCTAATAATCCAGACATTAAGAGAATTGAAACTTAGCCCTGATTATCAGATGGAAGAAGGGATTATAGTGAGCAAATAGTCCATCCTACTGGTTCATCTGGGCACTAAATTCTACTACAGAGAGATTCTCTCTCAGTCAGAGAAGTTTAATACTGTGGAAACTAGAAGAGGCCATTGTTTTTAAGCAAAAGCCCACTATAGAAAGGATAACATACATTGGCAGATAGACGACAGCAGAAAAAGCTATAGTTCTTCAAATGCAAAATAATAGATTAGTAATACAGAATCATCTGAGACTATGCTGATAGCAGATAGGTAATTGTTATTTTACATATATATATATAAACAATTATTATATATATATATGTAGAGAGAGAGAATGGATCTTGTCACATAGTACTGAATACTAAATCACTTCTTTGTAATACATTTAAAATCTAATGAGAGTGGCTTAAGAAAGCTGGGGTTCACTGAAAATTTAAATAGTACAGATAAAAAGAGAATCATTAACATTGTTTAATTAGTTCTTCAATGAATGTTTATTGAGTGCCTACTTTGATTCAAGTACAGTAGTCCCACCTGACTTATGGGGGATGCATTCCAAGACCCTCAGTGGATGCCTGAAATTAAAGCAAATACCAAACTCTATATATAGTATGCTTTTTCCTTTTCTATACATACATGCCTACGATAAACTCTCACTTTTTCACTTTAAGGAAGCACTTTACAGCTTCTCTTTGGCATATTGGAATTGCCAGCATCACTACTCTTGTGCTCTGGGGCAATTAATGAGTAAAATAAGGGTTACTTGAACACAGCACTGTGATACCACAACAGTAGATTGACAACCAGGGTAGCTATTAAGGGGCTAAAGAGCAGGTAGCGTACACAGTGTGAATACACTGGACAAAAAGATGCTCCAGTGTGGATGGAATGGAACAGCTGGAATGAAACAGCTACAGATTTCATTATACTACCCAGAATGGTGTGCAATTTAAAACTTATGAATTGTTTATTTCTGGAATTTTTCATTTATCTGTAATGTTAAAAGTAAAACTATGAATAAGACGGGGGACTCTGTACTCTGCTAAGGAGTGATATAGAAATATCAAGGAGATTCTTATTTTCATCAAGTGTATTGATCCAGTTTAGATCACAAGTGTTAATGGTAGGTCTTAAATTGTAAAACTAAAAATAGAAACTCAGAAAAATTGACTAAATAGGTGAAGGACAAGCATAATAACTTATAGATTCTTCTTTCCTTTGTTTCTTAGCAAAGAAAAAAATAAAATTTTCTTTGATGTTTACTACTTCCATAGATATTTGAAATTGCTAGATAAATAGGCAATTCATTAACTTTTAATAGAGCTTATCATAAAAACATATAATTTGGAAAATTTAAATTTCTAATTTTATCATAAATATGAAGAGCTACCTCTCCATGAAAAACAAACATATAAAACAGCTATGATTTTTAAAAAGGAATAGATAAAATGTCATTTCAAGAATAATTTATTTTTTAGAAAGTTCCCATAAAATATTTTATTTTATTAATTAATCTTTTAAAAATATAGTTATAAAGAATAATATCTCAAATACAAAATTTAGAGAAAAAAGTATAAAAATTTTTGCAGAATTTTATCAGATATATTAAATAGAAACATAAAATGTAGCATATAATTATACAACAAAAATACTAAAATATATAAATATGCAACCAAAAGAAATTAAAGTTTCATTTTCAAATAAATAATAATAGAAGAAATATTTGATTATAATGTGAGTAATTTATGCTACCAGCTAGCCTAAAACTTTCAGGTTGGACTTTCTCTACAAGATTGACACAGGTGGATACAATCAATGATTATTCATGTCATGGTTAGATAATATGTTTTAATTCATTTAATTATGTCCTTACATGAAAAATAAAAAGACTATATTACAAAGCAACTTAGATTTTAATGTAAAAATAAATTTAGAGTTCATGAAATGTAGTTGAGTAAATGACTCTTATAGACATCACTTTTGAAAGATTTTGAAATATGGAAATGTTTGTTGAGAGTAATAAGAGTAGGCTCAATTCATTCCAGCCTGCTCTTAATTCTCTAACTTTGTCAATTCCTTTCACAATAAAATTTGTTTGTCTTGTACTGTCATGCATTCCACTTTGCCAAATTTTATGCATCCTTTGAGAATCAGTTAAAAATATCTTATTTGGGAAACCCTCTTCCTCTCTCTTGCTAATTTATATGGTATTCTCTGTACTCCAACAGCAGTATTGCATACATATAATATTTATTAAATGTCTGTGTGATTGTTGAATTGCACTTCTCTATTTATACTATAAATATTTTAAAAAATGGTAATTTCTTATTTATTTTATTCTCAAAAATTAACTTACTAATTTTTATTTTATTTCTGGTGCTTATCATACCATCTGTCAACCTAGCATGAAACTGACAGATCAAGATTTTTAATACAGGTTAAATATTCTTTATCTGAAATACTTTAGTCCAGAAGGTTTTGAATATGGAATTTTTTGGATTTTGGAGTATTTTCACATAAATAATGAGATATCCTGGTGATGAAACCCAAGTCTAAACACAAAATATGTTTATGTTTCATATATGACTTGTATGCATATTTCTTACAAATATTTTTAATAATTTTGTGTACACTTGAGGTCAGATGTAGAATATTTCACTTGTGACATCATGTTGTCAATCAAAAGTTTTGTACTTCGGAGGACTTTGGATTTTTGCATTTTCAGATTAGGGATGTTCAACCCATAATGAATGGGTAAAAAAAATGTTCCCAGTTATTAGGCTTTTCATTACGTAGTAGAATTTTTTAATTACTGGTGTAAAATAATTTATTAAGTACCTGTTCCACAATTGGAATATGAACTCCTCAAAAACGAGAACACTGTCTCATTTGTGCATGTATTTTTATAGTTCAGTTAAGGTCAAGTAACAGAAGTTAAATTTAATTGACTAATTTTAAGTGAAAAATTACAAAGTTCATAAATTTGAAGGAAAAGCTCAGCAACAAACTCTAAGCAAGGAGAAGCTTAGCTGTGTGCATCTTAGCAATACGAATGTGAGGGCAAATTCTAGCACAAACCACCAAGTGATTATGATTTTTACCTTTCTTTACTTTGTGTCGCCTTGCAATAGCTGAATTTCTCATAAAATAAACTGTTGAGGGGAGGGGCCAATGAAGGTGAGTAGGAAGACAGGTTAGTGAGTACAGGGGATAAAGCGGTTTCCTAAAATTAAGATGATTGTTATCAGAAGGGTAGAAGATGGAAGTTTGGAAAACAATGTTACTGCTTTCAGAATCCACCCCTTGGCTTTTTGGTTTACAGATGCAGACCTTTTTTACATAGACACAATTCTAACAATGCCAAGTTTGATCAAAATACAACTTTTCCAAAACAACCGAAAAACCCACTTTTTCCCCAGTGAGACACAGAGCAAAACTAGATCCCACTGTGTCCACTAGTAGTGTTTTAAGACCAGTCATCAGTACAGGAGTCATCTATTTTTCTTTTAATGATGTTATGGCTTTATATTCATATTCTGATATTTTGAATTGAATGATAAATATAACTACCACTGTAAGTAATACATAGCACTGTAGGGTCAGGCAATAGAAAATATATATTTTTTGTATTTTTGTTAACTGGAATATTTATGATAGAACACAAAGGTAGAGATATACTTTCCATTTTATTGAGAAAGTAGCATATAGCTTGGTTTTATGACTTTTCTCTCCCATCACTATTCCATATTTCCTTTGTTTTGGTTAATTACAGAGCATTGGTATACTATGCCTAGCAGTTTTTCCTTTCTATGGTTTGTAATATCTGAGACTTTGAAGTCTCCTTCTATAGAATTGCAGTTGTCATCAAATGAATTTTTCTATTGGCATTTGTTAATACCTTTTGAGTTTCCTTGGATTTCCTATATTATGTTTTCCGGTCTCCAATGTGTACCTGTAACCTCAATTTCCCTTAATAGTTACTGCAGAAAACTAAGTAACTCTTTTTTGCTCATGCTATTAAAGAGATGACCAGAATGCCATTCCTAGATTCCACTTTAGTGGAATAAATGGTTGTTCATATCTAATAAAATCTCATTTACAAAGCAGGGAGAAGGTTAGATTTCAGAGAAATAAACAGAAAGGAAACAAAATATGTAGTGGTCATTAGGTACAATCATTATTAGCACCAACCACAACTACACCCCTAGTTTCCAGGCTTTCACACTCAAACTGGTGGGGAAATTATAATCATACATTGATCACTGATTCAGACCCTAAAATACATCTTGCAAGGCTGCATCCTAACTGCACGAGGAACCATAAATAAACCCGTGATTGTTGTTCTATAATACCAACTACTTTGAATGATAAAGTTATTAATAATCTCATGAATTCTTCATTGACCTCTTATTTTATTCAACTGGGTTTGTAGCTTAAAGTGAATGTTATTTAAAATATGAGGGCATGCCTAAGACATGTAGTAAGCTTGAAGTTATTTCAGAGAAAGAGCAAGTTGAAAGTGAATATCAATGATTTCCGTTCTTTTGCATTTGCTGAGGAGTGATTTACTTCCAGTTATGTGGACAGTTTTAGAGTAACTGTGATGTGGTGCTGAGAAGAATACATATTCTGTGGATTTGGGGTGCAGAGTTCTGTCATAACAACCAGTCTTTCAGACCACAGTGCAATCAAATTAAAACACAGAATTAAGAAACTCACTCAAAACCACACAACTAAATGGAAACTAAACAAACTGATCCTGAATGACTACTGGATAAATAATGAAATGAAGGCAAAAATAAAGATTTTTTTTTTGAAACCAGTGAGTACCAAGACACAATGTACTGGACTCTCTGGAACACATTTAAAGCAGTGTCTAGTGGGAAATTTATAGCACTAAATGCCCATATAAGAAGTGAGAAAAGATTTAAAATCAACACCCTAAAGTCACAATGAAAAGAACTAGAGGAGCAAGATCAAACAAATTCAAAAGCTAGCAGAAGACAAGAAATAACTAAGATCAGAGCAGAACTGAAGGAGATAGAAACAAAAAAATCTTAAAAAATCAATGAATCTAGGAGGTGGTTTTTGAAAAGATTAACAAATAGATGGCCTGCTAGCCAGACTAATAAAAAAGCAAAGAGAAAAGAATCAAATAGATGCAATAAAAAATGATAAGTGGGATGTCACCACCGATCCCACAGAAGTACAAACTACCATCAGAGATTACTATAAACACCTCTATGCATATAAACCAGTAAATCTAGAAGAATTGGATAAGTTCCTGGACACTTATACCCTCCCAAGATTAAACCAAGAAAAAGTTGAATCCCTGAATAGACCAATAACAAGGTCTAAAGTTGAAGCAGCAATTAATAGCCTACCAATGAAAAAACGTCCAATAAGAGACGGGTTCACAGCCGAATTCTACCAGAGGTACAAAGAGGAGCTGGTACCACTCCTGAAACTATTCCAAACAATATGAAAAGAGGGAATCCTCCCTAACTCAATTTATGAGTCCAACATCATCCTGATATCAAAACCTGGCAGAGACACAGTTAAAAAAAAGAACATTTCAGGCCAATATCCATGATGAACATTGATGCGAAAATCTTCAATAAAATACTGGCAAACTGAATCCAAAAGTACATTAAAAAGCTTATCCACCAACATCAAGTCAACCATTGTGGAAGACAGTGTGGCGATTCCTCAAGGATCTAGAACTAGAAATACCATTTGACCCAGCAATTCCATTACTGGGTATATAACCAAAGGATTATAAGTCATTCTATTATAAAAACACATGTACACGTATGTTCATTGTGGCACTGTTTACAATAGCAAAGACTTGGAACCAACCCAAATGACCATCAGTGATAGACTGGATAAATAAAATGTGGCACGTATACACCATGGAATACTATGCAGTTATAAAAAGATGAGTTCATGTCCTTTGCAGGGACATGGATGAAGCTGGAAGCCATCATTCTCAGCAAACTGACACAAGAACAGAAAGCCAAACACCGCATGTTCTCACTCATAAGTGGGTGTTGAACAATGAGAACACATGGACACAGGGAGGGGAACATTACATATTGGGGACTGTTGGGGGGTGGGAGAGCTAGGGTAGGGATAGCACGGGGTAGGGGTCTTGGGGAGGGATAACATCAAGAGAAATACCTAATGTAGATGACGGCGGGATGGACAGCAAACCACCATGGCATGTGTATATGTGTGTAACTATCTGGAGCAAAAGTACTCCAGAACTTAAAGTATAATGATAAAAAAAAAATAAAGTTGAAATCTAAATAAAGACTTAGTTTTTGCCCCAACGTGAACAAATCACTACTCCTTTCATGTCTAATATTTGTTTGTAATTTTATTTTTGGCTTATTGTTTTTTATTGTAGAAACTGCTCCTCTCCCACTGCAGTGATTTTTGCCAGGCTTACTAATCAATTAACTAACATTTATTGTCACAATGGTGAATCCTTCCAGGCTTGCCAAGCCAGGAATTACACTTCCCTGGATAGTTTTGCTCAAGGGAAAGTGACACAGAAAGGAAATCCAGCCATAAAAATTAATTCCAAAGTTGGAAGAATTACATACCTTCTCAGCAATCTTCAAGTACTGTGTCAGCTGCCAACTGATTGTTCTTAGCTCTACTTGAAGAGATGCCTGAGAATAAAACCAATAAAGTGCTTTGAGATTAAAAATTTATAGATATTTGGTAACATCGCATAAGCATGAAAAATCAGATATATTTGAAATTTGGCCTACCTATGGAATTTTCAATATGGTGAGCTGATAAATTCTATTTGTGCATATATAAGTGTGAGTTGCAACAGGAAGATTCTTCCCTAAAATAGAATATCTATAAATAACCAACAGATACCTGGCTAATTTCTTACTAAGATGTTTTCACAGGCAAATTGAGGACTCGATAGCAATGGCACCAGGTGGGATTCATTTGAGGAACTTTATATTGTCAAACTCATGCATAATATGCATTCTTGACACACTGGCAGTTTTGATCATGAGTGCAAGAAAGCCATTGGACACTCTTGGAAGACAGATGCTTGACAGCTACAGAATTAGTCATTGTGGCATTCTGATAATTACAAAGAACTTCTGTCATAGAAAGCTTTTGGGTCTTTCACATAGGAAACAATATCCTCTGAATTTTGATTAGAGAGGTTCTTCCTCAAAAGGTTTTCTGATTCAGAAATCCTTCATTTTTGCTTCTTAATAATCCTTCCCCATCTACCCCGAGTATTGGAGCTGACAAACAGTAGAGGTGCTGATCTCAATTTATTTCTCTTTCAGGGTGCATTTGATACATAGTTTCACTGACTAAAGGGTTTATTCATGGACGAATTTTCTTTCTCTACAGCCCTTCAGTGCTGTAGAGAAAGAATGCTGAGTGAGTGTTCACATCATGATGATCTACTTCTCCACAGTACCTCTGTTTTAGTTACAGTCTTTTAATCCATGTGTTTGTGTGAAAATATCCATGAAGTAATGTATATTGGTGGAAAGCAGACTAGCTGTGTGGCTCACTCAGGGCTATTTCTCATTCCTAATTGTAAAGTGATAAAATGTAGGGCACGTTTTCCTGTAGTTTGCAAGCCATATTTGTTCCTAGATGTTTGGAATCCTGGATGCCTCACTAGTATGACAAAGGTTTGTATTTTGATGAAATGTATCTACCACCATCAGTTTTACATGAATCTTAACAAGACATCTAGAGTCCTTAGTGCCTCATCCTTTCTGTTTTGTTGTTGTTGTTGTTGTTGTTGTTATTGTTGTTTGTTTGTTTCTTTGTTTTGCACTGACATAAGAAAATACCTTATTTAGTTTGAAGCAGAAAGGCAGAAGTCTTTCTTTTTGAAGAAAAAAATAATTATCTCAGGGAAAGAATTTTAAAGTCACACGCACTACTGTTCTTAGTGAAAGCTACCTGATTATGTTTCTTTTTGAAATCAGCATAGAGAAAGTGCCTTCATAGTATAAGAGCTGAAGGCCGGGCGTGGTGGCTCAAGCCTGTAATCCCAGCACTTTGGGAGGCCGAGGTGGGTGGATCACGAGGTCAAGAGATCGAGACCATCCTGGTCAACATGGTGAAACACCGTCTCTACTATAAATACAAAAAATTAGCTGGGCATGGTGGCGCGTGCCTGTAATCCCAGCTACTCAGGAGGCTGAGGCAGGAGAATTGCCTGAACCCAGGAGGCGGAGGTTGCGGTGAGCCGAGATCGCGCCATTGCACTCCAGCCTGGGTTAAGAAGAGCGAAACTCTTAAAAAAATTAGTGTCTCAAAAAAAAAAAAAAAAAAAGAGCTGCATATGTAAGTGCCAAGTTTGTGTTAATTTATTCTAGTAAGGATATCACATCTAAAATAGCAGATTAGATTAAATTTACCATTTATGTAAATTTATAACACTATGTCATTTTATCAGACCAATTAAGTGTTTGATTTCAAATCTTTGATAGTGATTCTGTTTAATGCCATTTATTTAGAGATTCATCTCTGCATTTGATGCACCATTGGACAAAAAAAAATAAATAAATGAAGGTAAAATTCCTTTCTGTTGGGTCTTCCTACTATAACAGTTTTTACTCTAGAGGTTAGAAAGGCATTGGGGGAATTGCTCCAGTTGCTGAGGATAGCAATCCCAATCTTAGACTCAGAAACAAGGGAAATAACTGCTTAATGAGTTCTGGCCCCAGTGGACTGACTGTGAAGTCAATTCAAGTAAAAATACATTAATCATTTACATTCTTGGCTGCCACTCTGCATACTGGCCTATGATGCTTCTGGGTGCTTAGAGATTAAGTGTCACATAAATAGGGTTCTAGTAATCTGTAAAAAGTTGGAGCTTCTCCTTTCTATAGTAAATAACCATAGATATCACTAAGGGAGACTAGGAAAATGATTGCTATGAATATGGAATATTTTAACAGGGAATTTGCCTTCCTTTTATTCAAGATACCATTCCTTTATAAACTGATCAGTTGGTTCTGAAATTGGATGAGGTCAGAACCACTGTATATGAAATGCTACACATCAGCATTGATGAGGAGAATGATGTCAGTTTTTTTTTGTTGTTGTTTATTGAATTCTAAAGGTAGTTTATAAAAGTTTTTATTAAATACATAAAGTAAAGCTTTGGTGTGCTATTCTCAGAAAAGCTTTAGTGTGTTATTTCTCAGAAAGCTATATTTGGTTAAGTTCAAAGAAAGATCACACTTTGCATAAGACCTTGATATTCAAAACTGTGACCTCATGGACAATGAGATGGGCATCACTTGGGAGTCATTAGAAATACAAAATCTGAGATCCTAGATTATATGGTGCAGATCTGTGTCTCCACACAAATCTCACCTTGAAATGTAATTACCATGTCAGGTGAGGGGCTTGGTGGGATGTAATTGGATTATGGGGGTGAATTTTCCCCTTGCGGTTCTTGTGATAATGAGTTATTTCTTATGAGATCTGATGGTTTAAAATTGTGTTGAGTTCTCTCCCTCTGTCTATGCTGCCACCATGTAAGATGTGCCTTGCTTCACCTTCACTTTCTGCCATGATTGTAAGTTTCCTGAGGCCTCCCCAGTCACGTGGAACTTGGAGTCAACTAAATCTTTCTTCTTTACAAATTAACCAATCTCAGGTAGTTTCTCACGGGAGTCTGAAAACAGACTAATACAGTAAATCTGTACTGGGAGAGAGGCACTGCTATAAAGATATCTGAAAATGTAAAAGCAACTTTGGAACTGAGTAATGGGCAGAGGTTGAAACAGTTTGGAGGGCTCAGAAGAAGACAGGAAGATGGGGAAAGTTTGGAACTTCCTAGAGATATGAATGGGTGTGACCAAAAATGCTGATATGATATATGGAAAATTAAGTCCAGGCTGAAGTGGTCTCAGATTGAGATGAGAAACTTATTGGTAACTGGAGCAAAGGTCATTTTGTTATGCTTTAGCAAAGACACTGGTAGCATTTTGCCCTTGCCCTAGATATCTGTGGGACTTTGAACTTGGGAGAGAAGATTTAGTGTATCTGTTGGCAAAAATTGTTAAGTAGCAAGGCATTGAAGAGGTAACCTGGCTATTTGTAAAATGTACAACTCTGTGTGTTCAGAAAGAGATGCTTTGAAACTGGAACTTATGTTTAAAAGGGAATAAGAGCTTTAAAGTTTGGAAAATTTGCAGTCTGACCATGTGATTGAAAATAAAAAACAATTTTTCTGGGGAGAAATTCAAGCCAGCTGCAGAGAATTGCATAAGTGACAGGAAACCAAGCCAATGAAGAAAATGTCTCTAGGGCATTTCAGAGATTTTTGAGGCAGCCCCTCCCATCACAATACCTGAGGCCTAGGAGAAAAAAATGGTTTCATAGGCCAGGCCCAGGGCCATGCTGCTCTGTGCAGCCTTGGGACATGATGCCCTTTGTCCCAGACATTCCAGCTCCAGCTGTGGCTAAAAGGGGACAAGGTACAGCTCTGACCATTGCTTTAGTGGGTACAAGCCCCAAGCCTGGGTGGTTTCTATGTGGTGTTGGGCCTGTGGGCATGCAGAAGAGAGGAGTTTGGAACCTCTGCCTAGATTTCAGAGGATGTCCAAGCAGAAGACTGTTGCAGAGGCAGAGCCCTCATGGAGAACCTCTACTAGGGCAGTGCAGCAGGGAAATGATGGGTTGGAGCCCACACATATTCTCCACTGGGAGACTACCTAGTGGAGCTGTGAGAAGAGGGCCATTGTCCTCCAGACTCCAGAATGGAAGACCTACCGACAACTTGTACCATGCACCTGGAAAAGCCACAGGCACTCAACACTAGCCAGTGAAAGCAACCAAAGAGGCTGTACCCTGCAGAGCCATAGGGACAGAGCTGCCTAAGGCCTTGGGAGCCCATCTCTTGTATCAGCATGCCCTGGATGAGACATGGAATCAAAGGAGATTATTTGGTAACTTTAAGATTTAATAGCTGTCCTGCTGAACTTCAGACTTGCATGAGGCCTGTCACTCCTTTGTTTTGGTGAATGTCTCTCTTTAAGAATGGGAGCATTTATTCAATGCCTGTACTCCCATTGTATCTTGGAAGAAACTAACTTGGTTTTGGTTTTACAGGCTCATAGGTGAAAGTGATTTGCATTGTCTCAGATGAGACTTTGGACTTGTACTTTTGAGTTAATGCTGGAATAAGTTATGTCTTTGGGGGACTGTTGGGAAGGCATGATTGTGTTGTGATGTGAAAAGCACATAAGATTTGGGAGGGGGCTAGGGCAGAATGATGGTTTGGCTCTGTGTCCCTACCCAAATCTCATCTTGGATTGTAATTTCCACGTGTCAGGGGAAGGGCCTGGTGGGAGGTGATTGGATCATGGGGACAGAATTCCCCCTTGCTGCTCGAGTAATAATGAGTGTGTTCTCATGAGCGCTTATAGTTTAAAAGTGTGTGGTGGGTCCTCTCTCTTTGTCTCTCTCTGTCTCTCTCTTTCTCTCCTGCCACTCTGTGAGACATTTCTTGTTTCTCCATCACTTTCTGCCATGATTGTAAGATACTTGAGGCCTCCCCAGCCATGTGGAACTGTGAGTCAGTTAAACCTCTTTTCCTTATAAATTACCCCTGTGAAAATGGACTAATATACCAGACATACTCAATATGCATCGACATTTTAACATTACAAGCAAATGATTTATTTGCCCATGAAGCAGAGGAAAAGGATTATTACATTAGAGTTGAATTCTATCCTACCTTGATGCTTGTGTTGTTACATACTCTTATATGATGATTCAATTTTGTGATTTGGCATGGGGGACATTGAGCTTTACTTACTCTTGCTGATACCAGGAACACCATTTCACTTGCAGTTCTTCCAACTAGCACTCTGAATCCATAGAAAGCATATGGATGTCGTTGTTATAAGATGCTATAGTATGTGGAACAAGGAAAGGCAAATTATTAGGACTCAGTAGAAAAACATAGGAAGGCATTGGCAACTGGATGGCATTATCAAAAGACCATTCTTCTTCCTCTGTTCCCAGGGCTTTCTGGCCTTTCATTGTCATTAGTAAGGACAAGAATTTTGGTTCATATTTATATATGTTTGTTTCCAACTAAAATTGTGTCCCATTTTCTTCCCTCAAAAGTATAAAATCTAGTCCCATGATTATTTCCCAAGTATTCATTTATATATATGTATTCATATTATATATATGTTAGTAAATCTTTGCAATTTTATTTGAATTTTACATTATACTACCTAGCTAGGTTGAGTTTGCATTCTGATCAACAGTCTAAAAATGTAAAATATTTACATTTTTAGAGCAACAGAACAATTTTTTAACCTTCTACTATAAAAAGGGAATTTTTTTTTAAGGAAACTAAGGCATAGAAAAATGGTTCAAAGATATTGAGGTTTTAATCACATATTTTTTCAGTCCCCTTAGTTTTTCCAAAAGTGCTATTCTCCTGGTTGAATTCTCACTCTTTTCTTAGCAATAAATGTACTGCCACATAAAAGAAACAGCAGTCATGAATTCAACTGATGTTGTAATTCAGCATCACACAGATTGATTCTGAACTTGGTTTTAACACTTAGCTATATATGGTAAAGAATTATCTTGTTGAGACCAGGAAAGTCATTGCATATCAATTTGTATTTTGATGTGTTTTGAAACTGGTATGTTGTTCACACACTTTAAATGATCAGTGCTACTTGAGGCAGCCATGCTAATCTGCAGTACTTGGATTCGTCATTCCCAGGAAATTTGTTTGAGACAGCAACTACTTACTTTCAGAAAGCATCACCCTTGGTGGGCACATGAATGTCTATAGTTTATAACTTTGCTCTCTGTTTCATTAACGCATTCATCATGCTGATAATCTATGCATATTTATTCAACTCTTTCATTTAATGAACATTTTGGGGGTTCCAATTAGGTGCTAGATAATATTGTAAGTACATTTAGTAGTAGACAAATAGGCTTCTTTAGTTAGAAGAACACAAAAAGTAGTCACAGGGGACAGAAAAGCTAATTAAATAAGCAGATAAAGAAAATGCTATTAGAGTAACACAGAATATCAAAGGATAAAGTGCATGAAAAAGCTCTATGAAGGGCAAGAATTCAGAGAGCTGGAGGAAATCTCAGCAAAGAGAGATAAATTGTTTGCTATTTGAGATGCTATTTGATGATTGCCATCTAAAGAAATTTATAATAGCACTGTAACACTTCAGTATAATGAATCTATTAAAAAAACACACAAATTTAAGATATTTATCCTTGCCAGTCATATATTCAGAAAGGACATTTTCCCTTTTGTCATTATAAGTCATTATTTTAAATAACGAAAAATTTAAAATTTAATATGAAATGCAAAAAACATCTTTTGCTAATATGAATTATTTGGACATACATGCTTCATGCTTTCTCTCAGTAACTTTAAGTAGTAAAATAACACTAACACTTCTAAAGCCTTACCACACACCACCTCTACTCATCACTTATGCTCCCCAGAAGCAAACATTATCTGAAGTTGATGTATATCCATTCTGTGAATATTTATAATGTTCTCGTATATGATATGTTTTAATCCATACAAAAATATACTATTATTTTATGTCTTTAAACATTAAATTATTTTAAGTATTAAACATATAAATGTGCATAAAATTTAACATCATATTCTGCAATATTTGTTATAAAATTCTGTATTTATTATATACATGCACATCTACAATATTAACTTTAAGTGCTGTATAGTATTCCCTTTTATAGGTTATTTAGAAAGTCTTTGTATTACTGAAAAATAGGTATTATTAGCATGTTTTATTTTTATAATTAGTGTTCACAGAACAAGCTCAATCAGAGCTTCTTCATATGTTCAGTGGTCCTCTAGGACAGAATCAGCAGTGACATTGCTGGGTGGCAAAGTTTGAAAGTTTGAGTCTCATTTTCCGTAAGTATTATCATAATGTTTTTCTCCAAAATGTAATGTAATCTTACTTTTTAAATTCTTATTTTATTTTTCCCTATTTTTATTTATTTATTTTTGACAAAGGGTATTGATTTTTCATCCAGGTTAGATTACAGTGGCATGCTCATGGCTTACTTCAGTCTCTAAATTCTGGGCTCAAGTGATCCTCCTGTCTCTGTGTCTCAAGCAAATAGGAGTATTAGCACATGACAGGACAACTGGCTTTTTTTTTTAAAAAATGTATTTTTGGAGAGATGAGGTCTCATCATGTTGCCCAGGCTGGTCTTGGAGACTTGGCCTCAAGGAATCCTTTCCCTTCAGCCTTCCAAAGTGTTGGGATTATAAACATGAGCCAGCACACCCAGAACATTTTAAATTATATTGCTGTCACTTTCTAATAATTTCTATATTTCTATATTTTATGTAAATGAAATTATATATAAATTAGTTAATATATTTATATAAATTAAGTTATATATGTAATATAATTCTTTTATTGTAAAACATCTTCACGTTTATGTCAATCAAGAATATAGAATTCTCCTAGATTTTTTCAAAGATAGTTGATATTTTGATACTATTTAAGTGTTTTTTAAAATTCTGTTTCCTAAGTTCCTGACAGATTTAATCATTGCATGATGATTGTATGTCCAGCAAAATTGTTCAAGTGTTCTTTTTTTGGAACTGGTAATAGCTATTCTGTAGGTTCTATTTAATTTCCAACATATATAATTCCATCATCCATTAATCATAGCAATCTTGCCTCTTTATAGCCTATCCTTATAAATTTTATTTTTTCTTACCTTATTGCTAGCTCTGGCTACCTCTATAATATAAAGAGAAGTGGCAATTGTGGATATCTTTGATTAATTCTTAATCTTGTACGTAAACTTTTAATCCTTTAAAGATAATTAGTTGGCTGTTTTTTTCCCTCCACTTCTTTTATGTAATTTTTTTTGTTTGTTATATTTTTGTTGATGCACTACCATCCCTAATTTTCTGAAAGTTACTTTCATAAGACTTACGTTGAATTTATTAAAGACTTTTAAGGCCTTTGATGAATTTGTTGATTAGATCATATTACTTCTCCTTTACCTATTTGCAGGCTACCTTGCATTAATATATTTTCTGATGTGAAACCAACTTTTTACTTCAATGAATAGAATTAATTCGGCCAATGATGCATGATGATGTGTAATGTATGTCTAAGTGTGTGTGTTTTAATATTGATTCAATGAGTCTGTAACCATCTCAGCTTACTGCAACCTCCCCCTTCCAAATTCAAGTGATTATCCTGCCTCAGTTTCCAGGGTAGGTGGGATTACAGTCACCCACCAACATGCCCGGCTACTTTTTAGTATAAGTAGATATCGTGTTTTACCATGTTGGCTAGACTAGTCTCAAACTCCTGACTTCAAGTGATCTGCCTGCCTCAGCCTCCCAAAATGATAAGATTATAGGCATGATCCACCACAGCAAGCCAGAAGGCCTTTATCTCATGTTGTGAAGATTGTTTATCCCATTCCAGCCCCCAGAGCCCTCTTGTCCCATCTAGGATTTAGGAAAAGAAGTCTAACAAACACCTGTGAAGGTCTATAGACACAGCCTAGGGACTCTGATAGAGATTTAATCATAAGATTATAGAATGCTTTTCCTCCCCAACAATCTACTTACTTACCAATAGTGTTCCAGTTAAATAATATTGGATTATAACAGAAAGAATATCAAGGCACAGACTCCATGTAAGGGGAAATTCTAAGTGAAACCTAAAGACAAAAGTGGAGACAAAATAAGGGCGAAGGGGGGATTTGAAGACTCTGGCACCTACAGCTAAAGCAAAGATTCAAGTCTGCCCAAAGTTCAATTCGATTAGCATAAAATCTCAAACTAAAGCCCTGTTTACCTCAATTTTTATTACCTAATACATCATATCTGGCTTTCACCAAACTAGTCATAATTAATGCTAAAAAAAAAAAAGCATCATATTAAGAGACAAAGGAAACATTATGATGGCAGTGGAAGTCCACCTGGAACCACTGCTGCCAACATGCCAGCTGCAGCAGGGGAAGCATGGCTGGGCTGCATGCTCCATGGAGCTGGTAGGAGCTGGGAGAAGGCAGGAGCCTTGCCCTCCTCCATGCAACTGCAGTAGCCCATGCTGCCGCTGTGAACTCAGGCATCCCTGTGCTCTTGTGGTCTGGGAGCAGGCAGGAGCTCCACCCTTCTGGGTGCCGTTGCTGAAGTCAGGGCTGTAGACTGGCTATTTCTGCACTCTTGTGGGTCGAGAAGACCCCCCCTGTCCCCCACAGGCTTGGAGGTGTCTGCTCCTGCTGCCTGGCTTCTTCATGCTCCCAGTGCCCACTCTGATCTTGTAGCAAGGTTGGGGCTGAGCAGCCAGGGTAGTGTTGCAGCCCAACCATGTATGTGCACACTCAGGGCAGTGCTGACACACTAGCCCCCTTGCAGTTAGGCCTCCTCCAGATTTTGGGCACAGACAAGCATGGCAGAGAGGCCAAAAGGGTGCTGAGGGCAGCTTTACACTGGCCTGCAGGCACCCTTGGTATGACATCCTGGGTGCCATGAACTGCTGCAGGAGGCAGACAGGCTCCTGAGCAGAAGAGGATGGGTCCTTGGTAAAGCCTCACCTTCAAGCTGGAGAGGTCCTGAATCCTATGGCCTGGACTTCCAGTCCCCCAGACTGGAGTGGGAACTTGCAGTGCTTTTTCCAGCCTGCCTATGGTCACCTGTCGACCAATCAGCTTTCACTTCCTCCCCTTTGCGGCCTATAAGAGCCCCAGACTGAGCCAAACGTGAGCAGACAACTGGTCAACCAGCTCTGGAGAGGAGCTACCCACCCCAGGGTCTCCTTTCTGCTGACAGCTGAACATTCATCAGGACCTCCTGTCTGCAGAGAGGAGCTATCCACTGTGGGTCCCCTCTGAGCTGTTTTATCACTCAATAAAGGTTCACTTGACCTTGCTTACCCTCCACTTATCCACCTACCTCATTCTTCCTGGGCACAGGACAAGAACTCAGGAGTCACCAAATGGCAGGGATAAAAAAAGATGGTAACAAAAACAGGACTGAAATGTGCCCCTTGCTTGCCATGTGTGGGTAACAAGAAAAAGAAAGAGAAAAGGACACAAAAGCTGCAGCCCTTTGAAAAGCCCAGACCTAGAAGCTTCCTGAGCCAGGACTATGACACTGTCTTTGGGGCTACGCAGTTCCTGGCATCTCCAAGCTCCTGGGTGCCACCAAGTTCCCCAAGGCCAGCTGTAGAAGCTGCTTGGCAGTACTTCTGGTCCAGCAGCACCCAGCAAGGAGCTGGTGCCTGTGCCAGCACCTGGAGCTGCCCACCCCACCACAGCCAGCATGCCTAGCTGTACACAATAACTGGACCCCATGCTTGTTCCCACACCTCTCAATGCTTTGTGCCTGGCTCACCTTTGGCAGGTGTGGAATTTAAGCTGGTAGTGTGAGCTAAGTGTAGCCTGGTAGGCTGAGCAGGAGGAATGAGCCTAGAGGGCCTGAGCAAAACTAGGGCAAAGGCATCACTGACCACAGAAATTTCCAACTGGAAAAGCATCCTCTCAAGAATCCCACGACAATTACAACCAGATTCAGATAAGACTCAAATTTTAGAGTTATCAGAAAAGAAATTAAAAATAATTATGGTGAAAATATTGATACTTATAACTGAAAAAATTAGGCATGTTTCAAGAATAGAGATGAAAACTCTAAGAATCAAAAGTAAATAATAGAAAACACTGCAGTGTAAATAACAACTGTCTTAGGCTAATCAGTAGGCAGAACACAGCAAAGAAATGAAACTGTGAGTTTAAAGGTCTATAGAAGCTAAAATATCAGTAGATACTTCCCAAATTAAAATGGAAATATTCAACTGTCAAACCCATTCATAGATGTGTAATATATATACTTGCCATATCAGACAGAAAAGGAAGAAAGAAAAAGAAAAGAAAGAGAGAGAGAAAAAGGGAGAGAGAGAGAAGGGAAGAAGGAAGGAAGGAAAGAAGGAAGGAGGGAAGGAAGGAAGGAGGGAAGGAAGGAAGACAGGGAGGGAGGGAGGAAGGAAGGATGTTTATTTCTAATGTTTACTTTTTCATTATATACTTTAAGGCATGATGCAAAGGAAACCAAGGAAATAAAGATTAATTGTTAAGAATTCATAGAAATTTTATTTATCTTTCATAAAAAATAAATATGAATGTTAAAAATTAAAATAATTAAAGCTAATGGAATCTATTATATTTAGATATAATATAATATGTTTAATATATGAAAGCTTATATATAATATATACCATGTATTAATATATATTATATATTACAGCTTATTTCACATGTGAAGGGGTATTATTTTAAATTATAAAGCTGCAGTATTAAATGAGCCTTCAAATTTCAGTGACATTACAGTAAAACTTCGTTTACCACTCAAAATAACAAGATTGCAGCTATAAGTTAGAGGGCAATTTTCCTCTACAACAGGGGTCCCCAGTCCCTAGGCTGCGGACCAGTACCAGTCCCTACCCTGTTAGGAACCAGGCCACACAGCACGAGGTGAGCTGGAGCAGAGCAAGCTTTACCCTCTGAGCCTGCCCCCTGACAGATCAGAAAGGCCATTAAGTTTTCAGAGAAGCACAAACCCTATTGTGAACTGTGCACATGAGGGATCTAGGTTGTCTGCTTTTTATGAGAATCAAACTAATGCCTGATAATCTGAGGTGAAACAGTTTCATCAGCAAACCATCCCCTCAATCCCCTGTGAAAAAAACTATAAAACTGATCCCTGGTGCCAAAAATGTTGGGGATCACTGCTTTACATGGTGATTCATAGATCCAATATTTGGGGTCACAGCCAGGCATGGTGGTTCACACTTGTAATCCCAGCTCTTTGGGAGGCTGAGGCAGGTGGATCACTTGAGGTTAGGAGTTCCAGACCAGCTTGGCCAACATGGGAAACCCCATATCTACTAAAAATACAAAAATTAGCCCAGTGTTGTGGCATGCACCTGTGGTCTCAGCTACTTGGGAGGCTGAGGTGGCAGAATCACTTGAATCTGAGAGATGGAGTTTGCAGTGAGCTGAAATCATGCCAATGTACTCCAGCTGGGTAACAGAGCAAGACTCCCTCTCAAAAATTTAAAAATCTTTCAAACTCTTCCAGTATCTGCCGATTAGTTCCAAAGCCACTTCCGCATTTTCAAGTTTCTTTATTGCAGTGTCTCATTACTTGGTACCAATTTTCTGTCTTAGACTGTTTTATGTTGTTTTAAAGAAATACACAGGCTGTGTAATTTATAAAAACAAAAGGTTTACTTGGCTCACAATTCTGATGTCTAGAAAAGTACAAGATTGGCCATCTGTATCTGGTGAGTCTCAGGCTGCTTCCACTCCTGTGAAAGGCAAAGAAGAGCCATCATGGACACAGATCACATGGTGAGAGAGGAAGTAAGAGAGAAAAGGGAGCTTCCAGGCTCTTTCTAACAACCAGATCTCATGGGAACTAACAGAGCAAGAACTCAGTCACATCCCAGGCCCTGTAGGGCATTAATCTAATCATGAGTGGTCTACTCCCATGGCTCAAACATCTCCCATTAGGCTGCTACCTCCAACATTGGGATATCATTTCAACATGAGGCTTTAGGGGATTAAAATTTAAACTATGGTCACCCCTGAGTATTAGCCAGATCACAAATACTTGTAGAATAAGTTATCTTCATAATCCAAGGAGAGGCTATATTGGATAGTTTATTGGGTGTATTGGATATCCTTCAGCTGAAATATATTTTCAAGCTTTAGGAAATTAGTGAGTTGCTCTCATGTCTGAAGAAGTTATTACACTCAGTATTTTAAAGACTTCTAAAATTGAGACCTTTCCAAGCAATTATCAGTGGCAATGCCCTTTCTGATTAGGCAAAAGAGCAGTGAAAACAATCTTGTTTCATTAGCTATTTCAAGTTTGAAAGGGTTTTAAGGTATAATTGAATTTTTAAACCATAATTTATTTAGTAGCTAGAGGGTTAAAAGCTTCATTAGGCAAGAATGTATACTTTAATGTTCAGAAAACATTACACTTTTACTGTTTTTATAACTGTATTGTGAAGGAATTAATGAGTCTTAGTAATTAATTGTGTAGTTCAGTTCAATTTAGTTTCTGTAAAAAAAAAAGTTGGTTATATTATTCTTAATAAAATCTAATCCATTACATACTATGACAGGGTCTTAACATAATATACACAAAATACATCCCTTCCTCAGATTCCAAAACCAATTTACATGTAGATGACACAATTTTATAACTCCTGTAACATAATTTACTTTGCATTTTCAGAAAGCACAAAATGAGCAGTTTTTCCCCTTGATAAACTACAAAAATGTGTGTAGGTACCTCTCTCATAGTACAAAACTCAATCTGAAGAACAATAATTGAAAAGTTCCTTAGGGATTATAATTGATTTAATGTATAAAGTTGAAAGTAACATATTCATTATTTTCACATTTATTTTTGAATAAGGATGTACATTACACTGGTTATCTTCACTATTTGTATGTTCACGTGTGTGTATGAGTGTGTGTCTGGGTATATATATATATACATATAACCTATTTTGTTACAAATTTTTGTAATGATTTAGAAAAATATTAAAATGTGTTTCTAAAACACACAGAATTATTTCTTATTGCATATAAATGATTAATTTGTAGTGTCATTTCACTCAATAATAATCAAAAGTATTCACAAGAAATAGGGAACCCAAGCAAAGCATTCTCTAAGATAAGGTCATACATAATATTTTCTAAGTCTGAAAAATAATCCATTCAAAAAATCCTAATTCAAATAAAAAATAAATTGTAAACTCTACAATCATTTAACTCTATAGTGAAAGAAAAACTGATGCATAGTATCTATGAACAAACTGTTTCAATGGATATTAAAAACAATTTGGAAAATGCCCCACAAATATAAAACTGGGTGCCAAAGTACAATGTGGGAAAATATATCGTAACTTAAAATTCATATTTTAAATTTCTATGCCATTATTGAAATTATGTGAAAGAATGAGCAACAGATAGACATGTTGAGATTAGTATGTATATTCAATAATTTCTATGTATATAAATTCTAGATATATACAATGTTTATCATAAAACATTTATTAACAGAATAATTATATAATATTAATAATGCAGTCCTATCTGTCATCTATCATGGCTTTCCTCAATATTCTCATCTCATCAATTTTAGTAACTTCTTATGATTTTGTGGGGCACATAATGATGAAATCTTTATTATTCATTTATGCAAACATATTATACTATTAAATTGACTAAAGATGCAAATTATTCTGTAATGGCCTTTGAGCCAAGGATAAATAAATACTACAACAAATTGAAAAGAAGACTTAGATTTTTCCTTCAGGACAGGAGAACTTGGATAGTGTCAGAGCCTCTACATATGAATGTAAATTCCATTCTTATCATTCTATATCACTACATATTACATTAATATTGAATAATTTTTAAAATCCAAATGAACCTAAGAAAACTTACTGTAATTTATTATAAATGGACATTTTTTTCTATTAGCACTCTAAATTATTAGAAATCATGACACAGTTTTGAATACCACATATAATTAGAATGGCTTTCTCTTGGTTTTAGTGGGTCTACTCCCTACATACAAAGTACATGGTAAACATAAATACAACTCTTAATAGGGTGTGTCATAATTAAAATGTCCACAGGAGTGGTATGGTACAGTGGTTTTGCCACTTGTGAAATTTATTTATATTACTTTTATTGATACCTACTAAATACACTTTGACTCAATTTTGATCTATTAAATACACCTTCACTCAATTTTGAATCAATGATATGTCTTGACTTTCCTATTTAAATATTCTCTCTATATTTTTTAAATGAGAAAAATTTAATCACATTATCAATAATATATTTTCTGTTTAACTAGCAATTATTATTACATAGGTATCTGTGCAACTGATGTTTACATGCGTAAAATATTCAAAACATTATGATGCTTCATTGGTGTTTAGAGCAAATTATTTGAAGTGGACAAAACTTGATTCCAACTAGATTAGTATTTATGTGTGATTCCAGAAACTGCACAAACTCTTGATATTATTACAATGCAAAAATAATATAAATACAAGGAGTAAAATAAATTTCTACCAAAATAACATAATTGTGATTAGTAGAGAGAATAACAATATGCTTCAGCTTTTAATTTTGAGAATGTAGTTGATGGTTATATTATTAAATGGTGCACATCTTTAAAAACTGGGATTACATTAAAAGGGAACAAAATTTAAATACTTTAGTTAAAAGTAAATTAATGCAATGACAAAGCAAAAAATTCAAAATATTCTAGTATTTTAAATAGTATTCAAAAATATTTGATATTCAATAAAGTTAAAAGGGTACATTATAATTAAAAATATTTGAATTGCAAATCTATATTTGTTAGTTAATAATAAAGATAAATTTTTATACAAATGTATGAAAAGTTAATAAAATACTAAATAATTATATGAAAATCTTCATGTCTTCTCAATAAATAGTATTTGGAAGACTGGATATTCACATGCAAAATAATGAATTTAGACCTATGTCTTATACCATATACAAAAATTAATTCAAAATAAATCAAAGACTTAAATGTAACATCTGAAATAATAGAACTCCTTGAAGAAAACCCAGGTAAAAAGCTCCTTGACATTGGTCTTGGCAATTATTTTTTAACATAACATCAAATTCAAAGGCCAAAAAGCACAACTAAACAAGTAGGACTACAAAATAGAAAGCTTTTGCAAGCAAAAAAAAACAGTCAACAAAATGAAAAGATAACCTAGAGAATGGGAGAAAATATTTGCAAATCGCATATTTAATAAAGAGTTAATATTCAAAATATATAAAGAACTCACATAAACTAGTAGTAAATAACCAAATAATTTGTTTTTAAAATGTGCAGATGAGCTCAACATATATTTTTTGAAAAAAGACAAAACACTCGGATGTTGTATGAAAGTGTTCATCAACCCTAATGATAAGGGAAATGTAAATTAAAACCACAATGAGATATCACCTCACACCTGTTAGAATGAGTATTATCAAAAAGAAAAGAGAAAACAAGTGTTATCAATGGTGTAGAGGAAAAAAACCCTTGTACATTGTTGGTGGAAATGTAAGTTGGTGCAACCATTATGGAAAACATTATGAAAGTTACTCAAAAACCTCAAAATAAAACTACCATATGATCCAGCAATCTCACTTAATCAGTCTCAAAGAGATGTTTGTGCTCACATGTACACTGAAGCATTAATCACACTAGCCAAGGTCAGGAAACTTAAGTGTCCATCAATAGATGAATAGATTTTCAATAAAGAGATAGATACACAGCTAGAGAGACTATAGACGCAATTGAATATTGTTCATTAGCACATAAAAAAAATCCTGTCCTTGTGACTACACAGACAAACCTGAAGGACATAAAGCTATGTGCAATAAACCAGAACTAGGCAGACAGATGCCGCACGATCTCACTTATATGTGGAATCTGAAAAAATTTAACTCCTAGAAGCAGAAAGTAAAAAAGTGGCTCCTGGTGGCTAGGATTTGGGAAAGATTGGAAGATATTGGTCAGTTATCAGATGAATAAGTTCTGGGGATCAAATGTACAGGATAGTAACTACAGTTAATAATACTGCATTGTCTACTTGAAATTTGATAAAATAGCGTATTTTAAGTGTCCTCATCACCCACATCCCCCCCACACACAGATGCATGGAACACACACAAATAGTAATAGGGTTCATATTGTATTTTTTAAAATAAAAAATTATAATTTTCAATGTTTTCCTAGTTGCTAATAAAATGAATAAATACCACACTTTACACCTGTTAGTAGATGTACCTTTACTCAAATTTGAAATGTAGCATCAATTATTTAGTATTAAACATTGTTAATCAGTTGCTATACATGTCTTTTCAATATTGTAAATTCAGGCAGTTTTTTAAAACCTGGGAATGGAACACTAAGAAAAGTAAGAAACTTTATACTTCACTTTCTTAGAAAATAATATGTAAACACTGCATTGTGCACGAGTCTTTTGCATTTATCTGAGAGGCAGCATTTAACAAGTTAATTATGTGGGCATTTTTTTATTTTTTTCTTTTCTTTTCTTTTTTTTTTTTTTTTTTTTTTTGAGAGGCAGTCTCACTCTGTCTTCAGGCTGGAGTGCAGCAGTGCAATCTAGGCTCACCGCAATCTCTGCCTCCCAGGTTCATGTGCTTCTCTTGCTTCAGTCTCCTGAGTAGCTGAGACTACAGGCATGACAGCACACCCAGGTAATTTTTGTATTTATAGTAGAGACAGGGTTTCACCATGCTGGCCAGGATGATCTCAATCTCCTGACCTTGAGATCCGCTAGCCTTGGCCTCCCAAAGTGCTGGGATTACAGGTATGAGCCACCACACCCAGCCCATTTTTTTGTTTTTTAACTAAGCACCCCATCCTTGAAATTTTTCTATACTCGTAACCATCATCAGTCTATAATGTCAGACATAAAATTTTTATATGTGAGTGCATTAGTCTTTTGTTTCAAAAAACACAGGAATAGAAATGTAAAGATGACTTTGTTAGTCACCCCATGAGCTCATGTTTAGGTGACAGGTCATGCTTTGCCAGTGGTGAGTGCTACACTCCAAGGTGCAGTGGTAGATATATGTTTTGTTTTCTGCTATCTGGACTCTTTTAAATTACAAGCACAGAGCAAATAATCTCCTTGCCCATTTCTAAATGTAGAAAACAAAAATTCCCTAAAAATAGGGAATTTAACTTTCCATATATAATGCAATGAGAAACTCTAAGTCAGGTTAAAATTGACGATCAGTCAAATAAACCATACGTCATCAAGAAATGTGTCACAGAGTAAGGTGAAATAAGAGATATCATTCTATTAAGAACATAATTACTTTTTATTCATTGTTCACTATTAAATCCATGTGATAGAGAGGAAGATCCAAGATGGCTAAATAGGAACAGCTCTGGATTGCAGTTCCCAGCAAGAACAACACAGAGGGTGAGTGCTCACTGCATTTCCAAACAAATTTTCACTGCTCACAGACTAGAAGCTTCCCTGGCCAAAAATCGCCACAAGTTTTCAGCATGGTTGGTGCCGCAGGTTGACACACAGAAACTCACACAAATCTGGGCAGCCATTTCAACTGGCACCTGGAATGCCTCGGAGACAGAGCTGCACATTCAACTGAAAGGGAGGGGCTTGAGAGAGTGAACCAGGTGGTCTGGCCGCTTCCACAAAATAAGCAATCTGAAACGCTCTGGATTAAGAGTTTCACAGCAAGCACAGCTGGATTCGGGGCGGTCCAGCTCAGTATGGGGAAGGGCATATGCCACTACTGAGGCAGTCCACCACTACCGAGGCAGTTCACACAGCAGCTGGGCAGAGCCTGGGGCAGCTCAGCAATGCCTCTGCTGGCAGACTGTGACTAGACTACTCTGTGTGGGAGAAGGGCATCTCTGAAAAAAGGCAGCAGCACGTCAGGAACTTATAAATAAAGCCAACCTTCCTAGGACAGATCACCTAGGAAAAGAGGTGGTTATGAGCTCTGCTGTAGCGACTTAAAGGTACCTGCCCAGCAGCTCTGCATGGAACAACAGTGCTCCCATCACAGCACTTGACCTCCTATGAGGGACAGACTGTCTGAAAATCAATGAAAAATTCTTCAATAAAATACTGGCAAACCGACTGCAAAAGTACATCAAAAAGCTTATCCATCATGATCAAGTAGGCTTCATCCCAGGGATGCAAGACTGTTTCAACATATGCAAGTCTATAAATGTAATCCGTCATGTAAACAGAAGCAAAGACAAAAACCACATGATTATCTCAATAGAGGCAGAGAAGGCCTTTGACAAAATTCATCAGCACTTTATGCTAAAAACTCTCAATGAACTAGGTATCAAAGGAACATATCTCAAAATAATAAAAGCTATTTATGACAAGTCTACAGCCAATATCATACTGAATGGGCAAAAACTGGAAGCATTCCCTCTAAAATCTGGCACTAGACAAGGATGCCCTCTCTTACCATTCCTATTCAATATACTATTGGAAGTTCTAGCCAGAGCAATGAGGCAGGAAAAGAAAATAAAAGATATTCAATTAGGAAAGGAGGAAGTCAAATTGTCTCTATTTGCAGATGACATAATTGTATATTTAGAAGACGCTATCTTCTCAGCCCAAAATCTCCTTAAACTGATAAGCAACTTCAGCCAAGTCTCAGGATACAAAATCAACGTGCAGAAATCACAAGCATTTCTATACACAAACAACAGACTAACAGAGAGCCAAATCATGAGCGAATTCTCATTCACCATTGCTACAAAGAGAATAAAATATCTAGGAATACAACTAACAAAGGATGTAAAAGACCTCTTCAAGGAGAATTACAAACCACTGCTCAACGAAATAAGAGAGGACACAAACGGATGGAGAAACATTCCATGCTCATGGTTAGGAAGAATCAATATCGTGAAAATGGTCATACTGCCCAAAGTAATTTATAGATTCAACGCTATCCCCATCAAGCTACCAATGACCTTCTTCACAGAACAGGAAAAAAACCACCTTAAACCTCATACAGAACCAAAAGAGAGCCCATATAGCCAAGACAATCCTAAGCAAAAAGAACAAAGCCAGAGGCATCATGCTACCTGATTTCAAACTATACTACAAGGCTACAGTAATCAAAACAGCATGGTACTGGTACCAAAACAGAGATATGGAAAAATGGAACAGAACCGAGGCCTTGGAGGCAATGCCACACATCTACAACCATCTGATCTTTGACAAATGTGACAAAAATAAGCAACCAGGAAAGGATTCACTGTTTAATAAATGGTGTTGGAAAAGCTGGCAAGCAGTGTGAAGAAAGCAGAAACTGAACCCCTTCCTGACACCTTACACTAAAATTAACTCCAGATGGATTAAAGACAAACATAAGACCTAACACCGTAAAAACCCTAGAAGAAAACCTAGGCAAAACCATTCAGGACATAGGCATAGGCAAGGACTTTATGACAAAAACAACAAAAGCATTGACAACAAAAGTCAAAATAGACAAATGGGACCTAATTAAACTCCAGAGCTTCTGTACAGCAAAAGAAACAATCATTAGAGTGAACTGGCAACCAACAGAATGGGAAAAAGTTTTTGTAGTCTACCCATCTGACAAAGGGCTAATATCAAGAATCTACAAAGAAATAAAACAGATTTACAAGATAAAAACAAACAAACCCATCCAAATGTGGGGGAAGGATATGAACAGACACTTTTCAAAAGAAGACATATATGAGGCCAACAAACATATGAAAAAATGCTCATCATCACTGGTCATTAGAGAAATGCAAATCAAAACCCCATTGAGATATCACCTCATGCCAGTTAGAATGGCAATCATTAAAAAATCTGGAGACAACAGAGGCTGGAGATGATGTGGAGAAATAGGAACACTTTTACACTGTTGGTGAGAGTGGAAACTGGTTTAACCATTGTGGAAGACAGTTTGACAATTCCTCAAGGATCCAAAAATAGAAGTTCCTTTTGACCTAGCAACCCCATTACTAGGTATATACCCAAAGGATTATAGATCATTCTATTATAAAGATACATGTACACATACATTCATAGCAACCCTGTTTACAATAGCAAAGACCTGGAACCAGCCCAAATGCCCATCAACAATAGACTGGACAAGGAAAATATGGCACATATACACCATGGAATACTATGCAGCCATAAAAAATGATGAGTTCTTGTCTTCTGTAGGGACATGGATGAATTTGGAAACCATCATTCTCAGCAAACTGACACATGAACAGAAAATCAGACACCACATGTTCTCACTCATAGGCAGGTGTTGAACAATGAGAACACAGGGACACAGGGAGGGGAGCATCATAAACTGGGGTCTGTTGGGGGAGGGCCAAGGGAGGGACAGCGTGGGGGTGGGGAAGTCGGGGAGGGATAACATGGTGAGTAATGCCAGATGTAGGTGACAGGGGGATGGAGGCAGCAAACTACATTGCCATGTGTGTACCTATGCAACAATCCTGCATGATCTGCACACATACCCCAGAACCTAAAGTACAATAAAAAAATTCATGTGATATATTCATCAAATTCCAAGGTAAACCAAAGAGTAAGAAATATAGCAGAGGATGCTCCACAAATAAGGATAGTGTGCTTATACTTTATGGAAGTGCTAGTAGCTATTGGCCACATCTACGGAAGTTGAAAAGAATACAAAACTGCTTTTAACATACAATGAAAGTCACTGGTAAAATCACACTGACAACTTTCCTAGCCTATTTAGGAAAAATGGGGAATTTACCTTTCCATATATGATTTAGAAAAGCTTTTTGTTATAATATACTCTGTGTTAAATTTTCTGTTAACACAAAGATAAAAATGAAAAGATTTTGCAGGCTTTAACTCTCCCAATCTGTATACTCTCTCTATTTTTTCTCAGAAAGTTTAGTAGCGTGTGAATATACTAGTAAATTCAACATTCCACAAATTTATTCATCTACAAAATTCACAAAATAGATAATATTTGTAGTCATGTAACATCTTATCCAGTTATGGTTCTTGTGGATTTGAAAAGTGATTCACTGACTACTCTCTGAAGACCATTCCAATTTGTTTTCAGACAAGGCTGTGCCGACTTTCCAGTCATCCATATGTCACTCTTGAATGTCTATGCTTTTACACATTAAATACAGGACTAATAGCCAAGAATCTAAGATTCAAGACCTAACTCTGAAGTACACTAAATTTTTATTTGATGTTTGTGAAGATATTTCACTTTTCTAGTCCCCATTTTATCATTATATACCCTGCAAAGTAAATTTAAAAGATTAAAGAGTGTTTATAAAAGAGAATGCAAAATACAAGTAAATAAATAGATTGCAAATAAAACTTAGACAATATTCTCATTAAATAGACTACTAATCAAAAATATATTTTAATGTTCAATTAACAAATAATTTTATATATTTATGTGGTACAATGTGATGTTCTGATATATGTATGCATTGTGGAATGATTAACCAATCTAATTAACACATCCATCACTTCATCACTCACATACTTTCTTTGTTGTGAGATCATTTGAAATTTACTCTCTTGACCATTTGGAAACCTAAAGTACATTGTTATTAACTATAGTCACTATGCTGATTTTAAAACAGATATTACATACATAAGACAGAAAATACAAATATGACCAATTAACAGAAAATATATTTGACTGTCTTCTGTATATAAGTTTAAATCAAAACACAGAAGCTCTACGTCCAAATAATAATGTAAAGTATTCACTCCCCTGAATTTAGCTAGAAAAAGACAAACTATAGCCCATTTAGAACCACAACATCTGCTGAGAATGCCAATTACACATTGCAAACTTCAGGGGATCATTTCATGGACTAATGCAAATTGTATCTACCTCCTTCTTCTAAATTGAGTAATTTGGCATACATAAGGCTGGTGTAACTCTGTCCCAGTTGATCACTCTATATCTATATCTCTTCAGAGATGCATATTCTAAAAGATGAAATTGGAGAAGAGAATGTATAGCAGACTCAAAGGCACAATGGCAGCAGTAAGACAGAAAGATGCCTGGAAGCAGTGACTGCCAGTGGAGTACAATCTTTAATCAGTTGCACTATAGTTTAACACATTTCTTTCCATCACCTTTTAGAAATAATCAGGAAGAAATGGTCCTTCTCTACTGTCATGGGGAAATTTAGGAAAACATACTATTCTGTTACATTTCTGTTATACTTTAATATCTTATTCAAAGATACACAAGAAATAGAATAGAAAGAGTGAAAGAAAGAGAAGAGGAATAATCAGAGCTAGAGAAAATTAGATATCCTTAATATTTGAATAAATACTTGTATTTTACTTCATTTAGAAAAAAATTATATTTATTAAAAAATTTGCATTGCAAAATGGCTATTTTATATGTCTTTTGTTAGTCTTCAGAAATGATTTTAAAATATTAAGTATGTAAATTCATTAATGTCTGTTAAATTATCAGGCATAAACATATGTTAATGATCATCCCTGATTACTTGAGTTGAGTGTTTATCCCCTCTTAAGCCCTATCCCTAAATTGTGGATATTAATACAGTTAAAAATACATATTAGTCCTCCTATTTCCTACGAACATCTCAGAATACAGATAACTCATATCTCTTTTACAAAAAATAATAAAAAATTTAATGTAACATTGGGTCCAATTCTTAAAATAACATAACATAGCAACAAAGTGTAATGTAATGGCACCTTTATTTTTATCTGTCTTAAATGCTTGATTATCATAAAAATAGAATTATAATATTTATGTTATAACAGATGATAATTTAAGAACAATGTATAATATAATCAGTTCCTGTTATTAGAATCATTTGAAAGCTATGTGTTATTGGCTATTTAATTTTGAGAAACACTTGTAAACCAATTTCAATTCAATTCACAAGCAATTACCAAACACATACAATGTACTGTCCACTGTATTAGGTGCTGGGGGAATAAAGATAAATAAGATGGTCTGTGGCCTTGAGGCAACACAGTCTTTTGCAATGAGGACAAATAAACCCCTAGCTGGCCACTATAAAAGATGATGAGTGCAAGGAGAGATATATAAGGGTTTTCAGAAGACATAAGGGGAAACTATTTTTATATAACATATTTTTAGGGAGGAAACAGTTTTGTTATATATGAAATAATTTAATATTTTAAGAAATAAATAGTTTAAGCATATGTTTGTATGTTACAAAACAAATAATTATACAATACAATAATTATATACAATAATTATAACAAATTGTATATAATGTTATATGTATGTTATTACAAAACAATAACAGTTAAATTTGAATTTAGATGAAAAGACATCCTGAAGTATAACTTTTTGATGAAGAGACTGACTCCAGGAGAGAGATGTAAGAAGTGGTAGAATTTCTAGCTCCAATTACTAAGGAATTTAAAAATAACTTATTTTTCTTAACAACAACAAAAATGCAGTTAGATAATGTTGAAATATTTCAATCAAACATTGAGGAAGAACTAGAATTGTTTGTGCAGAAAAATCAAGAGAAAACAATGGCAGGTGAAAACTTCCAAAAAGTAAACTCTATCTTAGAGGACACATAAAAAGATGACCAAAAGTAAAAATTAATCATAATAATATATTCTACAAAAATTAAAAAATCCTGGGACAAACTGACTACATGATAAATTTAAAAAGAACGTAGATTTGGAGGAAAATCCATTTGTTTGATATTTAGGTATTGGTACAATATTACCCAGAAGCATATATATCTATGAGTAAGTAAGCATATATATCATATCATAGAATGAGAGTGTGAGAGCTTATTGAATACGAATATGGAAAAGTCATTAGGTTAGTATAACTAGATTAGATTTTAGGCAGGATAATTGGTACTGTGCTTGCAGAACTGGGTGTAAAAAGAAAGCAGTAGAACACCAAGAAGAAAGATTCATGCCTTACATATAACCTTTAGTAAATATATGCCTGTAGAAAAAAACTAAGAAGAAAGGGACAGAAAATAGGTAATGGTGTACAAAGCAAGTAAACATGTATGAACACTTAGCTTTTTAGAATTTGACTATGACTCATAGATACGCATAAAAACACAGGAAAAGAGAATGAAAAGTAAAAATCAAGAGACAGTCATTCTAATTTCACTAAATTAGTATAAACCAAAGAGCCAACTCCATATAGTGATTTTGTGAATCTGTAAACTCTATAAACTCATTTTGTGCAAGGCACTCACCACTTTATGTGAGAATCAAGGGCATAAGATAAATTAAATTTCATCATGGCCTCAAACGCCAATCCAGTTATTTAGTATGATTGCCTGGTAAAATAACAGCGATCTTTTCTAACCCTTAAAGAAAAGCTGCTGTGCTGGGTTAGTTGAAAAATCATTAATTTTATTCATACTTCATAGCTGTCCTAAGGTATTCTCAAGGAAAGTTTAAACAATTTTTGCCTTATCCCCTTTACAACTTAAACCGCACCCTCAAGAGGAGATGAATGTTAAAATTTGCCATTGTTATTGATTTCACTCTATAGTTCACAGTAGTATATGACTTCAGGCACTGATATAATCAAATGTAAGACTCAGTAAAAGTTGTGGAAAGGCATGTAAATAATCTGTGAATTACCTTGAGAATTTCTTAGATGTTGTAAAGAAAATGAAGACACATATTTTCACCTTGCCCGCTAAGTAATAAGGACTTTTTAGGCATCCCTGAGAAAGAAAATTAAGTCATTTAGAGAAGAAATTATTAATAGACAGGGAGCAGAATAGAAAAATCAACAAGATGTGCAGTTAACTAGATACTGTATTTTTTAGTAAAATTATTGATTAAATTTCTGAATAATATTTCTATGAAATAATATACTTTGCATTACTATATATACTGAGTATTAATTTGTTCCAAAATTGAGGCAAAAGACCAAGTAGTTTTGAAGGACTTCAGACTTTGGGGAAAGAAAAAGAAAAAATAGGAACCAAAGTAAGATTGGAAGTAGTATTTGATATCCCCATTTACAACCAAAACACCTGTCTTCTCAAAGTTGTCTTCTCTTCAAAGAGTAAGTGAATCAAAGTAATACTAAAAACAACAAAACAAAACGTAGTCCTGGGTTAGAAACTGAACGGATAAATGCCAATATTCAACTTTTGTGTAATAAACAAATTAAAAATAAAAATGATCCAATAAGAAAATAACCCTACTTATAACAGCTACTAAAAATAATGAAATACTTATGAATAAAGTTAATCCAAAATGTGAAAGATCTGTATGCTGAAAACTGTTCAATATTGATGAAATAAATTTTAAAAGACACAAATAAATAGAAAAACATTCTATTTTTATAGTTTGGAAGAAGTAATATTGTTAAAATATCTATACTACACACAGAAATCTACAGATTCAATGCAATTCTTATCAAAATTACAGTGTTACTTTTCACAGAAAAAAAATCCTAACATTTATATGAAACCACATACACACACACATACACACAAATTTCCAAGGCAATCCTGAATTTAAAAAAAAAGAAGGCTGAAGACATCATTACCTGATTTCAAACTATATTGCAAAGTACAATAATTAAAACATAATGGTACTGGTATAAAAATAAACACATCAACCAATGGAACAGAACAGAGAGCCCAGAAATCAACCCACACATTTAAAGTGACTTGACTTGCAACAGAGGTGACAAGAGCACACAATTGGGAAAGGACAGTTTTCTCAATAAAGTGTGTTGGGAAAAATTGATTATTCACATGCAGAAGAATGAAATTGACCATGTTCTTACATCAGAGACAAAAGTCAACACAAAATGAATTAAAGACTTGAATTTAAGACCTGAAACTATAAAATTACCTTCTAGTAATTTTAATTTAATTCTCTCTTTCAGTGAATTTACTTTCAGTGAATTTAGTTTCAATGAATCTAACTTTATCACTAATTACCAAAATGTAAATGAATTGCACCATCAATTAAAAGATGAAGATTGGCCAGGCATGGTGGCTCCTGCCTGTAATCCTAGCACTTTGGGAGGCTGAGGTGGGCAGATCACCTGAGTTTGAGAGTTTGAGACCAGCCTGGTCAAAGTGGAGAAACCCCGTCTTTACTAAAACTACAAAAAATTAGGCGGGCGTGATGGCATATGACTGTAATCCCAGCTACTCGGGAGGCTGAGGCAGCAGAATGGCTTGAACCAGGGAGGCGGAGGTTCCGGTGAGCTCCAGCCATTGTACTCCAGCCTGGGCAACAAGAGTGAAACTCCATTGCAAAAAAAAACAAAAACAAAAACAAAATGATGAAGATTGTACCACAGTGAAAGAAAACATAATCCAACCGTATGTGTTTAAATAACTAAAATATAAGGACATGAATTTCAAACTGAAATGCATAAAAATATATGTGCCAGGCAAATACTAATCAAAAGAAAGTGGTGTAACTCAATTTATGTTAAACCAAACATTAAGGTAAACTTTAGTATATATAGCAATGTCTATGTGTGTGTACATGTGTATGTATACACATTGGTAAAAGATTCCATTCAATTGAACACTATAAAATAATCTTTTATGTACCTAAAACATAACTGCATAGCTAATATAATTAAAACCAAAGAATACCAAATAAAGCTTGCTTAAACAGAAGGCTACATAGCCTTTAGTGCTATTTTTTAAGGAAAGAAAGTGAAAATTAGCTAGCTAAACATCTAAATTAAAAAGTTAAAAGAAAAGGAAGAAGAAAAAAACCTAAAGTAAATACAAAAGAGCAGACACGTGGTGTCAGCAAAACTCTTTTAATGTATAAAGTACTAATACCAATCAATAAAGTTTGGGGAAATCTAATTACAAAAAGGTAGTAAAGTACTGGGAGAGCTACATCACAGATGAAGTTCTCTGAGGGTCAGTAAACATAAGCAAAGATGTTTAGTTTCCATGATGCAAATCAAAACTACAATGATATACCTCTACAACCCCACTAGAATAGCTAAAAAGTATAAACATTGGCCAATACCAAGGGCTAGTGAGTATGTTTAACAACTGGAAAACAAACATTTCAGAGAGAATGTAAATTAAACAATCATTTTGGAACATAGGCAATATCTACTATAGTCAATCATATGCCAACTCTGTGAACCAGGGATGATTATTCTTTTTTTTTTCTTTTCTTCCCTTTTTTTTTTTTTTTTTTTTTGAGACAGAGTCTTGTTCTGTCGTCCCAGCTGGAGTGCAATGGCACTATATTGGCTCACTGCAACCTATGCCCCCGGGTTGTTCAAGTGATTCTCCTTCCTTAGCCTCCCAAGTAGCTGGGATTACAGGCACGTGCCACCATGCCCTGCTAATTTTTGTATTTTAAGTACAGACAGGATTTCACTATGTTGGCCAGGCTGGTCTCAAACTCTGACCTCAAGTGATCTGACTGCCTCAGTCTCCCAAAGTGCTAGGATTAGACAAGAGCAGGGCACCTGGCCTATACTTCTTTATACTCAATAGAACTAATACATTTTAATCAAAAAACATATATATATATATGTGTATATATATATATATGCACATGTATATACATATGCAGAGAGAATATTCATCATAGTAGTCATAATAGTAAAAATCTAAAGACAAATATCAAACAACCATAAATGAATAAATTAACCATCTGTATTCATAAAATTGAATAATACATAGCAATTAGGATGAAAACTATTGCTCCATAAATAAGAATGAATATCCCAAACATAATTTAAGAAAAAACAATCCAAAATTGAAGAATACACATGGTTGGTTTTATTTATATACAATTAAAAAACAGTTAAAACAAATCTGTAAATTAGAAATCAGAATTCTGTGTTTTAAATGTAAAATCAGAGAAAGACACAGGAGATACCTCTGGGACTTTGGCAATATTCTATTTCTTGATCCGTGTTCATTGTACACAATGGGTTCAATTTGTGAGAAGATATCAGGCTGTAATCTATTATCTGTGCTTTCTTGTGCATATGTTTTATTTCTAATAAAAAGGGCTTTTTAAGAAGGGACATGAAAATTATGTTCCATATCACCACTTATTTTCAAATAAAAGTTCAAGTTTCTATGTAATAAATAAATATATCCGTAAAAAACTGGTAGAAAATAAATCGTTCACCATTTGTAATATGATTTTCTATATGAGTGAAATATTCTACAGAAATATTTACAGAATTGTAAAAATTAATAAAATTTTCATAAGAAAAATATACAAAAGACAATTGGACTTGCATTCAGCAACAAGTTGAGCAATAATAGAATTCATCTCCTCTGTTATCCAGCTCTCAAACAAAATGGTTCTTTCTTTATTGATGCTTTGAGATGTATGGTTTCACATATTTTGCTTATTGTTATTATTATATCTTTAGTTTACTTAAGGATTGAGGGTAAATCGGGTCTCTGTTACTCTGTTTCAAGTGGTAGCAGAAATATTTATTTTATTTTTATATTTGGACTTTCATTCATTGTGTGCTCCTGTTCTTAGTATGCAAATTTAAAGATGTCAAGGGCCCCATTTCTCTTAATCCTTGAGAGTTAAAAATAGTCCAGCTCTGAGAGCACCCTGAGAGAATCGAGTCAATATATTTAGAATTGAATTGAATTATCTGAACAAATGAATAAATGAGTAAGCTAATCCTTCAATCAAAATGTATCCTTCAATGCAAATAGTTTATTTCCAGCTTGTCCTATTGGCCCTTACTACCTGTATGTCATGTCATGTACCTAATCATACTTTATCTCCTGCCAGGAGTGCCTTCTTCACTACCCTAATAGTTTTTGTCTGATTTCACCCAAGTCTTTTCCCATCTTTCAAACTTCTTTAGCAATTATTAATCAATTGTTTGGCCTTGGCTGATGATACTTGGCATCTATATTCCTTTATGGTTACATCATATTTTCTTAATTATACAGCAAATTTTCAGGACAAGCTTCCGTATTATACTCTTTATATCCTTAGTTCATTTGTTGCTCAAAATTAAGTTGATTTTACAAATGGCAAAGGGGCAGAGAAACTTAAGAGTGGGCAGTTCAGAGAGAAAAAAAAGTAATGAATTCCCAAATTCTTGGATTCAACTTAATATTTTTATTAGAAATTGATAATTGTTATATATTTTTAAATTTTGACTGGAAGAGAAGAAGTTGAGATAGGGAGAGAATGGGATACGCTTTAGAGAGACAAACGGGCTGGCTTGGAGATCCTGTTCCTAGAACACCAATCACGAATGACAATGTTGTGACAGATGCTGGAAACCAGAGGCTACACTTTTTTTTTTTTTTTTTGATCCAAGGCTTAATGTTTGATTAATTTTCTTAAAAAGATTCAGCCAAGCTGAGGGAAAATAGTAAACTACTGCTAATTAGACACATCATTGGATTCCAGTTTCTTACATACTGATCTCTTCTCAAAGAGTATGACATTTACTAGGTGTATATAAGTAATATTACAACATTTTGCTCCAGTGAGGAAATACTATTTACATGCTTTTCCCAATGTGAAAGAAAGTCCTTTTAAGTAAAATAAATTAGAAGATAGCGACAACTGACTGAGCACAGAATTCACAGAGCAGATGGTATGTTGTAGGAGCACCTTTCACATAGAGAGAAGTGCCATTTTTATGTGATACTTTAAAAAGTGGTGAATTTTTTTTTAGTTTATTTTGGTGGAAAATAAAGTTTTCATGTGATTCAGGTTGACTTTTGATGATACAAAAATTTGAATTTTCTCTAAAACATATAATAATCCCAGATTTTAAAAAATTACTAATATCATTGCCCCAAAGAAAGATAAAAAAATAAGTAGGAAAAATGGTCTGATAATATTGATAAGAATTTCCCATATTTACAAGACAATGAGAATTATTAATTTACATCATATCCCAATTAATATTATTTACACATTAACATATTTAATCAGTAATTTATAAAATATTTCAATTCCAGTAGCTGCCAAGATTATAGAAACATTAGTGAGCAAAAATATACATGATCTCTACCCAAGCGTATTATCCAATGAAGAAGAGAAGTAATCAAGAAATATCACAAATAAATCCAGTTGGGAAAAACAAATTAAAGAAGACACATAATGCCATGCATTATGCTCAAGCAGATCACTGAAGGTAGCTTCAGTCACTGAAAGATTGCCATGGTTGACGAAGTCCTTACCACTTTAATTTTTCATGATTCTGAAATAATTCTAAAAGCTTTTTCTTTGTGTGAAAAATGAAATTAAAAGAGACTGAGAAAAGAGAATGTAGATGAATAGTCAACCCATCTTGGATGTCCATTCACTAGTATTCTAAAATAAGAAGTTAAAAGTCTCCACATGAATAACTTGGATCTCTCCTTTTCTAGTGATAAGAATATGCTTTTTAAAAAGCTAGAAGAGTGGTTCTCAACTTCAGATACAATTATTATAGAGTACAGGTGTATATTTTTTTAGCAATCCAGGTAAGACTAATATGAAGCCAAGGTAAAGAACAACTAATTATGTTAGTACAAAACAACTATCTTTTCTTCTCTCCAAATTAAATCTTTGCTATTTTTCAGCAATTTTAATAACATATAGCATTTATAGAGCAATGCTGAAAACAGAAATTTATTAAAAGACACACAGTGTAATTTTAAATTTTCTACTAGTCACACAAAATATGTAAAGATAATTAGCTAAAATTAGTTTACTAAAATATTTAATTTAGCTTAATATTATCATTTCAAATGTAACCAACACAAAAATTTTAAAATAAAATAGTTAAATTTATTTTGTACCAAATTTTAAAATTTTGACATAGTAAACATTTAGTGTACATCTCAAATTAGGCAATAAATTTTCTAAAGTGCTGGATCTTTATTTTATAAAATGTATGATTAAAAAATTAGATTCACATATACAATTTGTTTAAGCTTACTTATCTTTTATACAAATACTTCATCAAACATTTCATCAGTTTGTTTATGTTATTTTATTTTTATTGTACTTTACATTCTGGGGTACATGTGCAGATCATGCAGGATTGTTGCATAGGTACATACATGGCAAGGTGGTTTGCTGCCTCCACCCCCTGTCACCTATATATGGCATTTCTCCCCATGTTAGCCCTCACCAACCTCCCCATCCCATGCTGACCCTCCCCTAGCTCCCCACAACAGACCCCAGTGTGTGAGGCTCCCCTCCTTTTGTCCATGTGTTTTCATTGTTCAACACCTACCTATGAGTGAGAACATAAAGTGTTTGATTTTCTGTTCTTGTGTCAGTTTACTGAGAACGGTGGTTTCCAGATTCATCCATGTCCCTTCAAAGGATAAGAACTCATCATTTCTTATGGCTGCATAGTATTCCATGGTGCATATGTGCCATATTTTCCTTGTGCAGTCTATCATCGATGGGCATTTGGGTTGGTTCCAGGTCTTTGCTGAACTCTCCTATATGAGGTGCTGTTTTGGATTTATGGGGGTCAGAGAGATGCTTGAAAGGACAGCCTGTCCCTTATAGGAGCTCAAGTGCTATGCTGGGAGCTCCACTGTTCCATTCAGAGATGCTTGGCAGGTACGTTTAAGTCTGCTGCAGCAGAACTCATAACCGCCTCTTTTCCCAGATGCTCTGTCCTGGGAAGGTGGGGCTTTATTTATAAGTTCCTTATGTGCTGTTGCCTTTTTTCAGAGATGCCCTGCCCAGCAAGGAGGTAGTCTAGTCACAGTCTACCCGTAGAGGTGTTGCTGAGTTGCCATGGGCTCTGCCCAGTTGCTATGTAAACTTCTTTGTGGTTTTGTTTACATAGGTACAGTTAGAACTGCCTTGGTAATGGCAGTCTGCCTCAGTAATGGTGGACTGCCTCTGTGGTGGTGGACTGCCTCAGTAATGGCGGAGGCTGCGCTTGCTGCGAAACTCTGAATCCAGTGTTTCAGATTGCTGGTCTCTGTGGGAGTGGGACATGCCAACCCAGATCACCTGGCTCCCTGCTTTCAGCCCCCTCCTTTTCAGTTGAATGGGTGGCTCTGTCTCCCAGGCATTCCAGGCACCAGTTGAAATGTTCACCCAGCGATGTGTGAGTTTCTGTGCAGAAATCTGCGGCACTGGCTGAAACAGCCATGCTGGAAACTCATAGCACTTTTCGGCCTGGGAATCTCCTGGTCTGTGGGTGGTAAAAAACTCATTGGAAATGTGGTGATCACTCACCTTCTGCATTGCTCTCCTTAGGAACTGCACTCCAGAGCTGTTCCTGTTTGGTCATCTTGAATCCCTCCTCCTCATCAGTTTTAATATTGCTTATACTTAAATGTAAAATTACTAGTTTTTAAATTTAAATTTTGTTATATTAACCAACTAAATAAAATAAAAACTCAGCACTTCGTTAGCACTAGCCACAGTTTTTAGTTTAGTAGCGTATGTGGCTTGTAGTTACTACATTGAAGAGTACAGGATTAGAAAATCAACTATATTCTGATGAATCATAAAAACTATTTCAAATTCTTATAAACATTTTTCACTATAAGTAGTAGTATTCCTATTTTACACAAAAAAATTTGAGACACAAAAGATGTTTAGAACTAACTCATAGTCATACATAAATATATACAGTTCAAGTTCAAACCCAGCTCTGACTCTGGTGCCTGCTCTCTTTCCATTACAATATTTCTCTTTCTGTATAGGAGTTGCCTTTACATTACATTATTATAGTACCCATTACATTACTGTCTTCTTCAGAAAATGTAGAACAGGCTTAAGATACTGAATAGAAATCAAACCATTAAAACAGAGGGACTTGCTGGCAGGGGAGCGATATATATATATATGTGTGTGTGTGTGTGTGTGTGTGTATGTGTGTGTGTGTGTGTGTGTGTGTGTGTATAGACTTTATATATATATATAAAGTTGCCCAGGCTGGAGTGCAATGACACAATCTTGGTTCACCACAACCTCCACCTCCGAGGTTCAAACAATATTCCTGTCTCAGCCTCCCAAGTAGCTGGGATTACAGCAATGTGCCACCACGCCTGGTTAATTTTGTATTTTTAGTAGAGATGGGGTTTCTTCATATTGGTCAGGCTGGTCTCAAACTCCCGAACTCAGGTAATCTGCCCACCTCGGCCTCCAAAAGTTCTGAGATTACAGGTGTGAGCCACCGCACCTGGCCAACATATAGTTTTAAGTACTTAAACTATACTTCAGTAAAAAACAAAATAACAAATATTAATTAAAACACAATTGCTTGTCACATTTGTCTGACAAATGAATGGTACTTGATTAGTTATGTAATATAAATGTTTTTAAAATAAACTGTCTACATTGTTACTAAATTTCTTAAAAAGAGAAAAACAGAACTTTTATAACTAGAACTTAAGAAGAACTTGCTTATAAATTATACCAAGCAATGGCCTATAAAATTATTTTTAATTTCTCTGTTTTCCTGACACTTTTGTTTAATCTTTAGAATTTGGTTTTCTTTTGCTATCCTGAAGCCTTTTTTTAAATGGTAACCAAACAGAACAACATTAATAAAGTTTATTTAGAGTTGATTGTTTGACACATGTCCTTGACACTTTGTTAGAGGTTACTTTGACTCAGTTGGGATATGAGTGTATTTTATAGTTATATTTTAGTGTTCTGATAAAATACAGGTATTTTATTTACATTGTAGTACATTGTTGTCTGCCTTCATTCTCTTTACTCTTTTGCTTTTTTAAAAAATCTTACTTTCTAGCAATCATTAGAAGGCATGCTTCCCCAAACCAGAGCTATCTACAGCTGTGGGCTTGAGTCATAGTCTGTGACTTATCACTATTTTTGCTGACTGCACCAATCATATCTTCAGCATGAAGGCAGTTGTATGACTGTGGGAATAAGAACTTGCTTCATATTCTCTAATTCTTTGGCTAAGTTTAAAAAAAGAAAAGTAATAAAGGGATTAGCCTTTCCCTTCTGTTACTGTCATGGCTTAGGGACTTTGGAGACTTGGAGAAAATTTTATCTCTATCTCAACATGATAACTATGGGTGGGGCATTAATATACTTTTGGAGGAAAGATTTTATCTTAAAACTAAGATTCTTCTGTTGAGTGAATGCCATTTCACAGGAAAAGATTTTTGCACAATTTAATACTTTTATATGTTTCTCTCAAAGAGCTCTTTTGGTGTGAAAAAATGTAAATGAGGTTTATATTTGTATAGTGCACACTATGTTCTTGTTGCATTTAAATGTCCTAATATCCTACAAAAAGATCTCAATGTCTTGTTTTAAAACAATTATTTTTCTAGAACATACTTAGAGGTGGGCCACTTCATTGTAAAACTGTCTAGCTTTACATTATCTTTGCATGCTCTCCTGTCAGAATATAACCTCAAGACAAACTTTGTAGATTTCTTCCCAAAGGAGAGCAAAACACAGTCGGAATTTCAATTATATCCAATATATTATTTAAAAGTAGATTATACTCATAGTTTCTGATTTCAAAACAGTAAAATTATATACATAGGACAAAAATAATTATGATGTTTAAAGAAATAATATTGATATCCTTATTTTCTCTTTTGAACTATTACTTTATTCAAAATTATTGGGCCCATCTCAGGAGCTAAGATAATTCTGCTGAAAAAGCAGTATCATTCATAAGAGGGTAAGAGTGCTGGGTTTGAACCAAACTCAACTCAATTAATTAGGGGTTTTGTAGTCTTGGGCAAGCTACCTAATTGCTGGATATCTGGGTGTCCTGTAAAATGGCAGTAATACTGACGTTCTGCAAAATATCATTTTAGAGGTTATACATGAGCTCTTTGAGGAGCTCTTGGAATAGAGACAGCATGCAATGTATGTTTCTTATTATAACTGAATGGTTATTTAAAAAGTTAAAATCAGTCATCATTTCAAACATGTTTATTTGTATATATTATATCAGGAGGACAGTCAGTGATTTTAAGACACATTGAATGGACATAGATTACAGGAGAACAAATTTATAATAAATGTCCTATCTTGAAGGAAGGTTATCAACATCTATTATGGGGAAAAAATCTGAAAATGCCAACTGAGTATATGTGCGTGTGTGTGTGTGTGTGTGCGCGCGCGCGCACGTGCGCGCGTGCATGTGTGTGTGTGTTTATTAGGAAGAGGTAATGTAAATTAAATGCTGAAATTGTTAAAGGTAGAAAATAGAAAACATTACGTTCCTACTGAATTTACTAAATGAATAAAATTAATAATCATTTGTTTTAAATATATTTTAAAATATCTGACAACATCAAATCCATATGCTATCTAATTTAACTCATAGGATCTTTGACATTTTAGAGCTGAAGGTAATTAATGATACCTCCAAAACTACTGCTGCAACTTAAAATCTACTGGTCTTAGTATTTTCAGATTTATATTTATTAAGAAACTGCTACAGATGGGCATAATTTCTTCAGCAGCATCAATTAATTTTGATTAACTAACCAATATGCCATTTTATGTTGTGATTTAAATGCCATATGTTAAAAGACAAGGATTTATTAACTTACCTAGTTATTCAGTAGCCTTCATTGGAATCTTCAAATAATACCTGGCTAGATGTGTGAAAATTGAACTGCTATTTCACTGCAAAATAAATGTAATCTAAATTTGCCCTTTTATGCAGAATTTTTGAAAATAGTTTGTATTTTATTTACCTTCCTCTTGGAAAATAATACATTTGCTTTCTCTTGCTTTATATTCAAAACAACAAAAGGTACATTTAATTTAATTACATTTAATTGAATTCCATTTATTTTGTTTGTTGGTAATTAGTTCAAAATATGTTGATATTCAAGTATGAATTAATTGTCATAAAAGTTAAAATACTTGAGGAAACGTACATTAGTTATATGCAATTTTTCCTTCTAGAAAGGTATTATGTAGAAACTTCAATTTATAAAGGACCATCTAAACTTAAATGTAGAATAAAATTATTTTACTTTTCAGCTTTAATAATTCCTCACCAGATCATATGAAATGTGCATTTGACATGAAAACAGCATGATAAATATAGTAAAAGTAAACAAAGGTTAACTTTTTTCATGTAATTCCATGAGCAGTATTTGTCCCCCCAACAACTACCTGTTACAAAATATGATTATATAATTTATAGTTTACAAAATGCATCTTAATGACATCATATATGTCATAAAAAGCAAACCAAAAAACCCTAAGTGGTGAAAAAAACAGCAAGGAAATGGAGCTCACTGCTGTTGAGTGAATTATCAAGAGCTAAAAAAGCAAACAAACAAACAAGAGTAGCATCATCTACCCTGTCAGAGATTCAATCATTCATAGTGCAGAAGTTTGGGATTGTTTATACAGACAAAGTTTAGAGAAGTTTAAAAGAATTTCAACATGTTCTTTTTGACTTTTGTGCTTTGGGGGGTTTCAACAGGTTTTAAATTTGATTTCTTTTTGCAGGATCATTTGTAATATTTATATAAACTTCCCTTTGGAAAGGTTCTTTTACTTCTAAGACATTTTCTGTAATGGGATATATTTTATTGAGTAAAAAGAAATATAAAACAACAACAAGAACATCTATGTTCATAATTCCTGAGTAAGAAAGGTAAAACCATACATATTTAATGTTCTGATTATTGCATCTATTTTACTGATGACATAAATAAATACTATTAAATACAATTTAAGACAGCTTCTTCTGTATGAAGCTACATTTAAGCCAGGCATCCATTTTCACAGTATGTATATCTATTTTGATTAAAATCATAAGATGTAAGTAAATGTACATAAAAATAGAGATTGAAGAGTAAAATAAGACCAAAAATAAGACCACCATGAGAATAAAATTCTAACTTGGTTATTGAGCTAATTTTATTTGCATTTAACAATAACCTTCTGCACTCAATTAGCAGCATAATTACCAATATAGAATACTCTACTTATCTATTAGTCAATACATACAAGTCCTAGAAGAGTAATGCAAAATTAACATAACCCAGGATTTATTATGTTGTTTGATAAACCGAAATAGTCTTACCTTCCTTTCAGGGGGAAGCTTTAACTTCCATTTTTAATCATTTTTTAATATAGATGCCACTCTGAGACTCTAGTGAAATATATGGACCTGCTCTCCAGATAAATGCTATCTATGCTGAGCAAACCCTACTTTATTTGCATACAGTTGCACAGAGTATGTTCGTAATGCCTGAAAATCATTTAAGTCTGTAAATACCCAATGTGAAATGTGAAAAGGAGAAAATATCATATCCATATTCACAACTGCAAAATTATAGAAATGTCAAAAATAAGAGCCTATGAAATTTTCAAATTGCTTTGTCTGGCTGCACTTTTCAGAATTTTCAAAACACTCAAGGAGTTCTCAGTGTTCTCTAACTTTACTCTCATGAGCCTCACCGTATTCTATGGCTCTGGATGTTGACTCCAAATCTTTTAGTATGAATAGGCATCTTCCCAATACTCACTCCTAGTGAGTTTTGTCATGGTCAGCAGGAAAGCTTTTAGTCAGTTTATGGAAGAACAGGCATTCTTGCTACTTGCATTAAATATTGGCTTAAGCAGAGCTTGATTAAAACTTTTGTCCCCACATTGACAATGTAGTCGTGTTCTTTGTAAGAGAAAATTTGATATAGCAAAACTGGCTTTGGTTCTCTGAATTCAGACAGGCATGTGGGCATTAACTTGTCACGGAAAATAACACAAAATTCACTTTTCACAAACTATACGAAATGTTGCAGTGATCATTCTTTTAAAAGCCTGTACAATCTAATACTGTTTCTACTTCTGTCAACTACTTCTAGCAAAGCTGAGTGAGATGATAAACAATGCTTAAGTGAATAATTTATGCATAATCAAACTGTGGTAATCTATGTATCAATATCAATTAATTTTGCAAATGTTGAAGCAATGTTTTCAAACCAGCTCACCTTTAAGTCCCTAATCTTTACATTTAATGCCATGTGAATGTATTCTTCTAACAGAAATTTAGAAAAAGAAACTTTTTCATGAAAAATTATGCTTTGTCAACAGGCTACTTGGAGTTTCTCATCAGGGGACAATTACTAAGACACAGACCAATAGAATATATTGTTAAACTACCCACAGAATATGCCATTTTGGCAAACACATTAAAGAAGATAATACAAAATATAATATTTGTACTATTTATAATTCCACAGATTTGTGAAATGATAATGCATTCTAAAATAACTGACACAAATTTCTATATAAGCAATCTATCAGTTTCTGGCAAGACTTCTATAATTCTGACATGTAAATATGATTAGAAGAGAAATATTAAAAATAAAAATTGCATAGAAATTTTGAACAAAATAAACATGCATAACATAATTTTGCAATATTACAAAGCTAGTTAAAGCTTTTCTTTTGTTTTTAAAAGCAGTATTGTCACTAAGGTTTCACACATTAAGTTTGTTATCTATGAAATATTATCTATCATTAAGGTGATAAAAGAAAATATAGATACTGTACACTCACACTTATCTCTGTTTTTTGAATTCTCACTAAAATGAAAGCAAAGTGAGCAAGTTACAAATCCACAAACATCTAGAGAAACCAAGAACAAATGAGAGAAATGAGCACAATTTTGCAAGTTAGGAACTGAATAAGCAGGTGTTAGTTGTGTTAATTAATGACAAAAGCCAAAACCTGTTTATAAAGAAAAATTTAAATAAGAGGCATACTGCCGTACCATGAACCCATTGGAAAGATTCACTAATTGGAGTCACCACCAAATGTAAAAACATAACTGGATGTAAAAACAGAAAGTGTGATTTAAATCCCACATAAAGACTGTTAAATTCCACCTCTTTTTTGCTAAATCACTCAATCAGACCCTATGCCTTCAAGACACTAGCTGGAGACAAAGAGTTTACTCTGTGGATGAAATCCAAAAAGAAAACCAGTTAAAAGACTGTGTGAGTCTTAGGCAAAGGCAGAAAGCTGGGTCATTGAGTGAGCATCTGCTGATGAATGGTGAGGTCACTAGCTATTTTTTTCCATGCTTAGATTCCAGCTCAGCTTATACTGTCCAGGAAGGAGGTTAAAATATTCCCGTCTACTCAAGCCTGTAATCCCAGCACTTTGGGAGGCCGAGACGGGTGGATCACGAGGTCAAGAGATCGAGACCATCCTGGTCAACATGGTGAAACCCCGTCTCTACTATAAATACAAAAAATTAGCTGGGCATGGTGGTGCGTGCCTGTAATCCCAGCTACTCAGGAAGCTGAGGCAGGAGAATTGCCTGAACCCAGGAGGCGGAGGTTGCGGTGAGCCGAGATCGTGCCATAGCACTCCAGCCTGGGTAACAAGAGCGAAACTCCGTCTCAAAAAAGAAAGAAAGAAAGAAAGAATTCAAAAACACAGGAAGGGCCGGGTGCGGTGGCTCACGCCTGTAATCCCAGCACTTTGGGAGGCCGAGGCGGGTGGATCACGAGGTCAAGAGATCGAGACCATCCTGGTCAACATGGTGAAACCCCGTCTCTACTAATACAAAAAATTAGCTGGGCATGGTGGCGCGTGCCTGTAATCCCAGCTACTCAGGAGGCTGAGGCAGGAGAATTGCCTGAACCCAGGAGGCGGAGGTTGCGGTGAACCGAGATCGCGCCATTGCACTCCAGCCTGGGTAACAAGAGCGAAACTCCGTCCCAAAAAAACAAAAACACAGGAAATTCCTTTCGGCCGGAACTGCCATCTTCCAGTAATTCGCCAAAATGACGAACACAAAGGGAAAGAGGAGAGGCACTCGATACATGTTCTTTAGGCCTTTTAGAAAACATGGAGTTGTTCCTTTGGCCACGTATATGCGAATCTATAGGAAAGGTGATATTGTAGACATCAAGGGAATGGGTACTGTTCAAAAAGGAATGCCCCACAAATGTTATCATGGCAAAACTGGAAGAGTCTGCAATGTTACCCAGCATGCTGTTGGTATTGTTGTAAACAAACAAGTTAAGGGCAAGATTCTTGCCAAGAGAATTAATGTGCGTATTGAGCACATCAAGCACTCTAAGAGCCGAGACAGCTTCCTAAAACGTATGAAGGAAAATGATCAGAAAAAGAAAGAAGCCAAAGAGAAAGGTACCTGGGTCCAGCTGAAGCGCCTGCCTGCTCCACCCAGAGAAGCACACTTTGTGAGAACCAATGGGAAGGAGCCTGAGATGCTGGAACGTAGTCCCTATGAATTCATGGCATAATAGGCGTTAAAAAAATAAATAAATAAAAGACCTCTGGACTGTTAAAAAAAAAAACAAAAAAAAAACAAAAAAAACACCCACACAGGAAAATTCCCATGGGTAACGAGTGAAACTCCGTCTCAAAAAAAAAAAAAAAAAAAAAAAAAATTCCCGTCTAGAGAAGTGGATCATTACATGAAAAAATATTTCCTGGTCATTCAGTTTTGAAGATATCAACTGAAATCCTTTGCTTGCACTAAATCAATCAATAATAAAACTATTGAAGAAAAGTCTCACTCATGTAAGAGAGAGATTCCCATAAAATTTTTCTGTCTTTTAAATAGGCTTGCTAGTTCTATAATTACTTTCCCTCAAACTAATTTATTTCCATACTTTTCTCTGTTTGGTTCCACTTTTTCATCCTCAAAAATTGTCTCTATATTGGCCAAAGTGAGGCACTGCCCAATGATTGCATTATCAGATGTGCCACTGTCTATGTCTCTAACTTCCTGTAATAATTCTCTATTTTAAATACTTAAAGTATTTCATTTTCTTTCTGGTTGAAGTTTAACTAAAAAAAATTAAAAGATAAGTAAAGATAATCAGAAATGGGAAAAATTCTCTTATCATAAAATTCAGAAACAAAAACAAATTTCAGAGGAAACAGGAATGAACAGAAAGTTTTAAATGAGCTTTAGTTAATATTCTTAGGTAGGTAAAAGATACTGCATCTATCAAATAAGATTAAAGAGTTCTATATACAAACCGTTCTTGTGTATTAAAGATAAGATTCAAAAGGAAATTAATGGAATGGTAATAAGATTGAAGTTAAGGAAATTTTGTAAAATGTAGACAATAGACAAGTTCAAACAAAATAAGAGAGACAAATTGGCAACATTATATGATCAAATTAGAGGTTAGACATGTGACTAGGAGTGCAAGAAAAAAGGAAAATAAAAATTGAGGGAAGAAAATAATTCAGAACATTACCCAAGAAAATCTCCACCAATATTAGTACAAAAGTTTGCAGTTTTAAGAATCCACATCTTAATAAAATAAAAAAAGTACATACCAAAATGAATTTCATTCATTCAACATTTAGAAAACCATAAATAGATGATTATAAAAGTTTTCAAATAGGCAAAACAGTCCTATACATAGAATTAGGAGTCACAATATTGTTAGGCATTTGCAAGAGCAATAGTGCAAGCCAAAAGACAAACAGGGCAAAGCCTTTGAATTTCCAAGGAATAAGGAGTGTCAACTGAAAATTCTATATTGAGAAAAATTACTTAGGAAATGTAGAGACTCAAAAATACTTTTTAATGAAGTATACAAGGTCTCAAAATGTTATTTTCCAGATATTCACAGAAAGCTACTAGAGGATGGATGTTCTAGAAAATAAAAAAGGTAATGTAGAAAAAGAAAAGGACTAGGTGAAACAGAGCAGAGAAACAATGAGAAGAGTATATGAGGGGAAGTTCCAGTTTGATGTTATAGAATAAAGTCCAAAATAACAGTTGAAGAGCAGGCAATGTAGTCAGTCAGTTTCTCAGTCTGGCCTGAAAACATGAGGACTTGGAGGCAAATGTCTTCATGAAGGTTAGAAAAAGAAAATAAATGCATTACTGGATTAAAAACATGTTTGAAATTATTAAGATGTACATATAGCTCTGTTGAAGTGGGAGGATAATAAGTGTGTGGTCATGGAAATCTAACCAATTAAATATTAAATTTTAGAAAGAAAGAAGAGTGATTCTTGATTTGGGTCCTGTGCCAGGAATATTACGTTTTATACTTAGGTTTTATATTTAGACTTAATGACATTGTTTCTTTAGTTATTGCTACTTCGTAACCAGAGTAAATAGTATATACCAGAGGAATATATACTATAAAATATAGAAGCCATACTAAATATATTATTTATATACTTTTACATATAACGTATATTATAAAATATTTTTATATAACATATACAAAAAGTATACTATATCAACTTTACATTATTTTAAAACATTAGCTTTTTGCCTCAGTAAATAGCTCATTTGCTGATTTTTTACAACTGCATCAAGGCTTTTATTTTTCCCAAGAGACAGCATGACTTAGATTAAATATTTTACTTGAAAAGATAATATCTGATGCCCTTTTCAATTCCTAAATTCTAGGACTCTATGAATAATTCAAAAGAGAAACATAAAATATAGCTATTACTGATAAAACATTTATTTCATTTTAAAGCTATATTGCCTTAATGGATTTTCCTCATAATTCAAAATTAAAGAAATATTACCCATCAAACATAAGATTAATTATCATTAGGAAAAAACTTTTTTAATAACGTGCTAAAATATATAGCTATGATAGCAAAAATTTATGCATATTTAGATGCAATAATTAGATTTATGCTTATAGTTTCTAAAAATGATTATAGGATATTATCATCAAGTGTAGTGAATTCAGAAAGCTTCAATGGAGGGAATAGCATCCTTTAATGACAATAAACTATAAAGAACACCTATTTGCAGAGTCCCAGTACATTTTTCTATTCGAGTAGAAAAAAAAATGGACTATTTTATTTCTTCCCTATATTAGTTATGTTCTTATTCTCACACATATTCTTTTTTATTAGATTTTCTGTGATTATTTACTGTATTTATTGCGTTATGATAGGCTATTATGTTGTTAAGAAATTTACACAGTGAAAACTGTACCACAATACTTTGATATAAACATAGATTAAGGCTTACTTACTTGTTTTCCTGAGAAGCTTTTTTTAAACAAAATATTTATAATTATTGTGAGTACATAACAGTTATATATGTTTATTGTGTACAGCTGATGTTCTGATACATGCATACAATGTGTAGTGATCAAATCTGGTATACATCACCTAAAGCATTTTTCATTTCTTTGTGTTAGGAACATCCCAATTCCATTTTTGAGATATTTCAAAATATACTGTAAATTATTGTCAACTATAATCACCATATTGTGCTATCAAGTACTAGATCTTATTCATTCTAACTTACTGATTTTTAATGCTAACCTTTTTGAGCTGAAGTTCGATTATTTTCTCATATTCACAGCCACATGTGATCATAGTTTCTCACTCCAAGATTTATATAATATTAATGAATTGTTTTTGCATATCATCTAATAGTTTCAACATACCTTTCATTATACATGGGAAGATTTAAAATGTCATTTCTCCAGTAGAATAGATAAAATAATAACCACATGTAGTCAATATCTTTAATATTAATTATGAGTGCTTTATCAGATTTGGTATTTAAACCAAATATTGAGAGATATCTACTAGCAGCTATTTGTTTTATTTTTAATTATTACAAGGTAAAAGTTAAGGCCCAATATTCTTTATAATGTGCTATGTGATTATTTGTCTTAAAATAATTTTAACATAAAACTATCCAGGGATAGAATCATGTCTTTCTTTCTTAATATTCCAGCCAATTCTTTTTAAAACGCCTACATGAAAATTAAGAGATCCAGTTCAAAGCTATATTTCAAAATTGCTTTATTCCATCTTCTTTAAAAATATGTTTATATAAGGTAACAATTCTAACTATGTGCCATTAGGTTTATAACCCAAATAGACATAATATGTATAATAGATATAGCACAAGAAAGTACAGGTAGTAGAGCATTACAAAAATAAAGTTTTTACATTTCACTGAAATTGTTTGTGTAAAACTAAAGTAGATTATGACTCGTTGAGAGGTATAATGTAAGCCAAAGAACAGCAAGAAAATAACACAAAGATAGAATTTTATAATTATGCACAATAGTAAAGAATCCATTCTCCAAGAACTTATATCAATGCTTAATTTATATGCATCTAAAAACAGAGCTTCAAAACTGATAAAACTTGAGAAACTAAAATAACTTTAAGGAGAAATGCTAAATTCAGTATTATTATTGGAATCTTCAACATCTTTCTGTCAGTAATTAATAAATCTAGTAGGAAGGAAATGAGTAAGAATATAGTTGAACTGAACAGTACTATCAATCAACTGAACATAATGAACCTCTGTAGACTCCTTCTATAGACTCCTATCTATAGACTCCTTCAGGTAGAATAGACATTTTTCTCAAGCTCAGAGAGAACTTTCACTAAGATAACCATATATGAACCATAAAACACACCTTAACAAGTTTACAAAAAAAAGAAATTTTACAAAGTATGTTCTCAGACAACAATGGAATGAAACTAGAAAGCCATAACTGAAATACTGAAACACCCAAAACACTTACAGATTAAACAACGTACTTCTAAATAAATCATGGGTCAAAGGATATGTCTCAAAAGGAATTTAAAATATATACTGAATAAATAAAAATAAAAATACTACTAATGAAAATTTGTAGGATGCAACAAAAATAGTGTTCAGAGGAAAATTTATATCACTAAATGCATACTATTATAAAGTAAAAAGTATCTAAAAATCTTTAGAAAACTACAAAAATAAAAGTAAGTTAAATGTACTGTAAATAAAAGAAAATAAATAATAAAAATTAGAACCAATTAATAAAATCGAAAATGGGAAATGGGTAGAGAACATCACCAACACCAAAGTACTTAGAAAAGATCAGTACAACTGAAAACCCTCCAGGGCAGTTACCTAAGAGGAAAAAAGGGAAAAAGAGAGAAGACACATGTCAGAAAAGATAGAGAGACCATCACTACAGGTCCCATGGACATTAAAATGATAATAGCAAACTGAATTCAGCAGTTCATTAAAAAGATCATTCACCATGATGAAGTGGCATTCATCTCATGGTTGCAAGAATGGTTCAACATATTTAAATACACAAATGTGATAGACTACATTAACAGAATAAAGAACAGAAACCAACAGAAACCACAAAATTATCTTGACAAATGCAGAAAGCACATTTGACAAAATTTAAAAACCATTTATGATAAAAATTCTCAACCAATTAGGTATAGAAGGAATGTACCTCAATATGCTAAAGGTCAAATATGACAAACTAACAGCAAATATCATACTGAACAGGAAAAAGTTGAAGAACTTTCTCTCTAAGATCTGGAACAAGACAAAGATGACCACCTTTGTCATTTCTACACAACATAATACTGGAAGGTCCAGTTAGAGCAATTAGGCAAGAGAGGGAAATAAGGCAATACACATTTAAAAAGAAGACATTAACCTGTCCCTGCATGCAGGTGACATGATCTTATATAAAGAGAACCCTAAAGACCATTCTAGAAATTGTTAGAACTAGTAGACAAATACAGTAAAGCTTAGAATACAAAACTGACCTACAAAAATCAGTAACATTTCTATATATGAATAAAGGACCATTTGAAAAAAGAATCAATAAAGTAATTATATTTATAATAGCTATAAAATACTTAGGAATAACCCATTTATTTTTAATTTTATGGATACATAATAGTTATACATGTTTATGCAGTAAATATGATATTTTAATTAAAGCATACAATGTATAATGATCAAATTAAGGCAACTGGGTTATCCATCACTTAAAACATTTATTTTTTCTTCATGTTAGAAACTCCTGTTATGACAACAATAGTTAATACTTAATAAGATCTACCTAATATAGTAGATTGTTTTTCTTCTTTTTAACTGTATTTTCCACTCATTAACCAACCAATTTTTAACCCGTGTCATTTTCCCAGCCTTTGGTAGTCGTTATTCTACTATTTATCTTTATGAGATCTTTTTTTTACCTCTCATATATGAGTGAGAATATATGATACATGTCTTTCTGTGCCTGGTTTATTTACTTAAAATGACGTCCTCTAGTTTCATCCATGGTGTTGCAAATGACAAGATTTTATTTTTTTGTGGTTGAATAGTATTACATTGTGAATATGCACCTCATTTTCTCTATCCCTTCATCCTCTGATGGACACATATATTGATTCCATATCCTGGCTATTGTGACTACTTCTGCAATAAACATGGAAGTGCAAATATCTCTTTAACATACTTATTTCCTTTTATGTTGAATATATACCCAGCAGTGTGATTGGTGGATCATAGGATCAATCTATTTTTAGTTTTTTGGGGGAATTTCCACTGTCATTCCTTAGTAGCTGTACTAATTTATATTCCTACCAACAGTAAAAAAGTGTTATCTTTTCTCTGCATTCTCACCATTATCAATTTTTTTTTTAATTTAGGTGAATTATATCTCATTGTTTTGATTTGCATATCTGATGTTTAGTGATGTTGAGCATTTTTTCATATACCAGTCGGCCATTTTTATGGCTTTTATGAGAAGTGACCATTCAGATATTTTATCCACTTTTTACCTTAATTATTTGGAGGTTTTTTGTTATTGAGTTGAGTTCCTTATATCTTATTATTACTAATTTTTCAGTTGAATAGTTTGCAAATATTTTCTTCCATTCTGTGAATTCTCACTTGGCTAATTGTTTCCTTTGCCGTACAGAAGCCCTTTAACTTGATGTGATCATATTTGCCCATATTTTCTTTGTTTTCCTGTGCCTTTAAGGTTTTACTGAAGAAATCTTTACCCAGACCAATATCCTGGACCATTCCCCAGCATTTTTTCTTCTAGTAGTTTCATAGTTTCAGGTTTTATGTTTAAGTGTTTAAATCATTTTGATTTGATTTTTGTATATAGTGAGAGACAAGAGTAGGGTTTTATTCTTCTGCATATGGTTATCCAGGTTTTGCAGCACCACTTATTTTAAAACTGTCCTTTCTCTAATGAAAGAAAATTGCTAAAATCCACATGGAACAACAAAAACCTTCAATAGCCAAAGCAATTTTGAGCAAAAAGAACAAAGCTGAAGGTATCACATTACCTAATTTTAAAATGTGTTACAAAACTATGGTAACCAACACAGCATTATGCTGGATAAAAAATAGACACATAGACCAATGGAGCAAAATAGATAACCCAGACACAAAACAATAAAACTGCTAGAAGAAAATGTGGGGATAAATGCTTCCTGATATAGGTCTGGGCAATACTTTTTAATAAGACTCCAAAAGCACAAGCAGCAAAAAGAAAAATGGATGAATGGAATTATATCAACATAAAAATATTCTGCATGGAAAAATTAAAAATCAACACAGTGAAGAGACAGCCTACAGAATGAGAGAAAATATTTGCAAACTAGGTATCTGAAAAGGGTTTAATATTCAACATATATGAGAAACTTAACTCAATGGCAAACAATAATAACCCATTTTAAAAAATGGGCAAAAACCTAAATAGACATTCCTTGAAAGAAAACATGCAAATGACTAATATGTATTTGAAAAAAGTGATCAATGTCACTAATTATCAGGAATATGCAAATCAAAACCACAATGAGATACCACCTCCCACTTATTACATTGGTTATATTGAAAAGACAAAATGAAACAATTGCTAATGTAAACATGGAAAAAAAGTAATGCCTGTATACTGAAGATGGGACTGTAACTTAGTACAGCTACTATGGAAAACAGTACGGAAGTTTCTCAAAACACTAAAAATAAATCTACTATAGTATCCAGCAATCCCATTGCTGGGTATATATTAAAAAGAAAGGAAATTAATGTATTGAAGAGATATCTGCACCCCATGTTTATTGAAGCAATATTCACAATAGCCAAAATTTGAAATAAACCTAAGTGTTCATCAGTGAATCAATGGATAAATAAAAGGTATATATGCACAATGGAATATAATTCATTGATAAAAAATGAAATTCTGTCATTTGAGACTTCTTTGAAAGTGAAGAAAATTAAGTTAAGCCAGGCACAAAAAGACAAATATTTCATTATCTTATTTATATGTGGGAGCTAAAAATGTTGTTATTAAAGTAGAGAATAGAATAGTGATTACCAGAAGCTAGTGAGAGGAGAAAGGAAGAAATAGGTCATGCAGACAGTTAGAGTAGGTCCTCAGTAAAACTCCTTCAAACCAGGAACAGCCTGAAAATCAAGCTGCAGGCCCGTAAGATAAGAGTCTGCATCCTTAAGTGTATGCCTACTCTGTGAACCCAGATGAACAAATTCCATGAAATTATATTCTCTATAATCACTATGGTCCCAGGTCTTGTTGCTTTGTGCAGTCTTGGGACTTGGTGCCCTGTGTCCTAGCAGTGGCTAAAAAAGAACCAATGTACAGGTCAGGCCATTGCTTCAGAGGGTGCAATGGCCATGCCTTGGTAGCCTATATGTGGTGTTGGGCCTGTGGGTACACTGAAGTCAAGAATTGAGGTTTGGGAACCTCTGCCTAGATTTCGGATGATGTATGGAAATGTCTATATATCCAGGCGGAAGTTTGCGACAGGAGTGGACCCCTCATAGAGAATCTGTGCTAGGGCAATGTGGAAGGGAAATGTGTAGTCAGAGCCTTCACACAGAGTGCCTGGGGCACTGCCTAGTGGAGTTGTGAGAAGAAGATCAGCATCCTTCCAGACCCCAGAATGGCAAATCCACTGACAGCTTGCACCATGCACCTGGAAAAGTGGCAGACAATGTCAGCCCATGAAAGCAACCAGGAGGAAAGCTGTACCTTGCAAAGCTACAGAGGTGGAGCTATCTAAGGCCTTGGGAGCTCACCTCTTCCATCAGCATGCCCTGGATGTGAAGCATGGAGTCAAAGGCTATCATTTCAGAACTTTAAGATTTGACTGCCCTATTGGATTTTGGATCTTCATGACACCTGTAGACCCCTTGTTTTGGACTATTTCTCCCATTTGGAATGGGTGTATTTACCCAATGCCTACTCCCCAATTGCATCTAGGAGTAACTAACTTGCTGTTGATTTTATAGACTCACAGGTGGAAGGGACTTGTCTTGTCTCAGATAGGACTTCGGACTTGGACTTTGGGTTCATGCTGAAATGAGTTAAGATTTTGATGGACTGTTAGAAGATCATATTTGTGTTTTGAAATGTGAGGATGTGAGATTTGTGAGGGGCCAGGGCAGAACGATACGGTTTGGCTCTGTTTTCCCACCCAAATGTCACATGGAATTTTAATCTCCATAGTCCTCACATGTCAAGGGTGGGACCAGGTGGAGGCTATTGGATCATAGGGGTGGTTTCCCCCATGCTGTTCTCTTGATAATGAGTGATTCTCACTAGATCTGATGGTGTCATAAGCATCTGGCATTTCCCTTGCTTGTACTCACTCTTTCCTGCTGCTCTGTGAAGAAAGTGCCTGCTTCTCCTTTCCCTTTTGCCATGATTGTAAGTTTTCAGAGGCCACACTAGGAATGTGGAACTGTGAGTCAATTAAAGCTCTTTCTTTTATAAATTACTCAGTCTTGAGTATTTCTTTATAGCAGTGTGGGAATGGGCTAATACAGCTATTATTGCCCTAAAATCAAAAACAGACAAAAGAATTAGAAAGAAAAACCATAGACCAATATTTCTTTTGAACATAAATACAAAAATCCTCAGCAATACATTGGAAAATTTACTCTACGTTCCAAGAAATTACTATAAAATATATACCACAAACAAATAATGCAAAGTTAGTTCTATATACAAAAAATAGTTACTGTACTTCATCACACAAATAAGCTTATCAGAAGAAAAATCAGGTGATCATATCATTACACGGACTTTGAATACACAATGTAAGTGAAAGAATCTAGTCACAAAACACTGCATATTGCATGATTTCATTTTTATTACATGTTCAGAATAAGCAAACATATACAAACAGAAAAGAAGTTAATGGATTCTTATGCCTGGAAGAGAGAGTGGAATGCAGTTAGTGTTAATATGTATAAAATTTCCTTTAGAAGAACTAAAAAATTAGATCATGGCCATGTTTGCACACTTTGTAAATGCACTTAAAATTGCTTTTATACTTCAAATCAGGGAATTGTGTGGCATATGAATTTTATTTTAATCACATTTTTTAGAAAAGTATTACCAAGAGGTTTTTTGTTTTATCCATTTTTGGATACACCTGCTCTTGACTTTGTTTTATAATTTTCTATCTCCTGTTTTTTAATAAATTATTTCCAATGTACTTTATTAAAACTCTCCTTCCATACATTTTTCTTACTTTGCTATTATTTCTCCACTTTCTAAAATTTAATAACTATTTATACTTGAGTCCAGGAGTTTGAGACAGCCTGGGCAACAAGGTAAGACCTCTCTCTGTACAAAATTTAAACAAAAATTAGCCAGGAATGATTTTGTGTGCCTGTGGTCCCAGGTATTTGGGAGACTAAGGTAGGAGGATCTCTTGAGGTGGGGAATCGCTTAAAGTTGCAGTGAGTCATGATCACGATCCTGCACTCCAGCCTAGGCAGCAGAGCAACAGCCCATCTCATAGAGAGAGTGAGGGAGAAAAGACTGTATATTTTCCTTTGAGTAGGATTTTATTGTTATTTCATAATATTTAATCTAAATATGTTTTAATTGTTTTTCCAAATAATTTTAATAATGCCATTTTACTTTTTTAATTTAATTTTTCAGTGAATAGTAATGAACAGTTTTCAGCTATACACTAAAAATATTGTTAACTACACTGCACATTTCTATCTAATAAGTTACTCTTTGTGATTAAGTACATAAGAAATGTTCATAAATAATCCATAAAATTTCATTGTATTATGAAATCACATTTTACAAAATTTTAGATAATATTTTCTGGCTAATTTTTGAAAAATGTATAAACTCATCTGAGGCTAATTACATCACGGAAAGAACTGTCTAATAATAAAATCTTAGATATGAAAATCTACTGATGACCTATAAAGAAGCCACTGTAGTTTCCCTAATTTGAGAAACTAAAAAAGAAAAATCTCCTTTTTTGTAAATGACTAATCTGTACCTTGATCCTAATATGTGAAAACTTCGGAGAAAAGTGCTATCTAGCTCTAAGGTATTTGCTCCAGTAGTAGAGCCATCAACTCAGATCTAAAATTGAATTTGAGAAGAGTGTTATGCTCATCAATCATTAGACTTCAGATATCTAACAGTTATTCTTCTCCTGGAGTCCAGCTGAACATTTCTCTACTCTAAAGCAGAGATTCACTGTGAGTATAAAGTAGACCAGATTTTAATGCAAGCACACAGAAAAATGGCTAGCACTTGCAAAGTTATTTTTATAACAATTTTAATTAGAAAACCAAAATAAGCAAATATAATCAAGTTTTATGTCTCTCAAAGAGACCCTATTTGAGAGGTTTTCAAAGTTTAAGTAACTAAGATTTGTGTTATATATTAATCAAAAAAATTTTACCCTTATTTATTGTTTACATTTTGATTGTTATATACTTATTATCTATTATTTCCTGTTAATAAAACTTCTTTATATAAAGTTGTGGGGGAGGTTCTTACTCAATTTTTATACAATTCTAGCTTCCCAAATAAAGGAACCAACTTATGTTTATATATTGCATAAAATTGTTTTGTTAGAATAGTCATGTCTTGCCTGGGTAATTGTAATGTGTGAGAATGCTTTCTCTACCAGATCACAGCTAGCAGTATTTAAACAAAAGAACATGACTAAACTTAACTAAGACAAGATGTACTTTTTGTGTGTGTGACACAATGAAGAATTACAGAAAAATATTTAATGTTTGCTAATGATTCTGCTGACTGGATAGAACATTTAGGGTTCAAAGTAAGGAACTGCAGGGGATGGGAGGATTGGGGAGGGATAGTATTAGAAGAAATACCTAATGTAGATGACAGGGCGATGGATGCAGCAAACCACCACCATGACACATGTATACCTATGTAACAAACCTGCACGATCTGTACATGTACCCGGGAACTTAAGTGGATGTGCACTTTCTACATCCACTCATGTTCTGCATTGCGGGAGTTTGTTACAGGTATTACTTTAAAGCATCAGATAGTTAAGAAGAGTATTTCTCATTTTCTTAGAGTAGAAATTTTCACGGAACACTGAGTTTCTTGACTAGTAATAAGAAAATGTTTATATATACAAAAATGTTTTGAAAACCTCTGGCGTTTGAAATAAAAACATACTCAAATGTATCTATTCAGAAGAAAATGATATTGAAATTGTATAAATATATGTGGATGGCTTTCATGTACAAAATACTGTGGAAGGTGCATCTAATTATTCATTACAATAATAGGCAACAGAAAATGGGTAGGCATATTGCTTTTTGTGCTACATACAAAGGCATACCAGACTTAGAGTATCATTCACACATCAAACACCAACTATCTATCACTTACCTTTTAGAGGAAAATGTTAGTCTATTGATAGGCAGAGGGGGAAAAAAGAAATAAAAACATAGGAAATTGAAAACCTTCTTTGATTTACATACATTCAACTAAACGTGAACCACAAGCCAAACTCTTATTGTCAAGTGTTTAAATTATAAGGTTAAAATATATTATAAGCAATCAGGAAACAAAAATAAAAATAAACAAAATTTCAATGAGCAAAGAAAACAAAAATCTTGCAAGACTTAAGACACCTATAAATAAAAGGACACAACGTGCATTACCAATAAACATATTAAGTCTCAATATCTAACTCCAAGATCTTTTATATACAAATAAAATTTTGTTTAACTATACAATTGAAAGGTATCTAATATATGACAGCATAAAAAACAAAATATGTATTGTTTTTCTGTAGAGAATTGCTTCCAGAACTTTATGTTGATATTGTTATGCGAATTAAGAGATTTCAAAAACTGAATCAAAATTGTTTTTCTGTAGAGAATTGCTTCCAGACTTTATGTTGATATTGGTATGCGAATTAAGAGATTTCAAAAACTGAATCAAAATTAGTAACTCAAGAAACAAGAAGTTAACTGTACTAGTATAAACTATTCAACATAGAATTGCTAATCTATAATTTTATAAGGCAATAAATGTGACAATAAAATATAATTTTTGGAAAATGTGATTTATAAAATAATAACCATGGAAATAAGATTATGTATCTTTTTATGTTCATATATGATCAATATAGAAGCTTTAATATTTTTCTATTAAAATCATTTTTCCAAGAAAACTAACATAAATAAGAAAAGCAATAAAAATTGTGAATAGTCATGCTGGTATCTTTTACACCATTTATACAAAAAATCTAGAAGTAAAAGTGAGGTTATGGCATCTCTTCATAACACAATTATAAATAAACATTATTTTCTTTTCTGTACTGTTCATGTTTTCAAATCTCCTTAACATGCATTTTGTTCACAATAAAACATCCAGGAAATGCAACTAAAAACATAAAAACAGTGAAAGATTGACTTGAATTAGGCCCTTGAATATCTTAAATCAAAGGCTGTAATCTGCGCATTTTTTTATATACTTTACAAAAAACAATTATACATTTTTAAAAAGGAGGATTACTTGATTATGGATTTAATTTAAGAAGAAAAGTCTGTCTACAGCATAAGAAAGTATAGCTTTGACTCACAGAAAATATTGAGAGGGTGTCAAAAACCCAGGTAAAAGTAATTGAAGGTTTGGAGTGTGGTCATAGTGATAGAGACAGAAATAAGAGGTTGAGCTTGAAATGAGGGGAAGAAGTAGAATTGTCAGAAATTGGTCCTCAATTATATAAAGGTTAGAGGGTGAGTGAGAGTCAAACATGACTTTAAGGTTTTGATTCTCATGACAGAAAGAATGACAATGTTATTAACAAAGATTAGGAATAGGAGAGAAATAGACAAGAAGATAAAAGATGGAGAGATGAAATGCTTGAATAAAATCTGATATACAACAATATAATCTGTCACTGAATCTATCTTACTATTGAGTAAAATGAAATCTGAAGACTGTTCATACAGATTAAATAAAATTTGTAAAACTTGCTTTGACAGTTTGGGGGAAGAGGAGAAATAATTACTGAGGTCTGTGACAAGTCTTAGAAGTTAAAATATTTAAGAATATATTTCTGTTAACTATATGAACTATCACAACTTCTATGATATCATATTTAAAATAAATATATATGAATATATATATATGTTTTCTTACTAGGAAAAAAGGTTGTGTATGCTAAGTAAAGTTGTTATAAAAATGTTGTTTACACTAGGTTGTAAACACCTTAGGAATTCAGTGCCAGCTGTGTTACAACTGGCTTTAATCATACACTAGCATTTTAAAACCTAAAAAAATTTCACATAAAATATCTCATAAAATAAAGTATTAAATAACTAAAATTTTGTGTTTATTTTAAACATGCAAACTGCATCATCATAAATCATCAAAAAGTTTTCATTAAGTACACATACAACATATGAAAAAGTTAGCTTACACCTTTATGCCTAGTAGGTACACGCAAAAAGTTAGCCTACACCACTATGCCTAGCTAGGTACACGCAAATGTTAGCCTACACTGCTATGCTTAGCTAGGTACATGAAAAAAGGCAGCGTATACTGCTATGCCTAGCTAGGCTATCTGCACAGCCTAACACACACACAAAATGTAAGACTTATTCTTTTAAAAGAGAATAATAAATAATTCAAATATATAGCTATTTGGTGAGAGCTAAACTTAAGATCAGAGGAAAACTTCTAGCAATAGCTAGGAAAACTATGATGGATACATTTAGTAGGGAAAGGAATCAGTTGAATTCTATAATAAACCTGAGAATAATTCTAGGAAGAGGAAGAATTTTAGAAACAATTACACGTATTTGATTCTTAGCAGCACTGATAGAGTTGCTCTCCCATTAACATTTGTGGTGAGAATTACTATGCAATCTATTTTTTTCAGTAACTTAAAAGATAATGATTCAGAAATGAAAAGCATATTATGGTACCATATTTTAAGGCATATTCTGGTACCATATTTTAACTATGTATACATATCTGAATGTTAAGACAAAGAAAAATTCTATCTAACCAACCAGAAACCTTTAACAAGTGTTTTATTTGTTGTTCAATGTGAAATAATAGCAAAATGTTAAGCAACAATACATAATATTTATTTTAAAATGAGAAAGGCCCAAGTATCCTCATAAAATTTAAACACATTTAGTACTCCTGTATACAACTAAAACATCATAGAAAAGTGATATATGGTCACAAAAAATAAGCTGAGTGTCTAAACAAATTGAATAATTAAGAAATTTTATTCTGTTTAATTTTAGATCTTAGTGCACATTATTTTGTTCTAAACCTTTGAACACTGATTATTCAAATGTTGCATATATGAACACACTATTTTAATTACTGAATACCTTCAGCATTAGAAGTAAACTGCTGAATATAAATTTTATTTTTATTAATCTTATTATCTCAATAAGACATTTAAAACATGTAAAATTTGTCCAATCATTTATACCCTCATATTCACTAATAAGAAAAATAAAGTCAAATTTTCCTATGTAGAAAGGTTCAATTATTTATTCACTAATAAACTTTAGGTACTTGAGTACAATTTCATAATGTTTTATGACTATAATTCCAATAACAAGTATAAAATCCATCCTATGTATTCATAAGGGTTACAGTAAATGAACATATACTATAAAAGATTTTCTTTATAAACATATATTTTTTACACTGAAAAATTTAATATTGAAATGCTATCTTATTGACTCCTCCCTATAGTTTTATAAGGCAACTAGAAAATAGAAGGGATAAAAATTTTAAGAAAAGATTGGTTCATTAGCAGTTATCTCCCAATGTCCATAGTAATCCCTACTTTATGAAAAATACCTGTTTTAATTAATGCATCACATTATTTTATTTCAAAATCAATATAGTCATGGCACAACTGCTGACACTCTCACATACAAACATAAACTAACAAAATATATTCATATGTTTTATGTATGTTGAAATTATATAAGCATAGAAGCTTTCCAATATCCCTCTGAAAGTAAATTACTTGAAAAATTGAGAAAACGAAATAAAATGAAGCTGAAAATCAAAACTGAGATCAAACAACAACAATGAAAGAAACAAGCAAAATCACAAAGTAATTGAATGCAAAGAAAAACTGCACAAAGAACAACACCACATATTGTTCTCTATGTGAGGGGTGGGGTTCTACTAACTCAATGGGAGGATCACCAGAATTGTGTGGGGAACTGCACCTTGGAAGGCCTGGCTGGTTTTCCAGCAAACCTGAAGAGGTAAGGTGCTCAGTACTTTAGAATTATTGTGTGTAAATGTAGAGTAGCATAAAAACTGCAAAATTCCCTGAATTCAAGGCCCAACTTTGTAATAACTTGTGGTAACCCAGGTGATCCTTCCTGACATTTTGCTCAACCCAACATAGAGCCTTTGCATGATCTAAGTATTATAATACAAATAGAAATAAATATAAATGTAAATTATAAACATAAATGCATAATATAAATAAATATTACTAATAATTAGTAATATAAAAATAGAATTATCTTGGTAACTGGGAGGAAACCAACTCATTCTATTTAATCTGCTGTTTACAGAGTCAGTAACTTGTTGTGGGTTGGGAAACATTAGGTAACATTTCTTACACATGCAAAATGTGAAGTTGCAATTATCCTTGTCATTTAAGGATTAGAATGGTACCATAGTTAGATTCTCTGAATAAAATAATTATGAATAATTTTAACATTTAACTGAAATTAATCCCTGGACTCACTTTAATCAGTAGTAACAAAATTGACTTTTCTAGAATTAATAGTGCTTTTCTAATGGCCAAAATGAGATTATTCATTCACTAAACAGTTTTCATATTTGCTCCCAGAATACTTGGTCAGTAAACAGCACAGCCTGTCTCAAGAAGTATAGAGTTACATCTTATAACTTGCTGGCTCTGCAAACACTGAAAGATCTAACAATGGCCTTTTCTGAGGCAGAACTTGCTAAGAGAGGTTAGCTCCCCTTTGGAACTACAGCTATTATCAGTGTCCTCTCCTACAGTACAAGGTCTTGATTATCCATAACCGCATTAGTGTTCTGATGCATCCGATTTTAAAAAACTGGAAGAAAAAAAAGGAGGAAGAGAGAAGAAGCTCATTGTTGATGGCTATACTGTAGGGATTTTTTATTTTAAGTACTGCAAAATGGTTTTTCTTAAATATTAAATACAGGCCAAGTGTGGTGGCATATGTCTGTAATCCCAGCACTTTGGGAGGCTGAGGCAGGTGGATCACCTGAGGTGGGGACTTTGAGACCAGCCTGACTGACATAGAGAAACCCCATCGCTACTAAAAATACAAAATCAACTGGGCGTGGTAGTGCATGCCTGTAATCCCAGCTACTTGGGAGGCTGAGGTAGAATTGCTTGAATCCAGGAAGTGGAGTTTGCAGTGAGCCAACATCATGCCATTGCACTCTAGCCTGGACAACAACAGTGAAACTCCATCTCAAATACACACACACACACACACACACACACACACACACACACATATAAAATACAGATGTAAGATCATATTGTTTGTTAAAAGAGATAATTTGACTTTTTCTTATTTTATTTGGATGCCTTTTATTTCTTTTTCTTGCCCAATTGCTCTTGGAAGGATTTCTAGTGTGATGTTGAATTGGAGTGAGGTCTTGGACATCCTTTTCTCTGGTTCCAGTTTTTAGGGGGCATGTTTTCAGCCTTTTTTTTTTGAGACAGAGTCTCACTCTGTCACCAGGCTGAAGTGCACTGGTGGTATCTTGTTCACTGCATCCTCCGACTCCCTGGTTCAAGCAATTCTCCTGCCTCATCCTTCCAAGTAGCTAGGATTACAGACACATGCCACCATGCCCAGCTAATTTTTGTATTTTAGTAGAGACAGGGTTTCACCATGTTGGTCAGGCCAGGCTGGTCTCAAACTCCTGACCTCGAGATCTACCTGCCTCAGCCTCCCAAAGCGCTGGAATTACAGGTGTGAGCCACCATGCCCAGACTAGCCTTTTCTAATTCAGTATGATGTTACCTATTATTTTGTCAGATATAGCCTTTATTATTTTGAAATATATTCCTTCAATGCTTAGTTTCTTGAGAATTTTTATCATGAAGGGATGCTGAATTTTATCAAATGCTTTCTCTGCATCTATTAAAATGATTATTTTTTTTGTTTTGAATTTGTTTATGTGGTGAATCACATTTATTGATTTGTAAATGTTGAGCTATCCTTGCACCATTGGACTAAAACTTATTTGATTGTGGTATATTATCTTTTAGATATGGTGTTGAATTTGGCTTACTAATATTTTGTGAGGATTTATGTTCATCAGAAATATTGGCCTATAGTTTTCTTTTTTGTTGTGTCATTGCCCAGCTTTGTATGCACCCAACACTAGAGCACCCAGACTCATAAAACAAATATCACTAGACCTAAGAAAAGAGACAGACACAATACAATAATGATCAGGTACTTCAACACCTCATTGACAGCACTAGACAGATCACCAAGGTAGAAAATCAACAAAGAAACTCTGGACTTAAACAAGACTGTAGAACAAATGGACCAAATACACATTTACAGAACATTCTACACCCAAACAACAGAATATTGATTAAACATTCTCCAAAATAAACCATATACTTAGCTATAAAGCAAGTCTAAATAAATTTCCAACTATCAAAATCTTGTCAAGTATCTTCTCAGACCACTTCTCAGTGGAAAAATACTGAAATCAATACCAAGAGGAACTTTCTAAATTATTAACATACATGGAAATTAACCTGTTCCTGAATGATCCTTGGTAAACAATGACATTAAGGCAAACATCAAATATTGTTTTGAAATGAATGAAAATAGAGACAAAATATATCAAGACTTCTGAGATACAGTAAAAATGGGACTGAAAATAGTTTATACTGTTAAATGACTAAATCAAAAATAGATCTCAAATTAACAACCTAATATTGTATGCCAAGGATCTAGAAAATCGAAAACAAACCAAACCCAAAGCTAGAAGAAGAAAATAAATAAAAAGATCAGAGCAGAGCTAATGAAATTGAGACTGAATAAACAGTAAAAGCATTAGTGAAATGAGAAGTTTGTTCTTGGGAAGACAGACAAAACTGATAGATTGCTAACCAAGAAAAAAGAGAAGATTTAAATAAGTACAACTAGAAAAGACAACATATAAAAAATGCTTGACATGATTAATAACCAGAGAAATGCAAATTAAACTCACAATGAGAACCATTTTATACCAGTAAGAATGACTATTAATAAAACATCAGATTTGGGAACAGGTACACTAGAAGACCAGTCCCCACCAATATGCAGTCTTCCCATGTAGCAAACATGCACATATCTTTTCTGAGTCTAAAATAATTTATTAAGTTAAAATATTAACAGATGTTGTCAAGGTTTGGAAGAAAAGGGAATGCCTATATATTGTTGATGGAATTGTAGAATAATACAATCTCTATAGAAAAACAACATGAAGATTTCTCAAAGAAATCTTCTAACAAAAGAACTACCATTTGATCCAGAAACCCCACTACTGGCTATTTACACAAAAGAAAGGAAATCATTATATCAGGAAGATATTTATACTTGTATGTTTACCACAGAACTATTCACAACAGCAAAGATATGGAATCAACCTAAATATTCCTTGATATGCTTTGGCTGTGTCCCCACCCAAATCTCATCTTGAATTGTAGATCCCATAATTCCCTCTTGTTGTGGGAGAGACCCAGTGGGAGATAATTGAATCATGAGGGCAGTTTTCCCATACTGTTCTAGTGGTAGTGAAAAAGTCTCATGAGAGCTAATGGCTTTTTAAGGCGAAACCCCTTTACTTGACTCTCATTGTCTCTTTTGCTTGCTGCAATGTGAGATGTGCCTTTCACCTTCTGCCACGATTGAAAGGCTCATCAGCCATGTGGAACTGTGAGTCCATTAAACCTTTTTCTTTTGTAAATTGCCCAGTCTTGGGTTGTCCTTATCAGGAGCATGAAAATAGACAAATAAAGTACATTGGTACCAGTAGAGTGGGGCACTATTAAAAAGATACCCAAAACTGTGGAAGCAACTTTGGAACTGGTTAAAAACAGGCAAAGGTTGGAATAGTTTGGAGGGCCCAAAAGAAGACAAGAAAATGTGGGAAAGATTGGAACTCCCTAGAGACTTGCTGAATGGCTTTGATCAAATTGTTGATAATGACATGTACAATGAAATCCAGGCTGAGGTGGTCTCAGATGAAGATGAGCAACCTACTGGGAACCTGAGCAAAAGTGACTCTTGTTATATTTTAGCAAATAGACTGGTGCCTTTTGCCCCTGCCAAAAGACTTGTGAAACTTTGAATTGGAAATAGATGATTTAGAGTATCCTCCAAAAGAAATATCTAAGCAGCAAATAAAAGCATGCAAGAGGTGACTTGAGTACTGTTAAAGGCATTCAGTTTTAAAAGGGAAATAGAGCATAAAGGTTTAAAAAACTTGTAGCCTGACAATGCAATAGAAAAGAAAATCCCATGTTCTGAGGAGAAGTTCCAGCTGTCTGCAGAAATTTTCATAAGTAACAAGAAACCAAATGTTAATTCCCAAGACAATGGGGAAAATGTATCCAGGCATATCAGAGGTCTTCATGGCAGCCCCTCCCATCACTGGCCCAGAGGCCTAGGAGGAAAATCGTTTTCATGGGCTGGGCCTAGGGCCTCATGCTGTGTGCAGCCTAGGAACCTGGTGTCCTGCATGCCAGCTGCTGCAGCTGTGGCTGAAAGGGGCTAAGGTATAGCTCAGGCTATAACTTCAGACGGTGCAAGCCCAAAGCCCTGACAGCTTCCACATGGTGTTGATTTTTTGGGACACACAAGCCAAGGATTGGGGGTGTTAAGATTCACTCAAAGTAGTTAGCAAAATATTAAAAGAAATATTAAAGAAAGTTATAAGATTATAGTTTCAAACCATTTAGAAGGCCAAAACATTTCATTAACTGGTTGAAGGCCATCTGTTCTTACCTTAAAGCATTAAGTCATAGGGTTGAGATTAGGGCTAAGAAAAGCTTCCCCAGTTAAGTCTGTTTACCCCATATTCCTTTGTCTCTACTCTGTTTACTTATGTAAACTTTGTGCCAGATAGCCCTCTCAGGGGGAGTTTGAAAGAAGTTTACCTGTTAATAGTGTTTGTTGTAAGCCCAAGAACCAAAACCTTTTATCATTTGTAAAACCACTCTTTTAACCATGTTAATTATCCGCAAGTGTGTTGACTTAAAAACTCTGTTATTAAATATAGACTGAATAAATGTGAAGAAGAACAAAGAGTAGTCATCAGTTAGCTGCAATCAACCTCTGAGAGCAGCTGGCGACTATCATTAGCCCACTCAAATCACTGTACTTGGTGTGTAAATATATTTCATTCATCTGTTGCTGAGTCATAGTCTGCAAGACAGACCTCTGCAAGTAGTGATCAATGTATAATTGGGGTTTGGGAGCCTCCACTTAGATTTCAGGAGATGTATGTAAATGCCTGGATGTCCAGGCAGAAATTTGCTGCAGGGGCAAGGCCCTTATAAAGTATCTCTGCTAGGGCACTGTGGAAGAGAAATGTGAGTTGGAGCTCCTACACAAAGTCCCCACTGGGGCACTGCCTGTAGAGCTATGAGAAGACAGCCACCCTCCTCCAAACCCCAGAATGATAGATCCACTGACAGTTTGCACCATGTACCTTGGAAACCTGCAGACACTTAACGCCAGCCCTTGAAAGCAACCAGGAGAGAGGCTTTACCCTACAAAGCCACAGGGTCAGAGCTGCCCATAACCTTGGGAATCCACCTGTTCTGTCACTGCAGCCTGGATGTGAGACATGGAGTCAAAGGAGGTCATTTGGAGCTTCAAGATTTGACTGCCCACTGAATTTTGGACTTGCATGGGGCACACAGACCCTTTGTTTTGGCCAATTGTTCCCATTTGGAATGGCTGTATTTACACAATTCCTGTATTCCCATTGTATCTAGGAAATAACAAACTTGTCTTTGACTCTACAGGCTTGTGACAGAAGGGAATTGCCTTGTCTTGGATGAAATGTTGGACTGTGTACTTTTGAGTTAATGCTGAAATGAGTTAAGACTTTGGTGGACTGCTGGGAAGGCATGATTGGTGTTAAAATGTGAGGACATGAGATTTGGGAGGGGCCAGGAATGGAATTATATGGTTTTCCTGTGTCCCCATCCAAATCTCATCCTGAATTTTAGCTCCCATAATTCCCTCATGTTGTGAGAGGAACCCAGTAAGAGATAATTGAATTATGAGTGTGGTTTCCCCTGATACAGTTCTCATGGTACTGAAAAAGTCTCACAAGATCTGATGGTTTTTTAAGTAGAAATGCCTTTTTCTTGGCCTTCATTCTCTCTCTTGCCTGCTCTGAGATGTGGTTTTCACCATACATAAAATTATGAGGTGTCCCCAGGCACTTAGTAAGTCTCTCTTGTAAATTGCCCATTCTTTTGGTAATTCTTTCTTGGCAGTGTGAAAATGGACTAATACATTTTTAAATGGATAATTGGATAAATAAAATGTTATATATGTATATATACACATACACACACACACACATACACACCGTGGAATACTACTCCACCAAAAAAAAAAGAATGAAATAATGTATTTTGCAGAAAGATGAATAGAACTAGTGGCCATTATCTTAAATGAAATAACTCAGAAATAGAAAATCAAATACATTTTCTCACTTATAAGCTGGAGCTAAATAAGGTGTACACATGGACATAGACTCATAGATATTGGAGAGCTGGAAGGGTGGGAGGAAGGTGAGGGATGAGAAATAACTTAGTATAATGTACAATATTTGGGTGATCATTACATTAAAACCTCAAACTTATCTACTACATGACAAATCCATGTATCAAAATTAAACTTGTATCCCCACATTTATACAATTAAAAAATATTAGATAAAGCCTACATTAAGTGTATCTAATACCATTTCATTTTTATTTTCCTTAATATTATTAAATATATAAAGAGATGTATTTATCTTTCCTCTCTAGTGTGGGCAGATTGCCTGAACAATCCATGGAAGGTAACAGTTTGATTTGTGTAAAACGTTCAAATATCTATTGAGTAATATTTGACCTTTTGACATCCACAAAGTCTGGTTAAGACAGATATTTTACTTTCTTTCTTTTGTGGCTTACACCAGAATTTCCTCAGGAACCAATTTTGAGAAGGGCATCAAGTTCAGGTTCATGGCTGTCCCTCAGGATCCCAAAGCCAAAGAGCTTTGTTGTTTTATTGATGTTAGCAGAAAGGAAGCCAGCAGTATGTAATGATTCACTTCTGAATCCTCATAAAAAAAGGCTAACTCTTTTTATAATTTTTAAATTAGAAAAAAGAAAACCCATAAATTATGTCAAGATTACAATGCATGTAATCTTCAAGAAAAAATACACTATTTTCCCATATGTTAATTTTAATATCAGCTTTAAAATGATTGCTAAATTAACACTTCATTTTATCTTTTTTTAACCTTTGGAATGCTATAGGTAGATTTTAATTTTTATGAAATTATTTTTTCTCAAATACATATTGCACATTGCTCTATGGTCTAAGCACTTTTTATGCAGTGGAAAAAAAGTATTTTTAAGCTAGCATGAAATAAAAAGTGGAAAGTGAAAAATAATGTTTTAAAAATTAAGAAGCTACTAGTAATCAGAACTTGGTCTGTTTTAAATACTTTTCAATTATTATGTTGTATCTTCTACATGCAACATAAATCTTTACAAATATTAAGCAATTTGATATTCACAACAGCCATGTGAAGTAGCTTCTATAACAGATAACAAAACTGAGGTAGAGAGGGGTTAACTATATTACACAAGGTCATAAACACAGTAAGTGGCAGAATTATAATTCAAAATATTACATGAATAGTTTGAGCAGGTGACCATGGAAATTGAAGAGAAATGATGCCAAGATGTCCTGGGAGATCAATAAAGGCCTCAATGTAGAAGTATCACTGGGTCTTAAAAAATATTTGGGAGATAGTAGTGCATATTTAAATCAATCACAAACCCTGAATAATATAAAAATGAGCTGAGTCATTTACATACCTGTGAAGCCATGGCCAATTTACTTTACCATGCTAAGCTTTTGTTACCTTCTTCATAAAACCAGGCTAGGAATATTACTTATTTCATAAGGCTTTTGTGAGACTTAAACTAAGTACTACATAGCATGATCCCAGGCCCAGAATCAGGCTCAATAAATTAAAAAATAATTATTATAAATGATGAGAAAGAACTAGGTAAGTTAAAAAGGTGAAATTGAAACATTCCAGAATATATTGATTACCTGGTAGGGAGTGGCTGAAAGGAGATAGCAAGATAAGGTGAAGGACAATGGGTGGTAGGAATAATGAGGCTGTAACTCACCTCTGAATACATTTGTTGTATAACTGTAACTATGGACAAATCATTAAACCTTACAGGACATTGAAGAAAACAAAAATAGAATTCAGGAATAAAAATTTAACCTAACTGTATTGACAATCAATAACATAACTACACTGAAGGGCAAGAAAAACACAAAATGTAAACTAAGTTACTTTCTAAAGATAAAGGGAAAACAAAACAAATAAAAAAAACTGTGTACATAAATATCTATTGTAATCTGGCAATAAAAAATTTAGATATTCAGAGATGGGTGACATTTATGAAATTATTATACACTAGAATTAAACAAAGACATAAGTATAGGTAATAAAAATGAGACCTGACTATCTAAACAGTTGAGAATGAAGTTGAAAATAAGAACAGGAAAAAGCTAAAATGATAGAATTGAAAGTGTCAGTATAAAGTAATCATGACAAATTGTATGGTATATGATACGAGGTGATTGGATAAATATGTATAAATAAATATATGTCAATATTTGCATTATGCATGGATTTATACATATAAATAGATTCCCTACCTGTCTATTGAGAAGGCCAAGACCAAGTATTACTAGTACTCCAGTGGCAATGAGCACAACTAGTATTACAGTATTTTACTCTAAATCTCACTCTCCAATAAAAAGAACTAGGGTATCATGTTAAAATAATGGTTGAATCCAGGGCTAGGCTGAGAAAATTACAAAATATGTCCAAAGCATCTTAGGGTGCCAGAATATAAGAAAGTTATCACAAAAGAATAGCAGTATGACAAAAGAACACATGGGTCAACCTGTGTTGACCTAACGGCCAAATAATTTGAACAGTAAAGTAATAACCAATATAATAAAATATAAGAAAATATATAAATATGTAAAAAATATTTATAGCCAATATAATTAAAATTCATGAATCAAATACTGAATTAATAAATAAGAGAGAAGAAATTCTTCCTCATAGAAGAATTCTGGTTTAAAAATTTATAAGAAAAGTGGGAAATAAGAAACCAACCACAGTAAACAGTATAATAATTATTTTAGGAAAAAGTCATCTATGGTTGGCAAAATTAGTGGGGGAAAACACGCTGTACACATATATCAAAATATCACATGTACCACCAAAATATGCACACCTATGATATATCAACTAAAAAATAGTAAGAGAAATTTGAAAACAAACAGGACATTTGTGTAGTTTAAATATATGTACCTCCCAAATGTGTATAAATTACAATGAGGAAAAAATACTCTTTAAAAGGAATAAAATTGGCAGATACAAACTTAAGCAAGTGGTCAAGGCTAACACAACACTCATAAAATAAATTTACATTGTGAAGTTCCTGATACTATTCACTAAAAAAGAATAATATCATTTTTATAGTATTCTCCCCAACATGGCATAATCTCATTTTAATAAGAGAAAGCATCAATAAAACCCAAATTGATAGACATTTTCCAAGTAACTGACCACTACTTTCTAAGGTATCAAAGCTGTAAAGGAATATTAAACACCTGAACTCTGTTAAGAAAGGAGAAAACAAGTCATTAAGTCCTTGCCTATGCCTATACCTATGTCCTGAATGGTATTGCCTAGGTTTTCTTCTAGGGTTTTTATGGTGTTAGGTCTTATGTTTAAATCCTTAATCCATCTGGAGTTAATTTTTGTATAAGGTGTAAGGAAGGGGTCCACATTCTGCTTTCTGCATATGGCCAGCCAGTTTTCCCAATACCATTAATTAAACAGGGAATCCTTTCCACATTCCTTGTTTTTGTCAGGTTTGTCAAAGATCAGATGGTTGTAGATGTGTGGTGTTACTTCTGAGGTCTCTGTTCTGTTCCATTGGTCTATATCTCTGTTTTGGTACCAGTACCATGCTGTCTTGATTATTGTAGCCTTGGCAAGAAAAGCCAAAGTAGACAAATGGGATCTAATTAAACTTAAGAGCTTCTGCACAGCAAAAGAAACAATCATTAGAGTCAACTGGCTACCAACAGAATGGGAAAAAATTTTTGAAAGCTACTCAACTGACAAAGGGATAATATCCAGAATCTACAAAAAAAAAAACAATTATACAAGAAAAAAACAAACAACCCCATCAAAAAGTGGGCAAAAAATATGAACAGAAACTTTTCAAAAGAAGACATTTATGTGGCCAATGAACATATGAAAAAATGCTCATCATCACTGGTCATTAGAGAAATGCAAATCAAAACCACATTGAGATACCATGTCATGCCAGTTAGAATGACGATCATTAAAAAATCTGGGGACAACAGATGCTAGAGAGGATGTGGAGAAATAGGAACACTTTTACACTGTTGGTGGGAGTGTAAATTAGTTCAACGTTGTGGAAGACAGTGTGGCAATTCCTCAAGGATCTAGAAATAAAAATACCATTTGACCCAGCAATCCCATTACTGGGTATATACCCAAAGGATTATACATCGATCTATTGTAAAGACACATGCACATGTGTGTTCATTTCAGCACTGTTTACAATAGCAAAGACTTGGAACCAACCCAAATGCTCATTCAAGATAGACTGGATAAATAAAATGTGGCACAGATACACCATGGAATACTATGCTACCATAAAAAAGTATGAGTTCATGTCCTTTGCAGACAGACACATGGATGAATCTGGAAATCATGATTCTTAGCAAACTGATACAAGAACAGAAAATCAAACACCGCATGTTCTCACTCATAAGCAAGTGTTGAACGATGAGAACACATGGACACAGGGAGGAGAACATCACACACTGAGGTGTGTTGGGGAGTGGAGGGCTAGGGGAGGGATTGCATGCGGTGGGGAGATAGGGGAGGGATAACATTAGGAGAAATACCTAATGTAGGTGACGGGAGGAATGGAGGCAGCAAACCACCATGGCATGTGTATTCCTATGTAACAATCCTGCAAGATCTACACGTGTACTCTAGAACTTAAAGTAAAATTAAAAAAATAAAGAAGGAGAAAACCAAGAAGAAACAATGACTAAATGCAATGTGGGATCCTATAATTTTTTTTAAAAAAGGACATTAATAGAAAACATAATAAAACTGAATCAGGTATGTAGCTTAGATAGAAGTATGTGTCATTGTTAGTTCTCTGGTACTGATTATTTTAGTATGGCTATACAACATTAGGGAAAGTTTGGTTAGGGAATATGAAAAATTTCTATCTTTTTGCAACCATTCCTTTAGTAAGTGTGACAATATATTTTAGAAAAATGTAAAGAAAAATCCATCTAGGAGATTTTATTATGTAAGCAGTGTGTTGGGTTTTGTGTGTGGGTTTTTTTTTTGGTTGTTTGCTCTGTGTGTCAGAGTACAACAACACAAGTTTGGAGAAGTCAGCAAGAATCTAATCATGAGAACTCCTAAAAATTATGACAAGCTATAAAACATAGATTTTAAGTGGAAAAACTAAAGGATCATTTTTACATTTTAGTTAGGATATGCCTACATCACAAAAAACAAAGAAGATTCTGGCAGATTCCATGAGTTGAGGAGATGGGGCTAAGACTACCAGGAGACTTAGGTAGCAAGAGTTCACAGCACAGAGTACCACAAAAAAGAAAACTGAATAGAGATAAAATCCTAAAAATCTACAGAAGTCCCCCTCAAATAACAGAATATTGATCTGCACATACATGTGAGAAAACTGCCTAAGGCTTGGTAAATATCTGTAAAAAAGGATCAGGGATAGCTATGACCAGTACACATATGTCCAGAAACTGTGTGTTCTTATTAGTAAGATCAGAAAAAAACTCATAATTCATGAGATAGAAGGTTAAAAACTCAGAAAGTCCATACTTAATTAATGGGAGATAATAAGCTGCCTAGGTACTTCTCTGCAGCTGTCTAACCAGTCATAACATCAAGATCTGAAAGGAACAAGCTATGTCTAAGTAACTTACTGAATCCCTTCCCCCTCCAATAAAATACCTAGAAAATTTATAGGCATTAAAAAAATCCAACACACAATGACAAAAATTTTGCAATGTCTGGCATACAATATAAAATTACCAAGAATTTAAAGAAACAGGGACACATGGCCCATAATTAAGGAAAATAATCCACTGACAGCATCCTAGAAGTAACACAGTAGTTAGAATTAGAGGTAAACTACTTTAAGACAGTATAATTTTGCTCCATATGTTCTAAAAGTAAAGAATGCCAGATATAGGTGATGGAGAGGAAGGCAGCAAACCACATTGCCATGTATGTACCTATGCAACAATCTTGCATGTTCTTCACATGTACCCCAAAACCTAAAACACAATAAAATATATATTTAAAAAAAAGAAAATACAAATAATGTCTTAAAATTAAACTTCACTAACAAACAATGTCACAATAATAAAAATAGAGATATATAATCAGTTAACATGCAGGAAAACACAATATTATAAGAATGTCAATTCTCATTTTGATCTTAGATTTAATCATTCTAGTCAGGATTCTGGCAGGCTTTTTTTTTTGTAGAAATTGACAAGCATATTCTAAAATCCAAATGAAAATTCAACAGGTTTAGAAGATGCAAATCAATTCTGAAAATAAGATCAAAGTTGCAGTATTAATCTTTCCAAGATGTATTATAAAGCTATAGTAATCAAGACCATGTGAGAGCTTTAGAAAGATAAACAAATAGATTAACGGAATGGAGAGTGAAGCAATAGACTGACACATATAAGGATGACATATTTTTAATACTTGTTCAGAGACACAGTACTGGAGAAATGATATTCTTTTCAATAAATTGTGCTGGGGAATAATTAGATGTGCATATGCAAAATCAAGTTTGATACATACCTTGAACTATAAACAAAAATGATAGATATATGTAAAACTTGTAGGAAAAAATTAAAGAGTCTTTGTTACTTTAATGTGTAGTCAGGATTCTCCAAAGAAACTGAATCAGTAGAATTTCTTGAATCAGTAGAATTTCTCACAATGAATGTGTGTCTGTGTGTGTGTGTGTGAGACAGAGAGAGAGAGAGAGAGAGAGAGAGATTGTGGACAAATTGGCACATATGATTGTGGAAGCTGAGAATTCCCATTAGATCAGCAAGCTTGAAGCCCAGGAAAGCTGTTAGTATAATTCAATTCAAGTCCAAATGGCTGAGAACCATTGAAGGCAATGCTATAAATCCCCAGTTTAAGAGCTGAAGAAGATGAGATGAGATGTTTCAGCTCAAACAGTAAGACAGGAAAACGTAGGGCAAATTCCTCTTTCCTCTCTGCCTGTTTTATACCAGGCTCTTAAAGGATTAGATTATACCTAGCCACATAGGGAGGGCAACTTACTTTACTGCATCCACCAATTCGAATTCTAATCTCATCCAGAAACACCTTCACATAGACATAAACACAAAAATATGTTTAATGTGGGCATCTCGTAGCCAGATACATTGCCACATAAAATTAATCATCATGCATAGGTTAGGTAAAGATTCCTTAGCTATGCCACCAATATGTTCCATAAAAGAATCTTTAATAGATAAATGGTTATTATTCAAAAATTACAAAATCACTGTTATAAGATTGAAAAGGGCTGGGTACAGTGGCTCACGCCTGAAATCCTAGCACTTTGGGAGGCTGAGACGGACAGATCACCTCAGCTCAGGAGTTCGAGACCAGCATGGCCAACATGGTGAAACCCTGTCTCTACTAAAAACACAAAAATTAGCTGGGCATGGTGGTGGGCACCTGTAATCCCAGCTACTTGGGAGGCTGAGGCAGGAGAATTGCTTGAACATGGGAGGCAGAGGTTACAGTGAGCTGAGATCGCACCGTTGCACCCAGGCTGCAGCCTGGGCGACAAGAATAAAACTCCATCACAAAACAACAACAACAACAACAAAATAAGATTGAAAAGGCCCACAAACTAGAATATAATATTTGCAATCATATGTTGTATTTCAGAAAAATCCAGCTCATATACAGAACTTCCAAACTCAATAATAAGAAATCAAACAACCAAGATAAAAAGGAAAATATTTGATCAGATACTTCACCAAAGAAGATATGAGGATGACAGATAAGCACACAAAGATATGCTCAACATCACTAATGTAGTTAGGGAGAGGAAAAATAAAATACTTACTAGCATGATTTATGTAGGAATGTGGAGGAACAGTCTCTTATACACTATTGGTTGCTACGTAAAATGGTACAACCACTTTGGAAAACAGATTGGCATTTTAAGTGTTTTTTTCCTAGAGGAATAAACAAGTCCATGCAAAGACTTGTACATGAATGTTTATAAAAGATACTTTGTTTTTGAGATGGAGTTTTGCACTTGTTTCCCAGGCTATAGTACAATGGCACAATCTCAGCTCACTGCAATCTCTGCCTCCCAGGTTTAAGCAATTCTCCTGCCTCAGCCTCCCAAGTAGCTGGGATTACAGGTATGTGCCACCATGCCAGGCTAATTTTGTTTTTTTTTTTTGTAGAGACAGGGTTTCTCCCTGTTGGTTAGGCTGGTCTTGAACTCCTGACCTCAGGTGATCTGCCCGCTTCAGTCTCCCAAAGTGCTAGGATTACAGGCATGAGCCATCACATCCGGCCAAAGATTTATTTTTAATAGACAAAACTAGATACAACCCTAATGTCAATCTATAGTGGAGTGAGTGTGATGATTAATTTTATGTGTCAACTTGAACATCATATCACAGGGTACAAAGAAATTTGGCTAAACATTATTTCTGGGTGCATCTGCATAGACTTTTCCAGATGAAATTAGCATTTGAATTGATAGAGTGAGTAAAACAGATCGCCCTCCTCAATGTAGACTGACATTATGGAATCCTTGCAGACCTGAATACAGCAAAAGGGTTAGAGAAGGAGGAATTTGCTATTCCTTTACCCAGCTTAGAAGAGGAACGATGGCTTGGGCTGGAACTTTGGTCTTCTGCACTCATGTTGGGACTTGTAGCATCATCTCCCCTAATTCTTGGGTCTTGGAAGTTTGGGATTTATTTCATTGGCTCCCCTGGATCTCAGGCCTTTAGACTTGTACTGAAACTGGCTTCCCTGGGCCTCCAGTTTGCAGATAGCAGATTATACTAGTCAGTCTTCATAATCATGGGAGCCTTTTCATAATCATGGGGGCCCATATCACTGACTTCCCTGGGCCTCCGGTTTGCAGTAGCAGATTATACTAGTCAGTTTTCATAATCATGGGAGCCTTTATATCTTTATAATAAATTATATATGTAAATATACATACCTATGTATGTAGATAGATAAAGAGATAGATAGATGATAGATATATTAGTCTAGAGACCCCAGACTAATATATTAGGTAAAAGGATGGTGGCATATCTATACAATGGAATACTACTCAACAATAAAAAAGAATTGCCTAGAGAGACATTGAACAAAACGGTGAATATTAAAATAAGTAGAGTGATAAAAGCCAGTCAAAAGAGTAAATAACATATTATTTTATATATGCTAATTTCTATAAAATTAAAACTAGTCTATAGCGACAGAAAGCAATTAAATACTTCCATAAATCACAAAGATTTAATCCAGATATGACAAGCATCACTTCTCAAATTTTATAACCAAAGAAAGTTATATGACACATCTAATATTAACCATGTGCTGAGAAGTGAAGAGAATAAAAATACTAATAACTTTATCAGCTAGTGGATATCAAGGAAAGCTGCATATTTAACTGAACTCATTTATGCAGAATAGAAAATCTTTCACTGTGGGAGAAAAAATAATACATTACTGCACATTGTTCCTTTAGAATCCATCACCAAAGTTAACTTCCTTAAACTTACTTGCTTTTCCCAACTTTTTCTCTTACTTCAATATGTAATGAATTGTTAAAAGTGTGCATGTGGTCTTTTTTAGCAGAAAACATACATGAACTTAGAATTCATTTTAACTGTGTTAAAACATTTGCAAGTTGATGACAACAGGGATTATTCCATGTTAGTGAATACTGATTTAAATATCTATTTAGAAGTTTCCTTCAGATAATATTTAGATTCCTATGCAAAATAAGTTGAGAGCTTCATCAGCAGTATCTAGCAGTCAGAGATGACTAAATTTAGAGTTGAGCTAGAGGCAGCTTTATCACGAACTTAACCAACTTCTCTTATGTCATTGTCAGTATGCTGAAATCCACATGTGTATATTTTCTGATTTTAGGCAGAAGTGAATATTATATTCAGAGAGGAGATCTTTTTATGGCTTTATTATTGCATAATGTCCTGGATATATTTGATACTGCTCATAGCTCCAATACACCTGTCACTGCACCTCATTGCTAATACAATGACAGCTCAGTAGTCATGTGTCCAAGCCAATATCATCCAATGTTGTCTTTCTCTAGTCATTGTGAGTTAAGAGTCAGCGTTAAAAGCCATGCTCAGACTGATTCTGGATTACTTTCCTCCAGAGATGCACAGCACTAATAAGTTTGATTTTAAGCTGTAATGAGTATTATATAGAAATAGACCTGCATATGGTATTTTCATTATTTGAGATTATAACCTGGCCAGTGGGGTCTTGAGTACCAACCAGGATCCAAACAGAGGAGATTTAGGCTTCCAAAATGACTTGACTTGATAATGCCCATCTTCTTCGTGACTATATTAGTACTACAATTATGTAAGTAAATTATTAATTATTTAGAGCTCAAAAGTACCTTAAAAGAAAAAATAGCATAACGAGTTATATATTGAACTCATTTAGAAGATCGTTTGCTGCAGGTTACGTGCTTTAGGAATCCAATTGAATAAGTATAATCATTCTCAGTTTACATTTACAAGAACTGGCCTTAGTAAGTGGCGAAAAAGGAGTTGGAATTCAGGCCCAGACTTTTAGATTTTATGTATCTTATTCATTTTAGAGAGATATTTATTATAAACACAATTTAGGTATAAACACAATCTTATACCTAAATGCTTCTATTGAATGTGAGAAAGCCAGGGCAGAGAAAGTAAGTAATTATATAAAGCTTATCTAGATAGCTAACAACAAAACAAAAGACTCTCTTGAATTCCAAGTAACTGTGACCTGAAATCAAATCAACTTTCTGGCTGTGTTCTTCTCAGAGTAGCTTTCCAACTAATTCAATACTCTACCCAGTGCCTAACATTAATTGAGCATCTACTATGTGTAAGGCTCTTGACCTTACAGTTTATAAAAAAACAGTCTGTCTATATTGAGCTTACAATTTAGCTGGGGAAGATATTGAGTAAAAACTAATTAAATAATGTCATTTTGATGGTTGTAGGGTAGACAAGAATAAAACTGGGTAGAGGAATAGACATACTATTTTTAAAAGGGAAATATCTGTGAGGATACCATTTGAACAGAAATTTAAATAATGAAAACAGTCATGCCATGAGGAAAATTGGAAACAGGGTTGTATCTTCAGCCTACATGTGTTATAAAGTCCATTTTTTTATATAATATAATTTATATATAAGTGGTTCTTGAATAAACTCATCTTCTTTTTTTACACACACACACACAGACACACAAATACATAGCATTTTCTTATACTTGTGAAGTGGTTTTGTGTATCTCTGCCTATGTGTTTTCTTCAACATAGTATATATAGAGAGATCTTTACTAAAATATATAAACAGCTTAAAGATTTTTATTAGTGTTAAAGTAGGATTTTAAAAAAATCTAATATTCAAAAAAGTGTCAATAATGAGATAAAGTCATAAATAATTATTTAAGTATTTTAACATTTGGAACCTGGGCTTTTTTCTTTTCTTCTGAGAGAGTCTCGCTCTGTCACCAGGTTGGAGTGCAGGGGCGCTTTATCGGCTCACTGCAACCTCCACCTCCTAGGTTCAAATGATTCTTGTGCCTCAGCCTCCCGAATAGCTGGTACTACAGGCCTGTGCCACCACAGCTAGCTATTTTTTGTATCTTTAGTAGAGACGGGATTTCACTATGTTGGCGAGGATGGTCTCAATTTCCTGACCTCATGATCCGCCCACCTCAGCCTCTCAGAGTACTGGGATTACAGGCTTGAGCCACTGCGCCCTGCTGGAATCTGGGCTTTTACTTACATAGCTGCATACCCAAACAATGTGAATTTGACTCAACATTTTGCAAAGTGTTGAAGTATATACATATATATGAAAAGTTCCAGAAATGATGTTCCTTTTTAAGACATTTATTTTTCATCTTCAAAAAGGCTTTGCAATCTAAAACATTTGCGTACAGTAGAAAAGTTATCCACGTGAAATCAACAGGAAATTTGTGGCAGAGTTTATCTTAATCAAGTCCTATTAGGCACTAGTGTCTAAATTTAGTTGTAAGTGACTGTGCTGAAACAAGGAATTCAGAAAATTAGGAAAATTATTAAATATAGGACAGTTTCATCTTTAACCTAAGGAAGAGAGGAACAAAATTGTGATTAAATTATACTTTGGGATTTCTCTTATTTAAAGAAAATAACTGCAGAAAGCCCTTATTGCAACCAAACGTTTACTGTATTGTACGTATCACAGGAGTGGTGCCCAATTTTTTTCTTTTTTCTTTTTCTTAAGTTTTACTTTTTTGTTCACATCTAACAATGTCTGCAGTGTCTACAACACAGTATGTATGATTTTTTAGTAGATATAAAGAAATGATAAGTCAACAAAAGAAAAACACAGGAACAAATTACTAAGCTAGATTTTGGAAATGTTTGAGATCCCAAAAAAAAAGAAAGAGAAACGCTTGTCCTACATTGTTTGTACATCAATCTGCCGTTAGGCAAAGGGTTTGAACAGAAGATTTCTGAATACCTGTTTGGGCTATTTCATTCCCTTCACCAATGGAATCAAATAATGGCATGAAATATCACTATCACCATTAGTGTCTATAATAAAATGCAATAAATATAATAGTACCATTTTCAAACCAGGCTTTTCAAATAATTTTCTTACTTTTCAGTCTTCTAACTTTCTGGACACTTTCACCATGTCTCCAAATGTTGCCTTTCTAGGTTTGATTTGTTTTTAGCCTATTTATATTTTCATTATATTTTAGGGAAATATATTTGCTAACAGATATGCAACTGAGCTTAAATCTCTTTTTTTATTATTTTTAAATCTTTTTTTATTTAACTAACTAACCAAGGAGCCAATGTCATTAATGTGTCTCTTAACTCTTGGTTTACTCCCACAGTCTGCCTTTCTTTAAGCAACAAAACTGAATATTAGATCACATATGCATTAGTGATTGATATCAAAGATGGTAGTAATTAATCTGCTACTCTTCTCACTCTTCATTCCAGTGGAAATATTACTATCTATCCTTTAACCAAAATAGGGAATATCTGAGTAATTTTCATCTCATGTCAGTCTTTTTCTTCACATGTCTAAGTGGCTATGAAATATTAGACATTCTGCTTAATTTAATTTCTCTTATCTTCCCTTCCTGTTAAGAGCTAGCACTTTTGCTAGATGTAAGTCATCTTACATAGTAAAAACGATTTCCTCATTTTGCAAGAAACTCTTGGAATCTGGTACACAGTACCATCCTCCAATTTAGCTAAATATGTATGCATATGTGTCTGTGAGGGTGTTCTCTGTGGTAAGGCCATGCCTATTTTCCTTAACATGCTCTGGTTGGTAATGTAGAGACTACAGCAACCAGAATCTCCCCTTTAACTTTAAAGTTTTTCTAACACTAAGCAATCTTTCTCATTACCTCTAATGCATATAATTCAGTGGTCATCTCATGTATTTATTCACCTGTGGTCATCTCATGTATTTATTCACCTTAATTTATAAAAATCATAGATAAAAAGCCCGTTGCAAAAAGTCAACATTTTTATATACTGTCATCATGAAATACAAACTGTAGTTAGTAAAATAATATAAGACTCAATGAATTTTGTAAAGAAAACATGAATGTCTTCCTTTCTTTTCCTTCCTTCTTTTGAATACAAAGGAGATAATAATTGAAAATGTCATATTGTAATTCTCTGATTTGTGAAAAATGCTAAAATATTTCCACTTGGATTTGTTTAAAATTTATTTTTTTAAATCCTTTCTGAATTTAAAAATGTTAAATGTGATTTGAGAAATATCACAAATCTCTACCTAATGAGATGAAATTTAAGTTAAATGTAATGAGGCTGCATGCTACTTGCCAGTACTTCCTAGACAAAATAAGAGAAGATAAAACTAAAATGTTGCCCCAAGGCTTATGTTTAAAGCCCACGAGTGCTTCACAGTATCTCTACAAAACAATAAGGTCCAGAACTCTACAACCAAATTACAAGTATTATAACTGTCTAAATCTAGTATAGTTCTAATTTATGCTTTTCTAATTGCTCAAAATTTCCACTTTCGAAGGTTGATTATCCTCAAGAAGTTTTACTTCCAAAGTGCTCTGCTTATTTTGGTACCATGACCCAAGTTATTCTCATATCCCAAACCCAAATAGTGTATTGATTTCATGAAATAATCAAATTATTCCTGAATCTGGAATTGGATTGATTTTTTAATATATCTCTAAACTTTGTAAGAGCAGATAACTTGTATAACCATTATTATTACTGGATTATGTAGAAGCATTTCTTGTTCTTAATAAGGAGGGTTTGAATGAATGAAGCCTTGTTAAATATCAAAGTAGTTTTGTATATGTTTAAATATTTGAAAAGTAGGATAGTAATTATGTTATGTGTAACAAGCATACCAGAACACAAAAATCTAGGTAAATCTTGTCCCCTTTCAGTACTGTCTTTTTCTATTTGTAAGACCTTGAGAAATAATTTAGTCTCTCAGTGCATAAATGTCTTTTTCTAGATAGAATAGAATAATAGCTATCAGATAAGGTTATTGCGAGAATTAAATATGTTAATAACTATAAAATACAAGTAATTATTTCAGCATGTAACAATAAATATTTGCTCTTATTATTGAATAAAGTGACTGTTTTCTTAGGCATCTATGTCAGTTTTAGTAACAATTATATGCTATTCATCATAAAATTCTACACATTAACTAAAATCTTCTGTCTGATGAAGACAATCACTAATCTATGATCGTAAAATATTTTCCACATTCAAAATTAAGATAAGGTTTGTGATTTAATTCAGAGCTGTATAAAAATATATTAGTTAGAATATCATGAAGAGAAGTTTATTGTGTTTTAGCATAGGCTCCTTTTGACTAAACAGGCCCCAATTTTCTGGCTAGAAATCAGGCAGTAACTTTGCAGAAATTCTATCCAATCCCCTACTTTAATTAATTTCCCAAAATTTGAATAGAAGGGAGAAATAAAAATTAAAGTAAAAAAATTGAAAATATTTAAAAATATTGAGTAGAAAGATTATAAGTTATCCCCATATTTTACAGGAATCTGGAATTAAAGTATCTGTTAATATTGTCAAGCATTCTGGCTTAATACCAATAAAATCTGCATAAACAATGGTTTCAAATTTTTTCATATATAACTCACTATAGAATATCCCCCTGAAGAATGTTGAGTTGTTTCTAGCTAGGAAGAACAATTGGTTTACATGTCCTGAAACAAATATTTATCTTACCCTTCCAGCCACATTGTCATTTTTGACTTTGCTCCTTGGTGATTACGTAGGTTAAAGGAAAGCAAAAATTGTCTTCAGAAGGACTTTATAGTTTCTATGGTGTAGATATACTGCAGGTGGTAATTTAAAATTAGTTAGAGTAATTTATTAACTGTCATTAAGCAAAATAAATTTGTACCTAGGCTCTTCAAATTTTACAATGCATTAAGAACTCCTAGAACTTCCTTGCATTTCATTTACACAATTCTTAACTAGAGATTGAAACCCTTTCTATTATAGTCAAACTAGTTTCAAAGGATGATTACAGAGCTGAAACTGTCACCAAATTCTGCTTTCCTCAGCAATTCAAAATAAAGGTTCAGAAAGCATTCGGTCCTGCTCAACCTATCATTTTATCTGAAATTTAAAGCTGTCACTGATGTCACATTATTAGGGTATAAAGCTTGATACCATGTTGACACTAAACTCCATTTAAAAGTTTCCAAAAATATTCTGGGTGTCTTGTTCTGACTTCTACAACCTTTGACAATATCATCTTGAGTGGTCTTTTAAAGAGCAGAAATCAGTGATTTTAGTAAGCTTCATAATGCGAGAGAATCCCATGTGGAGATATTTGCATTGTACTGCTTTGTACTAGAAAATGCACAAGGTGAATGTAATGAGATGAGTTGGGCATATAGCAAGGCTTTAAGTGAGAAATGCTTAGTCCGGGCTTAAGCTGGGAAAAAGGGCAGTGATAAGAGGAACAAATATTTGTAGAGTGAATTGGACGAGGCAACCTATTTGTGGTTGGGAATGGGAAGAAGTGGAGGGTAGTTGTAAAATCTTTTATAGTTAGACTGTGTAGACAGACATGCTATTAATGTACATACACTGGGGGAGCAAGGATTTTGAGGTTCTATGATAAACTCTGTCCTCCCCACATGATAAAACAGGTATAGAATTACTGCATCAACACAAGAAGATCTGGGACAGTTGCCATAGCCAGCTCCAATCCTATCATTATGAGCAAATGTGGTTTCTCTCAACCTCAGGTCTCTTTGACTTTTATTTTTCTGGCCCTGGGGCATATAATTTGAATCAGTCTTTCCTCTAATTAGAATGCAGAATCCAGAAGCTTTATTTACCAATTTGGCTTAAGTCTAGGAAAAAGTACAATCCAGCCTACCTTACTGATGTATTTCAGAGTAGTTTTGACATTCAGGCCTCTATTTTACTACAATTCAAAACAAAACTAACAAAGCATCATCTGTCATAAGGGGAAACTCAAAGAGTACTACTTATAATGGAGATATATTTTAAACATCCAATGTCATTATTTGAGAGAGAAATTAGAACCGATTTTCAAAACTATCTGTGGTAAAGGATCAGATATTTACTTTTTAAAATACCTAATGTAATGTAAAGTGATACTCATGCAAAATGCAAGAAAAGTGAATCACTTGAAAAGTTAGATGAAAAAGCACAAAATACAAACCATTCTTTTTGTATTAATATGAAATTTAATTAGCATAAAATTACTCTTTCAAATTGCTGTAAAAAAGTTTCTACATGTTACTGTGGATTGCTGCCTTTATGTTAAAAACTGTCAAAGAGTTTACATAGCTATTTTGGTCTGCCAAACGCAGTTTAAGTAGCATTGGATTCAGAACCTGAATCCAAAGGAAAACATTTAGATCACCACCAAGGAGGATAGAATGAAATTATAATTAGGAAAAGCAAATCAAATGAGCAACAGCCATGAATCACAGCTGAGGTCAGAAAAGAAAACTGTGAAGTCATTATGTCATTTTTTTTAAATAACTTTTTACTAGCTAGACCTGACAATGAATGTAAGGGAAAGCGAGTTGATATAGCTGGAGTTGAAATTTTGTCTATTTTTAACAAGGTGGAAGGAACGGTATGTTGGAGCGTAAGTGTTGGAGAGGCTGAAAGAAAAGAGTGGGATTTTTGAATGTAAGATTAGAAGTTTGAGTTTCCTGTCATGCTTTTAGATCTTTATTACAGTGAATTTTTAGAATCATGCTTTTGAAGTCTTCTAAAATAGCAATTTTTATAGTTACATAGATTATTAACTGCTTCTTTTCTCAGCTTATATTTTTTTTTCAATTTTTGCCGGAGAGTTATCCAACAGCAAGTATCTTCTCAGTCCTCCACTCCTAGAGTAGACCCTGTATCAGATGCAAATATTTATGATAGTAATGACACAGAGTGGCAGAGTATTTTTATTCCTAGATGTCACTTCATGGAGAAAAAAATGACCTGATACAAGATTATTGACTGACACTCATTAATCCTGTATTAAAAATGTTAGAGCTGAGAATTTATGACATTTCTATCTCCATTTGGGGAAAACTGTCTTCAGTATTTTTTTTGAAATGACAAGGAAAATTTAATATTGAATTGCAAGGAATTTGAATTCTTGACAGATTTAATGATTTTGACAGCACCTAATTCAAATGGAGTTGCACAGATCTCTAGGGACCACAGAATAAAGAAACTTAATTATCCTAGTGATGGAAAAAGATCCAAAAATAGAATAGATGACATTTGTTTGACTTGTCAACCTGTGAAGCCTTCCTCATGATCGCTGAGGAGCCTCTAACAGAAGTTTCTCTTCTCAAACCATTATTGCAAATACAGACTCTTAAAGAGAAAACATCAACTGTTACAAGTGACAACTCAAGGGACAGTGCATATAACGGAGATATTTTAAACTAATAATTTCACAATTTTCATAGGAAACTCTGTAGAGAAAATAACCAATTTAGTTTAGTATAAAAATGAGAGACAAAATTTTTTAAAACTTGACAACAAATTCCAACCTAAATTTTGTGTGGGCTTTTTAAATGTAATCACTTATATATAAAACCATATATACCCATAGTGAAAAGAATATATATAGATATATATATGAAAAAATATAATTTTCTAGATTTAGATATAAGAACAACTGTTATTGTTAAGTATTTTGCTTGAAGAGTAATTGCCTCAGAACACTATGTACATTAAGCTAAAAATAAAAAGAGAACTAATTGAGTAATAATAAAAATAATAATAGTAATAAATGTTCATGGCATAGTTACAAAGTGAAGGGCACTATACTGAAAGTTTTACATGTATTATTGGGTAAATAATATCATCTTTGTTTTTTTACAGACATGAAAACCAAGACAAAGATCAGAGAATTTGAATGACCTACAGAATGTCACCTTGATGAGTTACGGATCAGATATTTGAGTATGATCAGTGTGATGTCATTTTATTTTGCTCTTTGTTCAGCTTCAAATACCTTAGCAGTGATTAGTCAGCACTTTCATATGAGTTGTAACATGCTACTATTTTAGTAATAGAGTGTTGAACAGGGATAAAGGAGACAAAATATGGTTCTGGCTCTTGAATTAGGCGATTATGTTATCTTGAGTAACCCACCGTCTCTGTAAAGCTCTCATTTCCTACTTGTTACAAGAAGTTACAGAAATAGTTTTTAATTTCCATCAACCTGCTTAATGTATATATAAATGAGCTGCTATAATTTTTGCATTATTATTTTATGTACTAGCCCCTCATCTTAAACCAACTAATTCATGTTTATGAGCTTTGGATTCAATAGATAAAATGAAAGGATGCAGACTGTTTAATGAAATCCAGCACATCACTACCAGCTACCACTAGAATATGACTCATAATTCATGTTCACCAAAGGGTGCTTTAGTAGTATTTTCATAAACAAATGGAAAATTTGTTTATGAAAGTTAAGTTCCTGCTAAGTTCCATTATCATGAGTTGTATATTTTTACATTCCTGATACCATGATTTTGAGAAGATGCAGTTTGGTGTAGTTGCTTTAAGACAATTGGAGAGCAACATAGTTGCAAGTATGGATTCAAAAACCAAACATACGAACACACACACGCACACAACACACACACACACATATTCATGAACATTTGTTTTCCATTTTATTAAAGAAAATATACTTTTAAGAACAATAACATAGAAAAAAATGTAATTTCAAATTGATGCTATATCTCTCAGTATACAAATCTTTTGGATTTCCAAGTTGGAACAGCAAGGTCAGATAGCCAGGGAGAGTGTTTCTTTGAAATGATTCAATTACATCAATTTATCTGTATGTCTTCAGCTCCAGAGATTGGACAGTGAGTGTCTAGGTAGTAAAGGACATCTGGCATTAGGCTTTATGAAAAAGTTTGTACGGTGATTTATTTTTCTTATTTTTACTATTATCAAGCAGCTTATAATTGCTGAACTTGTAGATTGCAAGAAAAATATTTTTGATAAATTGCTGATGTAGACAAATCAACAGATTTTAGAAGCAGGCTTACAATAAAATAAAATAAGACATATAATTTTAGATATAGAAGGAATATAAATATTTTTAAAGTTAAATTAATTTTTGATCATTTAATAGAGTTTGGATTCTATGTTCGCCCTTTCAAAAATTTACCAGATGGTCTTACTCTTTTAGGCCCATTACATTTATTCCTGTACATTAAAATATATAACTTAATTTTTTAAATCTTGGAAGATTCTATTTCCCATGAAATATAATTTTTACAAAAGAGTGCACAAAATTTTCTGAGTAAATTAACGCTCTCTTGGTGCAGTCTGTACATTATCCACAGCTTGTTCTGTTTTGTTAAGAAGAAGATAACATTAATAAATCATATGGAAATGTTGATGAATTAAGAATGAAAATTAAAATTGGATTTAAATAATGTCTTAAGTAGTATAAGAAAGAATCAACATGAATTAATCTTCTTTCTTAATGATAGTATTCATCTCTAAATATTTTACTTTCTTACATTATGTTAGTGCAAAGTTGTCTTATCATGAGTTGTATATTTTTACACTCCTAATATCATGATTTTTAGAAGATGCAGTTTGGTGTAATTGTTTTAAACAATTTGATACCAACATATTTGTAAGTATGGATTCAAAAACCAAATACACATACATACACACACACACACACACACACACACATTCATTCACATTTGTTTTCCATTTTATTAAAGAAAGTATACTTTTAAGAGCAAGAACACAGAAGGAATGTAATTTCAAACTGATGCAGTATACAAATCTGCTGTTTCCCAAGTTAGAGCATCAAGGTCAAATAGCCAGAGAGAACGTTTCCTTGAAACGATTTCATTACAATTTATCTACATGTCTTCAGTTACAGAGATTGGATAGTGAATGTCTATCCAAACTCTGGAGCTGAAGGGAAGGTGATACATTTTGATTGTTAATTTGATATTATTTGATTTTTTGCCAATTTAGTAATAGCTCGTTTCATTTTCATTGTAACACCTTAATAAAAATCCCCCATATGTCACAAATTACTGTGTTTCTCTTATTTGCCATCTATAGATTTTATATATTAAAATGCCATTTGCCATTAAAAGTAATGGCAAAAACTGTGATTTCTTTTGCACCAACCAAATAGTATTAGAGGAAAAAAATAAACTCTTTGGATGTAATTACACTCTTGATACTGAATACAGTTTTTCATAGAATGTTCTAACGAGAGAAGTAATTGAATACACGGTAACAACACAAAAGAAATAAAAATTAATGTTGGAAATTTAGATAAACTAAGACGTGTATATAAACTTTCTAAATAGAAGAAAAAAGTAAAATTTTGTCTTTTTATTTCATATTATTTGAGGTTTTGCCAATTTAATAATAGCTCATTTTGCTTTCACTTAAATACCTTAATCATACATCCTCCATGTCATAAATTACTGTATTTCTTTAATTTGCCAGCTACAGATTTTATATATACCTAAGAAATATCAAAATCAGTGTCTGATATTAACACACATTATTTGTTTAAAAATCAATAAGTGAAATATAAAGCCAAAGAACATAAGAAGCGTTTTATGTAAGTTTTTACAAAAGCCTGACAATTTAATTCTGAAAGATAATGAATACTGCAGTCTTGAAATCATATGATTTTATAAGTTGATGTAGATGTCCCATTTAATGAAAAATGTTGTCCTTCAAGTCATTCTACTTATATTTCTGACTAGATTAAATTTCCCCTTAGAATCCTAATGAAGATAATGTATCTTTTTGCTTTCATAATTCTTTCCTAACAAAACTTTTGTGAAGGTGAAGAAAATGAAGAGATCATCTTTTGACAATATACTAAAATGAAAGCATTATAAGATGGACAGGAAATGTGAATAACTTTACAATATTAGTTAATTAAGTCTTTAGTTTCTCTGAACTGGTACAACCTAAAATTATTTATTGATAGCAAATGGTTCTATGTTCTAAATACATTTTATTTTTGGACACTGTGGAACTGTTAATAAAGGTATCACATATTCTACCTCATGTTATTTTTGCTAGTTTACACAAAAGCACAATTATTTTGACTCTGTTGTTTTTCATAAATATTTATGTATAATATAATTTTCCTTGTAAACAGGATTTTTCCTGCCCAAAGGGAGGAAAAACAATTTGTGTGTTAATTTTATCTCACTGGTTTTGTTCGGCTTCAGTAGTTGTGTATATAAAGGAAGAGATTAGATAAAGGGGAATACAAGCAACCCCTGTTGTGAACGTAAAGAATTTTAATTAGCCATGATGATAATTTTGAAGCAATTCAGGTATATTCCACCCCTTTGCTCATACAACAAACCAGCTGCTAAATGGTTCCCATCAGTAGTCCCTCAGTACTTATTTTGTTTAGATTTTGCTGCCCCCTACAGAATAACCAAAGGCATTCATGAGTTTGCCATGTGGCTTCAACTTCAAGATGAGAGCATTTCATGTTTTCTTGAGATTCTGGTGGAAATAAACCTCACATTGTAGTTTTTACTACTAAAGTTTGGTATATTTTATATTACTTGTGACATAGCTGAACCTCCCTCTTAAAATTAAAATAAAGAAATAAAAAGCATTCTTTTCAATAATTTCTCTCTTCTCTACATGAAAAGAAAAAGTGAAAAATTTTAAAGAGAAAAAGTAGTAACCTTTAATAAATTGAAATAGCAAGCTCAACGTGAAACTATAAAGTATTTTACCTTTTTTGTTTCTATTTTATAAAAGAGAATTTTATTGTCTTAGTGTTTAACAGGCACCAACAGGCCATGGAACTGACAGAGGAAAAAATTCTTAAATAAGAAAGATAGATATCTAGTTTACGTTCAAGAGCTTTAATCTGTATCAAGAAAAAATACATTTAATACTAATAAACATAAAATGATTATTTCTTTGAAAATAACTATCGATTTATCAAACATCTTTTTTCTGGGTCTTCAAGTAAAAAATATACAATAATGTGTATTTGTTTTTAAATAAACTCCTTGCTCATAGTAGAAAAAGTTAGGTTAAGTGCAAAAATTTAAGTAAACTAGAAAGTGACAATTCAGAGTGTTCTATTTCCTAAAAATGTACAACACATGGTAATTACTTTCATTTATTTTGTGTATTTTTATCAGATGTTTCTCCTTGCTAGAATGGTGCTTATGAAGAAATAAGATACATCAACCATGAAAGGTGTTAATATTTCTAAATAAAATATTGTCATCACCACTAAACAGTGACTATTAATGATAAGGCACTAACCCAACAGTCTTCTTTCAGGTCAAGCATTGCTAGCTCATGTGGTGATCTTGTAACTAAAACAAATTCATCCATTGCTACAGAGAACTTTTCTAAATTTCTGAATGAAGACAATGGGTACATTTTGTTTGTAAACATTTATTTTCTTTTGAAAAAGTAATATTTAGAAGTAACAAAGTTTTCATGAAGATAGTTGAAATAATTTTTATATTGCTAATTATGAAATGTAGCATAGTCTATTTAAATATAAAGCCAGATTAATATGTGAAAGTGGCAAAAAAAGTATAAATATTAAAGAATCTGGAACTTAACATGAGCAATTTGACTCAACATGTTTAATCTTTAGTCTAAGAAGTAAAATTGTTTATTTAAAGATAAATACATACAATATTCACCTAAATGGCACTTTTTACCTCCAATATATATCAAGATTTCAAATGTTTACAGCCTTACAAAACATGCTTTTAGCTCCTAATATAGGGTTATCAGTGCTAAAAGCCTATGAAGCAAATTACCACTCTCTATCTTAATTTTAAGTGACATATTAAAAAAAAAAAACCTGAAGAAAGAGCATCGGGAATAAAGACTATCTAAGCTACACTAAAGAGGAATACATATTTTTAAACTGAAATATTTTAGTTATAGATTCTTTGCATTTCCAACTGTGTTTTATAATCACCTTATCAATTTCTGCAACAAAACCAGAAAATATGTCTTGGAAAAATTTTAAATGATTATCATTATATGGTTTTGCACTTCATAAAATCATGAGTTTTATTTTCTTTATAAACTTACGTATTTTTCCTGAGAAATATATTGTATAATAAAGCTATAAATCAAATTTTAAAATATTATCCAATAAACACTGTTTTTAATTCAATTTGAATCTCGGTATATAATATTAAGTAAAATTCATTGTAATTCTTCAAAAAACAAATAGAAAACTTTTATTTAACTGAAAACAGACATTGTCTAAAAGTGTACATTTAAAATACATTCATAATTTCAGCCAGGAATAATAAAGTAAAATTGCAACATTGGAAATTGATTCTTAACTACTTAGATTCCATCTTGGAAATTTCTGTAGTTCATAAAATTCCGAGATCTTTATTCAGGACTTGGTTTAAACCTTTCTGCAAGGGATCTATTTTATTTAGGTTTTGATGCTTCTGATATTCTTTATCACTGGATTCTAGTATGTATTCTATCTTTTCATTAACAACCTTAATTTATTTTTAAAGAATATATTCTTGAATAATAAACATTATAAAAGAGATTGCTTCATATATACATCTTTAGAAAATAACAAAATAAGGAATACATTTAAGCAAAAATTTATTTTGATATTTTTTGGCCCATTTTAATCATAGTGGTATATTTTTCTAGTAATTTTTAGAAATAACATTACATTTAAAAAATAAAGTGTAATTTATATCCATTGAAATGCACTCATTTTAAATATAGAGTTCAAGGAGTTTTTACAAATGTGTACATCTGTATAATCAAAACTCCTGTTAAAATATATTGTGTTTCCCGCCACATGTTCACACTCATAAGTGGGAGTTGAACAATGAGAACCCATGGACACAGGGAGGGGAACATCACACACTGGGACATCAACACTCCTATTAAAATATAATATGTTTCCTGCTACATGTTCTCACTCATAATTGGGAGTTGAACAATGAGAACACATGGACACATGTGTTGTTTGGATAGTCTAGGTCCTCTGCATTTTCAAACAAGTTTTATAATCAACCTATTAATTTCTACAGCAAAGCCTTTCCAGATTTTGAAGAGGGTATGTTAAATCAATAAATTGATGTGTAGTGAATTAATTTATAACAATCAAACATGGATTATTTAAATATTCTTTTTTCGATTTAAAGTTTATCTAAACATGAGCATTTAGAGTTCAGAGAACTCATCATTTGTTATATTTATGCTTGATATTTTTTAAGTTAATTTTAAAGTCTATTTTCCAGTTGTTTACTGTTAGTACATAGAAATAGAATAATCTTTAAATATCAACTTTGCAGCCTGCCATCTTGCTGAAATTACTCATTATTTTCATGAGTTTTCTTTAAGGATACTTTAAAGTTTTAAATGTAAACAATAATACACGTAGCTAGCAAAAAGAGTTTTACTTCTTCATTTCAAAATAGTGTACCTTTATTTTTTTTTCTTGTTTATTGTACTGGCCCTAAATACAGTGTTAAATAGAAGTGATCTATACGACATCCTTTAATTTTTTCTGATCATAGAGGCTAAGTTTTTGGTATTTAACTGTTCAGTAGAATATTCATAGATTAGTTTGTTTGTGTATGTATGTATTTATTTATTTAATTATCAATGACATATTTCTTAATTTGTTGAGGATTTCACCTTAATAGATGTTGATTATATATCAAGTGATTTCTTTTTTTTTTTTCTATTGAGATAAATTCTTTTTCCTTTTGATTGATATTCAGATGTTGAAACAAACCTCTCTCATCAATAAAACGCTTATGGTTATCTTAAAATCTTTCAAGATATTACTGAATATTATTTAATAGCATTTGATTCAAATGTCGTGTCTATATTTATGAGAAATTTATTATTTAAGTTTTTAGATGTATCTATTGGTCAAATTTTTTATATCATGGTATGTGGGATTCATGAAGCTTAGTGAGTGTCCTGCCACTGTTCTATTTTCTTAAAATGTTTGTATATTATCAATGTTATTTCTTCTTTCAGTTTTTGATACAGTTTTCTAACAGTCGATGTAGGCCTAAAGGTTTATTTTCAGTAAGGGTGTTTATTATTAATTCAAATTTTAATAAAAATAGCCATTCAATTATTTCATTTTAGACCTGATGCTGTGGCTCATGCCTGTAAGTCCAGAACTTTGAAAGGTGAGGCCAGCAGATCACTTAAGCCCAGGAATTCAGACCAGACTGAGCTACATGGTGAAACTCTGTCTCTACAAAAAATACATAAATTAGCTGGGTGTGATGGTGTATGGCTGTAGTCCTAGCTACTTGAGAGGCTGAGGCAGAAGAATCACTTGAGCCTGGGAGATGGAGGTTGCAATGAGCTGAGATTGTGCCACTGCACTCTAGCCTGGAGTACAAAGAAAGATTGTGTCAAATACGTACATATATATATATATGATTTCTCTCTATATATGTATATTTATAGTTATTTTTGTATTCAACTTTTCATATTGTTTTTCAAAATATTTTAAAATTTAATCTAAGTTAAATGTATTGGTATAAAAGTTTTTATACTATTTATTATTTTTAATATTTGTAATATCTATAATGACTTTGCTTCTTTCTGACAATGATTACTTGGATTTATTAAATTTCTTTATTATGTGAATTTTTTTCTGTTGCATTGATTTATATTCTTGTCATTTTTATTTTTCTTCCACTTTTTGAGGAGTTAATTTGTTCTTTGTTCTATAGTGTTAAGGAAGCAACTTATATCATTAATTTTTAAATTTTTCTTTCTTCTAACATATGCATTTAAAACCATAATATTTTTCCTAGAAATGTCATTAGCTACGTACCACAAATTGTATAATGTTGCAATTTATTATATTCAGTTTGAAAATTTTTGTTCTTCCAACAAGTAATTTTTTATTACATATTCAACACTGTGTAGCAGTTTTTGCTATTTTTGGACTTAGCTTTATTATTTTGGTTTTGAACTTCATTTTACAGTGTAATCCTTCACCCAGCAAGCGGTGGCCTTTCTGTGGGCTAGCAGTGTTCAAGATGATGAGTGAGGTCTGACCATTTGCTTGACCTAGAACTCTGACTTTGGGATTTACACAATCCTCGATGTCAACATTCAGTTCTTATTACTACAACAAGAGATTTCTGCTGGTCCTCACCAAATCTCACCATAGGCTTGTATAACTCTGTCTCCTCCAAGTCTCCAGTGAATCTCCATGCAAATATCTGGTGTGAACCCTCTGCACAGCTCCTTCCTCTAGTACCTTTCTTCAAAAATTCCACCGTTTCCTCCTCCCAGAGCTCCAATCTCATCCTTTTGAGTTCTGAGAGATTGTTGCTCTTCTTAGACTCCACCTTTCTTTCTCTACTGCAGGAATGTACCCCTAGGCAGAAAGCTGGGTGATATGAAGGGCTCACTTTTTAACTTGCACTTCTCTCAACATCACAGTAACAAGTGGTATGTTATTCAATGCATAAAAACAATTACTTTGAATGCTTGTTTATAAAAGACCACAAAGCATAGCACCAGTTCCTCTGTCATAACCCAAGGAAAAAGTCTTGTCTTTTCACTATAAGCAAAATAATTATGATTTATAACATCTATTACCATGTCAAAGAAATGACAATTGGTAAATGCAAATTGTTAATTTTTAATTCAACCCAAGAAGTCATGAAGAACAGACTTATTACAATAATTCTTTTAATAAATCTTTCCTGAACTCTACTGACACTGGTTTTGAGTCTTGCCTTTGTTTCTGATAAACTGGTTGATCTCAGAAATATTACTTAATCTCAATTTTCTCATCTTAAAAATGACCTTAGTAGAGAGGAAATTTATATCATAGGATGAAAGTGAGAATTAAAGTAGTTAATTATAAATAAAATTATTTTAAAATAGGATCTAAAATATAAACTCTTCATACTATTTTGTCATTATTTTTACATGGAAATAACAATGTCTTTTTAAACTTTGAGTTCCTAGTTTTTATATCTGTAATGTAAAAGGAGTGATTTAAATTTTATCTATGGTTTCTTTCTTTTTAACATATTTCATATGATATTCAGATACTGTGCCAAGATATGAATCATTAAACTGTGTATTTTCATTATATTGCCCTTACTTTAAAAAAAAATCCTTTTGAATACACATAGTTTTGTGAAAGACTGTTACTAGTAATAATTTTTACCAAAAAAAATATAAAACATAGTGAAGACTCAAACTGTAGCCATAATAAAAATGCATATAGAACTAGATGAGTCTAAATAATGATTTAATGATTTAGACTCAACCCTATAGAATGGTACTGAACCAACATGGACAGACACAAAGATGCCTGTGGCATAAAGAAGAACACAAACAAGCCTCAGTTAGGTATGGTTTCAGACCACTGAAGAGTTTTATTAGATTCAGCACACATATCTTAAATCTATATTATGAGTTCTTTGTTATGAGTAGTTTCCTCCTTCAAAGACCTCACAGATAGTGGATCAAATAGAAAATAATTGCTTACTTGTTTATTTCATTTATTCAGTGAATACTTACTTAATTTGTTCTACACTCTGTCCTAGGAGCTAAGTAGGCAGCTGTGACAAAAACAAAGCCCCCGATTTCATGGAGCTTACGTTTTTAGGGAGGATAGGCAGACAACAAATATGTATTATATATTATAATGTCAGATAATAATTACCATAAAGTATCATAAGGGAGGATAAGGCATAAAATGTTATCTTTATGTTGATAATTCTCAAAATGAAATCTAGAATACTGATATCTTCCATGGTTCCAGATTTATACTATTTGACGCTTTATTTGGCTACAATTATGACAAATTTAACTTTTATTTATTTATTTATTCATTTATTTATATTTATTTCTGAGACAGTCTTACTCTGTTGCCCAGGCCTGAGTGCATTGGTTTGATCTCGGCTCACTGCAACCTCCACCTTCTGGATCAAGTGGTTTTCCTGCATCAGTAGCTGGGATTACAGGCATGCACCACCAAGCCCAATTAATTTTTGTATTTTTGGTAGATGGGTTTCTCCATGTTGGTCAGGCTGGTCTTAAACTCCTGACCTCAACTGATCAGCCCACCTCGGCCTCCCAGATTGTGGGGATTACAGGCATGAGCCACTGCCTGGCCAAATTTATTATTTTTGGAAAAAATAAAAAATTTTGACTGCCCTTTCCCAAAATTAATTACAATCCCAATCCCTACTACAGTAAATCACCCCACCATCCAAACAGTTGTTCACATCATACATTTCAGTCATTTTTGATTTTTTTTACATCCTTGTCTATAAGACATCAGCATTCTCTCAGAGCTAACTACAAAATATATTCCAAATGTGCTTACTCTGCTACATTTTCTCAGTGGTGAAAAACTATATTTCTGAATTAAGCTGTTCAGTATTTAAGAGATTCATACCTCTTAAAGGGTCTCCCTGCATCAAAACTCAATCTTTTCCAATTGTTCTTCTTGGGGTAATCATGATGATATCCTTAAGAGGAAAATCATATTGTATCACCTCTTTACTTAATACCCTTGAATTCATTTTCATTGTATTTAAAATGGAAATTAAAATTATAACTCTAGCCTATAAAGACCTACATAATCAAGACTGTCTGACTGTCTGTACTCATCCTGCAGTACGCTTTTTCTGGGTCATGACCTTCCAGTTACATTGATCTCTATCAGGCCCTCAAAAAAGATGTTCCTTTGTTATAGTGTTCATTGTCGCTGTTCTCTTTGGTTACAAATCTCTTGTCCAAGATTACTGGGTCAGAGAGCCTCATCATTCAGCTCCACTCAGTCATAACCACCTGTCATAAGCACCATTCTCACCCTGACTCTGTCTAATTAAGCCATTCATTTTCTAGTGAAATTATCAAATTCATGTTTTACTTACTTATTTTGTATGCCATTCTCTATCAACTTACTAGAATGTAAATTTTTTGAAAGGGTCCCAGTTTCTATTATTATCCAATGTTTTAAATAATAGATGCCAAATAAATATTTGTTTACTAAATGTATTGTCATATAGGCCAGCATTGTAGATGGTAGAAAGATAGCTTGTCTTTTTAACTGATGAATTTTATGATCAAATCTGTGTTTAGACAGACCAATATAGCAGTAGTGTCAAGGATGCATTGGAAAAATGTAGAACAGCTTATAAGAATTCAATAAGGGCAGACAATAGAAGCAACGACTATTTGAGGTATGGCAGTAATGGTGGGGATATAAAGGAAGGCCCAGAATTATAAAATGTTCCCTAACATGACAAGTGAAAGGAACCTCAGGAGGTATCTATTTTAAAATGACATAGAGACAGAAGAATAAGATAACAAGGCCAGTATATTGATTATGTAGCAAATTTCAGCTGTCTAAATTCTTTTCCCCACAAAGATTTATATGTGCTTTATTGAAAATATGTACCAAGTTTGGAAGAAACTTCATGATGAAAATTTTAAACAGAGGAAATACAACGTGAATTTTATGGTATCACAGGCCAGATATTCTGTTAGGTAGGACACCTCTAGTTGAGAAGTTACATGAGGAATTTCACCTAATCAGACTGCAAAGCATGCAAGTGAAGCAGGTTGTGGAATTCTCTACCTGAATTAATAATTTTGAGAGTTCTATTATCTAGGTCTGTTCTTTTGGATTATTTCATGTTGATTTCTGCAGCTGTTATGAGATATCCTTGTTAAGCAATTGTAGTGACACTTTCTACTTCAAGCTGCTAGGGATACTGGGAGGTGGGCAGAGCAGCTGTGAGTTTTATCTGTGTCAGGGATGCTATCTGTGAAGGCAAGAGTAAAACATACTCACAGAGCAATAAACAGCCTTCCTTCACAAGGATTATATAATAATAAGGCTGGTGAGAAATGAACATTGGAGAGCTACAACTAAAATGTAGTGAGAGTAGTCACTTAGACAAAACAAAAAGTATGAGAAATGTTTCCATAGCAAAATATACTTAAATTAGAACAGATTTTATCAGTGAGAGCAGGCATATATAAAATGAATCTGTCTATATTACAAACACAAACTCACACAAAATGACAGCCATCCAAAGACACAGGTTTATAACATTTTGTAATACACACAGACAAATTAACTCCACACTCAATTAAAACCTCATAAAGAAAATGTGGTATAAGAAACAAAAGTCAAGAATACAATACCTAGATACATTCAGCTATCCTTGGCTGCTGTACCACTTCTGTGCCCAATAAACACACTCAGACAAATGCATTTGTCGATACGTTGTGTATCTTATCTTTACCATACAAGAATTACAGGAGAAATTTGTTATCGGTGCAGAAATACAATAAAAAAATACTAACTTCCCAATTATATCTTAGCTTTTAATAAAACAACCACATCAGTAATAAAATAAATCTGCCCTTCTGAGTTATTGAAGAAAATCTTAGACTTAAGTGAAAATAATCCTAAAATTTGAGAAGTTAATAGTATAAATTCTTCCTATATCTTTTCTCCATCTTAGATCCCAACTGCTGCTCATCTTCTGTAAATTTTCCCAAATAAAAATTGATACAAATTTTAATTTTTGCATGGAATTTTAGAGAATAATAACATACTTAAAAGGAAAAAAGGAAAGACAATAACAAGTAGAAAAAGAAACTATATTCGTGTATGATACAGAATGATTATTAAATACAACTTGGGTAAACTTAATGGTAAACAAATAAGAAATAGTAATAAAAAAGAAAGTTTCTTAGTCCAATAAGGTTAAGTAGAATGAGAATGAGAAACAGTGATTAGCTAGGTGATAAAAAAGAATAGATAGGAAAGAAAAGCGAGTGATAATTGAGATCTATTTATCCAGAATTTTTAAAAAGAATATTAGATAGAAATATATGACCCTAAAGTGACTTTGTCATAAAAAAGCACTTAAGTACTAAATTTGGCTCTGTGTATTATAATATTAATCTTAGTGCTTAGTTTGAACATTTAAAAATATATTATGTATTTAAAAGGGTAAATGAACTATCATGCAGAATGGACTTAATTTGTTCATTTGTTCTATGTCTCAATGCCATTCTGAAACATTTTTAATTAAGAACATGAAATGACTCATTAACATTCAGCTCTAAAAATAAGTGAGTAATTACAGTATGTTGAAAAAAGCAAGTTACGTCATGCATTGCCATCAAATCTCCTCAAACAATGGACTCAAGGAATTCTGTTTGAAAACACTTGGGGAGGTAAAAGCTTCACATTAAAAAAAATGAACTCAAAGCAGTGCCATAGGTAGGGGGTCACAGATACACACAAAAGTTAAAACCATGCATTGCTCTCAATCTATTCAGTTCATGATTATAAGGAGACTCTTTCACCCCTGTTACAAAATTCTAGTTTTTATGTACTCAATATATGCAAAGTATTGAATCACTTTTATTTATTCATATAATAAATCATGAGTGAAGCTACTAATTCAATTCTTATTTTATAAGTGAAGTAATCAATATAGAGGAACTATTAATAGACTATCTCAGAATTACAGAGGAAGTTAATGGTAGATCCAGAGGGATAATCAAAAATACTATATATCCATTCATGGCTTAGCTTTATAAAAAACAAATTAAGTGCATGACTTTTAAAAATTACAATTCCGGCCGGGCGCGGTGGCTCAAGCCTGTAATCCCAGCACTTTGGGAGGCCGAGGCGGGTGGATCACGAGGTCGAGAGATCGAGACCATCCTGGTCAACATTGTGAAACCCCGTCTCTATTAATACAAAAAAAAAATTAGCTGGGCACGGTGGCGCGTGCCTGTAATCCCAGCTACTCAGGAGGCTGAGGCAGGAGAATTGCCTGAACCCAGGAGGCGGAGGTTGCGGTGAGCCGAGATCGCGCCATTGCACTCCAGCCTGGGTAACAAGAGCGAGACTCCGTCTCAAAAAAAAAAAAAAAAAAAAAAATTACAATTCCAATATACCTGTGTGAGACAAGATGACCACACTCATATCTTTATAGTGGGAATATTAATTGTTAGAGGCTTTTCAGAAATAAAGCAAATTACATAGAAATATGTATGCCAAATGATACATTTCTTCTAGAAAACTATTGTAAACATGAGGCAATCTAGTAGAATTTCTTCTAGAGTGGCAGAGGGAGGACACGCCTCAAAAAAAAAGTAAGAAAAACACTAGCAAAAATTGTTAAGATTGATGCTTTCAGCCTTGTAGAAACTAACCAAAGGCTTCCAACATTCTGAAGAGCACTTATTGTAGAAAAATGGGTGAATTTGGAACAGCATGGTTTGTGTCCATTAAACTTGGCCTACTCCCATCACCTTCTTTGCAACTCTGTGGTAGCCTCAAAATCCAGCAGCTGGACTGGTACAGTGGCTCACGCTTGTAATCCCAGAACTTTGGGAATCTGGAAAAAGGTAGATCACCTGAGGTCAGGAGTTTGAGAACAGCCTGACCAACATGGTGAAACCCTGTCTCTACGAAAAATACAAAAATTAACCAAGCATAGTGATGCACATCTGTAGTCCCAGCTACTAGGGAGGCTGAGGCAGGAGGATTGTTTGAATTCAGGAAGCAGAAGTTGCAGTGAGCCAAGATTATACCACTGCACTCCAGCCTGGGCAACAGAGTGAGACTCTGTCTCAAAATAGTAGTAATAATAATAACAATAACAACAACAACAAAAAGTAAAGAAATCTAGCTGCCTTGCACGCTCTAGAAAAAGCAGACTGGATTTGGGACTTTTAGAAAAATCCTATTCCAGAGTATTGTCACTCAGAATCTGTCTCATAGATCTCAAGCAATGCTCATTTCCAGGTTATTGTTGACTAAATGAAATCCAGCTCCATGGAAAAAACCTATCTCCAGATTATTTGTCAAAAATAATCAGTGGCAATATTTTCTCATCACAACTGCTTTGGCTAAAGTGATGTATTTGCCTTATTTGGGCATGTTGTGATAAGGCATTTCCCTTGATTGGGCATGATATGATGAATTGGCTGCCGGTGATTAGATGAACCCTGCCTGTTTGTGATTAGCTGAAACTTGACTGCTTGTTGCAGTCCTAAATTAGGTTTTTGTTTGTTTCTATACTAAGTTAGGCTGCAGTTTGTTACATAGAAACTCAATGTACGAAGGCAGCCTCAGGTCAAATTTAATTCTATATGCAACATACATTTGAATAAACGAAAACTCTACAACATTAACAACTAAAATTAAGTATGGACAGTTCCCATCTTACAATGGTTCAACTTATACTTTTTTTAATTTACGATGTTACAAAAATGATGTGCATTCAGTAGAATGGTACTTTGAGTACTCGTTCAACTATTCTGTTATTCTGTTTTTCACTTTCAGTGTAATTACATTTTTCAACATTTTATTATGAAATAAGCTTTGTGTTAGAGGATATTGCCCAGTTCTATGCTAATATATTCTGAGTACACTAAAGACAGGATAGGCTAAGCAAATGAATTTTGAGTTACAGTATTTTCAACTTACAATGAATGTATAAGGTTGTAAGCCTGTTCTTCATAAGTCAAAAAACATCTGTACACCTAAATAACACATAATGAAAATAACGCAGACATATCCCAAAATAAAGGCTCAGTCCATGAAGCTTCTTGGCTTCACTCAGGAAAGAATTCAAGGGCAAGCCAACAGTAAAAAAAAAAAGCAAGTTTATTAGAGCAACAGTGTACAACAAAATGGCTGCTCTACAGACAGGGCAGGACTATCCCATAGGCAGAGTACTCCAGAATAGCCCTTGAAAATTGCTGACTACTATATTTATGTCCACTCAATTATATGCTTGGAAGTGAGTTATTCATGAACCTTCTGGAAAAGGAATGGAAAGTTCCCTGAACCATGTAAGGTAACTTCTGGGTTGTGGCCATGGCATTTGTAAAACATAGAGCTGGTGGGAGTGTCTTACGCAAATGTGAATAAGCAGTGAAAGTAACTAGAGGTCACTTTCATCAGCAACTTGGTTCTAGATGGTTTTGGATGGTTTCTTTGCTACATCCTCTCTTGATCAGTAAGGTCATAATTAAGGCTCAGAGAACAAGTCCTGCTGATCTCCTACCACAAATATAGGTACAGACATAGAATGAGATAGATATAAGACTCACTCCAAGAAATAATGTCATCTTGGAGAGAGATCCAAGATGGCTGATCACTAGCAGCTCAGGATTGTAGCTCCCAGAGAAACTGCACAGAACGAGAGGACGCCACATTTTCAGATGAATTTTTGTTGCCCATGGACCGGAAGACTCCCAGCAGAGGAGCCCCACAGGTCATCAGGGTGACTCTTGTGGCCAGTGTCACGGTTTTGCCCATGCCCTGGCATGGCAGTTCTTGCTGCAGAGTAAACGGGACTGGCTCCCCTTTTGATCGACATTTGGAGCTCCGGGAAGGCAGAGTCGCCCATTTACCTGATTGAAGAAGGGACTCAAGAGGGAAGCCAGACCAGAGATTCCCGGGCAGAAAAGCACCACAGATCTTAATGCCACTGTTTTGCCAGTGCAGTGGGTTGCTCAGATTTCAGCGCTGGGAATCAACAAGTTAGACGTCCACTCAGAGACCTAATTTGAAAGTAGGCAATTACAAAGACGACAGGTGGATGAACTTACAATGATGGGAAGAAACCAGCGTAAAAAGGCTGAGAATACCCAAGATCAGAATGCCTCTCCTTCTACAGGTGATCACAGTTCCTCATCAACAAGAGAACAAGGCCTGATGGAGAACGAGTGCATTCCAATAACAGATTTAGGCTTCAGAAAGTGGATAATAAGGAACTTTAGTGAGCTAAAAGAACATGTTCTAGCCCAATGTAAAGAAACTAAGAACTTTGAAAAAAGGTTTGACAAAATGCTAATGAGAATTGACAACTTAGAGAGGAATATAAGTGAATTAATGGAATTGAAGAACACAATACGAGAAATTTGTGAAGTATGCACAGGTTTTAACAGTCGAATTGATCAAACAGAAGAAAGGATATCAGAGGTTGAAGACCAACTTAATGAAATGAAATGAGAAGACGATTAGAGAAGAAAGAGTAAAAAGGAATGAACAAAGTCTCCAAGAAATATGGGACTATGTGAAAAGACCTAATTTATGATTGATAAGTATACCTGAATGCCATGAAGAGAATGAATCCAAGTTGGAAAATATTCTTCAGGATATTATTCAGGAAAACTTTCCTAATCTAGTAAGGCAGGACAATACTCAACTCCAGCTAATCCAGAGGACACCACAAAGATATTCCTCAAGTAGAGCAACTCCAAGACACATAATCGCTAGATTCACTAGGGTTGAAATAAAAGAGAAAATTTTAAGGGCAGCTAGAGAGAAAGGTCATGTTACCCATAAAGGGAAGCCTATCAGACTCATAGCAGACCTCTCACCAGAAACCCTACAAACTAGAAGAGAGTGGGGGCGAATATTCAATATTCTCAAAGAAAAGAATTTTCAACCCAGAACATCATATCCCACCAAACTAAGCTTTATAAGTGAAGGAAAAAGGAAATCTTTCACGAACAAGCAAGCACTCAGAGATTTCATTACCACCAGGCCTGCTTTACAAGAGCTTCTGAAAGAAGAACTACAAACAGAAAGGAACAACCAGTATCAGTCATCCCAAAAACTTACCAAAATGTAAATAGTATCTCTATAATGAAGAATCTACATCAACTAATGGGCAAAATAGCCAGCTAGCATTAAATGACAATATTGAATTCACAAATATTAATATTAATTCTAAATTTAAATGGATTAAATGCCCCAATCAAAGACACAGACAGGTAAATTGAATAAAAAGTCAAAACCCATTGGTACGCTGTATCCAGATCTATTTCACAAGCAACGACATACAAAGACTCAAAACAAAGGGATGGAGGAAGATTCACCAATTAAATGGAGAGCAAAAAAAAAAAAAACAGGAATTATAACTTTCGTCTCTCACAAAATAGACTTTAATAGTAACAAAGACTAAAAGAAACAAAGAAGGACATTATGTAATGGTAAAAGGATCAATACAACAACAGGAGTTAATGATTATAAATATATATGCACCTAATACAGGAGCACCCAGATGCATAAGACAAGTTCTTAATGACTTATAAAGAGACCTGGACTCCTGCACAATAATAGCAGGAGATTTTGACACCACATTGTTAATATTCGACGGATCAATGACATAAAAAATTAATAAGGACATCTATGATTTGAACTTAGACCTGGAATAAGTAAACTTATTGAATATTTGTAGAATTCTCCACCCCAGGTCCACAGAACATACATTTTTCTCAGTATCATGTTACACCTATTTTGAAAGTGACTACATAATTGGAAGTAAATCACTCTTCAGCATTTGCATAGCATTTCACAGACTTAAATGAAATATTGGTTAGCTGTTTGTTTGTTATTTTCTTCCCTTATTCCTTCCTGTCTTCGTTGTTAAGCACAGTTATCGGCATAAAAGAGGTTTTTAATACCTATTTTTAGATTGCATTCCAGCCCGGGAAATAGAGCAAGAATCCTGTTCTCGCTCCCCCTTTTTCTTTCTCTTTCTTTCTTTCTCTCATTAAAAAAAAAAAAAATCTAGGGGACACAGCATCCCCTGACAGAACAAAGTTAAATTTCCCAGAGCTCTAGGCATTCATTCACCCTGATCCAGAGCCTTCACACGTCCAGGGAAAGAATCATCATTCCTACAGATAATGGACTAAGGACTAAGGCCATAATTCCCTGTGCAAAAAAAAAAGAAAGGAAAAAGAAATAATGTCATCTTTTTTGTCCAATATAGAAACAAGGAAGAGACTTATTTAGATATGATAAGATGAAACATACTAAAATCAATCTATAAAGTCATACATTCATGTAACAAGGTATTTGCTATGCCCTCATTATGTGCTACAAGACAGAAAAGCAGATTCCAATTAGATGTAGTCCAAATCTGTTAAGACTAGCAATCAGAAGGAATAAATAATAGATCACTACTCCTAACATATTTGAACAATTAAAGTGTTCAATGTATATATGTGGCTCAATAGAGAAACAAAGGAAAAAGTGCTCCATTGTGTTTATGGGATAAGAAAAGTTTTTACAGACAAGGTGGAAATATGAATTCACTGAGAAGAATGAAATTAAGAATGTTTTTAGCCAGTAGAAATTATAAGAACTAACTTATAGAAAAAAGAAAAAAAGTTATCATGCTCAAGAAACTAAAGGTTGTTAGTAATGTTCACAGTAAAGCAGATGAAATGGTGTTATTAGGGAAACAGGAACATAGGAGGGCCAGGCTGACAAAATTTTAAAATCAACTCCATCTTAAACTAACAAGGCACATTTCTTGCTAATCATGACCCATGGTCCTAAAATATTTACCACTAAGAGAGCAGTTTAATAATCTCTGCAAGGACAAACTCCTATAACAAGAAAATGTCCAGATGCCCCAATATTGCATAATAATCTCTGTTTTTAAGACGATGATAGTCATACTTTGCTGTACTTACTACAATGCCAAGAATAACTTTCTTTAAATCAGCAAAGTATTAAATGTTGACATGCTGTCAACCCACCAGCATGTAGACATAACATAATATAGATTTTACATAGATAAGACCCCTAGATAAGAAGTGTTTTAAAAAAAAAGATGGTGGGTGCTTACTTTTGCTTTCTGAGAATGCCCTACTATGTATCTGAGTAGCTTTCAATAAACTAGCTCTTTACACCCTGTCCCTTGCCTTAGATATCTTCCTGCACAAAATCAAAGAACTTTCTCTTAGGATCTGGATTCTGATCCTTTTCTCTGGCATCTTCCTGGCAACACCACAGAGGGATTTTAAGATGAGACCCTAGGCTGGGGAAATTTAGTTTGCAGCACCAATTGGCCACCCCTGGTAAGAATAATCTGGGTAAGTGCACTTTGTTGTCTCTTCCCTTCCATTTCTTGTCCCTTTTCCTTGTTGCAATGTGTTTAGCCTTCTGAGTCCCAGGAGATGAAAGGACACCATGTTCCTTTATGTTCCTTGGGGACTAGGAGTTAGAGGTCCTTGCCCAGAGTTGTTGGATCCTTTGGGCTATGTATGCTAGGGAGCCTAGCCTTGTGGGATCTCCCAGTTGGCCACCACTCTGTTGCACATGATTTTTTGGCCATTAGAGGTTTAGGGTTACAATGCTGCCCTGATGGATAAACTGTTTGAGGCTCAGAGAGATATTTGCCAGAACTTACTTCTTCTTCATGCCCCACGTCTCCTTTGTTGGCTACATATTTGCTGCGTACCTCACTAGTAATGCACATCACCCTATCCTTGCATGGCCTGAAGTTTATTCCTATTATTTTCCTTCTATTTTGACGATTTTTATTCTTTGGGTTGCTTAATTGGCAACTGTCTGGACAGCACTGGTGGCCAAAGGCATTACAGGACCTAGATTTATTGAGGAAAAACATAATTTTGTCTATTCAGAAGTTATCTAAAGGTCAATTAAATTATGGACTTGAAAATGGTTACTTATGAAACAAGGTAGAAAGGAACAAGTATGTAGGGGAGAGAGAGATATGAAGACAGTTATGAATATGCAGATGCAGTTTAGGTAAGGAAAGTTATGAAGAAAAGAGAATAATTTGTATGTAAAAGGGTCTTGTATGGTAAATTTTTTGTCTTAAAGTAAAATGACTGATTAAGAGAGACGTAGGTTTAGAACAAGTCAGAAAGTCAAGGCATGTTGTAGATGGTCTGAGTAAGTCATGTTTGTGAAGATGAATTTTTAAAAGGAATTTGTTATGTGATTAAATTGATTACAATTCAAAGAAAATCATTTATAAGTTTTTGTAAGATTGGTCTCCTATGTAAAACCAGGTTTTCTCAAGGTATTGATGTGCTCTTAATGAAATTACAAGAAATTTTATTTTTAATTTTAAAAGATTTTTCTTTTAAAAACTTTTCAGAATCATATCTCAGAAGTCCAACTTTTGCTATGTCTCACTGCTTTCAGCAATTTTTCCCCTTGAGAAGACCTAAAATGATAACTCTCTCCTTTACTATTTTAATCAGTCCCTGTAATGGTTTTTCCTCTGGTTCTAACTGTTGTTATGGCCTGATACTGAAATATTTTATCTTGAAGGTTAAACAAAGAAGCAATGTTTTCCTCTACTATAACTTGATTCTCTACTCTTGGCTTTTCTTGATATGTCTAAATTTTCATGTAATCAGAAAACTCAACGCTGTTCCTAAGAGTCATGTGTTCCTCTGCTATACTCATAACCTTGAACACATTCTTCCTGTGTCTGATTAAATCAAACACAATTTTCCATCAAGTATTAATTCCAGATTATCTAAATGGGTTTCCATAAAGGAGAAACAGTTACAGTGCAAAAGGTTTTTTTGTTTTCCCTTTTTGGTAACTGGCTTTAGAAACAAGATTTTATAATTCTTACACCAAATTTTAAGATTTAAAAGGGTTCAGGATTTTACATTTGTTGACTTTCGAAGTCATTTTGATCATTACTTCAATAAAATGAGTAACTATTATTTCACAATGACCTGAGATTCTCTTTTAATCAGATGTATTGAGTCTTTTAAAGTCTTTAAAAAATGTCCCCAAAATCAAAAACCTAAATTAAGTCTCTGACTTATTTTTATTGCTGGGTTTGTTAAAGCTATAAAAATTACTGACTTCAAGGTTGCAGACCATGAACTCCAGTATTCTCATCCCCAACCTAATTAATTATATATACTGAAAACAATCAGTCAGAGGACTCCCTCCAGCCACCTTGAAAAAAAGTCTTCATCAGGTTCTATTAACAAATCCTTGTGCTGTTAAGTTACAGTACTTCAACTCCTGAGGACATATATCTCATCTAAAAAAGGTATTAATTCTTGTCAGTATCTAACACCAAATTCAAGTTAAACAAAGTTCATCTTCTGACTCAGGCAAAACTGACAAGCAAAGTATACAGTTTTCATGAGACACATGGGCAGGCTTGTATTCAAAAGCATTAAGATTCATTTAATAATTTTGCCTTCATCTGAAACAATATAATTCATTCTATGCCTTGATACTAAATAATTTAAATGCTTACCTCATTTTCTGTCATTCTCAAAACTAGGCAGGGCTTACTACCTTTTTGTTTAAAATATTGTTAATACCTCATGTTTTACCTCCAAAATTTGAAACTATTCAATCCCTCCAGGCCTAGAGACTATTACATTGTAAAGGCCAGTTTTGGGGGCTAAAATTAATTCAGACCCTTCAAATCAAGGATTGGTACACAAATACCTCAACAGCTGGACAAAATGTTGGTGTTTTCTATAGCTAATTGCTGCAAGCCAAGATTACAGTAGCTCAATACATAGAATTTATACGTAAGTTAATTTTATAACCTTGCATTTGGCTTTTGGTTTTTGGTTCTTATGTGGCTTAAAAGAGATTTTAGATTAACTAGTGCCTGTTCACTTCTATTTGCATGTGCCCTGGAACATTTAATTGGCTATGAGTCTTTTGACTCTTAAGTCTCTTCACCATAGGGTTTCCACCAAGGGACATAATGGACCTGGGGCAGGTAGCACACCACCCTCACATCAATATGGGACAAAATAGAAGCTTGGTCATTGATACTGCCTGTGGCAGGCCTTGACTAAAAAGGGGGAAGTATAAGCTAAAATAAATAAAAATAAATAAACTAAATAATCTTAATCCCCTTTCCTCTACAGAATGTACCTGGCTCTTGGACAAAGGGAATAAAAAAAAAAATTGAGACACTAATTGAGGCCATGATGGGAAGCAGAGTGGGGAGGCAATAGGATTCACCTCTTATACCTTCCCCCAACTTGAAAATCAGGCACAATTGACCAGCATCAACACTAGAACAGAAATCACAAGACTGACAGAATAGACTCTTTATGTCAATAAGATATCAAATTATAAATAGAATCTCAGCCCATATCAGGCAAGAGTTAAGTACCCTCCCCATGGTAAATGAAGTCATAGGTCACATACATGTTTGTTCAATATACATGTGTAAAAACCACATCCATAAATAGCTCCCCTGTTCAACCAGAAGACTGGAAAAGAAGAATCCCCTTAGATCAGTTACCACAAAATGGAAGGGCCCCCATCAGGTATTTTTAAGCACCCCTATTGCTGTTTTACTTCAGGGAATCACTAGCTGGGTATACCTGTTCAAGATTTAACCTATTTCTTATGAGTCCCAAAAGACGCTTGAGAAAGGAAACAAACCCTACACTTGTGAACCCTTGGAAGATCTAAAGCTGTTGTTTTGCAACTAAACAGATAAGTAACATCCAAAGTCCTTTTTACAGGTACTCAACATTCTTAACAACTCCCATCCCATACAGGTTTGCACCACCAATGGATATCCATGGCTATATGGTCATTCATTCATTTAGCCTATAAATAACTTGTCACTCATTTGGGATCATGAAACCAGTGTATTGACAATGTTTGGTTCAGAGGTCAGTGTACAATAGAACAAGCAAATCCCTCTAATATACAATTTTATAATATCACTCACCCTAGCTTTAAGCAAACAATGGGCCTTATGTTGGCTGGGGTTGAAGTTGCCATCAGTTTATTGGCTCCATGGGGAAAATTTACCTATCATAATGCAACTCTTAAAAACTTTCCTCCTTCATTCTACACACTGTCCATAAAACAGGGGACACATTAAAATGCTCCCTTGATTTCTTAGCAGATATAACAATGGATATTAGATTAACACTAGCTTACTGATTGGTTGAACAAGGGGGAGTATGCACTTTAATAAATTAAACCTGCTGCAATTGTGGAAACACCTTAGGCCAAATAGAAGAAGATATACAGAAAATATATGAACGAGCTGTCTAGTGCATAAATATAACCAAGGCACGGATCCCAACTGTATCTGGTCTACCACTGAAAGTACCTTTTGAGTCTTTCTCATTTTTTGCCCTTCCTAGTACCTTTGATAGCTAACTTGTTATTACTAATTTTTGGCCCTTGCTTGTTTAACTCTTGATAAAGTTTGTATCTTCTAGATTACAACACACAAGATTCCACACAAAGATGATGATGGCACAAGGCTTCCAATATCCGTATTCTCATTTGGCAAATATAAACATCCTGCCTCTAGTTCCCTTAGATCAGGGATCCAGAGATTTTTGCTTCTCCAATACTAGGCAGGGCCTATGCCTGTGGGATCATCAGAATATCACACAAATGAGGACTTTCCTTGGCTCCCTAGAGGCCAGCTGCAAACTCTTACAAGAGAATCCTGCCCTAAAGATCAACATGCACTGTCAGTAGGAGATGTTACAGAATAATGACCTGCATCCTTCATCTCCCCTTAAGAGTAAGGGTTCTTTCATAAGAGGAGATTACACTGGGGAAACAGGAGCATAGAAGAGCCAGAGTGATACCATTTTAAAATCAACGCCCAACAGTTGATTTTATGCCTCTGGGAAGTAATATTTCTTGCCAGTCATGACCCATGGTCCTAGGATGTTTTTGGCTAAGTAAGTAGCTTAGTAATGCTTAAGAGGACAAACACCTACAATAACAAAATGTTCAGATGCTCCACTATCACATAAAAATATATTGAGATGATTATCACCGTGCTATGATGTGTTTACATATTAAAATGCCAAAATAACTTTCAACAAAATACTAACCGTTGTCTTGCAGTCAGCCCACAGCATATAGACATAATAGCTTAGCTTTTACTAGATAAGATAGTATATAAGAAGAGTCTAAAAGAAAGATGGCATATGCCTCCCTTTGCTTTCTTAAGGTGCTCTACTCTGTATCTGAGTAGCTTTCAATAAACTCTTTTCACTGCACTCAGCAACTTTCCTTGAATTCTTTCCTGTTTGAGATCCAAGAACCCTCTCTTGGGATTTGGATCAGGAGTCCTTTTAATGGCAACTCTGTAAATATGGATGAATATACAGAATTATATTGGAAGAAAGGTAGATAGAGACAAAAATATTGGAAACTCCATACCAAGAAATTTGGATATTAATTTCATTACATATGTGTATTATCTAATTTAGTTCTTATAATAGATACATAAAGTATGGGCATTAATATTTCTATTTTATAGATAAGGAAAGTATAGTTTAGAGAAATAAAATAATTTCTTCAAGGTCACTCAGCTGGGAAATTGATGGGCAACATTTTGAAAAACACATTCTTATGATTCCAGAGTTCACATATTACCATGACTCTATACTTGGCTGAAATCAGAGAGCATGCACTACAATAGCTCATATTTGAGATTAAGCATTAACAGTTACAGAGCCATATGACAAACATCCCCACTTCTAGAATTCCTAGTAATATTTCTATTCAGACTTCTCACTTCTATTTTATTTTAAATTACTTTTTTAAATTTTTAATTGAAATATATGACCTATGCAATTCTTAGTATTTGGCTATCAGTCAATTAAATCTAAGTGTTTGACTATCAGCCTATTAAATCTGATTGTTTGGCTATCAGCCTATTAAATCTGGACATTTAGAAATAGTCACATACAGACTAGCCCAGTAAAACTTTGATTCTTTGTGACTCATATATGAATACCCACAAAATGCACAAGACTTTGCAAGGAGAAGTTAATGTCTTTGGGACAAAGATCAGAAGCAATAATCCTCAAGTTAAGGATCACCAATGACTCCTTAAAACAAGGGTCATGAAATTTAGATATTTGTGGTATCTGGGAAAGAGAAAAAAAAAGATGGATGCTTGCCTCATGGTGAAAAAAAAATTACAACTTTAAGAAGGGCATGAGACAATGCATTGACTGACTTTTCCCTGTCCTTTATTTTGTTTGAGGGTAATAACAATTTCCCAAGTTCCTGCAAATGAGAAAGTTTTTTGTGTATGAATATGTTATATTATGAAAAATTCAAATCATTGAAGTGATGTTCTGGCACCAGTGAAATCCAGAAACACCATGACATGGGCTGTACTCAGTATAAAAGTAGTGTGACTAGGAAGAAAGAGATTTCATTGAGAGATAGTTATACAAATTTGATAAAATATAGCATTTTAAAATTTCTGCAAGAGCAAACCAAGGGTAACAGTTATAGAAAGCATGAAATACAGAAAGTTTATGTAAAATTTATCAACATTTTACTATTAAAATATGCATTAAAACATTGACATTTAACTTACCACTTTTAATGTTTGTTTAAATTTTAATAAATACACTAATGTCATTCCTGAAATAAGAAAAAGCAAATAATAATCTAGGGAATAGATTAGATACAAATATAGCAAAAAGTTAATTCCTTCAATTATGACATGTTTTTTATTATCTAAACAATACTCACAGGCAGAATTTTATCAGGAAGCAGAATGCAACTCACATAATTCAAGAGACTTTAAGAAAGAAACTTCTTACATAGATATGTGTAGGTAAAGGAATTAATAAGGAATGCTGGTTGAAGCACCCAAAGTCTAGCAATAATGGAAAATGAATGGGAAGAGAATGTATGGACATATGCTTTCTTTTCTCATGGGTAAATTTCTATGATTAAATAGTTGAGTTATATGGCAGGTGTATATTTAACTTTTGAATAATTGACACTTTTTGCCAAATGGACTACACCATTTTTCATTCGCACTGGCAATATATGAGAGTTGTACTTCTACATATTTCCCAAATTTGATATGGTCAGTAGTCAGTATTGTTAATTTGAGAAATTCTAAGTACATAGTGTTTAAAGTTGCATTTCCCAATGATAAAGAATGTTGGAACATTTTCTTGTGCTTTGTTGTCATTTTTATCTTTTCTAAAATTTTGGCTCAAATTATTTGTTCATTCTTATAATAGGTTGTTTTTCTATTACTGCATTATTAGAGATTTTTGTATATTTTGTATGTATGCATTGCAAATCTATCAGTGTGTGGCTTTTTATTTTTCTAAGATTTTCTTTCATAAAGTTGATATCCATATATTTTTAATCTTAATATAACAACATTTTAGGAAAGTTTTACATTTACAGAGAACTGAGAAGTTAGTACAAAATGGTTGCATATGCCTCAACCTATTGTTGAACTATCATTAATATCTTACATAGATATACCTTTGTTAAAATTAATGAAGGAATATTAACACATTATGAATTAAACTTAATTTATATTTCTTTAGTTTTTCATCTACTTTTAGTTGCTGTTCAAGAATTTCATCCAGGATATGTCTCCTTTACTGTAACCTTTTCTCAGACTTTCACTGTTTTTGAAGATTTTAACAATTTTAAGAAGTGATGGTCATATATTTTGTGGAATTTCTCTCTATTGGCAATTGTTCAATATTTTTCTCATGGTTAAATTGGGGTTATAGGTTTTAGGAGAAAAACCATAGGGATAGACTTCTCTTTTAATTGCATCATATCAAAAGTGCACACTATTAACATGATTTATCACTGTGAATACTGATTTTCATCATCTGGCTGAGAAACTTTGTCAAGCTTCTCCACTCTAATGCTATAGTTTTTCTTTATTTTCATACTTTATACTTTGAAAGAAAGTCACTAGACAGTCTACACTTAAGAAGTGTAGATTTGTGCTACACCTTATTGAAGGCAGAATTATTTATATAAATAATTTTGAATTCTTCTGGAAAGGAGATATGTCTCTTTCTCCCTTTTATTTGTTAATCCAAATATTTATGTATATGTATATGAATTTATGGCTATTTATGTTATACTCTAGGTGATAATCCAATACTATGTCATCTATTTTGTTCAAATTGTTGCAGCTATTGATCATTTGAATCATTTTCAGCTGTCACTTGTATCATGTTGCCATAGACTAATCATTGTAGTTTATTAGCCTTTTGTTTTTGTTTCAATTCTAGAATACTCTTAATCCCTGACATTCAGATACTCCAAGCTCATCTTTTATACTCTTAGAATAAGCCATTTCTGAGAGAGTCCCTGGCTCCATTTATTGGAAAATGGAGTTAAAAATCATGATCTGTACACTAGTGTGCTCATTGCTAGTGGGGTGTCATTGCTTTTAGGCCCTCTCACCTGATACAGCACAGCAGTGATATATAGGTATGTGTACTAACCTATGAATGAAAACATATTTATAAATATTTGTATATAAACCACCTCTATCTATTTGAAGATAAACATGAACTTACACTGATGTCTCCAGCCACATGGTCATTCTAACCTCCTCTCCATGTTTATTTGAGAATTAATATTTTAACTGTAAAAATCTGGGCTCCAAATATCCACCATCCATTTACTTATTGTTCAAATTCAGTACATACATATAGCAATGTCAGAATTGGTAACCTGAACCAATTCTGAAAAACAACTTTATCAACTAGAGTACAGTATTTACATGTAGATCTTTTTGTCATTAGTCTTATGAATTTTATTTATTTTCAAAGTTACTTAGGTCACCAATTTCCTATCCCCACCCATAAGGGTTTAAATGAGGTCACATTCATTTCTGGAGTTGCTGGATATCTTAAATGTTGTTTTTACCAATTTGCAAACACTAAGTCTCATTCATTGTGCTGTGAAGTTCTATAGTTTTCGAAAATAAATATTATGCATCCACCATTGAAAGTTTTACAACCCTAAACATCTCCTGTGCTTTAACAACTAATTCCTTTCTCCAAACTTACAGATACCACCAATATTTTATTGTCTGCACAGTTTTTTCATTTTTCAGAATTTCTAAAATTGAAATTATACCATATAAGCCTTTTCAGATTGGCTTCATTGATTTAGCTACATGCAATTCAGGTTCCTCCGTGTTTTCATGGCTTGATAATTCATTTTTTTTTTTTATTTCTGGCTAACATTTCATTGTATGGGTTTACCAAGTTAATTTATCCATTCACCTACAGATATAAATTTTGTGTGCTTCTAGTTTTTGGCAATTACATAGGTTTTTGTGTAGACATGTTTTCAGTTCACTTAGGTACATACCTAAGAGCAGTAATGCACTTATATACCAAAGAGGTAATAAGCAGCAATACTCTTAGGTATAGTAAAAATACGTTTAGCTTTATAAGAAACTGTCTAAAAAACATCAAAATTGGTTGTATTGTTTGCAGTTTTTACCAGCAATGAATGATAGCCCCATATGTTTACCAGATTTTAATATTGTTACTTTTGCTTGTTTGTTTTGAGACACAGTTTTATCACCCAGGCTGTGTTGTTAGATTTTTGGATCTTAGTCATTCTTATAGATATATATTTGTATCTCATTATTTTAATTTTAAGTTCCTAATGGCAAATGATTTTGGATATCTTCATATGCTTAAGTGCTATTTGTGTATCATCTTTGGTAAGGTTATAAGCTTTTGCCATTTTAAATTGGGGCTTTTTTCCTTATTGTGTTTTACAAGTCTGTATAAATTGAATACAAATATTTTATTAGATACATGTTTTGCAAATATTTCTTTCAAGTCTGTGACTTGTCTTTTCATTCTCTTAAGCACCTTTAACATGGTTTTTAATTTTTGTTGTTGTGGTTATACTTTAAGTTCTGAGGTACAAGTGCAGAATGTGCAGGTTTTTTACATAGGTATACATGTGGTTCCACATACCAGTTTTTTTCACAGATATTGCTTTTTTACATAGGTATATGTGGTTCCACATATGAGTTTTTTTCATAGATTTTGCTTTTTATACTAGATATTGCTTTTTACATAGATTTTTTTTTGCAGTATACTCAAAAGTCTTTTATTAATCAATAATCATCTTGTTTTCCACTATGTTTTCTTCTAAAAGTTTTATAGTTTTACATTTTAAATTTAGGTCTATGATCTATTGTGAGTTGATATTTATAAAAAGTGTAAAATCAGTGTCTAGAATTTTTTGCACAGAGATATCTAATTTTTCAGTACTATTTGCTGAACATACCATTTTCCACTCTTGAATTTACTTTACTCTTTTGTAAAAATCAGTTGGCTATATTTGTGTGAGTCTAATTTTGGCTTTTCTCTTCTGTTCCATTCATCTATGAGTTTATTGTTTCAGCAATATGACACTTTCTTAATTAATGCAGATTTGTAATAAGTCTTGAAATAGGATATTATAATTCATCTAACTTTATTTTTATTCAACATTGTGTTGGATATTCTGGGTTTAGCTTTCCCATGTAAAAATAAAAATCAGATTTGTCAATATCAGAAAAATAGCTTGCTGGGATTTTTATTGGGTTTGTATTACATTTATAGATGCAGTTGAAAATAATTGACATCTTAACAGTAATGAATCTTCTAATCTGTGAACATGGAACATCATCACTTTTATTTTTGTTTTTGTTATTATAAAGCCTTAGCTTTTATTTTAGATACAGGGTGTACTTATGTAGGATTCTTACATAGGTACATTGGACCCAGGTAGTGAGCAAAGTAGGCAGCAGGTAGTCTTTCAACCCATCCTCTCCTTCTTCACCCCCCATCTAGTAGTCCACAGTGACTGTTGTACTCATGTTTATGTCCATGTGTGCTCAATGTTAAGCTCCCACTTATAAATGAAAACATGTGGTATTTAGTTTTCTGTTCCTGCATTAAGTCTCCAGCTGCATCCACGTTGCTGCAAAGGAAATGATATCATTCTTTTTTATGGCTGTGTAGTATTCTGTGATGTATATGTACCAAATATTCTTTATCCAGTCCACCATTAATGAATACCTACGCTGATTCCATGTCCTATATCAATTCCATCGATATTGTGGTTTGGACTGTAATACACATACAAATTTATGCATCTTTTTGGTAGAATATTCTACATTCCTTTGAGTATACACCAAGTAATATTGCTGAGTTGAATGGTAGTTGTTTTAAGTTCTTTGAGAAATATCCAAACTGCTTTCCACAGAGGCTGAACTAATTTATAATACTTTCACAGTACAGGGAATAAGCACTTCCTTTGCTCCACAGCCTCATTAGCATCTGTTGTTTTTTGACTTTTTTAAATTATACTCATTCTGACTGGTGTGAGATGGTTTTGATTTGTGATTTTGATTTGTATTTCTGTGATGATTAGTGATGCTAAGCATTTTCCATAGGTTTACTGACCACTTGAATATCTCCTTTTGAGAGGTAGCTCTTCATATCCTGTGCCCACTTTTTAATGGGGTTATTTGTTTTTTGCCTGTTGATTTGTTTAAATTCTTTATAGATTTTGAATATCAGATCTGATATGGTTTGGCTATGTCCCACACAAATATCATCTTGAAGTTTAGTTCCCATAATCCCCACATATCATAAAATGGACTCTTTGAGAGGTAATTGGACCACGGGGCTGAGTTTTCCCTTGCTGTTCTCATGATAGTGAATACGTCTCAGGAGATCTGATGGTTTAATTATTTTATAAAGTACAGTTCCCTTTGTAAAATCCCTTGGTTTGAAGATAACATTGAATTCATAGAATGACTTAGAAAGTGTTCTTCTGCCTCTATTTTGCAAAAGAGAACATGCTCTCTTGCCTGCTGCCAGGTAAATCTTGCCTTTGGCTCTCCTTCACCTTCCGCCATGATTGTGAGGTCTCCCAGCCATGTAGAACTGTAAGTCCATTAAAACTCTTTTCTTTATAAATGACCCAGTCTTGGGTATTTCCTGATAGCAGTATGAAAATGGACTAATGCAGTAAATTGGTGCCTAGAGTGGGGCATGGCTGTAAAGATACCTGAAAATGTAAAAGTGACATTGGAACTGGGTAACAGGCAAAGGTTGGAACTGTTTGGAGGGCTCAGAAGAAGACAGGAAAATATGGGACAGTTTGGAATTCTCTAGAGACTTGTTGAATGGCCAAAATACTAACAGTGATATGGACAATGAAATCCAGATTGAGGTGGTCTCAGATGAAAATGGGAATTTTTAGGGGAACTAGAGTAAAGGTCACTCTTGCTATGCAAAGAAACTAGTGTCATTTTGTCCCTGCCCCTCAGATCTGTGGAACTTTGAACTTAAGAGAAATGATTTAGGGCATGATTTAGGGTATCTGGTGAAAGAAATTTCTGTGCAGCAAAGCATTCAAGAGGTGACTTGCATGCTGTTAAAGGCATTCATTTACATAAAGGAAGCAGAGCATGCACCTAGAACAGCTGCAGACACTCAATGCCAGCCCATGAAAGCTGCTGAGAGGGAGGTTTTACCCCTCTTGGGTAGAGTTTCCCAAGACCATGGGAACCCACCTCTTGCATTAGCATGACCTAGATGTGACACATGGAGGAGCTTAAGGAAATCATTTTGACGCTTTAAGATCTGGCTGCCTTGCTGGATTTCATACTATCATGGGGCCTGTAGCCCTTTCCGGACTAATTTCTCCCATTTGAACTGGGTATATTTAACCAATGCCTATACCCACATTGTATCTGGAAGTAACTAACTTGCTTTTGATTTTACAGGCTCATAGCAGAAGGTTTTGCCTTGTTTCAGATGAGATTTGGGACTGTCGACTTTTGAGGTAATACTGAAATGAGTTAAGACTTTGAGGGACTGTTGGGAAAGCATGATTGTTTTTGAGATGTGAGGGCATGAGATTTGGGAGGGGCCAAGGGCAGAATGATATGATTTGGCCCATCCACATACCATCTTGAATTGTAGTTCTCATAATCCTCTCATGTCATGGGATGGACCCAGTGGGAGGGAACTGAATCATGGGGGTGAGATTTCCTGTGCTGTTCTCAGGACAGTGATTAAGTCCTATGAGAGCTGATGGTTTTATAAAAGGCAGTTTCCCTACACACTCTCTCTTGCCTGCTGCCATGTAAGACTTACCTTTGCTCCTCCTTTGCCTTCTGCCATGTATGTGAGGCCTCCTCAGCCATATGGAACTGTGAGTCCATATAACCTCATTTTCTTTATAAATTACCCAGTCTTGAGTGTTTCTTCATAGCAGTATGAAAATGTTAATCTGCATAGGAGTTGACTGTGTTTAATGTTTTCTGTAACTTTAAGTATCAGAGGCTTCAATTTTCCCTAGGTCCTTGTTTGTGTCTCTCCTGTTTTCATTGAATGTTCTTAAATAGAATCTAAGCCTTTCAGCTCCATTGCCTGAAATCCACAGTTATTAAACTGGATACTGTTGATGCGGGAATAGAAGTGAGAAAAAAAGATTCTATATAGTCTTCTGATAACATCTCAGTCTCTTAGTGGGTCTGACACCTTTGAGTTTGAGTCTCACAGTATTTGTAAGATTTTTTCTGCCCCTCTCCCATAGTTAAGACAGGAAAGCTAGACGACATTACACCTGGATAATTGCCCTTCTGCCTGTGTAACACAGGGTTCTGGAAAATTCTTTTTAACTAGACAGTAGGTGCTTATTGCAGAGAATGTATTTAGTATATTTTGAAATAGTTTCTTTTCCTTTCTCCCTGCCAAAGACACAAAGTGTAATTTCTTGGCTTTTCACATCTGAGAACCTGGTAAGATTCCTACAGGTAAAAGCCAAAATAGCTCATATTCCTCTTCTTATGACTATGACCTAAGTAGTTTCTTACTCAAAACCTACTCTATCCTTAGCCTTTGTAAATGTGATAAAATTGCTCTTTAAGTGTTTCAACCAGGTTGTAGTTCCCAAAGCTGCTTCTCTAGTTAAACTCATCATGGTTATTTTTTTCTCTGTATTTGCCTGCCTCTACAAGTTTCAGGATACTGTTTTGCCCTTTAAAGTCAGTTCTCTAATGGTTCCAAAAACAGTTGTTAACATTTAACTTTTTCAGCTTATTTTCTTATTGTGAGGATGGAAGCCATTACTTCCAAACCCTTTGCATGTTGGAACTTAAACCAGAATTAACAGTAGATACTTTAATATTTTAATTCTGATGTACTTCTGATGTGTCATGTTTTGGTTTGTATTGATTATGCTTCTAGTGTTCTTCTTAATATATCCTTATCTAAACCAAGGTCACAGAGATATTGTAGGTTTTTTATAAGCATTATAATTTTATATTTAACATTTAGGCCTGTGTTCCTTTTTGATGTAATTTTCTGTCAAGTTATTAGGCTTCCTTCAAAGTTTAATCCAGAGATTACACATGTTATTCCACTGAATTATATTGGTTAAAGTAAGTCACAAGCACTATCCAGCTTTATGGAGAAAGTGCTACATGTGTGTTAAAATAAAGAAAGTTAAGGTTTACCAGAGACCATTAATACAACAACCATCCAGAATCTGACCTCTTGTCCTCAATGATTTATATCCTTCACACATGCAAAATATGTTTATCTTTCTGGATGCCCAAAATTCTCGTCTCATGATTTATGCCATTATCTTGGAACTTGAGTTGCAGGATATCATTATCTAACTCAGTTTCAGAGCAGATAAGGCTCCTCTGGATCAGCTTTTTTCAATCTGAATGGGGTGGGCTGGGGTGAGCATGGGGGAAGACAACCCGTGCCCAACACTGCCGATATACAAGAGTGAGAGAGGGAGAAGTTAACTTCAAAAGACATGGCCATCAGAAAAATAAACAAATGGCAGGCATTTCATAGTCAAAGTTTATAGACATTTAAAATAGGGGAGGGGACAGCTTGAGGTGGGGAGGTGGGGAGAGATATCATGGGGAGAAATGCCAGATACAGGTGAAGGGGAGGAAGGCAGCAAATCACACTGCCACGTGTGTACCTATGCAACAATCTTGCATGTTCTTCACATGTACCCCAAAACCTAAAATACAATAAAAAAAATCCAGCTAATCACAGGTCCTTCATTAATACTCAGTTCTATTCCTTGGAAGTGGTTTTTCATGTATTTTTTGGCTAGATCATCCAAGTTCTTAGGTATTTCCTCTTAAGCTGGTCTTCATTTCCCATAAAAACTATTTTTGTTTGCAAATGAGGTTTCAATAACTTGGTCCTGTCCATAGAAGATTTCAAGTCCAATGATGTCTTTTAACTTTGAAATGAATGAATCCTTTTTAATCTAAGTGGTACAATTACTTTTACAACTTTGTGGGAAAAAAAATTGTGAGCTTCCTATGTACTTGATTATAATTAACTTCATTATGAATCAAAGAGAACATAGAGATTTCTATGAAACAAGCTACTCTCTACTTCAGTCTGCCAGGACTGCTGCTAGAAGCCAACCCTCAGACTGTTCTTACAACCCTGTTCTTACATACTCTTAAGATAAACCCTGCAAATCACATTTATAGCTGACAGTTTCTTCTACAACACAGCTACTATTTGTTAATTAATAAGAATTATAATGTTCTTTTTTGTGTTGTTTTACTGGTATAACAAGAATAGTTGTTAAAGAGAAGAAAATAAATTGTTACTTTGTAAGTAGAACTGAGACATTTACTGTATAAGTTTATAATAAAGTAATCAAGTCATGTATTTGATCTCCAAAATATCAGTTGAAACAAATGAAATCAAAACAAACTGTGAAACCTATAAATAAACACATTAATGGCTCGCCTCAGAGTCAACAGGAACTTTAGAAATTAATGACAACACCTGATTATACATTACCAAAATAGAAAGAGTCATCTCTTGTCCTGTTGGGCAAAACACTGCATAACTCCAGTTTTCACAAATATTTTACTTAAAGAAGTCATACTGTGTTTACAATTATTTCATAATTTTCTAGCTCAATTGCATGCTGTGACTTAAATATAAGTGTGGACTAATGGAAAAAAAAGGGGGGAGAAAAAAATTCTACCATATTATAACAAAACCCCACAAATATGCATTAAAAATACTCTATATTTCATTATCAATTTTTTCTTTTATTTTAAAGTAACATAAATGTTTATCCTGAGTCTAAATGGATTGTCAAAACTGCATATATGGAAGACACCTTACTTAATCCTTTTTCAGACAATGATAATTTCAGTGTTTAGATAAATTAACTACAAGAATATGACAATATTAGTAAAAAGCCATTTTAGCATGTATCTATGAAATATATCCTGGAATATATTTTATTAATATGGATATTATACAAATAATTTAACATATTTTATTATAACAGATGCTTTTATCTGAAAACAAAACCACAACTTTCAGTATTTGATTTTAGATGTTTTTTAAGAAAAAAAGAAGACATTTTATATATTTATTTATGTTTATAGTAAAAATAAGATTTTGCAATATATGTCATTTTTAAGAGAGAATACTACTGAGTTATAAAATATGCATGTCTTTTTTTATGGAGATTCAGTAAGTTTCAGCTGATCACTGCATAGGACTCTTTCAGAATCTCTGTAATTATACATTTTAATAGCATCTGCATATAGAAACTATTAAAACAAAAGAGAAAACAAGGCAACAATGGTTTAAAGACAGTAATTATTAATGACTGCTTGCCTAAATACTTTTGTGACTCCTGAATAAGGATAAGTGCACTTTACTCCATAAAATATGTGAGCTTTCTTATAAAATAAATAGGTTCTGATTTAATCATCTTTAATATTTTCTTTAGGGCAGATACCACATTCCCAATACTCTTTCTACAGCTCTGGCTTGATAAGCACATTTGGTTGTATCTATGAGACCATACCAACACCACAATGCTAATAATTGGATGAAACTTGTATTTAGCATTCCTAAATAAAATACGTTCTGTCATAGTTTATTCTCTGATTTTCTAATTAGTGCTGAGAATGAATGGTTTTAGACATTATTAGTAGTCAATTCTCATTCTACACAAACCACTCCTTCATGAGGTGTCTCTGGGAAATAAATGTTCAAAATATAAAGTCATGTGGTTTAATATATTTTTATGGTAAACTTTGGTCCCTAGTTTTTATATAGTTTTCTGGGATAAACTAAGATAATCATATTTTCCATATTTTTTAATTCCATGTTCAAGATGACAACCCAGAGACTAGAGTTTTATCTGTGACTTAAAGAAGTATTAATTTGGGTTCTCACTCTATGTCTTCCTAGAGTTTATCTGTAATGGAAAGAAGATATCTGAAGACTGAATTAAAGATATAAAAAGAGAGAAAAATACAGAGAAGTTGAGCAAGTCCTGCATATCAATGACTTATTTTTCCAAAGCAATAAAACCAAATCCGAGATAATACCTAGGAAATGTCTACCCTTTAGCATGGCAGTCTATGAAAAATCCTAAAAGAGACCATTGAACTTAAGAATACACTTAGGGAACTTGTCAGCCAACCTCAGACAAACATTCCTGTCATAAATAATTTTATTAGATACTATTTCTGGACAGTCAAATGGCTAAATAAGAGGATTATTTAATTATTTTTAAAATTATTCATGAATATTGTGATACTCAAAAAAAACAAACATGCAAATCATTAGGATAGGTGCTATGCTCTAAAAACAAGGCCCTTATATTTCAGATATTATAGGCTAGCAAGGAATAATGCAATATGCATAAAAACAAAATAATAGAGTATGTGTTTTTCCTTTGATTCTCATAGCAATCCTAAAATAGCAGTACTATTATTTATAAGTTTTAGGAAATAGAAAACTGAGGTTAGTAGGTGTTAAGTAATATATCTAAAATTCACATAAATGATCAAAACTAAATCTTTGTAATATCAAATTTCAAGGTCTTAGCTGTTACATAAGCTAGTTGTCTACACAACTGTAATGGAAAAGAGTTTCTAGTAGAAATGCTCTTAAATTATTTAACTCAAACAAAAATTGTGCATCTTCAAAATGAAAATAAAAATTATACCTTTCACTTTCTACAAATTAGGAAAAGAGACATCTAAGATAAAATAATGTGATTGAAATAGCCTAAGATATGGATACCTAGATAATTTAAAAAACACAGTTAATACTTTTTATTTCATTACAATATATCTTTGAAAATGGAGTTTTTATATTTTTCTCCAACAAAAACAAAATATAAAAATAAACCACATGTTTCTCCAAACAAGCAGCTTGTAACATATTGACATTAATATGATACTGATATGTAACTTTAAAATTACATTTTAATCCCATGTGTCATTTATATTATTTTATTTAAATTTATAAAAGAAAATACCCTTTAATAAATTTGACTAGTTATTATTATTTAATTTTTATTATAGATGGCACACAATAAATATGACTATTTTTAATTACCTGCTATTGAGAGGGTTTTATTGTGTAAAGTAAGATGTGTAAGGAAATATATGTAAAATCTCATGAACAATTCCAAAAACTATTGTCATTTGTTATATTCCTCTTCACCACAAGATCACTATAGTGACAAATATCAATAGGAGCTATTTATTGATGTTAAAAAATGGCACAGAGTCACATATTCACTTATATTAAAGATACAGAAAAAAATCAGGGCAGTGTATACATTAGTTATGAGCAATAATTTTGTGACAGATGAGGTACAAATTTATATGTTTAGTATTCAGAGGTCAAGAGGGTTGAACAACCATCCTGAAGCATAGGCATAAGGAACCTATTGAATTCTAACTGCAGAGAAGAAAACAGAAAAACCCACAAGCACTCTGGGACACAACTGAGAACCAGGCAAAGTATCTGTTATAGGGAAAGACATAGGAGAGTTGAAAGAGTGCTCCTGATATATGCAGGTGCACTGTTAGTAGAAGGCATTACTAAGGAAAATCTCCTAGACACTTAGATTGTATCGAGTACCTGGTAGCAAATCCTTCTACCGCCGGAAAAGTAGGGGAGACCCAAGAGACATACCCATGGTCTATTGATGCCTAATGCATGGCAGAGAGAAACCCTCTAGACACTCAGATCTTGATCAATGCTAAAGAAAATGTGTAACCGTGTGTTCATAAAGTTTGAAACCTGTGGTGAACTGACTAGAGAGAAAGCACAATACCAAGAAGCAATTTACCAGAGACTTGTTTGACTCAACTGCCCACACTAAGGGCCTGGCAGAAAAAGAAGTATGTCCTTTTCCACACTTAAATACTATTTAGACCAGATTTTTGAACATCGTGGTTAACATTCATCAAAAATTACCAGATATGTGAAAAAGGCAAGGAAATAAAACTTATTGTCAAGAGGGGAAATAGTCATTAAAACCAGAGAGAAAGATTGCCCAGATATTGTCAGAAAGAGATTATAAAATAAATGTGATAAATATGCTATCTACATTATATTTAGTTACAGTAAACACATTAAAGGATCTATCATTTATTAGAAAATGTGAACAGCACGTGTGAAGAAGTGAGGAAGAGCAGCGAATAGATAGGACAAAATGTGAATTCTAGAAAATGCATAGAGGCAAAAAATTCTTCCATGGACTTAACAAAAGACTACACATAGCATGGGAAAACTTTTGACCTTGAAACGGAGAGAAGGTGTTCTCTTTCCAGGTCAACAAGGAGGTATAGTTTTAAGGGCAAGAACTTCCCGGCACTATGCCCCACTCCTATCTCTGTCCATCTGGGAGATTTAATGGTTTCTGTTTTAATTTTCACAGGCACGAGAAGAATCAAAAAGTCAATCACTCCATCGGAAGTTCTAAGGAACTCCTTTCATTGGCCAGAGGTCTTAGAGAAGGTGGGGATTCCTCCCAGGTTAAAAGTCCCCTTCTTCCATACCCCTTTGAACTCCAAGTTTGGATCCCCTTCCAGGAACACTCCCTTCATGGAAGCTCTCTTTCTCTCTCTTGGATTTCACCTCTGGAGTCCCCTTCCACACACTCTCGTGGAAGCCTGTCTTCCCCTCCTAAACTCCATCTCTCTCTCAATTCCCTTCCACTCAGTGTGGAAGCTGCTTTCCTCTCCTGGATTCCATCTTTCTGGATTCTCTCACTCAGTATGAGAGTTAGCTGTTACTTTCTCTCTTTCTCTCTATCTAAAAAATCACGCCCTGAACCCCTGAACCCCAACATTACAAAACCAGACCAATATAAATTAAAACCCAGAAATAAAAATGGTATGTGTAGAAAAGAAAATGAAACAGCATTCTGAGATCAGTGGGATAATGTAAAATGCTCTATTAAATGTGAAATTAGAATTTAAAAAGTTAAAAAAAGTCAAAAGACAAAAAGTTAGAAAAGACAAAAGAAAAGTACAAAGAAAAGTATGTAAAGAGATAATGACTAAGATTTTCTAATATCAATGAAAAACATAAACCCATTAATCCATGAAGTTCAAGATATTTCAGAAACAGCGAACACAAAGAAAAACTCACTTGGTAATATCAAAATGAAACTGTTAAAAACCAAAAAAGTCAAAAAAGAAGCCACATAACCTGTAAGTTATTATAATACAATAGATGGTTGACTTCTCATAAGAAACAATGAAGACCAGAAGGCAGTGAAATGAAACATTTAATATATGAAAATAAGGAAGTTACAAAATCAGAATTATATGTTAGGTAAAAAAAAAATTGTTCAAAAATGAAAGAAAAATAAAGACAATTTTAGAAAGATAGTGTAAGTATTTATTTCCAGAAGTTATGCAGTATCAAAAAAAGTTGTTTGCAAGAAAATTGATGCCAGACAGAAGACTGGTTTCACAGGAAGGATTAGAAAACTTCAGAAAGAGTATGTTCTAAATATAAAGCTCTTTCTAAGAATTTATAATACAAACCATTAAAAGATTTTGTTTATATTTAAAATAAAAATGAAGTATGTGTTATATTATATAGAAGTAAAATATACGACAAGGGTAAGATTGTTGAAATTGAAATTAAAAATATAGTTATAAAGTTTATATTGTTGTTACAATAACATTATTCATAGAGCTCTATATACACACAAACAGACAGACACACACAAAGAATGTATGTCTATAAGTCTTAGACTTTAGGGAAGGCTAGAAAGATAGCCAAAAAAAAAAAAGCACTGAAAGTAAATTGAGGAGAAATAAAAAAATACTTTTAAAACAGTAATTTCACCAAAAAAAGACAGAAAAAGATCAAATAAAACAATGGAAAGTCAAAATAATAATCTTAAAGCCTAAAGATAAATTAACTACAAAATAGTTAAGTATCTAATTAAATAAAAGCTTGCCAGATTTGATTAAAAGAATAAAGACTCTATGTTCAATGTAGCACTATTCATGATAGCAAATACAGAAATCAACCTAAATGCCCATCAGTGATAAGACTAGATAAAGAAAATGTGGTACATAAACACCATGTAATACTGTGCAGCCATAAAAAAAGAATGAGATCGTGTTCTTTTCAGGGACATGAATGGTGTTGGAGGTCATTATTCTTAGCAATCTAATGGAGGAATAGAAAACCAAATATTTCACATTCTCACTTATAAGTGGGAGTTAAGTGATGAGATCACATGGATACATAGAGGGAAACAATACACATTGGGGCCTATAGGAGGGCAGAAGTTGGGATCAGGGAGAGGATCAAGAAAAATAACTAATAGATACTAGGGATAATACCTGGGTGATGAAATAATCTGTACAACAAATCCCGTAACACGTTTACCTATGTAACAAATCAGCACATTACACACAAGTACCCCTGAACTTAAAATAAAAGTTAAAATAATAATGATAATAATAATAAAAGCATAAAGCCTCAACTGCTTTTTGTTGTTGTTGTTATTAGACAGGGTCTCTTTTTGTCACCCAGGCTGGAATGCAGTGGTGTAATCTTGGCTCACTGCAACCTCTGTTCCTGGGTTCAAACAATTCTCCCAACTCAGCCTCCTGAGTAGCTGGGACTACAGGCACGTGCTACCACACCCAGCTAATTTTTGTACTTTTTGGTAGAGATGGAGTTTCACCATGCTGTCCAGGCTGGTCAACTGCTTTTTAAATTAAAAAAAAAAAAATCTAAGAATAAATGTATGGATTTTTTTTTGACAAAAATGAAGTAACAAGGACTAGATTTACCTTCCTGCCACAGACAACATCAACAAGAAAATAGGCAAAAATATACAATGATGGATTTCAAAATACTGAATATCAGTCAACAAAGGAGAATGCTCCTCAAATACAGCAAATAAATATAGTGACCCTTACAATTGCCTCCACCCACTGCCTTGAAATAGTTCTCAGATACATGCAAGAGGGACCTAGGGAAGTCTGACATACTCTCTGAATTGATTATATGGATTTTCTCAGAGTGACCATGTTAGTTGCTGTTTGTAGACCAGAGTAGCAGAGAAGAGAAAGCTGCACAGTAGCAGAATTACGGAGATCTGCAGAAAATCCACATCAACTATTTTTCAGGTTTGAAATTGCTTTATGAATGACAGAAAACTACTGAACACTACAGAAAAAGACTTATCTAAATGAATTAGAAGTAAAAGTACTTGACATTCACAGACTGTAAAAACCTCATAATTCATATGGCACTGGGTGGAGTATTCACACAAGTCTTGCCTCAATTGTAGGAGATAATTAACCTTAGACTAAAAACGATTCTGGCTTCACTTAACAACCTTAAAGCAAAATTCAAAAGGATTAAACTGTCTCCAAGTAATTTAACATCATCCTGGCATGGCAGAGGGCAGGCTTATGAAAATTTATAGTAATACAAAAATATAGATCACCCAATAGGGTAAAATTCATAATATTTGGCTTCCAATGAAAAGAACTAGGATAGTATAATGAAAAATGAGGACAGAAATCACTCACACTGTTATAGAACTGAAACAGATGTTAGAATTAACAGAGGCATTAAAATAGTTATTAAGCTGGATTGTAGATATTTAAAAGTTAAATAAAATCATGGAAATTATTTAAAATATTCAAATAAAACTTTAAGTTGAAACAAAATATCTGGCATAAAAAATATAGGGTGGATATGATTAATGATAAACTAGTAATGATGTTAATAGAAAAAGATAAGTGAATTTGAAAACAGCAATAGAAACTATTCACAATAGAATGCATGAAGAAAAAGTAATTAAAAACACATGGAACAACTTCAAGTGTAACCAAAGTCCTCAAAAGAAGGCAACAAATAATTATTTGCAGAAATAAACGTGAAATCTGATACAAACTACAAATTCACAGATCCAATTATCTGAAAAATAAAAGAAATCCAAGCACAGAACCATGGCAAACACTATTCCAACCTATACCATGTCACATTAGTCAAACAGTAATAAAGAGATACCTTAAAAACAGCCAGAGGAAAACAGACACATTATGTACAGAGGCACAGAAATAAGAGCATTAGCAAGCTTCTAGTTAGAACACAAGCAAGATGACAGCAAACAAGAAGACATTTATAAAGCACTGAAAGAACAACAACAAACTATCAACCTAGAATTTTATATGTAACACAAGTATCTTTTAGAAAATGAAAGTGAAATAAGGAATTTCATATGCACACAAGATGAAAACATAAATCATCAGTATACCCACAATACAAGAAATGCTAAAATAAGTGTTTCAGGTTGAAGGAAAATAACATCGGATGAAAATAAGGATCTATAGCAAAAATCAAAAAGTATCAGCTATAGTAGTTGCATAGCAAATATGGGAGAATTTTGTTATTTCAATTTGTATTAAAGATATGTAAATTTTTTAACAAAAACCCAATGTATTATATGTTTATTTTTAAAGTATAAGTGAAATATAAATCAAGAATACCATAAAACCAGATGGAAATAAAGGAAGTATATTATTGCTAGTTTCAAACACTGTATATGAAATGGGATAATATCAGATAGACAGTGACACATTAATGTATATAATAGGAGGCCTAAAGCAGTCATTAAAATAACTAAAGAATTATAGAGAATAAACCAACAAAAGAGATAAAATTGAATCATTAAAAAATAGGCAGAAAAATTTTTAAAGACAGAAAAAGAAAATAGGGAAAAATGAATAAATGGAACAAACAGAAAACAAAATTGTTGTTGTTTTTGTGGTAAAAAATACATAAGATCTATCCTTTCAGTAAATTTTAGATATGTGAAAGAGTATTGTCAACTATAGACATTATATCATGTATTAGATATCTAGAACTTAGTCATCTCACATAACTGATATTTTACACCCTTTGACCATTACCAACTCATTTCTCCCATCCATCTGTTCCTACTAACCACCCTTCTAATTTGGGCATCTATTAGTTTGACTATTTCAGATTCCTTGTATACATAGGATCATATAATATTTCTGAATATCTATTCATTCTAGGTCTAGCTTATTTCACTTATCATAATGTCCTCCAGATTTATCCATGTTGTCACAAAGGCAGAATTTCCATTTTTACAATGCTAAATAATAATCCACTGTGTGTATAGACTGCATTTTCTTTATCCAATCATCCTTCAAAAGACATTAAGTTTACTTCCACATCATGGCCATTGTGAATAAACTTCGCAATTACTCATAATTCACAAAATAGCAACATATAGACCTCCACATTTGAATTTAATTTTTTGGAAAAATGGATAACAATTACAAAAAAATAAAAAGATGATAATGAAGAAATTTATTCATTGAAGAATATTTTGAGGGAATATGATAAACAATATAAAGATCAAAATTTTTTCAAAGAAAGAGTCTATAAAATGTGTGTGTGTGCGTAAGAGAGAAAGATAAAGAGAGAGAGAGAATGAGAGAGTGAGTTGAAGGAGCTTCAAGAGTGTCCTTGAGAAACTTCTGAATTTTAGTTTACTACTTTAAAATATCCATGTAGCAAAAAAATGTGGTTCTTTCGTAATGAAAACTTTTGGGAATAGAGACCTTTTGGCACCTAACTCTATTTCTTCTTGCTTTAGATTCTTTAAACAATGTAACAATAAACTCTATGGTGTCTCATACTATATCATAATTCTATTTTATTAATATAAATTAGTTGATTTCCTACTATATCAGTTAAGGGACCAGTCAAGAGTCAGAAACTATATAAATTATTTTGGCAGAGATAATTTAAGATAAATAATTGTATTAGGCTGTTCTTGCATGACTATTAAGAAATACCTGAGACTGGATAATTTATAAAGAAAAGAGGTTTAATTGATTCATGGTTCTTCAGGCTTCACAGGAAGCATGGCACTGGCATCTGCTCAGCTTCTGGTGAGGCCTTGGCCTTCTTCCAATCATGGCAGAAGGCCAAGGGGTCACTAGTGTCTCACATGGCAAGAGCAGAAGCAGGAGTAGGTAGAGGAGTTGTCACATAAATTTCAAACAACTAGGTATCACCAGAATTCACTTCTATCATGAGGGCAGCATCAAACCATGAGGCATATGACCCAAACACCTCTCATCAGGTCCCATTTCCAACATTGAGGACTACATTTTAACATGAGATTTGGGGGACAAATCCAAGAAATTACAAGAAATATCAACTAAAAAGGCAAAAAGAACACTAATATATCAATCACATTGGCATCTCCTCAGGGAAGCAGCTACCTAGACTAGGAATAGGAAAACAAAAGGCAGAGCGATCCTGCAGAGCTAAAACTCATTACCCTGAGAAAGAGGTGCAGCTAGTTTCAGTATCAGAAAAATGCAGACTGCCCAGACTGAAATAAACTGTTGTTACTGGAACTAACTGCCATTGCTGGGATGAAGTAGCAATCCTGGACTGATGATGACGGAAATAGTAGATTAGCAAATTATAAGTAAACAAAAGAGCATTATTAACTATAGACGCCATGCTGTATCATAGATTTGCAGAACTTAGTCATCCTGCATAACTGAAATTTTGTACCGTTTGACCATACCAACCCCTTTCTGCCTCCCATCTGTCCCTAGCAATCATTGTTCCACTTTCTGCACCTATTAGTTTGACTATTTAAGATTCCTTGTAAGGATCAGATCATGTAATATTTCTGAGTATGTATTCCTACCAGTTCTGGCTTATTTCACTTATCATAAGGTCCTCGAGGTTCATTCACGTTGTCACAAAGGCAGAATTTCCTTCCTCTATTACCCTATTGCTGTTATAAAAAGTTATTATAATTTTTTTTGCTTAATACAACACAAACTATACTATACCTCTGGAAGTGAGAAATCTGAAATGAATCTTAGAGTCTAACATAAAGAAGTTGTTGCTGCTACATTTCTTATGGAAGCTCTATGGGAGAATCCATTTATTTTTCTTTTCCACTTCTAGGGGCCACCTGCATTTCTTTTTTTTTTTTAATTTTCTTATTATACTTTAAGTTCTGGGGTACATGTGCAGATTGTGCAGGTTTGTTACATAGGTATACACGTGCCATGGTGGTTGCTGCATCCACTGCCCAGTCATCTACATTAGGTATTTCTCCTAATGCTATCCCTCCCCAATTCCCCCACCCCCTGCTATTCCTCCCCTAGCACCCCCACCCCCCAGGCCCCAGTGTGTGATGTTCCCCTCCCTGTGTCCACATATCGTCATTGTTCAACACTTGCCTATGAGTGAGAACATGCAATGTCTGTTTTCTGTTTTTGTGTCAGTTTGCTGAGAATGATAGTTTCTAGTTTCATTCATGTCCCTGAACTCATCCTTTCTAATGGTTACATAGTATTCCATGGTATATATGTGCCACATTTTCTTTATCCAATCTATAATTGATGGCATTTGGGTTGGTTCCAAGTCTTTGCTATTGTAAACAGTGCCGCTATAAACATGCATGTGCAAGTGTTTTATAATACAACTATTTATAATCCTTTGGGTATATATCCAGTAATGGGATTGCTGTGTCAAATGGTATTTCTATTTCTAGATCCTTAAGGAATTGCCACACTGTCTTCCACAGTGGTTGAATTAATTTACACTCCCACCAACAATGTAAAAGCATTTCTATTTCTCCACATCCTCTCCAGCATCTGTTGTCTTCTGATTTTTAAATGATTGCCATTCTAACTGGATTGAGGTGGTTTATCAATATGGTTTTGATTTGCATTTCTCTAATGACCAGTGATGATGAGCTTTTTTTCATATGTTTGTTGGCTGCATAAATGTCTTCTTTTGAAAAATGTCTGTTCATATCTTTTGCCCACTTTTTGATGGAATTAGTTGTTTTTTCTTGTATTTGTTTAAGTTATCCTTAGATTCTGGATATTATCTCTTTGTCAGATGGGTAGTTTGCAAAATTTTTTTCCCATTCTGTTGGTTGCCAGTTCACTCTATTGATAGTTTCTTTTGCTGTGCAGGAGCTGGACCTCTCTCCCTTATTTTCCACTGTCACATTTCCTTCTATGATTTTGACCTTCTTGCCTCTCCCTTTTAAGGACACTTGCAATAATTCAGGAAAATACACCCATCTCAAGGTCCTTAATGTAGTGACATCTGCAAAGTCCCTTTCCATATGCAAGGCAACGTATTCACAGGCTTCAGGAATTAGGACATGGACATCCTTTAGGAAGGTAAGTATTATTCTGTCTATCACAAATACAAAGCTGTAAAAGGACTAGCCAATAGAAAGAAATGGAAAGCCAAACAGGAAACATATAAAAACAAGCAAGGCTTTTCTTTCTCCTCTAGCCTCCAATCTCTAGCTAACCCTATTGGTAGATTTGGAATTATTTTGCAAAGAATTTTTTGATAGATACCCAGTCATAAACTCATTATTAAGCAGAGAATAGACACATGCTGAAAGACAATAACTTAAAAATAGTATTGTGATCTGAATGTTTATGTATCTGGAAAATTCATATATTGAAACTGAATACAATGTGATTATATTAAGAAGTGGGACCTTTGGGAGGTGATTAGGTCATGAGGGTGGAGCACTCCTGAATGGGATTAGTCCTTTTTATAAGGGGCTGAAGAAACCAGAGTTCTTCCTTTCCACCCTGTAAGGACACAGGAAAAAGGCATTGTCCATGAGGAAGTAAGCTCTCACCAGGCAAGAATCTGCAGGCACTTTGATCTTGAAATTCTTATTCTCCAAAATTGTGAAAAATAAATACTTGTTGTTTATAAGCTGCCCACCCAGTTTATGGTATTTTGTTAAAGCAATCCAAAGTTAGGCAGGTAATGTAACTTGGCATTACAAAGAACTAAGGATACAAAACACACACACACACTTCAAAATATATAAATTTTACAGTGAAACTAGACAAGTACAAAAACAATTTCAGTAACAGATTCCCTAGTCAAATAATACAATAAAGCATATAAAATGGGAGGAGGGAAGAGATAAATTGATTCAAATCAATGGGAAGAAATTGTACTGTGGAAGAGGCAATAATGCTTTTTCTCTGGTCTTTGGTAGAAAACAGGAATATTTTAAAATTATTATTTAAAAAATTTTTATTCTGTGTAATTTCAATATCTTTCCAAATAATTTTTATTTTGAGTTATATTACCAATAATAAATGTTTTCTTTTCAAAACAGTTGGTAATGTGCAATAAGCTTGACGCTTAATGTAACTTTATTGGATAAAGTTGAATTTATAAAATTGGCTTTAAATATTTTAAAGATAAAATTTAGAAAGTCAATTACTAAACTCAATAATTCCCTGGAGATATGTTTGAGAAAAAAGGTATTTTTATTATATCAAACTATTACATTACTCATACAAACCACCATGACAAATATCAATAGCTGATGAAAATAACTACAGAATTATCATGTTTAAAATCTTACGTTTCTAACTTTCATATGTACATTATTTTCATGTGTTCATATAGTTTATGTATGGTTAATATGTATGTTTTCAAAATTTTACATTTAAATAATACATAATAACAATAAAAATAAAGTAAAATTTTATACAATCAAATTTCTTTTTATGTCTACATAATTCAAGGATTAAAAACTATAATAGTTATTTGTTGTGAGTCTTTTAATATGTATGTTATGTGAATGATATATACCTATGAGCTTATTTTATACATGTCAAACAATATAAACTATATATGTGCCAAGCGTGGTGGCTCATGCCTGTAATCCAAGCATTTTGGAGGCCAAGACAGGCAGATCACCTGAGGTCAGGAGTTCAAGACCAGTCTGACCAACATGGTGAAGCCCCATCTTTTATAAAAATAAATAAATAAATAAATAAATAATATATGTGATAAGTTTTTACTTTTATTTCCCTAAAGTTAAATACCTGCAATTCACATTTAAAATAATTACTTAAATATGAGAGTCATTATTCTGGTTGGTTTATATATTTTTAAGTTTTTAACATATGAAATATATTACAGAAGCACAAATATGCACAAAACACACGTGTTAATCCCCATCATCCCCTAATGCCTCCCCATTGTCAGCTTCCTTCCACCGTGCTGAAGTTAACATTGAAATTTTTGGGTATTAGTTTGAAACATGCTTAAAAATAGCCTTTTTATGGAAGCCTGTATCTCAAAACCTGTTGTTTAGTTTGGTCTATTTTTAAAAAAATGTTTAACTTACATAAAAGGTATTCTTAAGTGTGTTTACTCTTCTTAAGACTGTCTTTGTTTCACTGGGAATGATGTATATGAGCATCATCTTTGTTGTTGTGTGTATCTATAATCTATTCATTTTTCCTGATGTAATGCATTTCATTGTATAATTATGCCATAATTATGTATTCTGTATTAGTTAAATAATTGCAACTTTTCTAGTTTAAGAAAACTGTTGCTATAAATACATATAGTTTTATTTTTACAAATATCATAATACTTACATACAAGAATTTTTTTTTGTGGGGTTTATGTATGATATGGATACCATTATTCAAATATAATAAATAGTGCCCAACTTATCCAAACTCATAGTGTCAATTTCTACTACACAAATATTGATCAGAGTTTCAATTTTTCCACCTTACCCATATTTCATATTGTCAGATTTGTGTGAGGAATCTTTAAATAATGGGCATTTGAGCAGTTCTGTGGTTTTGCTTTACATTCTCCTTCTTATCAATAAAGTTTCCTACCAGATCATATTTTTAATAATCACTGATATATCCTCTTTGGTTAACTGTCAATTTAAGTCTACTACTAATTTGTCTTTGAGTTTTGTGACATTTTATAATTACTTCATGGGAGTTAACAATATTTTTCCCTCTGTAGCTTGTCTTTTTAGTCTCAATGTTTTTTTCATAAATATAATATCTAGAATTTTTTGTACTGCTTATAAGTAAAATAAGAAATATTTTTATTTTGGGTTATTGTATTTTTATACTATTTGAAATTATTTCTCAGCTCCAAGTTTATGTTGATAATCATCTATCTCATCTCCAAAGTTATTTATTCACCTTTAAATCTGTAATGAATCTGGAATTGCTACCATTTTAATGGTGTAATTTAGTGGCTGTATCCAACTGCCCTTGTATTAATACTAAACAAATCTGTATCACTTATTAGGAAAACTATTTCTTGAAAAGATTGTCATTTACTGAAAAGACCTCGGTTTCATAAGGCCAACCTTATGAAATCAAGAGTGTCTGTTCCTGTGGTCTCTACTATATTTCATTAGTCTATTTACTGAGTTTTTCACAATACCAAACTATCGTAACTACTGTGAACTTGTAAGCCTTGATGTCATATAGAGGATAACCTCTCACCTTTGTCTTGCTCAAAATTAGCTTGCTGGTCTTGGATCTTCACATTTTCATATACATTTTTGAATGAATTTATCAGTTTCTCCTCAAAAAATTTTTGAATTTTTTGTTAGACTTGAAATTGATCTATAGATTGTGGATAAGGGAAAAACATTGCTTTTACATTATTTTTACATTACTGAATATTCCAAACCAGGAATATTTTATGTATTTCTACTCATTAATATTTTCATTTATTTCAATCATGATTTACAAGTGTCTATAAAAGAGGTCTTGCACATCTTTGCTAAACTTAATTCTATCATTAGCTGTTTTGAAATCAACTTTAACATATTTTAACATTTTATTTATAAATTTCTTATGTTATCCAAAAATTTTTTTTCATACATATACACACGTGCACTGATATTTTGTATATAGATCTAATTTCTTTCCTGCTGTAATAGAATAAGAATGAGAAAAAAAGACAGAAAATTGCTCTTATTGGCAATATGAGAGTATAGACAGAAGAAAAGAGAAAAAATAACCTTTGAACTAAGTTACTATACTAAAGATGCTATTAGCTAACATCACTGGTTTCAGATCTTTTATGTCATATTTCAACATTTAAGCATAAAAGATGATGTTTCCATAAGAATTTTTGTTTATCTGTATATTAGATAGACTTATTCAGATGAAGAAATGTTCTTCTTTTCTTAGTTTTCTACAAAACATTTAATGTTAATGAATGTTTAACTTTACTCAAATATTATTCTACTTTTAGTGAAATAGCTCTGAGTATTTTCTTTGAAAATATGAATTTCATTAATTTTTAAAATAGTAAATATTTATTATTTCTATTCTTTTGTTTCTATTCTTTTTAGATGTAATAACACATTTCACAGTATTTATCAGTAGCCTATTATGGAAAAAAGTAAAAGTAGAGCTAGCATAAAGTGAAAAGTATGGCACAAATACAGAACTTATACCTTGAAATTTTAGCTTTCATTACTTATATATATGATAATTTAATCACTTATATTTTTATTTATAAATCTTAATGTTTGTGAAGTGTATTAAACATTATTTTCTTAAACTACAGATAACAGAGAAAAATATGTCTGCTCTGGATTTTAGTATATAAAATTTTTCACAATAATATTTTTAACAAACTGCTATCGTTACAAAGAAAAGTTTGCTGGATGTGGGCTCTCTTTAAGAGAGCATGGGATATCTACTGTGTAGCCAAAATATTATATTAGCATTAAAGAACAAAATAGATTTCTACATAATAGCTCATTAAAATAACCCAGTTGTTGGCATTATTTTGTTTTCACACATTTATTTCACAAACCAGGCATAAAATGAATGAGAATTTTGAAGTAAAATAGAGTTCAGCCTCATAAAATATGACTGTGTCTGAGAGTTCCATCAAATCTCTCAAGGGAAAAATCAAATCTGATAAAAATCGGTATCCAATAATGTAATGTTGCACTCCAAATATTTTATTGGAACTTGATATTGTTAGCGTGCAAGCTGTTGTGCTGACATTTGATTACATTTTAAATGGCTGTGAAACTAAACATGACAGGATTTATTTTCCAGTTTGTTTTCTACACCCAAGGTCATTTAAGCTTTTGTGGTATCCCAGAAAGACTGTTTATGTAATTACCAGCATGTATTACCAAATAAAATCTTACAGTGTAACTTATTATTTATCTTATTAAATGTCATGTCTTTTATTTTATTTAAATATCATATTACAACTTCAAAAATATACTAGTTGTAGCTTGTGTTTTAGAGATTAATATATCCAAATATATAAAAGTTATAGCTTGATATATAAAAACATTAAGGAAATACATATGCATATATATGTACAGACAAATGAGGTTATAAATATTTGTCTAAGTGGGACCTAATTAAACTGAAGAGCTTCTGCATAGCAAAACAAATTACCAATAGAGTAAACAGACAACCTCCAGATTGGGAGAAGATACCTGTAAAATGCACCCAACAAAGACCTAATATCTAGAATCTATGGAGAACTTTAAAAATCAACAAGCAAGAAATAATCCCCTTAAAAATGGGCAAAGAGCATGAAGAGATATTTTTCTAAAAAAAACATACAAGCAGTCAAGAAACATGAAAAAATGCCTACCATCACTAGTCATCAGAGAAATGCAGATCAAAACCACAACAAAATACCATCTCATGGCAGTGAGACATCAAAAAACAATAAATGCTGGTGAGACTGCAGAGAAAAGAGAATGATTACATATTGTTGGTGAGAATGAAAAATTAGTCCTCCCACTGTGGAAAGCAGTTTGGAGATTCTCAAAGAACTGAAAATCAAGCTGCGATTCAATCCAGCAATCCCATTATTTGGTGTATACCCAAATAAAAATAAAGCATTCTGCCAAAAAGACATGTACCCTTATATATTTATGCCAGGACTATTCACAGTAGCACAGATATGGAATCAATCCAAGTGCCTATCAGTGGTAGCGGTGATAAGGACAATGTGATACGTATATACTGTGGAATACTACACAGCCACAAAGAAGAATGAAACCATGTCTTTTGTAGAAACTTGTATGCAGATGGAGGCCATACTCCCAAGCCAATTAACACAGAAACAGAAAACCAAATGCTACATGATCTCATTCATAAGTGGTAGCTAAATTCTGAGGACACATGGACATAAACATGAGAACAACAGATACTGGGGACTACTCAAGAGGGAAGGGAGGAGGTGTGGGTTGAAAAATTACCTATCAGGCACTATGTTCAGTACCTGGGTGATAGGCTCCACATACCAAACCTCAGCATCATACAATATTCCCATGTCAAAAAACCTGTATATGTAATCCCTGTATAAAAAATAAAATTTGAAATTAAATAAATAAATATTTGCACATAAGTAGGTATAAATGTATATTCATATGAAATGGGATATATATCTTTTGATATTTAATTTCACAAAATGGACAGCATAAAATTTTCCTATAAGATATACAGTAATTATTAATAATTCAAAATGTATCCACATATGTCTATTTCCTTTAACATTTTGATTTGCACTAAAATGAGAATGTATTTTAGTAACATGAAACAAACGGTAATATTTCCCATCAAAAAAATATGATGCAGAAAAAGCTAAATTAAAACTTGTAAAAAGAAAATGTGGGTAATCAAAACATATATTAATATTAATGTTCTCATATGTAAGAACATATGAATGTTCTTACTTTAGAAGAACATTTATCCTAAACTTTCTGATCATGAAATTATCCAGGTATGCTGATTTATTCAATTTTATTTTTAATTTTTGGCATACACATTTGCTATAATGATTTATATTGCCATCATCATTAGCTTTCTTTTTATTTTCTTTAGAAACAGAATAGTTCTGTTGCTCAGGCTGGAGTGCAGTGGTGCAATCATAGCTCACTGTAATCTCAAACCCCTGGGCTCAAATGATACTCCTGCCTCAGTCTCCCAAGGCACAAGCCACTTCAGATACAAGACACCATGCCAAGTTAATTTTGTTTTGGTTTGGTTTTTGGTAGAGATAGAGTTTCCCAGTAACCCTGTGTTCCCCAGCATGATCTGGAACTCCCAACCTCAAGTGATCCTTCCATAGTGGCCTCTCAAAGGGCTGAGAATACAAGTATAAGCTATAAGCTACCTCACCCAGCCTATTATTTATATTCTATAACCATATTGTAGTATGCTCAATTAAAATCATATTTTTTTGAAAATAAGGTATATGTATCTGATTCTCCATGACTTTTGGGATAGATTATTATGTTTGTTTGTTTTAGTTTACATAACATGCCATCAAGCATATCAACTGAAACATAGAGACACTACAAAAACCAGTCAGTCACACAAAGTTGGGTTTATAAAAACCACTGCAGCAAGGGAAAACAGCACCTTGACAGTTTTAAGTTTTCCAAATGATGTAAATTAAGAAAGTATATTTATTGGATTTTGTAATTTTAAAAGGACTGATTAAGGAAAGCCTTTCAAGTAGGAGTTTACAATTGAGTAAATATAATTTATGAATGGTAAGATGAGGTTCTATATGAGAATGTTGATGACTAAATTGTCATGATAGGAAACCTGTTTGACCAAATGAACAAATTTTGGCCTGCATAAATTTATTTGCAAGAATTTCCAGAAGAGAACAATGAAATTATTTGTGTATTTGGTCTCATCTTCTGGGCAAGATATCCCAGAGGTCACAGTTAAATTATCTTGACCCAGGTGGTTTCATACTCAGTCTCAACAGTTGAGTTATGTTGAAGCAGATGTTCACAGTTCTTATAATTTTGTCCCGTAACATAGATTAAAAGAAAATCTCCATATATATTTTTCCCACTGAGATAAACTGAATTTCTCTTAGGTATGTATAACAACTGAAAAATATGTTCATGATATAACCAAGGAGTAGAAAGTGGAGAAGCTGTCACTAGGGCACCAAAAGTTCTGGAAACTCTGGTTAAAATACAAAATCTAAGAAAAAAAATTCAGAAATTCTTACATTCTTATTTCAGAACCTCTTTGTGTTGACAGTACTCTACATAATCTTCAAACCAAGGTGTTTTTAAGATTCACTGTCTTCTTGTGGGCATGCTGATGTGGAATAAAGTTGTTAATGCACATGCCTGCTGGTGAAAATCTCTCAGGTCTGTTACATCTTTAATCTTTGCCCTTTCACAGTATATAATTACTATTACAGTTTCACTGGGTTTCGCTATTAATCATATTATACACCTAGTTGCCATATCCAGTTACTATTCTTCATTCCTTATATAATTTAACCTATTTGTGAAGAAAACATTGGCGAATATAATATCCTTCATTAAACTGTTTTAATACTTGTTTCCATAAGACAGTCTTTTGGTTTTCCAATGAGTAGATAAAGAAAATGTTGTATATATAGATCACAGAATACTAATCAGCCATAAAAAGTAATGAAATAATGTCATTTACAGCAACCTGGATGGAATTGGAGGCCATTACTCTAAGTGAAGTAACTCAGCAACAAAAAAACCAAATATTGTATATTCTCACTTATATACGGTAGCTAAGCTATGAGGATGCAAAAGCATAAGAACTTTGGAGACTCAGAGGGCAGAGTGAGCGGGGAGGGATAAAAGACTATACATTGGGTGCAGTGTACTCTGCTCGTGTGACAGGTGTACAAAAATCTCAGAACTTACCACTAAAGAACGTTTTCCACATGTTGGAAGTAGCAGTTCACTTCAGGTCAATGATTGTTTATCAGAGATCAATTTTATCTACATCTCAACAGCATTTGAAAGCTAACTAGCACCTTTTTACAAATAATTCTTCAATAAATATATTGAAAAAGATTTTGGAGATATGCATAAATTTGAAAAAAAATCATAGATGAAACTCATTTCTAGATATGTTGAAAAAATTAAGAAAAAGTTGTGTCATGAATGCATAAAATATATGTAGGTTATAGTCTATTTTATCATTTACTACTATTGAATATACACATCTATTATAAAATGTTAACACCTATCAAAACTTAAGCACATGAATACTTACAGACTATACATAGCACAATTCCCAGTCTAGAGAAATGTCAACAAGTGTAAAGAGGCAATACTAAATTACAACTGCATAAAATTAACTATAGTACATCCTGAACTACTGCAAAAATTTTGTAGCCACCTCCCATTGCAAGTGGGAGATCATTAATTCCATGTGAGCACTCCATTTCTTCAGCAAATTGTGTATTTCAGTAAAAAGTGATCTTTTGTGATTATTACATATTTTTATCATGTTTAGTGCAATATGGTAAGCCTTTAATAATGCTCTTAGATTGTAAAAATTGCCACTACCAATGCTGGGAATGCTCTCAAGAAGCAGAGAAAAAATGGCATTCAAAGAAAGTTGAACTGCTTGATGTGTAACATAGCTTTAGGTCTACAGCTGCAGTTACCCATATTTCAAGATAAATGAATCCTGAGTAAGGACCATTGTTAACAAAGAAAAAGGAAATTCATGGAATCAAAGCTGCATCCACACCAGAAGGTACAAAAACTTGCACTTCTTATGAAATACCTTTTTATCTTGTATTAAAAATGCATCTTTTATGTAGGTGCAGGATTGCTATAAGTAAAGCGTACCTATGGATTCTAATATGATTTGAGAAAAAGCAAACAGAAGGTGAAAGATCTAAAGCTGGAAAATATAATGGCTGTGAAAGACAGTTAATAATTTTAAAAATAGATTTGGATTAAAGATATTTCAAAATAACAGGAGAATTAGCTTCTGCCCAGCAAGAGATAGCAGACAAGCTCCCAGAAGTTAATAAGAAAATCATTGAGGAAGTAGGATATCTGCTTGAACAAATTTTTAACATAGATTAAAGTGTCTATCTTGGGATTGAAAAAATGTCACAAATGTCATTTATTAGTCTAGAAGAGAAGCAATCACCAGGCTTTAAAGCAGGAAAAGATAGGCTAACTCGACTGTTTTGTGCAAATGCAGATGGGTTTATGAGTAGGACTGCCCTTATCTATAAAGCTGCTAACCCCTAAGTCTTGAAGGGAAAAGATAAACATTAGTTGCCAGGCTTCTGGTTGTACAAGAAAGCCTGGACAATAAGAACCTTTTTTATGAGCTGGTTCTATCAATGCCTTGTTTCTGAAGTCAGGTAGTGCCTTGCCAGTAAGAGCCTGCCTTTTAAAATTCTTTTAATATTGGACAATACTCCTAGCCACCCAGAACTCCACGAGGTCAACATTAAAGGTGTTGTCCCCAAACGCACCATCTCCAATTCAGACTCTAGATCAGGAGGTCATGAGGACCTTTAAGGCTCATTACACACAGTACTCTGGAAAGGATTGTCAACACTATAGACGAGAACTTCAGTTGAGAACAGCATGAAAGTCTGGAAAAATTATACCATTGAAGGTGCTGTCACTGTTATAGAAAAAGCTGTGAAACACATCAAGAACAAAAAAATAAATAATTTCTATTGGAGTATACTATGTCCAGATATTGTACATGACATTCCAGGATTTATGACAGAACCACTCAAAGATATTATACAAGAGTCTGTGGAGTAGATGGATCAAGATAATGGAATAGAAGGCTCCACCATAGTTCTCCCTGCAAGGGCAGCAATTTAACAACAATTTACACACAAGGCAGTACCTTCATAAGAACCAAGAATCAGGTGAGCAGTTACAGTACGTATGTCACTGAAAGAGGCACAGAAGAGGTAGAAAACACAGTTTTGAATCCCTGATGCCACCTTTTACCCATTGGCAGTAGCTGCATGATGCAGAGAGTATTTCTGGGTGCTGGGGGAGGGAGACTGCAGCAGCTGTGAGGCATTTAACTCAGTGCTATCCTTTTATGACAACGAAAAATCAAGTCAAACTCAACTGACGCCCACCCATTAAGGGAGCATTTAAACCAGCCTTAGCCAGAGGAGAATCACTAATCCCACCAGTCAGAACTTGAGTTCCCACAAGCCTTGCTATTGTGGGCTACAGTGCTCTGGGCTCCAAATAAACTTGTAAGGCAGTGTATGCCACAAGGATTGCAATCCCTAGATAAATCTTAGTGCTGAACTCGGCCCAGAGCCAGGAGACTGGGGAGACACACAACCTACTGAGACACCAACTGGGATGGCTAAGAGAGTGAAGGCATTACCCTCCCCTAACCTTAGGCTGCACAGCTTGCAGCTCAAAAAAAGACCCCTAATTCTGCTTGAGGAGAAGAGAGAAAAGAGTAGGGAAAACTTTTTCTTGTATCCAGGATAACAGTTCAGTCACAGCAGATAGGGCACTTGTCAGAGACACAAGGTCCCTTTCCAGGCCCTGGCTCCCAGATACCATTTGTAAACACGAACTGGGCCAGAAGAGAACCTGCTTCCTTAAAGGGTAAGGCCCAGTCTTGAAAGCACTAACTATCTGCTAGTTGAAGATCCCTTAGGTCCTGAATAACCAGCAGCAATATCCAGGAACTACACTGAGGACTTTGGGTGAGACTCTGAAACTTGCTGGCTTCAGGTGAGACTCAACACACTCCTGGCTATAGTGGCTATGAGTTGAGACTCTTTCTATCTGAGAAAAGCACAGGAAAAAGTAAAGAGGACTTTGGTTTGCACATAGTATCAGCCCAGCCACAGGGGGTTAGAGCACCAAGCAGGCTCTTGGGGTTGCCCTGATTCCAGGACTTGGTTCTGCACCTGCCCTTGCCCAGAGGAGAGCCCAATGCACTGTTATCCCTATGCTGAAGAATAAAACTAGACCCCTATCTCTCACCATATACAAAAATCAAACCAAAATGGAATAAAAACTTAAATCTAACATTTCAGTTTATGAAGCTACTACAATAATACATTTGGAAAAATCTGTAAGACTTTGGTCTAGGCAAAAACTTATTGAGCAGTACCCCAAAAGCACAGGCAAACAAAGCAAAAATAAACAAATGTGATCACATGAAGTTAAAAAGCTTCTACAAAGCAAAGAAAACAGTAAAAAAAAAAAAAAAAAAAAACAGACAACCCACAGAATGGGGGGAAATATTTGCAAACTACTTCTCTTGCAAGGACTGATAATCAGAGTATATAAGCTCAGAAACTCTATGAAAAATCCAGTAGTATGATTTTTGTTATTATTATTTTCAGACAAAGTCTCTTTCTGTCACCCAGGCTGGAGCGCAGTGATGTGATCTTGGCTCACTGCAACCTCCACCTCCCGGGTTCAAACAATTCTCCTGCCTCAACCTCCTAAGTAGCTGGGATTACAGGCACATGTCACCACATCAGGTTAATTTTTTGCATTTTTGGTAAAGACAGGGTTTCACCGTGTTAGCCAGGATGGTCTTGATCTCCTGACCTTGTGATCCACTTGACTCGGCTTACCAAAATGCTGGGATTACAGGTGTGAGCCACCACGCCTGGCTCAATAGTCTGATTTTAAAAATAGGCTAAATATTGAAATAGACATCTCTTGAAAGAAGACATCCAAATGACAACCAGGAATACAAAAAGGTGCTCAACATCAATTATCAGAGACATGCAAATCAAAACTACAATGAGATGTCATCTTACCCTGGTTAAAATGGCTTATATTCAAAAGACAGGCAATATCAAATGCTGGCAAGGATGCTGCTGGTTATAAACCTAAAGAAAGGAAATCAGTGTATTAAAGAGTTATCTGCACTCCTACGTTTGTTGCAGCACTAGCCAAGTTCACCATAGCCAAGGTTTTCAAGCAACCTAAGTGTCTATCAACAAATGAATGGATAAGAAAATATGATACATATGCACAATGGAGTATAATAGAATAATTTTCTGTCATTTACAACAACATAGATGGAACTGGAGGTCATAATGCTAAGTGAAATAAGTCAAGCACAGAAAAACAAATTTCTCATGTTCTATTTATTTATGAGATACAACAGTGAAAACAAAAAGCTCATTGACAGAGAAAGTTAGAGGGAGGGCTACCAGAGGCTGTGAAGGGTAGTGGAGAGGGGTAGAGGAGAGATGGGGATGGTTAATGGGTACAAAAACAAAAGTTAGAAAGAATGAAGACCTACTATTTGATAGCATAACAGGGTGACTGGAGTCAATAATAATTTAATTGTACATTTTAAAATAAGTAAAAGAGTATAATTAAATTATTTGTAACACAAAGAATAAATGCTTGACAGGATTGGTATCTCACTCTTTGTGATGTAATTATGTATTACATGCCTATATCAAAACATCTTACATGCTCCATAAATATGTACATCCATTACGTACCCATAAAAAATAAAAAATAAAAATTAAAAATCATTAAATAAATGAGGTTGTGGATATAGCAAAAAAAGGTAGGAGATGAAGTGTGTCAAGTCATAAATCTTGGAGAAATTCAATAGCTAATAGACACAACACCAGAAGAATTAACAAAAGAGCAATTAATTAACAAATAAGGTCTTCTGAACGAGTGCCAGACAATGAAGATGAAGACGTAAAAAAAAAAAAAAAAGCAATGTCAGAAAACAAATTGCTATTAGACAATCTGGTAGAGGTGTTCTGATAGTTCCCAATTGCTTTTGACTTCCTTTATGACATGGACCCTACTGTTATACAAGCACTGAAACTAAAGCAAAATGTTCAAGAATTGAAACTGTATTGAAATATAAAGGCAAAAAATAAAAATAAATCCAACAGAGATCATGATACATTTCATAAACTTATTCTAAGCTTGCCTACCTGTCTTGCCTCCCCTTCCACCTCCTTCACTTCTTCCACCTCTGCCATCCTTGAGAAAGCAAGAGCAACCCCTCCCCTTTCTTCTCTTCCTCAGCCTACTCAACGTGATGTAAGGGATACTGAAGGCCTTTATGATGATCAAATTCCACTCAATGCATAGTAAATGTATTTTCTTTTTCTTATTATTTTCCTGATAATATTATTTTTCTATTGACATGGAAATCAGAGTAGAGTACTTTATTGTTAGAATACAGCATATAATGCATATAATACACATAATATGTTAAACAAGTGTTATTGATGAGGCTTTTGGTCAACAGTAGGCTGTTAGTAGCTAAGTTTTGAAAAAGTCATAAGTTATACATGAATTTTCAACTGTGTAGAGGGTTATGCTCCTAACCTCCTTGTTGTTCAAAGGTCAACCATATGATTAATTTCCCCAGAGCATCCAGAATAGAAGTTATGCCCAAATTCCAACAATTTTTGCTAAATGATTAGCACCGATAGTGATATATAGTAGATGCTTCAAAAATATATTTCACTACCCTCCATTTCTTATTCCTTTGCAAATATCTAATGAAATTAAAAATATTTTTTAAATGTTACAAGATTATAAAGAACATATTCACTTGAAAAAAAAATTAATTAAAGAATATTACAAATGCAAGAGCATGAAAAAGACCAAAGGAGTAATGTATGTTTATTTGTATTTTTGAAAAAGTAATTACATTCCAGATGGCGTTAAACCCTTACTTCAACCTGATAAAATAAAGCCTGTGTACAGTATAAAAATGTAGGATCTTTCTGATTGAATCCGTATCTTTTCTGTGGTAGAACTATATCCCAGAAATAGTGGAAAATCATAAAGACCCTCCACTACCAAATATTTTCAACAGAATTACAGCAGTAATAAATAGAAGCTGGCAGAGAGGGTTTCTTTTCTCTTAATAGTGATCAGATAAGCAAATTATCTAAAGAATGCCATTACAAATAAATCTGACTCATATCAAGATAAGAAAAATTCAAAACAATATAAACTCACTCTTCTATATTTTAGTGAGTTTTGTCCTTTCTTGCATAAATGTAAGACGAAGTCACACTTTTTAGGGCTTGTGAATCTGTAATGATGACTGATTTAGGTAGTTATCTAAACTCACTTGAGACAGCTCTAGTTTAGATAGAAGAAGTCAACATGAAATGTTAATTTTATTTTTCATCTTTCAATGCCATATGTTGTAAGAATTCCTAAATACCATTTAACCCTGGCTTAGTCATTGAAACAATGAAACCTACTGATGCTCTGCTCAGTTAATAACTATACCACTTAGGTAAAAAGAAAACAAAAATCAATTTCACAATGTATTAGAACTTTTAAAATAACCAATATTTATATATCTATATTTTTCTTCTTATTGCAATATTATTTCATTCATCATCTTTCCTCTTTGTGCTTACAAACATGTATGGAGAATGCAAGGAAAATTATTGATTTACACTAACACTTATTTTCAGGTTGGCACTAGAATATTACATTTTCTTTTTTAATCACAGAAATAAATAAATAAATAAAATAAATTTACCTTTTCCTTATATGTATATTTGCAGTAAAACCAAGCAATTTGTTGATGAAATTTAATATGCCTATTTTTTTTAGGAAATCTAATTTTAAATTTTATAAATGATTGATCAGTAACTTCTACATAACTAACCACTGGGGTCATTCCTTAGTAAGCCTTCAGAAATGATATGAGGAGATTGACTTCCAAAAGCAATTCAATAAGATCATTCCTTCTCCAGCACAATTCTGAGTAATATATTACCAGAAAGTATGGCAATTTTATCTCTCCCATTTAGATCTCAAATTTGATGTTATACTTTAAGACATTTACCTTTTCAATTTTTTTTTTTTTTTTTTTTTTTTTTTTTTTTTTTTTTGAGACGGAGTTTCGCTCTTGATACCCAGGCTGGAGCGCAATGGCGCGATCTCGGCTCACCGCAATCTCCGCCTCCTGGGTTCAGGCAATTCTCCTGCCTCAGCCTCCTGAGTAGCTAGGATTACAGGCACGCGCCACCGTGCCCAGCTAATTTTTTGTATTAGTAGAGACGGGGTTTCACCATGTTGACCAGGATGGTCTCGATCTCTTGACCTCGTGATCCACCCGCCTCGGCCTCCCAAAGTGCTGGGATTACAGGCTTGATACCTTTTCAATTTTTTCACATGTCTAAGAAATATAGCTTAAATATCACAGGTATTTACTTTGCTTTCTTTTCCTTTTGCTGCATACATGCATGAGAATGTTTTGGAGACTAGTGGCTCATGCCTCTAGTCTCAGCTATGTGGGAGGCTGAGATAGGAGGATTGCTTGAGCCCAGGAAATGCACCATGATAGTACTTGTGAATTGGTAATGCACCAGGGTAGTACTTGTGAATAGCCACTGCACTCCAGCCTGGGCAGCATAGCAAGACCCTACCTCTAAAAAATACTATAAAAACAAAATTGATATTTACTTTATTAACATATACAGTAATGTAACCGAGTTTTTTCTCGGGTGCTGGTGAGGCACAGCTCTGAGAGAATGTTGTAGGTTCTTGGTCTCTGTCCTCTTAAGGATAGGGGAAGGGACCACTGCAGGTGTGCAGTAAGCTTGTAAAAGTAAATATTGGATCCAAGAAGTATTGCAGAAAAGGTGATTTTATTTAGGTAGAGAAAAGAGAATAAAAGGAGAAGAGAAAGACTTCCACAAAGAGTGTGGAAGGGGATTTCAGAGGGAAAGTCCTCGAGGGGAAAGGGAGCTCCCACCATGTGGGAGGAGATTCCAGAGAGCTGGAAATCCAGTGTGGGTGAAACAGCAGAGGAATTTATCCTGGGAGACATTCCCACCTTCGGAAGTTCCTCTGGCCAATGAAAGGAGTTCCTTTAAACTTCCGCTGGAGTGATTGACTCTTAGTTTCTTCCCATGCCCACAAAATTCAGACATAAACTGTTAAATCTCCCAGATGGAAAGAGATGGGAGGGGAGCATGACGCTGAGAAATTCTTGCCCTTAAAACTAAGCCCCTTCATTGACCCAGAGAGAGAACACCTTCCCTCAGTAAAATATAGAGTAATTACAATACATAAAACATAGAAAAACTCTACTATTACATATGCCCTTTTGTCTTTTGCTATAGTTTGGATGTGTCCTCACCCAAAATATCATCTTGAATTGTAATCTCTATAATCTCCAAAGAAGAGACCAGATGGAGGTAATTGAATCATGGAGGTTGTTTCTTCCATGCTGTTCTCATGATAATGAGTAAGTTCTCAAGAGATCTGATGGTTTTATTATAAGTGTTTGGTAGTTCCTCTTGCATTCCTCTTACTTCCTGCTGCCTTGTGAAGAAGGTGCCTTGTTTTGACCTTCCTCCATGATTATAAGTTTCTTGAGGCCTCCCCATCCATGCTGAACAGTGAGTCATTTAAACCTCTTTCCTTTATAATTTACCCAGTCTCAGGCACTTCTGCATAGCAGTGTGAAAATTGACTAATACATTGAATTGGTGCTGAAGTAGTGAGGCACTGCCATAAGGATACCCAAAAATATAGAAGCTACTTTGGAACAGGGCAACAAACAGAGGTTGGAGCAGTTTGGAGGGCTAAGAAGAAGGGAGAAAGATATGGGAAAGTTTGGAACTTCCTAGAAACTTGTTAATTGGTTTTGGCCAAGATGCTGATAGTAATATGGATAATGAAGTCCAGGCTGAGGTGGTATCAGATAAAGATGAGAAACTTATTGGGAACTGGAAATTGGAGCGAAGGTAACTCTTACTATGCTTTAGCATAGAGACTGGTGGCATAGAGATCTCCTGCACTTTCAGCTTGAGAGAGATTATTTAGGGTATCTGACAAAAGAATTTTTTTTTTTTTTGAGATGGAGTTTCACTCTTATGGCCCAGGCTGGAGTGCAATGTCACAATCTTGGCTCACCGCAACCTACATCTACCAAATTCAAGCCATTCTCCTACCTCAGCCTCCCGAGTAGCTGGGATTACAGGCGCCCGCCACCATACCCGTCTAATTTTTGTATTTTTAGTAGAGACAGGGTTGGTCAGGTTGGTTTCGAACTCCTGACCTCATGATCCTCCCGCCTCGGCCTCCCAAAGTGCTGGGATTACGGGCATGAGCCACTGCACCCAGATGACAAAAGAATTTTTAAGCAGTAAAGTGGTCAAGAGGTGACTTTGGTGCTCTTAAAGGCTTTCAGTTTTATGCATTTGAAAGAGATACTTTGGATTTGGAACTTATTTTAAACGGGAAGAAAAGCATAAAAGTTTAGAAAATTTGCAGCCTAATGATGTGATAGAAAAGAAAAAAACGTTTTCTAGGGAGAAATTCAAGCAGTCTGCAGAAATGTGTATAAGTAATGAGGAGCCAAATGTTAATCACCAAGACAATGGGGAAAATGTCTCCAGGGCGTCAGAGGTCTTCATGGCAGCCCTTCCAATCACAGGCCTGGAGGTCTAAGAGGAAAAAAATGGTTTCCTGGGCTGAGCCCAGAGCCTTGCTGCTTTGTGAAATCTCAGGATCCCAGCTGTGGATAAAAAGAGCTAACTTACAACTCATGTTGTTGCTTCAGAGCATGGAAGACATAAGTCTTTGCATCTTCCAAGTGGCATTGGGCCTGTGGGTGCACAGAAGTCAAGAACTGAGATTTGAGAACCTTTACCTAGATTTCAGGAGATGTAGGGAAATACCTGGATATCCATGCAGAAGTTTGCTGCAGGAGTGGAGCCCTCATGGAGAACTTCAGTTAAGGCAGTGTGGAAGGGAAATGTGGGATTGAAGCCCCCACACAGAGTTCCCACTGGGGCCTGCCTATTGGAGCTGTGAGAAGAGGCCCACCATCTTCCAGACTCCAGAAATGTAGATCCATCAACAGCTTGTACTGTACACCTGGAAAAGCCAGAGAAACTCAACTCCAAACTGTGAAAGAATACAGCAAGGGGGCTGTATCCTGAAGAGTCACAGGGGTAGAGTTGCCCAAGGCCATGGGAGCCCACCACTTGCATAAGTGTCACCCAAGTGTGAGACATGGAGTCAAAGGAGATCATTTCAAAATGTTAAGATTTGTCTGAGCACAGTGGCTCCTGCCTGTAATCACAGCACTTTGGAAGGCTGAGGTAGGTAGGTCACTTGAGGTTAGTAGTTCAAGACCAGCCTGGCCAACATGGTGAAACCAGGTCTCTAATAAAAATACAAAAAAAAGAAAAAATGCCAGGCATGGTGGCAGGCACCTTTAATATCAGTTACATGGGAGCCTAAGGAAGAAGAATCCCTTGAACCTTGCAGGTAGAAGTTGCAGTGAGCCAAGATCATACCACTGCACTCCAGCCTTGGTAACAGAGCAAGACTCTGACCTCCCCTTTAAAAAACCTTTAAGATTTGACTGTCCTGCTTAATTTTGGACTTGCATGGGGCCTATAGCCCTTGCATTTTGGTCAATTTCTCCCATTTGGAATGGGCATATTTACCCAATGCTTATACCCCATTGTATCTAGGAAGGAACTAAGTTGTTTTTGATTTTGCAGGCTCATAGACAGAAGGGACCTACCTTATCTCAGATTAGACTTTGGACTTGAACTTTTGGATTAATGTTGGAATAAGTTAAGACATTAGAAAGGTATGATTGTGTTTTGAAATGTGAGGACATGAGATTTGAGAGGGACCAGGTGTAGTGATATGCGTTGGATCTGTGTCCCCACTCAAATTTCACCTTCAGTTATAATCCCCATATCCCCATAATCCCCACATGTCAAGGGAGAGACTAAGTAGAGATAATTGAATCATGGGGGTGGTATCCTCCATGCCATTTTGGTTATAGTGAATGAGTTTTCACAAAATCTGACAGTTTATAAGGGTTTGGTTGTACCTCCTGCAATCGTTCTCCTTCCTGCTGCCTTGTGAAGAAGGTCCCATGCTTCCCCTTTGCTTTCCTCCAAGATTGTATGTTTCCTGAGGTCACATCAAGCTATGCTGAACTAAGTTAATTAAACCTCTTTCCTTTATAAATTACTGAGTCTTGGGCAGTTATTTATAACAGTGTGATAACAGACTAATACATCTTGTAATTAAATATATATTTGATGTTAAATATTATATTAGGCAAACTAAGAGTAGTTGTTTAACAGATATAAAACACTAAATTTCTGCAGGATATCAAAGATGTTCAAAAGAGAAGATAAGGGTGCATCTACTCATCTTTTGCTTTAACATCAGGAGTTTATTACAGATTACTTATTACAGACATTGAGATACTGAATGGACGTACTAAAAACATTGAGGCTTTTAGGGATTTAAGCTTTGAGGAAGAAAATGGCAAAAATTTTAGACATTTTGTCATAGGTAAACAAAAAAGAATTACCATCCAGGAATATTTAGTACATTAAAACTGGTTCCAGTAGCTGAACATGGATGAACTAAGGGAATGCAAAGTATTTTCATTGTCTAACATAGTGTCTTAGTACTAGAAAAATACAAAGAATTCTATCATAATGATTTAATTATAAAATGTGAAGCTGTTTTTTCTATGTGGTGTCTTCACTGTAGCAAAGAAACAAAGTTCATTTAACATAGAATATTACTTATCTAGAAAGCACCTCTTTTTTGTTGTTGTTTCTGTATGCCAATTTTCAATAACTAACAAAAGCAATAGCTTTTTATTGATGTAGCTATTAATAAATTTTCTTGATTCTATCTCAGGCCAAGAAAACTTTTCGGCTACATTCTAGTCTACATAGTTTGTGAAACATAACATAAACGATCACAATGTTCCACTACATTAATGAGATAATGCTGAATAGACCAGATGAACAAAATGTAGCAAATATGTTAGATGTCTTTGAGGAACATTATTTTAAAGTAAATAATTGAATACAATACATTTGTTAAAAACTTCCTTCAAAGAATTAAACTACCAATAAGGGGTGAACAGGCTAACACCAGCAGAAGCAGCTACCACAGTTAGAACTCTAGGAAAAATGGAGGAAGGAACAGAATCTTGGAGGGAAGATGCTGGAATATGGACTCTAATCTCTGAAGATAATACTGTGCCAGTATCTCAGCAGCTTTTAGATTTCATTTGAGCTAAAGATTGCTAGAATGCAAAAATCCCTGAGAGAGCATGGTAAAGTCAATTTTGTTAGTTCTAATAGAAGATAAAGATTAGAATGAATAGAATTGTCATATGAAATATTCAAACAATCAACATGACTTTGCAATAACATCATAGAAAATAATCAGGTATCTTTCTTCCTGCTTACACTGCCTAATCCCTCTCTACTGATCTTTATTTATTAAAGCTAATAGGGAGTCTACTGACACAAAAGAAAGGTAGTTTGCAGTTTCAGCAACAAAGTCTCTAAGCAGAATACAAAACAAGAGATTTGAGAATAAGAGACAAAAGCATAATAATTGGTACCTAATTAAAAATAAATTACTGACTTTTGATTTCTGGTAATGGTGAAGCAAGATCTTAAAGGGTGACTATTCTCATTAAAAAGAAACATAAAATCTGGACAAAATGCAAAAATCAATTACCTAATGTCACAGAAGAGTGAAACAGAGCTCATAGGCTCTTGTAGTGAGTACACACTCAAAAAACATGAGGAGGGGAGATACAAGTTCCCATTTTTTGTTGCTTTTCATCTTGCCTACATGCCCTTCATAGTACACAGGTGACAAGATGGTATTGCCAGTGATCAATAATACAAACTGAAGCTGGAAATCTATGAACATTAAACAGAATGGAAAAATTCCAGAGAGACAGAAAGGCAACTTCCAAATTCTGTCAATTTTATTTACCTTTCTGACTGAACCTGATTCATACAGATGTGCAGTATACTCAAAGCAGTATATTAGTTCATTTTTATGCTGCTGATAAAGACATACCGGAGACTGAGAACAAAAAGAACATTAATGGATTTACAGTTCCATATGGCTGGGGAGGCCTTATAATCCTGGTGAAAAGCAAGGAGGAGCAAGTCATGTCTTAAATAGATAGCAGGAGGCAAAGAACTAGCTTTTGCTGAGAAACTCCCATTTTTAAAGCCATCAGATCTTGTGAGATTTATTCACTATAATGAGAACAGCATGGGAAAGACTTGCCCCCATAATTCAATTACCTCCCACTGGGTCCCTCCCACAGAACATAGGAATTCTAGATTAGATTTAGCTGGAGACACAGTCAAACCATATGAAGCAGCTATAATAAAGACAGAATCTTCAGAAATATGAATAAAACTACTGCCCAGAAAAAGAAGTTGTAGTTAGCATACAGTTAGAATAACTGCCTGATAAAACAAAAGCCAACGCTTATCAAAAGAATAAGAACAGAACCTAGAATCTTCACAATTTAACATTCATAATGCTAATGTGTCTTCCCATGATGAAATGAGTAAGGACAAGAAAGCATGGAGGCAAATGGGTGTCAAATTCACTTTTATAACAAAGTCACTCTCACAATAACGTTAATTCCATCATGAGTGCAAAGCCTTCATGAGCTAATCACCTTTTAATGTTCCCACCATTTAATAACATTGCATTGGGGATTAAGATTCCAATGTGAATTTTGGGGAACACATTCAAACCCTAGCAATGATCAATGGGAGTGTGTTCCAGGCATGCAAGGTTTGCTCAATATTAGAATAAAAAATCAATGAAATTATTATTTGAATAAGCTGAAGAAAAAAATCACATGATATTTTGAATTGATGCAGATAAAACATTTTTAAGAATTCAATATCCATACATGGTAAATACTCTAAAAGCAGTAAGAATAGTAAAGACCATCCTCAACGATATAGAGAACACGATTTTTTAAAAAGCTGATATTATTGCTATACTTTGTATGTGCTTTGTCCCCACCAAATCTCATCTTTTAATCTGATCCTGAATGTGGCAGTTTTGAAGGATGGGACCTAGTAGGAGGTCTTTTGATCATGGAGCAGATCCCTCATGAGTATCAGTGCTCTCCTACAGGGGTGAGTGGGTACTCACTCTCTTGGGAATAGGCTAGTTCCCAAGAGAGTGGGTTGTTAAAATATCTTGCTGCCTAAGTTTCTCTTGTTTCCTTTCTTTCCATTGAGCTCTTTGCACACACCCACACTTTTTGGCTTTCCACCATGAGTGAAAGCAGCATGATGCCCTAACCCAAAGTCAAACAAACAATGGCACCGTGCTTTCTTGTACATCCAAGCCTACAGAACTGTGAGCTAAATAAACCTTTTCTCTTTATAAATTGCCCCAGCCTTAGGTATTCTGTTAGAGCAACACAAAATTGACTAAAGAAATTATAATGGTAAAAGACTGACTGAGTTCTTCTAAAATCATAAACAATGCAAAGATATTTCCTATCTCACCACTAGTACTCAATATACTACCACTGGAATTTCTAGCCAGGGAAATAAATCAATAAAGTAAGTAAAATACATAATAGAAATAAAGAAACAAAATCGCGCCTATTTGCAGATGACATAATTAACTATGCAGAAAATCTCAAAGAATCTACAAATACCTCCTAAAAATGAAACATGAGTTCAAAACATAGCACAATACAAGACAAACAAAAATACTGTTTTTCTATAAACAATATTAGCAGAAAACAAGGGTACCAAACTTGAAAGTACTAGACCTTTTACAACTACTAAGAGAATGAAATAAGCATAAATCTAACAAGCCATTGAAAGACTTGAATTCTAAAAACTATATAACATTGATGAAAGAAATAAAGTACAAATAAATGGGAAAACACACCATGTTTGTAAGTTGGAAAACGCAGTGAAGATACTAATTTTCTTAGTATTGTTAAATGGATTGCTAAAGCCAAATTAATATGCAAACTGAATACAATCCCACCAAACATTCAGTTATTTTTATAACTATAGAGATTATTATTAAATATGTACAGAATATTAAGTAACTAAAACAGCTAACATAATATTTAAAAGAAGAATAAAATGGGAGAAATCAGTTTACCCAAATGTAAGACTTTTTAGATAGCAACGATAATCAGGCCTTTTTGATATTGAGGGAGAGACAGACACATAGGTCAATGGAACAGAATAGCAAACCAAGATGTAGATTTATTTTTATTTATTTGTTTGTTTATTTAGTTATTATTTTTTGAGATGGAGTCTCACTTTATTGCCAGGATGGAGTGTAGTGGCACAATCTTGGCTCACTGCAACCTCTGCCTCCTGGGTTCAAGCAATTCCTTTCCTCAGCCTCCTGAGTAGCTGGGACTATAGCCATGCACCACCACACCAGGCTAATTTTTGTATTTTAGTAGAGTTGGCGTTTCACCATGTTGGCCAGTTTGGTCTCAAACCCCTGACCTCATGATCTGCCCGCTCTGGCGTTCTAAAGTTCTGGGATTACAGGTGTGAGCCACTGCACCTGGCCCTAGTTGTAGATTTATTTAAAAATATGTGCAACTTATTTTTGACAGTGGCTCAAAAGCAATTCAGTAGAGAAAAGATAGCTGTAAATGGTGCTGGAACAATTGGATATCCATAAGCAAGAAAAAAAGAATTTGAAAAGGCAAAGAAAGAGGAGAGGAGAGGAGAGGAGAGGAGAGGAGAGGAGAGGAGATGGGATGGGAGGGGAGGGGAGGGGAGGGGAGAGGAGGGAAGGGGAAACATTTAAATTAATCTATCACACTGCCAAATTTATGAATAGATCCAAAGATAATTATATTTTTCACAACATCAAATAATAATGCACTATGTATGTGTATTAAAGTGATTATTTTCCAAACATATGCTTAAATGAAGCATAATGAAATATATACAACCATGATCATGTGATATCTAGTTTTCATTAAGTTATGATGTGTTAATATTGTGGCAACATATCCAGTCTTTTATTCATCATCCTGAAATACTATACGTTACATTTTCTTTGCTTAATTAAAATAAATTTATCTATTACTAACATTTTGCTAACTTAAAACATCAAGAACTACTGGTGTTTCAAATTGTAGGAAATACAGCTTCTAAATTAATATATTCTAAAATATGTGAATAATGGATTGCTAAAGCCAAATGGACAACCTCACTCAGAAAAGAGGTTGTGGTTTATAAAATCATAGCGTAAGATTTATATTGGTCAACACTCTGATATATACAACTGAATGTTCTGCTTCTGATACTAAAAATATAGGATACTTTCTGTGTGAAATTATGTAATATTCAATATCAGCCTCAAATGTTTTGAGATGTATGCCAAATATTATATTTTTTATATATTATATTAGATAATGCCAATATAATATTTTTCTGATTAATCGTTTTATAAAGGAATCTAATTGAGACTATGATCAATATTCATGGCATGGTATCAAAATTTTCTTTTTAAAATTTACATTTAATTTATTTATTCAATGGATCTAAAGCAAGTAACGACAATATTTTTGCCTTTGTTCAAGGTAATATTGATTAAGTAATGACTAAAAAATTGTCTCTCAAGTAGTCTTTTTTACCCAAGAACTCCAGGATAATAGGAGGGACTCTACAAATAAATGTATAATCACGTCTAAATGTCATAATTGCATAAAGTTGCATAAATGAAGAAGTAACCAATTCAGGCTGTAAAAAATTAGGACTTACATGCTGATTAGAAATTTGAGTGTTTTGTTTGGAAATGAGATGTAAGTTATAAAGATTAAACTGGGAAATTAAGTAGATCCAGTTGTGAATATATTGAATGTCAGGCTTAGAAAAGCTGAAGCAAAATAAACCATCTAATAGTTTGAAGCCAGAGAGGACTTCCTTATTTAAATGAACGTTTAGAAAAAACATTCTGACAGAAATATGGAAGATGGATTGGAGGGTCAACATACTAGAGTCAGGAAGAGCAGTTACATGGTGCTCTTATTGACTGCTCCCCTGTGAAAGTAGACTTTCTATATCCAGGAACTCAATTGACTTTCACTGAACATATAGGTAAAACAAAGAGACAACCATCTTATTAGCAGTTAGGTTGACCTGTACTGAGTCATCTTTATAGCTTTTGCTTATGATGAGAAGTCTCTTGATTTATTGAAGTCAACATTACATTTGTCCCTTGATACTACTTCACTTCTCGTATGTTCTCCAGTGTTTGAAAAATGAATAACACAGGCACCCTTTCCATAAAGTCTTACCACTAGAAAACCTTTGCCTAAGAGAGCAGCCACAGCAGCTTTTTAAGTTCATAGCTCAAAACTTACATAAAGTGGACTGGCAGGATTTTGCTTAGGAGTTGAAGAATTAAACTTACTGACTTGTGTGAAATTTGATTAACTGAAATCTCATCAGTCCTCTTGTTGACCACATCCCCAGAAACAGCCAGCTGGCTCCTGGGCAGCTATGTGTCGAAGCAGAACTGAGCCAGCTGTCAGCTTGCTCACAGAAGGGGACTCTCCACAGTGGAGTACAGCTCTTTTAGCAAAAGCAGCACTGCCTCAGAGTGCATACCCAGCCTTAATGAATCCATGAACTGGCACCTCTTTGGTCTCACATTCAATTTTTTAACATTTAGTAAATGTATTTTGTTCTGGTAAAAGAGGCTGAAAATGTTGGTTTGATTTTCAGATACTGGGAATAGTAACACCTTATAAAGTCCAGAGCTGTTACATGTGCAAATCAGATAAAAAGGGATTTGATTATAATCTCTTGCTCAATGCAGAATGGCCTCAAAAAGTCCAGTCCGATTCCTCACTTAATTCTGACAGGCAATTCATAAACACAAATAATTGAATTGGAAATGCAAATACAGGGTGCCTAGTAATGTTTGTCATAGGCCTTTAAAAAGGATGACTGTTTAAAATCAGAGCTCATTTGAATAGTTAGTCAACAATGAAAAGATCATTTTAAAGACAGTTGAATTTAACCTCTAAAGTCACAATTTTCAATTATCATTGATTATTTGGAGGAAAGAAAATTATTCAATGTGAGTCATTATTTTTATTTTAGTAAGATTTTCCCCCTTTAATCTAATCAAGTCTCAGAAATTCTACATAAAACACATAAAATTAAAAATGGATTAAACTTCATGGTGTTTCACTACTGGATTTTATGAAAAGTAGTTCCCATATTATATTTAAATTGGTTTTCTTTCTTTAAGGAATCATTAACATGCTGAGAATCAAATCATGTGGTCATAAACAGTCATTGTGATTGCAAAAACATTGTGATTGCTATTAGTTGCTAATGCTACAAACATAATTTTTTTCTAATAAACATCTGGAAGAAAGACACATTGTAATGAACTCAAAGCAGCTGATGTAACCAATATTATAACATGAACTATAACCAAAAAAATCATTTTATGTTATATACATTATGTGATGACTTAATATGTTGCATCTTGTTAAGATAAATGAAACAAAATTAATAATCAACCTTGATATATTCACCTAAAGATTCACTAATGTGTTCATGAAAACAGAAAGCAAGAGTATAGCTAAAAGATAATATTTCTAGTCAAATATTTAAAATTCTTTGACATTCTTTTTATTAATTTTTAAATGAACTAATAGTGTATCTGTTCTAAATTTGTAAATGTTCAGATGATAGAAAAAAATTGCTTTTGTCCAACTTTTTTCTTAGGTCAAGTTGAAATGATAATTTCATATATTCTAAATATGTCTTACTATCATACAACAGCAATTATATGTACATATATTAATACATGTATAAATATACACACACACAAACACACACACACACGTATTTTGTGACACCAATTCAACAGAAATTTGTAGGCTGCCAAATTATATGGTTCCTTAATTATTTAATATATCTTTTAACCAATGATAATAAGAAACAAACATTTATTTAGTAGTTAACCTCCCACCAAGCTCTATTCAACATTTTAAGTGTATAGGAGAGTGGTTAATCACATTTAACACTCGCAAAAACCTTATGAGGTAGGTTTTAGTCTTCCTATTTTTCTTATTTGATAACTATAAGTTGAGATAGAGAGAGGTTAGTTGACTTGCCAACCATTTCACAGCTAGTGAGTGGCAGAACTAAACTCCAAATCCAGTCAATGTTAATATAGCCAAACTGTCCTTATCAAGCTAATTGAAGAGTAGAAATTTTCTTTCTTCTCCATACCAGCTTGTTGATTAATAAGGCTTTTGAATGATGTGTGGAAAATTTGAATTTAGGGTCCCTTTATCAATCTCCTCCTTTTCTGAATCTGTTGCAAGCAATCTTCTGACCATTACTTTGAATTTCTGAGAATGACATTCTCTAGATACTTGAAGCAATAATTACAGTTTTCAATAAACTTCTAATAAACATCTCAATCTAATAATTACTTTAAAATAGTAAAATGCATAAATTAAAACATATTAAATAAGAAATATATGGTTATCTTCAGAAGAAAAATATAAAGTCATGTGAAATAGCTGAACTCACATATATAATTGGTTAGAAGTGTGTCACATTTTTAACTTGCTTCTTAAAGAATCAAACATAATTAATATATAAGATTCTCATAGTCACTAGGATGAATGAAAACACAGAGTGCTCAGAAAAAAGGTTGTCTTTTATTGGAACTTAATGATTCTTTCCAGTGCCTCATGAATAGTACAAAGAACAAACATGACAGGATAAGTACAATAAATATAACAATTTTTATTAAATTATCACAAAGTTAGTGACTATATAACTTTTAAGCATATTTCCATTAAATCCAGCCTACAAAGGAAGAAAGTCATAGATTTCAATTTTTAATTCTGAAAATGTGGGCATATAAGATAAAATGTAAACTATTTTGAGCAATATTCCAATAATATGAAATTTTTACTTTTAATAAGAATTGGTCACTGAGGTGTTAGAGTTCTGAAATTTCTCTCAAGAACTTGAGGAGGAGATAGTTTTTATTGTTATCAAGGAGAAAATAATACAGGAGTGGTGTCCTTTAATGGAAATAAACATGGAAAAAAATGCAACTATCTCCATGTCTGGTTGCTATTACTTCTCATATGAAATTCAGCCAATGGAATAATTGTGGGAAAGAAGAAAATATACCAAGGAAACAGTTTTTTATCCAATCCAACACAGAGAAAAAACGAATATATTTATGTAAGAAAGCATAAAGTAATTTTGTTTAGACATTTTTTAAAACAATGTACTAAAAATTACCAACCATGCCAAAACACATTTTATTCATTCATTGTACACTATAGAATTCAACAGGATAGGTTTTATGAACTTTTTTTATCTTTTTAGGTTTGGGTGAAAACTGATAAAAGATTATCTGATCAACTTAGAGTTTAATATGTAAGTTTAGATTCCTGACCTGCAAAGATTAAACTCTGCTTTTCTTGTAATCCTATAAAATAGTGACATACTGAAAAAATACTTTTGCTTGCAATCTTAGCTGAATAACCTCCTGGCCTGTTTCTCTGAACTTTCTGTTCAGAGAAAGTTCCTTTCTAACCATTTACCAGAAAGTTAGGAAAATACAGCCTCTATACACAGCACGGTTGAATAGTAATTCTTAATAGAAAAAGTGTAGCTGCATGTCTTAGAAAAAATTGAAAGAAAAAGTAGCTAAAAAGAAAAAGGTCAAAGTTTAAAGTTATTTAATTTTTTAAAAAGTTAAAAAGGCAAATCATTATGAGACAGAAGTATTTCTAAAATATATTAAATTGTAATAAGAAATAGGCTTTAGAAAATGTGAATACAGTAGGCAAAAAAATCAGTTCATTTAAATTTTTGAATTAATAGAGTTCAGTGTCTCCTATATAAAATATATTCTTTAAATTTTTCACTGAAGAATATATTTTATATTCAGAGGGCTATCTTTCTGGGAGGAGCAGATAATAAGCATAAGCCATTTTTCTGCCATCTATCCACTGCTAATGCTATATTCTGGGTAATTATGGTTAAGACATGAGAGTTCCTTTTCTCTGCCTGGCCCCTACTCTTGCAGTAGAGGCTTACCTTAGATGCAATGCTGTGAGAATAGTCTGCACTCCGATTGCCCTTGCCCCAGCTCATGAAGCGGGGATTCCACGCCAAGAAAGGTAAACCAAGGAAACCTGGTCATTCCCCCCCCGCTTCCCCCACCCCCATCAAGTGCTTAGTTTGTAATGGCTTTTCACTTAGAGGTAAGTATGCAACTGATAGAGGAGGGAGGCAGGGAAGTGCTGAGTAGAGAAGTGAGGGGTCCTCTGCGAGGGCTCCACCCTCAGGCCTCTGCCTGCAGACCTAGGCACTCCTGTTTTGGTGCCCAAATGTTGCATTTTCCAAGACCACTCTGACCTGCCACACCCCCATTCTGTGTCCAAATAAACCTGAGACCTTATTGGGAATACATATAAGAGATTGAACGTAGAGACCATCAGGCCATCAGACCAGTGGACCAGTGGACCAGTAGACCAGCGACGGTGGAGCAACACTGCAGAGAAAGCGAGAAGAGGGACATCTGGATGCTGAGGGAAGTTCAGCTGGGGTAGTTGGAGAAGAGTCCAGCAGCTGGGCAGCCCGACTCCAGGGTGAGACCACGTTCCCACTCCATCCCTACTCTGGCTTTCCATTCATCTCACTGAGAGCCACCTCCACCACTCTTAGAACCTTGCACTCACCCTTTGGTCAGTGGCATGTGATCTAATTCTTTTGGGACACTAAGCTAGAGCTCGGGATACAAAAGGCTGTCACACTGGCCCCTCCACTTGTGATAAGGCAGAAGGTCCATTGAGCTGATTAACACACAAGCCATCTGCAGATAGCAAATTTGAAAGAGCTTTGTAACACATGCCCACTAGGGCTTTGGGAGTGGCAGATAACGACCCCTAGATGCTGCCATGGAGCTGGACCCAAAGTGCTCATATAGGCTTCTTCACTTGCCCTTCTGCATGCTCCTCTTAGGGATTTGAGTTGCAGGGTGACTGAAGGAGTGAGCCACAACCCTGTCACATGTCCTGCAAGAGGGATAAGGGAACTTTCTGGTTTCACCACTGTCCCCATGTATAGCACTAAGGCTGTGGCTCAGATATTTTGCTGGGTGGGAGAAGGTGAGGGGACCCAGAGAGTTCCAAATATCTCTCCCAGGAACAGACTTCATTTGCAACAGAGTGTGAAGATGTTGAAACCTAAATATATTGCCACAGTGAAAGTTGTGGTGAAAAAAGTTGATAAAGGATTGATAGATTAATTGAAGGTACACACTAAATTGTAGTCAGCCACAGACAGGGAGAAAATAGTTGCAAAAGACACATCTGATCAAAGATCGTTATTCAAAATACACAAAGAACTCTTAAAATGCAACAAGAAAACAACGTGATTAAAAAACAGGTAAAAGACCTGAAAAGACACCTCACCAAAGAATATTATAAATGACAAGTAAGCATATTAAAAAATATTCAACATGTATGTCCTCAGGGAACTGTAAATTTAAACAAGGAGATATTGCTCCACATCTGTGAGAATGACCAGAACACTGGCAACACCAAATACTGTTAAGGCTGGGGAACAACAAGAATTATCACATATTTTGTGGGAATGAAAACGATTACAGCCATTTTTGAAGATAATTTGGCAGCTTTCTTTCAAAACTAAACCTACTACTGCCATACAGTCTAGGAATCATGCCTCTTGATATTTACCCAAAGGAGTGAAAACTTATGTCCACACAAAAACCTATGCATGGATGTTTACAGCTGCTTTATTCATAATTACAAAATGTTGGAAGCACCAAGATGGCATTGACTTGGCGAACAGAACAGATAAATAAACAGTGGTTCATCTAGACAACAGAATGTTATTCAGCTGTAAGAAGAATTTAGCCATCTAGGCATGAAAAGACGTGGAGAAAACTCAAATGCATATTACTAAGTAAAAACAAAGCCAATGCCAACCCAAAAAGGCAACCTACTATATGATTCCAACTATATGACATTCTGGAAAAGACAAAGCTATGGATTTAGAAAAAAAAAATCAGTGGTTGCCAGAAATTAGAGGAGAGGGAAGAATATAGAAAAACAGAGGATTTTTAGAGCAAGAAAACTATTATTTATGATACTACAATCCTGGAAACATGTCAATATACATTTGTCTAAACCCATAAAACACACAACACAAAGTGTAACCCTAAAGTAAGCAAAAATCATAAACTTTGGGTGATAATTTAATGTTTTTAATATTAGACAATAAATCAATGTATGTGTGTCAATATAATAATATGTCGATCTAGGTTCCTCAATTGTAGCAAAGGTACCACTCTGGTATGGGATGTTAACAGTGGAGAAGATTGTGCATGTGTATAGATATAGAATATATGGGAACTCTCTGCATTCTCAGCTCAATTTGCTGTGAACCTAAACCTTCTCTAATAATGGAAATGTATTATTTTAAAACTAATAAAAGTACATGTTCAAAATGAAAAGTTAAGTCAATAGAAATAAAAATACATAAAATTATAAATAAGAAGGTTAACATAATAAAAATCTGTCAATATGTGCTTTCCTTCTCTCAGCTTCTCCAAAACAAATAAAATATATAAAGTCATAATTATAACACTGAATCACTGGTTTTGTAAAATCAATAAATGTAATATGCATAACAATAATACCACAAAAGTTGGGGAAGGGAATGGAAATCTATGGAATAATGTTTTATATTATACTAAAATTAAGTTAGTGTAACTCTAAAGCTTTTTAGGTATGTATGGTAAATCCTAGAACAACTACTGATAATCCAAATATAGTAACAAATTATTAAGGAAACTAAAATTCTACCTTAGGAAATAATGCAAAAGAAAGCATTTAAGAAGAAATACAGGAAAAAGCCATGAGATATATAGAAAACAGAAAATGAGTATGTAGCAAATGTAAATTAAAATATATCAATAGTAACATTAAATGTAAATAACATTAAATGTAATCCAATGAAAAGCCAGAGATCATCAGACTGAACTAAAACACAAGACTAAATTGCATGCCACCTACAGGTGACACATTTTGGATTCAAAGATACAAGTAGATTGAAAGTAAAAGAAAAAGGTGGAGTAGCTTTATCAGAAAAAAGAGACTTCAAAACAACAAATATTACCAGAGACAATGAGAAACATTTTATAGTGATAAAAGAATCAATCCATCAGGAAGATATAATATCTAACCAGATTAACAAAAAACTTCAAACTAAATGCTTAATTATCTCAGTTTATATTGAATTTAGCATGTCTGGCATTCAAAAAAAATTACAAGATATGCTCACAGGCAAGAAAAAACAGTGTGAAAAACAAAGCAAAACTCAATGAAATTGTATTAAAATATATGAAAGAATAATCCATCATAACCAAGAAGATTTTATAACAGAGATTCAAAGTTATTTTAATATTAGACAATAAATCAACGTATGTGTGTCTTAGTTTTTGTTGCAAAAATAAAAATACCTGATGATGGGTAATTTATAAAGAAGAGGCTTATTTTGGTTCCTAGTTCTGCAGGCTGCACAGGAGGCATGGTGTCAGCCTTTGCTCCTGGTAAGGGCCTGAGGAAGCTTCCAATCATGGTGAAAGGTGAACGGGGAGTAGGTGTGTCACATGACTGGTGAGAGCAGGTGCAAGACAGTGAAGGAGGAAAGCCCAGACTTTTATAAACAGTCAGATCTCATTCAAACTAAGAATTTACTCTTCACTAAGGAGGTGGCACTAAGCCATTTGTGAGGGATGCACCCGCATGATCCAATAACTCCCACTAGACTCCACCTCCAATATTGTGGACCACATTTCAACATAAGATTTGGAGGGAACACACATCCAAATTGTATCAATAGAATTCATCATAATAACAAACAAAACAAAAAAATATAAATTATCATTTAAATAGAGGAAAAAAATACGTTAAAAATTCAATTCTCAGCAAACTAGAAATAATAGTAAACTTGATCAAATTGATAAATTTGTAAACATATGGTTAAGTCATACTTGAAAGACTGAATTGTTTACTTTGGATATTAGGAAAAAGGCAACTCTCTTTCAAATATTATAAAACATTACTAAGAAAAGTGAAAAGCCATTCACTTCAGCAGGTAAAGGGACAGCTTGTGATTCATTTGTGCAATGAAATATACTATATAGCAATAAAAGGTAACAACCTATTGATACATCCATGATATAAATTAATATCAAAAAAGTATGTATACTGAAAGAAGCCAGCAAAAATACTCTATAATTACATATGTGTATGTATATGTATTCATATATAGACTCACATACATACACACACATACATATGTTAGCACACATACACACAGCTGCACATACACACACATTCTAGAAAATGCAGGCTATAGTGACAGAAAGCAGATCATTGGGTGCTTGGAATGGAGGAAAACTGGATTACAGAAAGATATGCAGAAACATTGTGAGGAAAGGAGCTGTTCATTTCCTTAGTTCTAACGATAGTTTCACAGTTGTCTACTGTGTTAAACTAGTCCAAGCTTTTAATTTATATGCAATTTATTGTAGTTCAGTTATAAATCATTAAAATTAAAAAAAATAAAGATTGAATTACCTGCAGAATGTAGTATATTTACAGGTAATGGCAACTATTTAGAAAAATAATCCATAATAACTAAAAGTTAGAGTACATAGAAATTAACACATTGTAGGGGTATAAATTATTTATAATGTTGTTGTAAAAATTGGACAATCTATGTGTTTCCTTTGTAATTGCCTGACTAAAAATGTTTAACATAAAATTAATTTATAGGAAAATAGTATGTAAAAAGAGCTTGGTTAAAATAATTTTTAAAATCATTTTATATTCTATTCTTAACAAAGAAAAATAACCTTTAGCAGCAGCATAAGGCTGTTGTGATGGATAAAAGGTAGATTTAGTAATTTTATATGAAAATGTGATTCAACAGAGCATTAGACTTTCACTGACACATTTGTATAAGACATTGTATAGTAAAATAATGTAGAATTATAATTAAAATAAATTGGGATAAAGAGATAGTGCAAAGCTGCCCAGGGGTGATTTGGGCATTCATGATAGAAATAGAAGTAATTCTAATAAATGGAGAGAACTCACAATAGAGCCAACGAGACCAGATTCCTAATTAGCTAAGAATGTTTAAATCTGGGAAAAAGCAATCAAGAGTAAAATCACTGGAGTAGGGATATCTAAAGAGATAATATAATAAAAAGTCAGGTAAAAAGAAATGGTTATCAAACTTGGGTAGTGGCAGCAAACAGAAAAGGAATGTACCTATATACAAAAGATACTATAGAAAATCAAATGTGCATAGTTAACATGGGTAAATACTTTAAAGGGTTTTGAAGTTTGTCTCCACCTATAATAATATTTAAGTGTATAGACCGACAATAAGATTACAGTTATCTTTAAATATTTATTTCTTTCCAAGCTTAACTAATGTATTTCTCAGAAATTTTGTTTTCTGTTGGTTTCATAGAGAGAATAATGGAGAGATGACTTCTTGTAATTCAAACCCTAAAATATTTGCCTATTTGTAACAAAGCATTTCCAATTCTCAGGAAAGAAAGGATGCAGATTTGTTTTTGCCCCAAAAAATATTACTAATGGTGAAATTTTTGAAAACATTGGTAGAAACTAAAATGTAATTAGTCCATGGAGCTCTATATAACATGAATTTAAAATAAACTTCAAATTATCCTGATTTTTAAATGTTCATTTTTAAACAATTCTGTTATTATAACATGATACAGTTAGAACTCTTTCAAATTAATTATAGTTTTATGCTAATATCTTTGTAGTTTATATGCAGTGTTTTCATGCTACTTTATTTGCTAGGGAGAAACCGTTATGTAAATGTCTTCCAGTCTAGCTTGAAAGGGTCATACATGTGTGACTTGGAAAGAAATTAAATCTAACACTGAATTTAAACAGGATATGTTATTTTTAGACTTTCTTATTATAACACCCTACATAAACACATCTGATTGATTTTTAAGATTATGGTCAAAATGATACAATTTTGATGTTTCTGTTTATAATATTTTTGGGAAAGTACAAACTGTAAGTCCTACTCAATTATAGATAAGACTTTCCATTTAACTAAATATTTCTTTAATACAATAGAAACCTGACCTTTCAATAATTATTCAAGTCTGAATATCAACAAAAAAAGATTTAGAAAGCAAGATCTTATTTTTAGAAAACTTCTTTTCATTGTATCTTTACATGAGTTGATTTCAAAGGTATCTTCAAATACCTGAATACTATAATTTTGTCCATAATTTATGTTGTAATTATTGGCTTTTTGCCTTACCTAATTACTTCTGAAAAGAACTGCTATAAGCTAGTAAGTGAAATGTAAAAATAACCAAAACCCTAGATAACCCCTAAGGCAATTTAGTTTGTAAATACGGTATTGATTCAGTTCTCTAACAGTTTCTTTAGGAGGTAATAAACATTTTTGAGAAGAGTGTATCAGATGTTCATAGAATCATGAAAATTAGGGAAGAAGTGCCATTGTAAAAGAAGGCTTTAGTAAATTATATATAAGCATGTGTGCATTTTTAAAAGCTTTTTACAACTAGATTTTACTTTACTAATATTGTTCTCTTCTTTACAGTTTTAGAATATGGGTATAAAACAGAGCTTAAATTTGAAGTCTCCTGGAGAACAAACCCAACATTTATATTATTATATTATTATGTGTTCCAGAGCTGTATATAATGGAACCAGGTTTTTTGTTTTGTTTTGTTTTGTTTGTTTGCTTGACACGAAGTTTTGATCTTGTTGCTCAGGCTGCAGTGCAATGACACGATCTTGGTTCATTACAACCTCTGCCTCCCAGGTACAAGCAATTCTCTTGTCTCAGCCTCCCAAGTAGCTCAGATTACAAGCATACACCACCACACCCAGATAATTTATTTTTTTTCAGTAGAGATAGGGTTTCACAATGTTAGTCAGGCTGGTCATGAACTCCTGACCTCTCAGCTTCCCAAAGTACTGGTATTACAAATAGTTGCTTTATGATTGTGATTACTCTTTATATGTTTCAGAGAAAGTTTTTAGTTTTAAAGTTCTAGTTACTTTAAGACGTATCAGCATAATTTTCTAGCAATTTAACATACGAAGCAATGACAGTCTGCATTTCTTGGAATTTAAATTATGCTTCATCTACAAACAACAAGACTCTAAATCTGAGTCTGTTCAATTAGTGTTAATGTGATATAATGACAAAATTAGTCCAGAGGATCTTAGAAATAAATTATGCTAGAAGAAGTTTCACACTTAAGAGTACCAATTCATTCTTTGCATCCACTTTAAAAGCAAACAGAAGTACAACCCTTCTCTTAGTAACTGAATACTAACTCAGGTCAAATGTATGTTTCATGACATGAACAATAATTAGTAATGTAACCAGTGAGGTTATTTTTGTTCATGTTTAATCATTCATTTTCAAAGTGCTGATAATCAAATGGAGTACAAGGTGAAAACACTTTGCTTTAAAACTTAAAAATGACAATAAACTACATGCAATTGAATTAGTGGAAAGAAAAAAATTAAAGTTGGTTAAAATTTTGATTATAAGGAGTCATTAATGTAATGATATTAAATTTTGCCCCATTAATCAACAAACATATATTTAAAGTATACATTTTCTGCTCATTCATTATCTTTCTGAAGAAACATAATGCAAAAACTAAGCCTCCAATCTTAACATCACTGCCATTTGTTTATATTTATGTCTTTTCTGGGCTAATTTTCTTACCTATTCAGATATCACTGGTTGAGCTATCACATTAATTACTCTGTGTCCTTTGCCTGAACTCTCTTTCTGTCTTGTCTTTCCAACATCATTCTGCAAAACAACCACAACAATCAATCTAAGCCATAACATTTCCAACTCTTTCCCAAAAACATGGAGGAAAAAAATTAACAGGAGTCTATGAATTAACTATAATTCCTTGATCTACACTCTAGCTGGGTCCTTAATATAGCCTATAAATCATTTTATACCTGATGACTCTCTTCCATTTTCCTCAATTTCAATTCTAAGTTCATCTCCCTTTTTATACTGTCTATATTTTCTTCATTCTAACAGGACAAATTTATCTTCAGTATCATTGAAATAGCTAGGACCATCTAATAAGAACTCATATAACTTCTTCCCCCACCACCTCTAAATGTATTTGTATCACGACCTTTAAGTTTATAATTATGTATGCCGTATTTTTGTAGTGTTTCAAAATCAGGATAATAGCTGCTAGCAAACCTGTTTTTATTTTCTTTTTTTCTATTTGTTTTTGCAGGAGGAGGGCAAATTATTGGAGTTTTACTTAGAAATCAAATTAAAGAATATCTTGCCTAGAGACGTATTCAAATATAAAATAAAAATATCTGAAAATCAAGAGTCTGAGCTTTTAAGCATTCCATGTAAGAATTTTAATACCAAAAACACTGTGTGAACTATGTGAGCATGGTTCTAGTTAGCTCCTCATCCCCCATAAGATCAGAGGATATAAACATACTAATGGAGACAGGGTATGTAAAGGAAAAGTCGGCCATGTGTCAATGTGTCAGATTCATCCATCTCTTAACTTCTCCAATAGTTTTGTATATTTAATAGTTAGAAATAAGAGTTTTGGATTGTGGATTATTTTAACTTCTGGTAACCTGACTAAGTTATTCAAAAAGTCTTTTCACTAAAGAAAAGTAAAAATGCTGAGAAAAATATTTTTTTAAATCTCCTCAAATGTTTTTTGGTAACTGGAAAAATAAAAATAAGAAGACATACCAAATTAAAGTAACAAAAAGCAGGAGTCCAGAGCAGTAAGACAAATAAATACTAAAGTTTATTTTAACTTGAAGGTATTTGTAGATACAGGTAAATTTGAGAATTAATTTTGAAGGCTGCATGGGGTATAATTGCCAAAGTCAAAGTTCAGGGTCTAGCGGACAGAGTCAAAGAGCAGCTCTCCCTAGAAAACTATTGCAGTGAAAAGCTATAACATCAATATAAAGATAAACAGGAAATAAACTATTCCTATCCCATTCATCCCCCAGAAGAATACAAATACATTTGTGTCAACCCTGACACAAGCAAATAATTTTTAAAAAATTCCTGAGTTGTAACCATGTGTCAGCTGTCTTACAGATTTATAGCACTACCTGTGTTAAACTTTGAATTTAATTATTTTATTAAAGTTTAAATTTGATTTTCTCTAAATTATATTATTTACATGCACACTGTTTAAGTATTTTTTCTAAGATTCCTTTTTTTTGCATTTTGTTATTTGTTGTTGTTTTTATTTGTCACTAGCATTTTGAGAGTATTTCTATATTGCCACAAGATTTTAGTATTGGAATGAGAAGTCTGATGCCAGTATGACTGATTTCTTTATAGATAATCTTTTACTTTATCCTTATGAAAATTATGTAAGCTTTGCTTTATCCTGCGGTTTTCTAAAATTTTATTTTATTGTTTATTTTATTTCATTGTATTTATTTTCTCATTCTGTCAGCTAGGCTGGAGTGTGGTGGTGACCCTGCAGCCTCCACCTCCAGGGCTTAAGTGATCCTCCTGCCCCGGCCTCCCAAGTAATTGGAACCAAAGGTCCATACCACCATGTTTGGTTAATTTTTTATTATTATCTATAGAGACATGGTCTCAGTATGTTGCCCAGGCTGGTCTCCATCTCCTGGGCTCAAGCGATGCTTCTGCCTTGACCTCCCAAAGCGCTGGGTTTATAGGCAAGCGCCATGCTGCCCAGCTAAAATTGTATTAAATTGTGTCTGTGTAGGTCTTTCTTTGCATTGTTGTTGGGTGCTTGGAGGTCCTGTTATATATGAAGATCTGGGTCTTTCTGATGTGATTCTCATCTATAATAATGATTATATATATACACATCCATATAATACTGAAGATGTGATTCTCTTCTATAATGCATCATCTATTTTTCTAAGATGATAAATTTCTTCATGTCCACTTTTATTTTGTTTTCTAGAATTGTTAATATGTATATAATAGATTTCCTGGAATATATTGTCTATAAATACCATCATTTTATCAGGTTTCCAGTTTAATGATATTTGTGCTAATTTTTGAGAATTTTTACTAATATGTTTTGATCCTATCAATTTCAGGAACTTTATATATATATATATTAAGAGTACAAACTATAGACATGACATCACTATTGATATTAACCTTGATTATTTGCCTGTAGTAGTGTTAATGAGGGTTCTTCACTGTAAAGCTACTTCATCTTTCCTGGTACTGTACTCATTGGAAGTAAGTCACTATTCACAGCCCATACTAAGAAGCGGGTGAGGAATTATGTTTCTTCTACTATAAGGTGGAGTAGCTACATAAATTATCTGGGATTCTTCTGCATGACAGACATGTCTACTCTCCCAGATGTATGTGTGTATGTATGCATGAATATGTTCAATCATTTATTTGCATCACTATAACATCATAATGTTGCTTTTGTCTTTTAATTATTAAAAGCACTGCTATAAACGTGTGTGCAGGAATTTGTGTGGACGTAAGATTTCAAGTCAGTTCAGTAATAACCTAGGAAATCGAAGTAATGATGAGATATCCAAGAAAGATGCCACTTATCAGCCTGATACTTGTCACAACAGTTCAAAAATTTGACTAGGTCTAAAAGTATTTTTAGAGGCAATATTTGAAGATCTTTAAGTGAAAGGACTTAGTAAATCAAAAAGCCAAGAGTTGTCTTTAATAAATTCAAAATAAAAATATGTAAAAAAAATAGTTATGGAACAGGAAGGAAAGTAAGAGTAGTTGTAGAGAGGGGCATTTTCAGAAAATAAAGGAAAAAAGAGGATAGATGAATTTATTTTCATCCTATTGTTTCTTTCTTATAGAAAATATACATAGAATTGTTTTTATTCTCTTTTTATACCAATAATGACACTAAAATTTAAGGTTAAATTACTTGCCCCTACTCATACAAGCGAATTTTAAAAAGTAGATCTGTAATTACTCAAAGAATTTATTGTATCCACTAAAACTCGCTGTCTTTCTGTAATGTATAGAGTTTCAAGAAGTATATATTTCAATTATTGACTTTTGAAAACTGTTGATTTTTACATTTTTCTAATATGCTCAGACATGAAACATATTAAAGATCATCAAGGACAAATAAATGTAGTGATTTCTGGTAATAGTAATTATTGTAGCTAATAATTTATAAAGGTTCTAGATTGTACTACTACTTTTTATATGTACAACCAAAATTTAAAACAATAAATTTCAGTATTTTTATTTTATGGGTTGAATTTAAATATTTTATCATAAATCATAAATTGATATTAAATAATAAGCACAATGTTTACCTTTTGCCTTTGTCTTTAAGCATTTATCAATCATCTAATATGAAGTGTTGTTATAGAAACATTTTGCTGGTAAACAGGAATATAATTGTCAGGAAACGCCATCTATAATTGTATAGTTTACTGTTTAGTGAATGGTCTGTTAGCATTTCATTTCAATTGCCATTGTTTAATGATTTAATTTACACTAGATAAAACTTGGTGTTGGAATTTTTCAGGCAAATATTGTCATATCTACTGACTTTAATATACCTCGATCACATTCTAGACAAAGAATAGAAAGTACACCTTATTCATCGTAAGTTATTTAAATGTCTGGCTCACAACATGAAGATGGTAAATCATTTAAAATAATGCGATTAGTTTCTTCATACAATATAGAAAACAAACAGAATTATGTGGATATTATGGAAGATGAAAAGGAATAAGATAGTCAGTCCAAAAGAAAAAAAAGGAGATAAAGCTTTTTTTAAAAAGTAGGAAAAAGAAAGATCACCACCCATGTAACCTTTAATAGCAGTATGGGGTAAAACTGAGAATGATGGCTTTCTCATTTCCCTCCAGTATAATCTCCCTATTTAAAGTTCACTGTGTTTCATGTGAATAATGTATGTGGGCTGACATTCCAGGATAGGAAGAAATAACAAGAAACACAGTTTAATAGCTTTAAGTGAACAATACCATTTCCTAATATATTAAAGTAAGGGAAGTGGAGTTCATCAAATCTAGCCACAGTAATTGTTAAGCTTTTAAAAATATCAATACTTAGACTAAGAAGAACCAATTTTTGCTATTGTATTTAAATATAAAAAAGACACGAAATATTTGTCTTTAAATATATTTTTTTCTGCTTTATTTATTATCAAAGTGCTTAGGTCTAGGTTTAATACATGAGGCAAAAACTGCCTGACTTATAGAAACTCTGTGCTCTAGATGAAATTGATGATTAACAACATAGAGGAAAGAAAAAAGGTCACTGAATTGTTTTTAATATGAAAGACGCTTAGAAAAGTAATGCTATACCATCTCATGTATCAAACACTGTAAAACAATAGGAATAGTTAACAAAGATAAATTTTCAAAACAACTGAAGCATCCAAGTTAAATTACACTTCCAACACATGCTATTTTATATGTCTTAATACTTGCATTTTATATTACGTTTTGCTCTTAGTTTCTTGCGCCTTGTAGTTCCTCAAATTATCAGCTAGTGCCAACAACTGAATTTCTATATGTATTTCAAAGTCGGCTTTCCTATTTTCACTAAAAAACTGCTGCCATTTTTACTGGGATAGCATTTAATCTATATATACATTTGGAGAAAATTGACATTTCTATAATATCATTTTCTAATTCATGCATGCATGCAAATGCATCCACTTAGGTAATTCAGGATTTGTAACTATAGTATTCCATTGTTTCCCATATAGATTTGCCTTTTATAGCTTTCATTTGATAAGTTTTGTATATCACCTTCCTAAAGTTATCATTTTAAAAAAATCTTATGGTAAACTTACATGAAGCTTTCAGATGTTAAGTGATTCCTTATCTACATACAGATCTATGGCACATGATCAGTGTGATCTTTTTTTTTGTCTATTTCAGATTTTATTATATAATATTTGAACAAAAGCAATAGATACTATAGTATTATAGGTATATGTAAAGGTGAAGCATATTATTAAAATAAACTCATCTCCCAACCAGTGTGAACTTCTTAAAATACCATCTCTTTCCTTCTAGCCTACCAAAAAAAGGCTATTCTTAAATAATTACATATCCAGGATTCACATAAACTAGGGTCACCCTGATGAAATACATATTTGAAATAGATTATTAAAAACAAAGGATCTTGAAAAGAATGTTTAATCCTTGATATAAACCAGGTTTTTTGAGTACATTTTGCTGCATATATAAATATTATATATATGTAATATATATAATATAAATCTGGAATTTTATGATAAAACACTGCTATTTTGTTTCAAAAATTGATATTTTGACTGATCCCTGCATTCATTAATGTTATTCATCTATTTTGTATTCTTTTTGCATTCTTCCTTTATTTATGAACAAATATTGTGGTCCCTGTATATCTTTGAGCATTGTTACCTCTAATTCTTTCAGTGATTCTATTCATATTTCCCACTAGTTTTCTTAACTACATTCACTGAGCAGTATTAAGCTAAATACTTAAAGAGAACCCCCTCACATGGCCAGAGTTTCCTTTGTTCAGCTTCCTAATTTCTAGTACTTTCCATGTGAGCTCCAGGCACCTCTTAGCATGGTCTCCACTGCTTCCCCTTCTCTCAGGGTTTCCATGGTTTTTGCCTATTTTTTCACACTCTGCAGCATGGCTAGAAACTCTTTCACAGCAGTAAACTGGAGCAAACTTATGACTTTTGTATCAGCTTTTTCTTACTTCTCAGGGATCACGAGGTTTCATTTATTGATGTCTAGTGTCTTGAAAACCATTATTCTATATATTTTATCTACTTTGGTTTGGTTCAAGTGGTAGAATAATTTCCAATCCCTGTTAACTGCATCTTTTATTGAATTTGAACAAGTAAGGAGCTTTTTTTAAAAAAAAGTGTATTAAACTAAGTATCTTCCTAAGTAGAAGTAAAATATGTAATCTATTAGAAGGAATTTTTATATTTTGTAAAATTTTCATGTCAGATTTCAAGATAATATTTTACTATTACATACTGGAAAGATTTAGCAATCAACATATGAATCATTATTTTATTGAGTCAAGAATTTTAATTATATTACAAAAAATGTCAAAGTGATAAACATGTTTACAATGTAAATGGTATCCTTATTCTTTACTATTTAAAAATAATGATAAAGTAATACTCAAGATAGCAGTGAAATCAATATACACACAATTTTATTAATTTTTTTATATTATTTGAATAACATATTTAAATTTAATTCTTTAGTCTTCTTTCTCTTATAAAAACATTTTAACATTCTATTTTGTCTTTGATGAGAAGGCATGTGTCTCACTACATTTGACTTCCTTTATGAAACCAAGGCTCACAATTTTTTGTTATTAAACTTTTAATAATTGAATTTCCATTGTTAAAATAGTAAAGTTATATATGTGTTATATATGGAATTTTATATGTTATATAGACAGAAGCCAAGCAAAATTTTTATAATTTTTCATGGAAAAGAATTTCACTGAGTTTATTCAATTATAATTTAAGTTTTGTTAAACTGAAATTTTAAGTAATACTGTCTTTGACATTATACATTCATCCAACTAAAAAGAAGCAAATATTGAGTTAATTAATGAAAGCAATATGAAAATTTTTTTTCCAAAGGAGCAAAAGAAAAACTCCAGTCAATGCCAATTATTCCATAGTTTTTCAATCCACTAATGATTTTTAAGTGGATTAAGTGGATTTTCAATCCACTAATGATTTTTATCTTAATCCACTTAAGATACTACCTTTTAACTATGTTTAACATTTGTAATTATCTTATTGTGAGTGGTAAGGGAAGAAAATCAAATGTTAAAACTGTTTCTAAAACATATTAATAGCACAGGATAATATCTTATAATAAGATACATGCTAATAATTTTATAGACATTATATCATGACTCAATATTCATAATAAAATGGTAATGTTACTGAAATATGTAAGGACAACAAAATAAGGATAATTCAAAGAAGGAATGGCCTTCATTGATAACTCTAATCTGCAAGCCAGTAAGATAATTGTGTGAAGGTAGCACTTTAATGAGCAGGCCGTTTCACATAATAAATAAGGAAATTGGCAATATCACCAAAGTAGGAGTATGTGTTAGTTGCCAGGTTAGTACTCAAAGAGGTGATTAGAATAGTTGCACCATATGCTGTAGTAAATATGCTTTGAATTAAATAAGGGCTCTAATTACATCTTTTGAAATTCTTTAATCCTTTTTAAAAATGTAAGCTGTGTTTTAAGTACTTATTGACGTTGATAATTTATTTTCTCACAAGTCATTTAAACCTACTGTTTAATTTAAATTTAGCATTAAAAGCATCCCTTTCGGCCTGGCGAGGTGGATCACACCTGTAATCCTAGCACTTTGGGAGGCCAAGGCAGGCAGATCACCTGAGGTCAGGAGTTTGAGACCAGCCTGGGCAAAATGGTGAAACCTCATCCCTACTAAAAATACAAAAATTAGCCAGGCATGTGGCGTGCCCCTGTTACCTTAGCTACCCAGGAGGCTGAGACAGGCATATCACAGGAACCTGGAAGATGGAGGCTGCAGTGAGCTGTAATTGCGCCATTGCACTTCAGCCTGGGCGACGGAGCAAAACCCTGTCTCAAAAAAAGTATTTTTTTTAATATCATTCCCAAAACCGTGGTCACTCTGGGAATGTGGAAAGTTTACTGCATTTGGCAAATAGCTTGATATAAGTCGATTACTGCTCAAGGCACAAAACAGAAACAGAAGAGGTGCAAGTCACTGGAGAAATGGATCATAATTAGAAGAGAAGCAGTTGAAAATTGTACTGACGACATCCAAGCAGAGAAAAAGAATAGAATAAAGATAGGTAGGAGTAAAAAAGGAGAGTGGCAGGTGATGAAAGAGCATGGAAGTGTAAATAAAGAAATAACTACAGGTGATCCCTTGAGTAAGGATAATATCCAAATATGAAAAAAACTTGGTAAGTGACTATATTCTAATTAATATTGTGAAGTGGAAATTGAAAGAATTTGATAAATTATTTAAATTGTAAAATGTTACAGTAAAGTGCTATAGTGGAAACGAATAAGACTACATTTTAAAAAGCTTTTACAGTGGAAGAAAATTAATATATATTTTTAAAAAGCAAACAAGAGGATGGGCGCGGTGGCTCACGCCCATAATCCTAGCACTCTGGGAAGCCAAGGTAGGCGGCCTGATTGAGGTGAGGAGTTCAAGAGCATCTTGACCAACATGGTGAAACCCCGTCTCTACTGAAAATACAAAAAATTAGCCGGAGTGGTGGCGCAAGTCTGTAGTCTTAGGTACTAAGGAGGCTGAGGCAGGAGAATAGCTTGAACCAGGGAGGTGGAAGTTGCAGTGAGCCAAGATCGTGCCACTGCATTTCAGCCTGGGTGAAAGGGTGAGACCCCATATCAGAAACATAATAAATAAATAAATAAATAAAATAAACACTTTAGGAGAGTTATTCCGACCTCATTTAGTCCAATGAGAGTAAGATATCCATGGAATATAGAAATTTATTTAAGCAATAACAAAACTGCCTATCTTCCAGAAATTTAAAGAGGAATGCATTTTATCTAAAATCATTATATTTACATTTATGGTAGCTAAAACCAAATGTCAATACAATTATTAATTACATGTATTTTGACTTTCTTAGTTCCTATAATTTACTGTGGATAAGTAACATTTAACACCACTTTTAGTTCAACAAACTGTATATTAACTCATAATACTTGAGTGGAGTTTAATGACCAACAGAAATGTGGTCTAATTTACATACTGAATATATTAATCTTAATACATGCTACACTACCTCATGAAAGTTAAATGAGGCTGGGCACAGTGGTTCTCTTATGAAACCAATTTTTCTACTTCAGGACTCCAAATTTCCTATTTTTTATATGATTTATACTTTGATATTAATTTTATGAACTCCGGTATTTAACTTTTGAATTACTTAATTTTAGTTGAGTTTATTGTAGTGTAGTTTACCTACAAAATTAGAATAGGTTGCAAAGAAGAAACAAATTATATTTTTTGTTTTTTTCTTTATGACCTACTCTAATTTTATAGGTAAACAAAACTCATTTACACATATTGAAAAACCAGAATAGGTCGTATCTCAGTTCTGTCATTTTATACTATGATTTATATTTTACACACACAAAGCATTTTCATACAAGCTCTGTTCTCTTCACCTTTTGAATGTTTTGTATCAGTAGTATTTGTTTTGCCCAGCAGTTCCTTTGCCTACATATCATTTTATGGTATACTTAAAACCCTCTTTCTTTAGACACTATTTATGTTGCTTTTCTATATTAAATAATCATAAAATAAGCTTATATTCTTTGTTTTTCTCCATGCCTCCCTCTTATTTACAACTTGATTTTGTTCATAAAATTATTTTTATTTTTATTATATTTTTGTGTACTCCTTAGACACACTTAATTGGAATAATTTTTCCATTTAAATCACATCTGATTCACAGCTTTTACAGACTACAACCATAAGGTTATTTCTCTTTTCAACTTTTCTCTCTCTTCTCTTCCTATTTCTAGTTGCACTATTTTCTAAATTATCAGAGTTTATATCATTTATATTTTTTATAGTTATCCTCACCAAAATTTAAAAATTACTTATATTCAATGTTAATGTCCAGTCGATTGCTGAAAATGTCATCTTTGGTAGTTTCAGTTTGCCTTTTACTAGTTTCTGTGAGATCTTTCATACCTATGCACTTTATTATAGTGTGGAAGTAAGATGATAGAGAAGTAATGCAAATGGTGTTAAGTAAAAATGCAGAGTCCTGAATTTAAATTGGAAATGTCACTAAAGGAGTAAAAAATGTCAAAAAAGAAGTCAAAATTCTTTTATTGAGGATTTTACTTTTTGTGACATTATTAAATATAATTTGCTTTTTTTTTGTTTTTTTTTTGAGGCAGTTTCATTCTTGTCACCCAGGCTGGAGTGCAATGACGTAATCTTGGCTCACTGCAACCTCCGCCTCCTGGATTTAAGCAATTCTCCTGCCTCAGCCTCCTGAATAGCTTGGATTACAGACAAGCTCCACCACTTCCAGTTAATTTTTGTATTTTTAGTAGAGATGGGGTTTCACTATGTTGGCCAGGCTGGTCTCAAACTCCTGACCTCAGGTGATCGACCGGCCTTGGCCTCCCAAAGTGCTGGGATTATGGGCATAAACCACCATGCCCAGCCCTAACTTGTTTTTTAATGTTATTTTTCTGACAGCTTTTCTTCACACATGGGAAGATTTGAGACTCTTGTACATTTTCTTACCTGTTTTCATGACGTTTTGTTACTATTTTTGAATTATGTAACTGGATTTTTTTTGGACATGTTTAAACAGAAGATTTCTAGGGGAAGGAGGAGAGGGACCAGGAGAATTATGTAGGTTTCAATATCTTACACTTTTCCTGAAGACAAGTATTCAGAATTCTATATGTATCCAGTTAAATTATTGTTGTGGGGATAATTGTTTAATGTCAGTAGATGTTATTACAAATTTAGCTTTAAGAAAGCAGTGGGTTTCTCCTTACCTGCCTCCTTCCTTCTCTTTCTTTCCTCATCTCTTTCTTCCTTCCTTTCATTTGTTTTTCTTCCTTTTTTTCTTTTTGTTAAATAACATTTCTATAACACCATGTGTTGTTATAATTATAAATACATCATGCATAAAAATATGAAGTTTCATGCAACACCTCAAACTTGCATAATTCTAAGCTGTGTACTACTTTTGCAGTTTTTGAATTGTGCCTAATTACCCTCCTCACTTCAGAGTCTTTGAACATGACATTCCTTTTGCTTAGAGGTTTTCAAAATATACAAGGTATACTCTTTTTCAGCCTTCAGGTATTCACTTCTGTTACACTTCTCCTTAGATCTATTTACTGACTATTCTTTGCAAATATAAATCTCCTGGTCCCTTGTAAGTATCCAACACATTATCTCCAAGCTTAGCAGAATGTTTCAGACACACTTGGGTGGCCAATATATATTTATTGATTATACTCATCAGCAATAAATCTCATTATTGATGTTGAAAAATTATTCATAAAGTCACTAGAATTGCAAAAACAAGGCAACCAAATGGCAGAAATATAATATAGAGGAATAGTTATCTTTAGGCATCCATATTATAAATGGTTTTGTAGTAAATTTTGTGCTGATACAACAGAATACCACAGACTGGGTAATTTAAAATCAGTATAAGTTTATTTGGCTCATGGTTCTGGAGGCTGGTAAGTTTAAGTGCACACACTGTCATCTGGTGAGGGCCTTCATACTGTCATTCCTGGTGGAAGGTGGAAGGGCAAGTGACTGTGTTACACAGAGTGAGAAAGGAATCTGAACTTATCCATTTTGTGAGGAACTCACTCCCCAAATAACAGCATAAATTCATTCATGGGGACAGAGCCCTCATGACTTCCAATACTATTACAATGGCAATTACAATTCAACATAAGTTTTGGATGAGATTTTTAAACCATAGGAAATGATAAGATACTGCCATTTTTGAAGTTATTTACACAAATGTGGTCAATATTGCTAAATATTTCACTATAAGTAGCATTTCTACTTTAATATTTTAATTATCTTTACTTGTGTACTTCACAATACATCTCCTGAGTTAAATTTTAGCAAAATAAAGTGGAGGTTATATACTAGATTTATATATTTCATAAATGTATTTTATATGTGATTTACTAAAGAAGTATATGAGTAATGCGAGTAACATCACTACATATGCAATATTTAATCAATGGAACACTTAAAAGAAAAATGCAAATTCATATTACACTTCACAAATTATTTAGCAATTTATTCAGAGTATGTAAATTTTTATGGAAAATAACTCAACAAATAAATAAAAATAAGCTGATTCAATAAGAAATGTTTCCTTTATGAAATAATTTTCTAAGTTTTTGTTATATGAAATAATTTTTAGTAATATCAGTTTTAACAAAAACTAACTTGGAAAAATATATTAAAAGTTATAATAATTGCAATAATTATTTATAAGCTCCAACAGGTTAAATTTGATGCATTTTTATAACTTAAAACAAAAATGTTACTAAGCAGGTAGTTTCTTAGAAAATACATGCAGTAAAGTATCAAAACATAAATGCAACTGGGAGGATTAGACTGAATTTCAGAGCAAATTTTTGGGTTTTTGTCCTTAATGTTGTTACCAGCTTATTTTTTAATTGAACTAGCTCACTGATAATGTAAAGATAAAATGTTAATAATAAATACATGAATCCAGAGATTAAAATATTCACAATTTCTTTCAAATGAAAAATAATTTCAGCCTAAATGTCCAAGGGACTCTGAATTCCATGATAAACTAAACAACATTCTTAAGAAATAAAGAAAATAGAAAAATCCTAAGGATGTAAGCATACAGGTAGTTGGCTCTTTATTCACATGGTTTGCTAGTACAATCGGCCAGTCATCTAATAGTCTGCTCCCAGCCCACTCACATCTAAACCTCTCAGAGGGAAATTCTTTTGTCCCAGATAATATAAATGTGTAAAGCAGTAGCTAGAAGCAAATTTTCTAAAGAAGAGTTTTTCTTTTGACATTTAGATCATTTCATCATTTCCTTCAGAATGTATTTCTGTCAATGCTATAAATGATTAGGTTTTATTTTTTCTCTATGAGTAACCAATTCTAACACTTTTAAATAGTACACTCTTTATGCACTAATTTGACCTGATGATTTCATATATATATATATATATTCTATAGATTATGGGCTTTGTTTCACTGTTCTCTCTCTGTGTCTCTCATATATATATATATATATACACACACACACATACATACATATATATTTGTGTATATATATACACACACAAATATTTGTGTATATATATACACACACAAATATTCGTATATATATATATAATGCCATATTCTTTGATTTAATATAGCATTATAATAAGCCTTGGTATCTGACAGGATAATTTTTCTACAGAATTTTTTTTAATGAAATTCATTTTTGTTATTATTAATCTTTGCTTTTCCAAATCAGATTTCAATAAATTTGTTAATTTTCTTGAAAAATTAGATCAGAGTTTCAACTGGAATTGTGTAAGTGGTTATGGTTAAATTTGGAGAATATGAAATAATTTCTTCTTAAATATATCAAGAAAAAATTACATATTTATTCATTTTCATTATATTTTAGTAGCATTTTATAATTATCCCCATAAAGATTCTACTTATTTTTTACTATACTCATCTTAGATATATTATCATTTTCTTACTGGTACAAAAGGTTGTTTAAATATAATTTCTTCTTACTATTTATTGCTAGTATGTAAAATGCAATCAATTTTCTTATTTAAATCCTATATCTAGAAAACCTAATAAGTTTCAAATTCTAATCCACTTAGTTTTTCTTCATTTTTAGTGTCAGCTGTGAATACTAATGATTTTTCTTCTCCATTATTTTTTTTTTCTCAACTCAATATGCTGGCTAGGATTTTGAGGGTGGTCCTGTATATTATGGATTAGAAGTACAGGTTGAATGTTCCCCAAACTACTTGGTTGTCTAGCTACTTGGTTCATAGCCTTACCTCTCAAACTCAAGAACATATTTTATATTACAGGGAAATCCTAGAGGTAACTGAGCTTCAAAAACTAGAAGAAAATGTGGCTTCTCTGAATGTTTTGCCAAAAATAATCAATCTGGCAATTTCTCAGGGGATTTCTTGGCCTTTGTATCAGTTAATCTGAGCTTGTACCACACATCGAAAATTATTCTTAACTCTACAGATGTCCCATTCTAATGTTTTTAAACTATAATATTTTTTCCAGCCAACTTCTCTGGAGATTGCATTCAATTCCAAATGCTTAAAAAATTATCTAAATTTCACGCTCTTTCAGTGGTACTTTTCTTGTTTACATTAGGTACTATCACTACTCACTTTACTCTCATTTTAAAGCATTATGTCTGAGAGGAGATGTAGTTTATGGCTTTCATTCTTCCATGGTGAATCAGTTCTCAAAAAATGTTTCTAAAAACCGCTCAACTATAGTAATCAATCCATAAGCTAAAACAGACTATGCTAACAGAGCTAATAATTGGCAAGGTAATAAATGCAATCTGAAATCTTGCAAGGGTTGTGACTCAACATTGGCACTTGAAAAATATTTTAATAAATAAACAATTTGAGCCTGAAAGATGTTTTGGAGTATTTTTAGTACCTGAGTAGTTACCAAAAATTTTGAATTATTAATAATTCTAACATATTGAAGAACTACTAGATGCTTAGCACTTTTCTAAGCATGTTAAATATATTATCTCATTTAGTTCTCACAAAAACATTAAGATGCAAATACAATGATTCTCATTTTTAAGCTGACTAAAATGAAGAACAAGTTGCTCCATAATTTGCCAAGATTCCTCATTTAGTTCACTGTTCTCATCTTCCTCAAGGCGCAGTGGCTTGCCAAGAGAACCAGCAGTGCCTCCATGGTCACACTGTCAAGAAACCTCTCCTGTGCCTTAAGATTGAGATTGGGCAAAATTAATTACAAAATAATTTAGGATTGGTAAGCTTAGCAATGCAAAGCACCTCAAGTGTGATATGTAAATGTTTTATAAAAAGCAAGATGTTTTTCCAGGCATGCAATCTCTTTTTCTGATAGAACAGTTGGACAGATAAGACAATGTTTTTTCTCTGAATAAATAAGTTTCAGGAATTTTCTGAGGTTAAAGAACGAATTTTATCTACTGTTTTTCAACATTATGCTTTGGTGCAAGTAGTTCCCAGAATAACAGTTTAAGTCATCTTAACATAGTGGTCTTGGTAAGCCTATGTGGATGCAGGTGGTCTTAATTATCAACTCCAACTCTAGGATACTCAGCATAAGATACTTAAGTCCTACATACATTTATTTAACTATAATATTTCTATAAATCAGATGTATTATGAAAATTTCCCATCCTTGTTAATTTTTTATATAAATTATGTTCCTGTTGAAAATTGCCATGCAATTCAAATGTATGCTTGAACGTTGAAAATGAAGTTCTCAGCTTTTAATTGTTATGCAGAGGCCCACCCCTGATATAAACTCCCATTACTTAAATGTCTTTTATTTTTATTTTATTTACAAATTCTGTTGCTAAATGGGGTTAAGAAAATGTCAGTACTGATTATTTATTCTATAACTTTGCAGCAAGAAATAGTGAATGGCATTTTGAAATATTATACACAAGAAAGAGCCTACGAAAATGTAATGATTCAAAATTCTTACAGCAATAATAACATATCATAAGAGTGAAAGAATATCAACCAGAGCACTGCTAAGTATAAACTTTTAATCTAAAATGATGCAGCATGAGAATAACTCTGAGGGATGGTTTTCCTTGGGGAAAGAAAGATAACTTTTTATAGAGCTTTAACAGCAACGTCCAGATGGTTTTATGAATAGTTGGACCAAAACAGTTCTCAGAAGAAGAGGGAATTTTCCTTGTAGTTTAGCAGGTGCTGTTGGGTAATTTTTGCTTAGCAAGAGGACTGGAGATGAAGAATTTGATGTTCGTTTATATAAGGTCCACAGTGGAAAATGTTTTTCAGTATCTTTCAAATGGAATTTCCATTAAAATAGTAAGAAGAAATTATTAGATATGTCTCTGTAAACTATAAAGTGTTTTAAAATTAATATTATAATTATTTAAAGAAGTATTCTTAGCTTTCATATGACTGACTAGGGGCATTTAGTACTAACTTCCTCCACAAAGAAGAACCAAAATAGTGAGCAGATAATCACACTTTGAATAGATCATCTAAGAGAGCCAAAATTGTACATTGTGGAAAGAATACCCTCTGCAATAAATGGAGGGTGAGAAAATTGAATATCTACAAGCAAAAAATAAAACTGTCCCCCTATGACTTCTCATATAAAATACTCAACACAAAATGGAGTTAGGAGTTAAATGTTAAGGCCTGAAATGGTAAAACAGATGAAAACATAGGGGAAACACTTTAGGACATTGGTCTAGGAGTGAATTTTGTGGCTAAGACCTTAAAAGTGCAGACAACAAAAACAAAAATAGACAAATGAAACTACATTGAACTAAAAATCTTCTGCAAAGTGATGACAACAATCAACAGAGTGAATAAACAATCTATAGAATGAGAGAAAATAGTGGCAAAATATTCATTGAGCAAGAGACTAACATATGAAGTCCAAGCCAGAACAATCAGGCAAAATAAAGAAATAAAGGGCATCCATATAGAAAAAGAGAAAGTCAATGTTTGTCAATGATATGAATATATACTTAGAAAATCCTAGATTCTCCCAAAAGACCTTTAGATTGTATAAATGAATTCAGTAAAGTCTCAGGTTAAAAAAAATCAGTGTTCACATATCAGTAGCACTGATATAGACCAACAACAACCAAGCTCAGAATTACATCAAGAACCCAATTTATTTTACAATAGCTGCAAAAATTGTAATGAAATACCTAGGAGTACACACAACCAAGGAATTAAAAGATCTCTGATGGCACTTTGCTCTATGTCTCCACTCAAACATAATGTTGAATTTTAAATCTGAATATTGGGGGAGGGACCTGATGGGAAGTAATTGAATCATGGGGACAGCTTTCTCCTTTGCTATTTTTGGGATAGTGAGTTCTCACAAGATCTGGTTATTTGAAAGTGTATAGTACTTCTTCCTTCACTCTCTCTCTCTCCTCCACATTTGAAGGCATGCTTGTTTCCCCTTTGCCCTTCCACATGATTGTAAGTTTCCTGAGGTCTCCCCATCCATGAAGCCTGTGCAACCTGTGGACCTGTGAGTAAATAAAACCTCTTTTCTTTATAAATTCCCCAGTCTCAGGTAGTTCTTTATAACAGTATGAGAGCCCACTAATACAGAAAATTGGTACCAGAGAAGTGAGGCATTGCTTTTTCCAGGAAGTTTCCTGGAAACTTATTGAATGGTTTTAGCCAAAAATGCTCATAGTGATATGGGTAATAAAGTCCAGGCTGAGGAGATCTAAGATGGAGTAAGAAACTTTTTGGAAACTAGAGTAAAAATCACTCTGGCTATGCTTTAACAAAGAGACTAGCAGCATTGTTCCCCTTCCCTAGAAATCTTTGGAACTTTGAAATTGAAACAGACAATTTAGGATATCTGGTGGAGGAAATTTCTAAGCAGCAAAGCATTCAAGATATGGCCTGGCAGCTTCTAAAAACCTATGCTCATATGCATTTGCAACGAGATGGTCTAAAATTAGAACTTATATGTAAAAGAGAAGCAGAGCACAAAAGTTTGAAAAATTTGCATCCCGACCATGTGGTAGAAAAGATAAACCCATTTTCTGAGAAGAAATTCAAGTCCACTGCAGAAATTTGCATAAGTAATGAGGAGTCAAATGTTAATAATCAAGACAACAGGGAAAATGCCTCCAATACATTTTAGAGACCTTCACAGCAGCCCCTCTAATCACAGGCTTGAAGGTCTAGGAGGGAAAAATGATTTTGTGGACCATGCCCAGGACAAATCTTCTCCTTGTAGTCTCAGGACATAGCTCCCTATATTACGTCCACTCCAGCCCTAGCTATGTCTTAAAGGGGACAAGGTACTGCTTGGGCCATTGCTTCAGACAGTGTAAGTTCTAAGCATTGGTAGCTTCTACATGGTGTTGGGCTTTTGGGTGCATAGAGGGAAAGAGCTGAGGCTTGGGAGCCTCTTCCTAGATTTCAGAGGATGTATGGAAACACCTGAATATCCAGGTATTACTCTGCTGCAGGCATAGAGCCCTCATGGAGAAACTCTGCTATGGCAGTGCATAAGGTAAGTGTAGGGTTGGAGCGCCCACACGGAGTCCCCACTAGGGTGCTGTTTAATGGAGCTGTGCAAAGAGGATCACCATCCTCTGGATTCCAGAATGGTCTATCAACCAGCTTGGACTGTGCACCTGGAAAAGATTCAGGCACTCAACACCAGCCAGTGAAAGCAGCCATGGTGTCTGTACCCTGCAGAATCACAGAGGCAGAACTGACCAGGACCTTGGGAACTCACCCATTGTGTCAGTGTAGCCCGGATGTGAGACATGGAGTCAACAGGGAATATATTGGAGATTATAATAAAATTTTGTATTTTTAAGATTTAATGACTACCCTGTTGGGATTGAGACTTGCATGGGCCTGTGGCCCTTTTGTTTTTGCCAATTTCTCCCTTTTGGAGTGGAAACACTTAGCCTATGCCTGCACATCCATTGTATCTTGGAAGTAACTAACTTGTTTTTGATCTTACAGGGTCATAGGTGGAAGAAACTTGCCTTGTCACAGATTATACTTCGGACTTGTTTTTTTTTTTTTGAGTTACTGCTGGAATGAGTTAAGACTTTGGGGGACTGTTGGGAACGAATGATTGTGTTTTGCAGTGTGAGAAGGACATGAGAATTGGGAGGGGACAGGTGCAAATGGTATGGTTTGGTTCTGCTCCCACCTAAATCTCATGTTGAATTTTAATTCCCAATGTTGGGGGAGGGACCTGGTGGGAGATGACTGGATCATCAGGGCAGATTTCCCCTTTGCTGTTTTTGTGATACTGAGTTCTTACAAGATCTGGTTGTTTGAAAGTGTGTAGCACTTTCCCCTTTGCTCACTTTCTCTCTTGCCACCATATGAAGATGTTTGCTTCCCTTTGCCCTTCACCATGACTTTAAGTTTCCTGAGGCTCCCCATCCATGCCTCCCATACAGCCAGTGGAACTGTTAGTCAATTTAACCTATTTATACATTACCCAGTCGCAGATAGTTCTTTATAGCAGTGTGAAACAAACTGATACAATCTCTATAAGGAAAACAATAAAACACTTTTGAAAAAAATCATAGATGACACCATAAAATGGAAATACATTCCATGCTCATGAATTAAAAGAGCGAATATCATTTAAATGACCATACTGCCCAAAGCAATCTACATATTCAATTCAATTTCTATAAAAACACAAAAATCATCTTTCACAGACTTAGAGAAAACTATTTTGAAATTCACATGGAACCAAATAAGACCCTGACTAGCTACAGCAACCCCAAGCAAAAATAAAAAATCTGGAGGCATCACATTGTTTAATCTCAAATTATACTACAAGGCTATAGTACCCAAAACAGCGTGAGACTGATACAAAGATGACACATAGAAGAGTAGAAAAAATTGGGAACCCAGAGAAAAGCCAAATACTTACAATTAATTGATCTTTGACAAAGCATACAAAAAACATAAATTGGGAAAAGGACATTCTATTCAATAAACAGTTCCAGAAAAACTGGAGAGCCACATGGAGAATACTAAAACTGGATCTGTATCTTTCACCATATGCAAAAATCAACTCAAGGTGGAATAAAGACTTAAATGTAAGATCTGAAACCATAAAAATTTTAGAAGGAAACCTAGAAAAGAATTCTGAACAATTGGCCTAGGCAAAGAATTTTTGACTAAATTTCCAAAAGCAAATACAAGAAAAACAAAAATTAAAAATGAGACCATTAATTAAACTAATAAGCTTTTGCTCCACCAAAGAAATTATCCTCAGCATAAACAGACAACCCACAGAATGGGAGAAAATATTTGCAAACTATGCATCCAACCAAGAACTAATATCCATGATCTACAGTGAACGCAAACAACTCAACAATAAAAAAAAATAAATAAATACATGTAATTATAATCCTATTAAAATGTGGTCAAAGGGCATTAATAGACATTTCTCAGAAGACATAAAAATGGCTAACTGGTATATTTAAAAAATGCTCACATCACTAATGAACAGGGAAATGCTATTAAAAACCACAATGAGCTATTATTTTATCTCAGTTACAATAGATATTACTAAAAAGAAAAATAACAAATGTTGATGCAGATGTGGAGAAAAGGGAACTCATACACCATTGGTGAGAATGTAAATTTGCACAGCCACTCCAGAAAAAAGTATGGAGATTGTGTTAGGCCATTTTTGCATTGCTGTAGATAAATATGTGAGACTTGGTAATATATAAGGAAAGAAGTCTAATTGAATCACACTTCTGCAGTCTGTACAGGAAGCACAGCACCAGTATCACTTCTGGGGAGGCCTCAGAAAGCTCTTAGTCACTGTGGAATGTGAAGAGGGAATAGACACATCACAAGGCTAGAACAAGAGCAAGAGAGAGTCAGGAGGGTGCCACACATTTTCAAATGACAAGATCCTGTGAGAAGTTACTCACTATCATGGTAATAGCACCAAGCCAGGAAGGATCTGTCCCTATGTCCCAACAGGTCCCACCAGCCCTCCCGTCCTCAAGCATTGGGGATTATAATTCAACATGAGATTCTGGCAAGGGCAGATATCCAAACTATATAAAAGATCTCTCAAAACACTAAAAAGAGAACTACCATATGTCTAGCAATCCCACTACTGGGTATCTACCCAAAGGAAAAGAAATCGATATGTCAAAGGCATACCTGCACTTCCATAGTTATTGTAGCACTATACACAAGAGCAAAGATAGGGAATCCACCTACATTTCCATCAACAGAATAATGGTTAAATTAAAAATAATGTATATATATATATGCAATGGAATATTATTTGACCATAAAAATGAATCAGATCATGCCAATTGCAGCAACATAGATGGAACCGGAGGTCATTATGTTAAGTAAAATAAGACAGGCACTGAAAGACAAATACTGCACACTCTCACTCACTGTTGGAGCTAAAATACTTGATATTATGGTAGTAGAGAGTAGAATGATAAATAGTGACTGGGATTGGTATGTGGATGTCTGGAGGAACAGAGATTGGTTAATGGACTCAAACATAGTTTTTTTGGTTTGTTTGTTTTTTGAGACAGAGTCTCTCTGTTGCCCAGGCTGGAGTGCAGTGGCATGAACTCAGCTTACTACAACCTCTGCCTCTCAAACTCAAGTAATTATTGTGCCTCAGCCTACCAAGTGGCTGGGACTATAGGTGTCTGCCACTGCATACAGGTGATTTTTGTATTCTTAGTACAGACGGGATTTTGCCGTGTTGGTCAGGCTGGTCAAAATCCTGGCCTCAAGTGATCCACCCACCTTGTCCTCTCAAAGTGCTAGGATTATAGGTATGAGCCACAATAACCAGACAAATACTAATATTTGATAGTAGAGTAGGGTGACTAGAGTTAGCAATAACGTATTATATATTTCAAAATCACTAGAATACTTGAAATGCTCTCAACATAGACATGACAAATGCTTGAAGTGATGGATACCCTGTTTGATTACTATACATTTTATGCATGTAACAAAATATCACACGTACCCCACACATATTATGTATCAATTAAAAATAATAATTATTAAAAGACTGAGTGATAAGCTCAAGATTACCAAAGTAGAAGAGGTTCTATCTTGAATATGGATAGAGAAATAAGTTTTTCTTTTTAAGAAAAATATATACATATATCTACATGGTTAACATAAATCCAAGGAAATTTAACCAGCAATATTTTGTTTGTTTTTGTTTCAGGAGTTTGAACAAAAATCTAACTAGTAGTAAGGAGAAATTGCGTAGGACAAGATGAACAGAGGAAGATGATTTTATTCTGATACTAGTGCTAGCCATAGGGGAGAGAGCACAGAGCAAGCCTGGACACCCAGCTTTGTCAGGACAAAGGGCTGGAGAGGTTTTAAGAGCCTGGACTGGAAAAGATCATAGGCTATCTGTGTTTGCTAATTGTCCTTACCAAAGAAAATTAAACACTCTAATATGTTTATGACAAGAGGTAGTTTTACAACTTAGAAAGAGGCTCAGGCAGGACTTAGATTCCTATCCTTTCACAGAAACTGGGAGATAAGGGCATTATCTTCCTTGATAATTAAGTTTCAAAGAGGTGGTTCCCAGGTCCTTGAGAAAGGCATTCCTGGGTTATAAAACTGACAAGAGGCTTTTTAAAAGATTTACATCTCAAAGAAGCAGAGAGGGATTTACAACCATAAGTTCTCTAAAATAAATGCTCTAAGAAAAGGCAGGTCAGGGGCCTAGAGTCTGGAAGAATCCTGTCTAAAGTTTCATCAAGCTGAGGGGAATGTCAAGGCTGTGGTAACAATGACATTCAGAAATGAAAGTTGTCATTATACAGACTTCGAATTAAATGGCTTCAAAACACCACAATCAAAAAGTGATCTTTAAAATAGTAATTTATTCAGATACACTTAACACAAGCCTAACGAGAAAAAAATCACAATTTCAACCAAATCATAAAAAAAGTCCTGTAAATGAATTTACAAGGTAAAGTCTAAGCTGGGGATATGTGATATGAAGAAAAACAAAGAGAATGAGAGCTGTTCAGTGAATTAGTTTGAAGAGGTTCTCTTTGACCATAAACCTACAAAAGTAAAGTATCTTGGGTCTCCAAAATCACTAAGAAAAACTCAAGCTGGAAACTGCTTAAGGCAAACCTACCTCCGATTACTAAGATAGATGCATTTCAGATTGCCTCCTGTGGAAAGGCTAATCAGAAACTCAAAACAATGCAATTGTTTTTGTCCAACCTATCTGTGACCTGAAAGCTCAGTTCTTGCTTCCAGTCTTTCTGCCCTTGTTTCAAATTGCCTGCCTTTTCGAACCAAACCAATGTACTTCTTACATATATAGATTGATGTCTCATGTGTCCCTAAAATGTGTAAAACCAAGCTGTGCCCTGACCACCTTGGCCACATATCAGGACTTTCTGAGGCTGTGTCATGGGCACATGACAAAATAAACTTTCTAAATTAACTGAGACTTGTCTCAGATTTTTAGGTTAACAAATCTGAAGGAAATGAGAAAATTGCCCAGAATATCTGGGTTAAAAGCTTTCCATGCAAAGGACAGGTACAAAGTAAATTCAGTTGAAGGAGCTTGTCTGGTGTCTTTATAGCAGAGCAGAGCACAGTGTAGAGCGGAGTGTGTTAGAAAATGAAGAATTAGGTGTCTGGGTTTAGGTGGTAATGGAAAATGTAGCACTTATACTCGGCCCAGCATCATGGATATGGGATCTGTGTCAGAAAGACCCAGTCCTTGATTTAATGCTCCTCTGCTGCTAACTTAAAAGTCCTAATAATTTCTGAACAAGTTACTATATTTTGGAATAATGTGGTACACAGAAATAGATAAATAATACAGTATCAAATACGATGTTGTCCTATGTTCCTTTTTTCTTCAAATCCTCTTAGCAAATTCCAGAAATTGCATTTCCATACAATTTTTAGAATCAGCTTGCTAAATTTTAAATAGTAATGATGATGATGATAATGATAATAAGAGTGTATTTATTTGGGGAGGATTTTTATTTTGGGAACTATTTTTGGAGGACTGACATTTTTATTTTGATTACTTCAATCTAGTACTTCATTAACATAAGTTATAATGTATTTCTCTGGAGTTTTATTTTTCTTTATTTTTTTAAAAATCTTACTTAAATTTGTATCATTAGTAATAAATTTTGCCATCGAAAATAAACATTTTTTAAAAATTGTATTTTCTGTTTTTTGTTTAGCACCTTGAAATACAATAGATTTTAATGTTAACTGATTTAATTATTAAAGTTAGTGGACCCTTACTGTGCATGAGATCAACACACAAAAAATCTAGCCTGTATTGGTCTCACACACACAAAATTTCTGAACTTATTCCTCAAATTTTTAAAAATTTGTACACAATAAAATTTACTTCTAGTGTTGTATATTTTTATGGATTTTAATAAATGCATACAGTCACATATCTATCTCCAAATACAGTACCATACACAGGACTTCCATCATTTCAGAAATTCTCTTGAGCTGTCCTTTTGTAGACAACTCTTTCTCCCATTTCTAAACCCTTGCAAATATTGATTTGTTTCTTCCCCTCTACTTTTACCTTTTTGAGGGTGTCATGATACTGAGAATTACAAAATATGTTGCCTTTTGAGTTTGGCTGCTTTTACTAAGATGTATTTAAAATTGATCTATATTGTTGTATATTTCAATTTTTCATTATATGTACTTCTAAGGGATATTCTATTCTATGACTACAACACAGTTTGTTTATCCATTCACCTGTTGAAGGGCATTTGGGTTATTTCCAGTTTGGCAAAATTATGAACATACCTGATATAAATATTTGTGAAGAGATTTTTGTGTGAAGGTAATATTTCAATTCACTTTAGTACATACATACGTAGGAGTGGCATTGCTTATTAATGTGATAAATAGCTGTAGAGAAAGTGGTATAACTTTATTCCTCTTTTTAAGTCCTATTACTTCATGAGCAATTAATAAATCACCCCACTGCTTCTAATTTACTGCCCAACTTACATTCTGACACTTTCTTAGTGACAAGAGGCTATCTGGGAGGTGGAGAGGTATGTCTTTTATTTCTTTTATACACATATGTGGTCATCCAGGATCTTGTTTCTTAAACTTGAATGACATAAAAATCATATTTAAAGAGGAATAAATATTATATAATTCCTGCACAGATTTACTTTGGACTACACAGAGTGAACATGAGGGCCAGCAACTATCTTTGTATACTTATCTAAGGCCTATACTTCTGCCTCTGCTAAGTGATTAGGAATGTTATCAACATTGAGTTCCTAATATAGTAAACCCTAGGATAAGTTCCCCTTACCATTTTTCCTTGAAACAATTAAGAAGAAAATAACCAAGGAAATATATCAGAATCATCATGCTCAAACAGATTTCCTGTGAGATTTTTATTTGTGTCTTGCGTTACCATTTAACTAACCAGTTCAGGTATGCTAATGGAACATGGCTTTCTAACCCAAGGATTGAGAACAAAAAATAAGGATACCCTGAACTATCCCATCAAGTGTCCTCCAATGAGTCTGAATAAAAGAAAGATGGAAGCTCTCCAAAATTAGATGGCTTCTGTGATCCATTTTGGGGGGTGCTGTGGACACTGCTCTTCAGCATAAAGCGTGGAATTACTTTGCGAAAGACTTTTCAGCAGCAGCAGTGTCCAGGACTCAAGATTTTAAGAGAATTATTTGAATAATATATTTCAATTAAATATTTAAAAACATACGATACTATATAATGTGAAAATATCTTTATATGATTATATATTGAAACATATTTCAGAATGTTAAACAAAATTACAAAGCTAGTAACCTTTAAACTTGCAACATTATTTCAATGTGACAATAATATAGTTCTATGACTGATTTTAATATGTTTATGCCATTCTGTATTATGTATGATTTGATCTCCCAACTTTTCTCTTTATTTGGATTACTGTGACATCTTGTGTACCTCAGAGGCCATCAGTCCACATGGTGTTTCTATGATGCCCCAAACACAAATGTAAATGGAGGCTCTAAAGTGGCATCCTTGTATGTAATTAGAAGGGTTTCTTCCAATTAATTATATACGTTTTAGGTTATTATAAAAATGAAAGACTAAATTAAATCATTATCATAGAAAACCATCAATATTTAGAAAACATTAATAGAGGACCTATTTTCCTACTAAACTTTTGCTGCAGAGTAGGGAATATAGCTTGTTAATATTTCTGTATGTTTGTTTTAAATTTGGACTGTGGAAAACATATATTTTCTGTAAATTTGGTAATACAACCAGGATTCCACTTATCCTGCTTTTCTGTTGAACTGAACATTTTCAGGTATCATATATTTACCTTTCCATAGAAAATAATTTAATATTAACTTCAAAAGCTATGACTATCTACATATTTCTCAAAGCATTTGGTGGTGACTCTATCATAATGCTTTGTACATTTTATTACTGTTGTCTCTTTGCTAAGAAATCTCCCAGTGCCAAAATATGTATTCTTTGAAGTCAGACATGAAATCAATGAGAAATAGTAGCTAGTTTAATATTGGACACATAGTTGGAATTAATTAGATATTTGTTGAATAATTAATAGACAATTTAAAAAACACACCAGATTCCTAATTGTAGAAAGATATATGTGTGTGTGTGTGCGTGCGTGTGTGTGTGTGTGTGTGTGTATATATATATATAAAATGTATTTATTTTACTTCTCTCAGCTCATACCATATATTTTAAATGTCTGCATTATAGTTGCCTTTGTTCTGTCACTGGTAAACTGCAATATAATAAATTCTGATACAAACTCCATCTTAGTAAGTTTAAAGACATTTACTTAATATATAATGATGGAAAGACATTATTGGCTGTGTTTGGCTGTTATTGCATGGCTATAAAGAAATACCTGACTGAATTATTTATAAAGAAAAGATATTTTATTGCATCACAGTTCTGTAGGCTTGATGCTTGTATCTGCTTGGCTTCTGGTGAAGCCTAGTGAGTTTTCAATCATGGGAGAAGATGAAGGGGGAACAGGCACATGGTAAGGCAAAAGAAAAAGCAAGTGAGACAGACTGGAGACTGAAGTGGATAGTTCACACACTTAAATAAGCAGATGTCAAGTGAATTAACTGAGCAATAACTCACTTATCACCAAGAAGCTGGTGCTAAACCATCCAAGGGATCCATCCCCATGATTCAAATACTTCCCACAAAGCCCTACCTCCAACCATTGAGTATTGCATTTCAACATAAAATTTGGGAGGGAATGAATGTTCATATTGTGTTACTGCTATATGTTTTCTTTTGAGACATGCATGCATTTCTTTTCTTTTCGTAAAAAAAAATTTTCATTAGCAGTTTACTGGAAAAAAGACTATAATATTTTTGCTTTACTGTTAAACCTAGCTTAGTAGAGCATAGGTAAAACTTTCTCAAGCTTTGCTTCTCCTTTTTATTTCAATGAATTTTCTGCCTTCAGACCTTTATTCCTCTATGAGTGCTCCCTGTGCTGCCTATGAGACATAAGAAATTTATTTTTTCTCAAATACTTAACCTAAGAAAACATTTAAAATACCTAATTCTTCTTAGGCTTTCATGATGCCTTCTATAGATAATCTACTTTATGCTAAATAACTTTAAAAAATGTCTCTGTGGTTGCCAGAGTTCTAAAATAATATATTAATTTATTTTCTAATGTTATTTAAAGAAGAAATTGGGTAAGGGAAAGATGTTCTAAATTTATATGGATTGCTTTAACATTGCTTAATGAAGGCTTGTGTTTCACTTGATGAAGGAAACAGTAACATATTGTTATATAACTAAGCCTTATATACTCCCTCTCTGTCACCTTAAAATACAATTTATACAATGAAGGGCAACAGTAATTGAAGAGCAATTATGATAGCTTTCTCTGTTCATCTCGAAGAAACATTTATACACCCTATGTGTTAAAAAAAAAAAAGGGTCTCACAAAGATAGTTGACATCTTTTATGTTAGCAACTTATTAAAATTCAGTAGAAAGAGGATATTTTTATTTTTAAGAAAAATAAAAGAACAATGTGAAAGGAATATGTACTAGTCTATGGCATCCATTTTTAGTTTGCAGATAATTAAAAATTAGAAATTTTGGCTTTAAATGTTGAAGTCCAAATTCAACTACTCAGATATACTAACCTATATATAATTTGCAAAATAACTATTTAATAGAAAGGAAAATACTTGAAAAAAATACAGCTTTATTAATTAAGCCTTATATTATGTCATGCAATTATACAGTTTATTTCAGGAGTTTATACTGGCCAAAAATGAGTTTTTATAACTGAGCGAGTCAGAAGGAAAATGCCATGCTCTGAGTTCCAAATTAAGAGTCCTTTATTAGTTGGCGACCGAGAGACGGCTAACTCTCAAAATTCTCCTCCCTCGAGGAAGGGGCTGAGCTCCTTTTTATACCTTGAATTTGCAGAAGCAGAACATGCAAGTTAGATAAGGAAGCTAGTAACTAGGAGGCAGGAGGTTCCCATGATTATTGATTACCAAGGAGGGTATACGCACACGGTTCCCATGATTGCCGGTTACTAAGTGGGTATTCAGTACTTGTCATACAATCAATCAAGGGGGTATTCACAATAGCAAATGGGCTTGCCAAGCAGGATATGGTTACAGAGTTTATATGTTTCTATAGTTCTAAGTACTGCATGACCCAGTACAGTAGCATGACCCAGAGATGCACTTAAGGAAGAATTGGCAGGAAGGTTAAGGCAGAGGTTAAGATGGAGCCTGTCTGGCTTTCAGCAAGATGGAGTCTGTCAGGCTAACACAGGGTAGGTTAGCACAGAGTCATATATTTTTCAGAAATATAAAATGATCAATTTAAGATTCTGAAAATATAAAGAATCCAAATAAGTGGAAATTGTGAATGGTGTGTATATTACTTGCTTAGGGCTACTTTAACCAAGTACCACAAGTTGGATGGCTGAATATAACGGAAATTTACTGTCTCACAGTTCTAGAGGTTACAAGTCTGATATCAAAGTGTAGGTAAAGTTGGTGCATTTTGAAGAATCTGAGAGAGAACTTGTTCCACACCTTTCTCTACCTTTTGTTGACAGCCAGAAATCATTAGAAGTCCCTGGCCTCTGCATGCAGCTTTTGGTGACATTCCTTGGCTTGTACATGCATCACTCCAATCTCTGATTTCATCTTCACATGATATTCTCTATGTGTATCTCTGTGTTCAAATTTCCGTCTTAATAATTACATTAGCTACATTGGATTAGAGTCCACTCTAATGACCTTATCTTAACATCATTACTTCTGCAAAGACTCTATTTACAGATAACATCACATTGGATGTGCCAAGGATTTGGGCTTCAACACATTTTATTTTTTGGAAATATACAATTGAAATCTCAAAATTATGCTAAAGTTAGTGTGTGTTCAACATTGGCTCTTCTTAGTTTACCAACCTAGTGAACTTTCTCAAGGAAAAGAAAAGAAAGAAAAGAAAAGAAAAGAAAAGAGAATATTACTTTTTCTAAGCCATTACTTTAGTATAGAGAATTTTTCAGGGTTCTAGACCTGTTAAAAATGTTTATTTAATTTAGGATAATAATATATACAACTATGCACAGTAAATATAGCAAAGAAAAGCATTTTATTTACAAAGTAAACTTTCCAATTTTAATTTATCTCTCTCCTTTTAAAAGTTTTTTTTTCTATGTGTCTCAGAGCTCTTTAGAGACACAGAACACAAGTATAATTTTAAATAGATACAAATAACTTTTAAGAGTTTAGATTGACCTATTCTTTTCTTATGAGAAACAGAAAACTTGAAAAACACTATAAACCATCTAGACTTAACAGATGTCTATAGAATATCACCCAAAAAGTGCAGAATACACATTCTTCTCAAGCACACATAGAACATTTTCCAGAATAGACAATATGCTATTCCATAAACAACCTTCATTAAACTTAAAATAATTTTGAAAATATTAAGTATACTTTCCAACCACAATGGAATTAACTTTGAAGTCAAGAAAGGGGAAATTCATATATATATGAAAATTAAGCAACTAACATTAAATGAAAAGATAAAGAAGAAATCATAATGAAAATGAGAAAACACATTAAGATGAATGAAAGTGAAAATACAACATAGCAATACTTATGGGATATAACTAAAACAAGGTTTACATGAAAGGCCTATACCAAAAAGGCAAAAACAATCTCAAATCAACAGCCTAACTTTCCACCTAATAATTCTAGAAAAGGAAACAAAAAGTAAATACAAGGAAAGCCAAAGAAAGGACATCTAAAAAGGAGTAAATAGAGTGGAAGGAAATTGAATAGAAAATCAATAAAACCAAACGTAGGTGTGAAAAAATAAATAAATAAAACAGTCTTTTAGCAAGACTGACCAAGAGAAAATGGAAGAAGACTCAAATTAATAAAATCAGTAATAAAGAGGTAACATTACTATATTAGACCATTGTTGCATAGCTATAAAAAATACCTGAGACTGGATAATTTAAAAGAAAAGAGATTTAATTGGCTTATGGTTCCACAGCTTATACAGGAAGCAAAACACAGAAATCTGCTTCTAGGGAGGCTTCAGGAAACTTTCAGTCATGGCAGAAGGTAAAGGTGTTACAGTCATCTTACATAGCAGGAGGAGAAGAAAGAGAGAGAGGTGAGGGAGGTTCTACACACTTTCAAACAACTTGGCCTCACTAGAATTCTCTCACTATTGAGAGGATAACACCAAAAGGATGGTACTAAATCATTCATGAGAAATCTGCCCTTATGACGCAATCACCTCCCACAAGGCCCCACCTCAAATGTTGGGGATTATAATTCAATGAGATTTGGGTAGTGAGCACAGATTCAAACCACACTATTACTACATTCTTACAACAAGTAAAGGATTGAGCAACTATATATGAAAAAATTAGATAGCCTAGATTAAATGAACCAAGTCTAGAAATACATAAACTTCCAAAACTAACTTTAGAAAAAATAGATCATCTGAATGTGCTTGTAATAAATTAAGAAATTGAATTAATAATTTAAGAACTTCCCAAAAGGAAAATCTCAGACCCAGATGACTTCACAGGTAAATCTATAGAACATTAAAAATAATAATACTGATCCTTTCAAAACTCTTCCATATATAAAAGGAAATGGAACATATACACAAATATTAGCAGTATTATTCATAATAGTCAAAAAGTGGAAACAATTCAAATGTCCATCAACTAATGAATAAACAACATGTGGTGTATCAACATAATGAAATATTATTTGGCAATAATGATGAATACTGATGAAACTTTGTACCGTTATGCTAAGTGAAAAGAACCAGTCACATATTATGTGAATCTATTTATATGCAATGTCCAGAATAAATAAATTTATACAAACAAAAAATTAATTGACTAGTTGCTAGTGATGGCAGTAGGTAGGAGGGAATAAGGAGAAACTGCTTAATGAGTACAGAGCTTATTTTGGGGATAAAGAAAATGTTGAAAACATTTGTATCCAAAAATGAAAGTCAGTGTCCTAAGAGACAGTGAACAAATGAGATGAGCCAGTTTACTGCCTTGATAGAATTTCCAAACTCCAGCACAGAAAGGCATAAGCCAGGAGGAATAGACAATAATGTTTGTTCCCCTGAGCCAGTCTGAAAAAATATCATTGTTCATGAGGTATTGGGTTGATCAGATAGAAGAGTACCCATTAGTGAAAAAATACCTAGCCCAAAAATGAGCACTGTTTCAGACCCACCTAATAATCTTAAAAGAAGATCTGAAAAGATCAAACTGTTTCCAAATAACTCAACTGCCTCCCAGAACAGAGCTCAAGGATATTTATAGGAATATAAAAATATTCAGCACACAAAAATGTCAAATTCACAAGATTACAATTATGCAAACAGGGAAATATGATCCATAATGAGGAGATAAATCAAATCTGATCTCAAAATGACACAAATCTTAGAATTAGCAGACCACAATGAAGCAGTTAATATGACTGTATTATGTATGTTTAAAAATACAGATATAGACACGAAAGATCTTTAAAAGACCAAGTTAACTGACAGTAGTTAAATTGCAATGTCTGGGATAAAGTTGTTTATCCACCCAAGGAATATTGATCAGTAACATAAATGAATAAATTATTGGTGCTCACAACAACATAGATAAATCTTCAAAACATCATGTTGAGAGAAAGAAGTCAGACAATAAAACTATAAACTACATCAGTCAATTTACATAAATCTCTAGAAAATACAAATTCATCTAGAGTGACATTAAATTAACACAACAGTGATTGCTTTGGGATGGGTAGGGAGGGATAGGAATAAGACATTATAAAAGGTCACAAGGAAACACTTTGGAAAAGGATATGTTCATTATCTTGATTCTAGTGATGGTTTCTGAACTTATACATCTGTCAAAATTTATGAGAAATTGCACTTCAAGTTTGAGAAGTATTATCTGTGTCAGTTATGCTTTAATAGAGCTGTTTAACAAGACAAACATGACAATAATAAAAATAATTCAAGAGAAGTAAGAAGGTTCAAACGGAGCAAGTCTTCAAAAAAATCAAAATACTAACAATACAAAGTGTCTTGAAGAATACGGAACTCTTACAACATTTATATGTTTATAAGATTTAGTTTGGGAAGTAAAGTGGTACCATTATGATTGGTAACTATTTGAAATCTCTTTCAAAATTTGTCATTTACCTACTATATAATCTAGCATTTAAATGCTCAGGTATTTACCCAATAGAGAAAATCATCTGATGACAAAAAGCATCGGAAAAGACTGTTTATAGAAGCATTAGTCATAATATCTAAATATTGGAAATAACCCTAATACCCATCTATAAGAAATGTTAAGAAAATTATGGTGTATTCATACAATGAAATATTACTCAACAATAAAAAGGAATAAACTGCAAATAAACACAAAATATAATGAAGCTCAAAAACAATGTGGTGTAAACAAGCCACAATACTATGCATTTATTGAATTTCATACTATATGAAATAGTATATAGTATATAAGTAATATATACTTATGTATACTTAATTATATATTATATATAACATATATACTTACATAGTATATATAAGTATACAAGACCTCACACCATCTTAAGCCATGAATTAGTTTTATTCTGCATGAAATTAATTAAAAGCAAAACAAATTCACGGCTTGTTTTAAGATGATGTGAGGAATTGAAGAAAAAGGAACATTAAGATATTTTCTGGGTTTCTTTTTTATCTTGTCTCCCGTGGAGGTTACAAGGATGTATGCAGTTTTCAAAACTCAAAGAACTGAACACCTAATGTCACTATCTTTTATTGTATGTAAATTATATCCCTATGATATTATTATATATTTACATTTGTCTCACTCCATGATTATTGGCTCATAATTCTCATAGCATTTATTATTTCCTAAGTGAATGATATAGTTTGGCTTGTATCCCACCCAAATCTCATCTTGATTTCTGATCCCCATGTCATGGGAGGGACCTGGTGGGAAATTAATGGATCATGGAGGAGGATTTTCCCCATGCTGTTTTTACGACAGTGAGTGAGTTCTCATGAAATCTGATGCTTTAAGTGTGGCACTTCCTCCCTTGCTTGCTCTCTCTCCTGCTGCCACATAAGATGGGTCTTGCTTCCCATTCACCTTCCATCATAATTGTAAGTTTTCTGATGCATCCCTAGTCATGCAAAACTGAGTCAATTAAACGTCTTCTTTTTTTTTTTTTTGTAAATTACTCAGTCTCAGGTAGTTCTTTATAGCAGTGTGAAAATGAACTAATACAGAAAATTGGTACTGAGAAAACTAGGACATTCATATCAAGATACTAGGACATTCATATCAAGATACTAGGACATTCATATCAAAATGTAAAGGCAACTTTGGAACTGTGTAATAGGCAGAGGCTGGAACAGTTTGGAGAACTCAAAAGAAAGGAAGATGCAAGAAAGTTTGGAACTTCCTAGAGACTTGTTGAATGGTTGTGACTAAAATGCTGATAGTGATATGAACAATGAAGTCCAGGCTGAGGTAGTCTCAGATGAAGATGAGAAAGTTCTGTTATCTAGAGTAAAGGTCACTCTTGCTATGATTTAATAAAGAGACTGGCAGCATGCTGCCCCTGCCCTAGAGATCTGGGGAACTTTGAACTTTAGAGAGATGATTTAGGGTATCTGGTGGGAGAAATTTCTAAACAGCAAAGCATTCAAAGCATTCAAGCCAGTGACCTGGCTTTTAATAAAAGTTTACGCTCATGTGAACGAAGAAAGAGATAGTATGAAATTGGCAAGTTTAAAATAGAAACAAAGCATAAAAGTTTAGAAAATTTGCTGCCTGACCATGTGGTAGAAAACAGAAACCCTTTTTCTAGAAATAAATTCAGTCCAGCTGCAGAAATTTGCAAAAGCAAGGAGGAACAGAATGTTAATAGCCAACACAATGGGGAAAATGTCTCCAAGGCATTTCAGAGATTTTCATGTCAGCTTCTCAATCACAGGCCCAGAGGCCTAGGAGGGAAAACTGGTTTTATGGGCCAGGTTCAGGGCCACACTGCTCCTCTGTGCAGGCTTGGGACTGGGTGCCCTGCATTTAAGCCACTGCAGCTCTAGCTATGGCTAAAAGGGGCCAAGGTACAGCTCTGCCAATTACTTCAGAGGGTGGAAGCTGCAACCCTTGGTTTGAGGCTTGTTGGTGCACAGAGGTCAAGAGTTGAGGCTTGGTAGCCTCTGACTAGATTTCAGAGACTATATGGAAACACCTGAATGTCCAGGCAGAAGTCTGAAACATGAGTGGAGACCTCATAGAGAATAAGTACTAGGGCAGTGCAAAGTGGAAATGTGGGGTTAGAGCCCCTACACAGAGTCTCCATTGGGACACTGTCTACTGGAGTTGTAAGAAGAGCACTAACATCCTCCAGACCCTTGAATGATAGATCCATCAACAGTTTGCACTGTGCGCCTGGAAAAGCTCTAAGCACTCAACATCAGCCTGTGAAAGCAGCAGCAGGGGGATGTACCCTGCAGAGCCACAGGGGAAGAGCTGCCCAAGGCCCTGGAGCTGTATTACTTCATTTTCATGCTGCTGATAAAGACATACCCAAAGCCGGGCAATTTACAAGAGATTTAATGGACTTAGAGTTCCACATGGCTGAGGTGGGCTCCCAATCATGATGAAAGTCAAGGAGGAGCAAGTGACATCTTATGTGGATGGCGGCAGGCAAAGAGAGAGAGTTTGTGCAGGAAACCTCTCATTTTTAAAATCATCACGTATGGTGAGATTTATTCACTATCACAACAACAGCATGGGAAAGACCCACCCCCATGATTCAATTACTTCCCACCAAGTTCCTTCCATGATACATGGAAATTGTGGGAGTTACAATTCAAGATGAGATTTGGGTGGGTGAGCTCTATGTTGGCCCTTTTCAGCCATAGCTGGAGCAGCTGGGACACAGGGCAATTTTCCTCCTAGGCCTCCAGGCCTATGATGGAAGGGGCTGCTGTGAAGATCTTTGACATGCCTGGATACATCTTCCCCATAGTCTTTGTGGTTAACATTTAGCTCCATGTTACTTATATGAATTTTTGCAGTTGGCTTGAATTTCTCCTTAGAAAATGTGATTTTCTTTTTTTATCACCTTTTCAGGTTGCAAATTCTTCAAACTTTTATGTTCTGTTTTCCTTATAATTGAATGCTTTTAAAGCACTTAAGTCACATGTTGAATGCTTTGCTGCTTAAAAATTTCTTCTACCAAATACCCTAAATCATCTCTCTCAAGATCAAAGCTCCACAATTCTCTAGAGCAGAGGCAAAATGCCACCAACCTCTTTGCTAAAACAATTGAGAGTAACCTCTGCTCCATGTGGTGGTGCCTTGAGGTTGGCATGCCCAGAGAGTGGGTGGGAGCTCTGGGCCTCTGTCTATATCTGGCCCTATGTATCTCTTTCTCTGTATCCTTTGTAATATATTTTATAATAAAACATAAGTGTTTCCCTAACTTCAAAGCCACTCTAGCAAATTAATCAAACCCAAAGAGAGGGTCTTGGGAACCTTGTTTAATAGTAGGTCAGTCAGAAGCACAGGTAAAACAACCTAGGGCTTGCTGTTGCATCAGAAGTGGGGCCCTCTTTCTTGTGAGACTAAAGCCATATTCTGTATGATCTGACACTATCTCCAGGTAAATGGGGTCAGAATTGAATTAGAGGACACCCAGCTGGCATCCACTGCAGTACTGATTGCTTGTTTGCCAGTAGGGGGGCATCCCCACACATCTGCTGTAAAAAGCCTATTGTGAGAGTATAGTGGGATAAATTGAATTTGTTTTTTCCACTCAATATTTTTGTCCCAGTTATTGATTATTTATTTCAAATCACTAAATATAAAACTTTCTTTGTCCATGCATGGTGGCTCACATCTGTAATCCTAAAATTTTGGGAGGCCAAGGCAGTGGATCATCTGAGGTCAAGAATTCAAGACCAGCCTGGCCAACATGGTGAAACCTCATCTCTACTAAAATTACAAAAGTTAGCCAAGTGAGGTGGTGTGCACCTGTAGTCCCAGCTATTTGGGAGACTGAGACAGGAGAATCACTTGAACCCAGGAGGCAGAGGTTGCAGTGAGCCGAGATCATGCCATTATACTTCAGCCTGGGCAACAGAGCAAAACCTACATCACAAACAAATGAACACTTTCTTCATTCAACCTTGTAGAAAATCAGCCATCACTTATGACTAACAGCCAACTATTCTGTTCTCATCTTTATTTTCACTATTTTGATAAGGTAGTGATTATTTCTTATTTGAATTCATACTATGTCTGCTAAATTCTCTTGTCACCACCACCACAGCATCATCTCATGTTACCACCCTCTTTGTAATCTGTCCTCTTCATATTCATCTTTGTGGCCCTTTAAAGATGCCGTGCCTTGTATCTCTTCTGGAATTTTACCGACTCATTTTCTTCTAACTAGAATGCTCTATACCTTTTCCATTGGCTTAATCCTACTTATTCTTGAGTCTGATCTTAAATAGCACTTTTACTGTGAAGTTTTCTAGATATTCAAGAAGGGATTATATGCCTTTTTTATGGGCTGTCTTGTCCTTTTGATCAAAGAACCATAACAGCTCTTATCACACTGTACTTTAATTGCAAATTTAGTTATCTGTCTCACCCACTAGCTACTGGAGGGCAGATACTATCTCATTTATTGTAGTATTTCGATATTTGAAAAGATCTTATATAATTAGTGTTTCAAAATATCTGTTGAATGAATGAAAGGACAAATATAAAAAAATGTTATTATAGAAATGGATATACTAAAAAGATTTCAAGGTTATTTATTTCCTATAGACTTCAGTATATCAAATAGCAAATGTTAAGATAGAGCCGTACAATGGGCCTATTCTGATTATACAGCAAGACAAATGAAATATTTGCCTCACGTATGTGCACTTTAAACAACTAATCACACAACTATATTGTAGAGGTTTCTGAAAATTTAACATGCATAATTCCATGTTTCAAGTTATACATTATCCCCTACTAAGGCTGCATTGTAATAAAAGCAATATTAGCAAGTGTTCTGTTACAAGGAGAAGCCAGATGTACCACTTGTGCATCCATTTAAGTTATAATAATCCAGGATATAGTGCACATCCTCCTATACACACCTAAAAAAGCATATGATCTAACAGTTTCTTACATTATAAACTATCCATTAAAAAGTACCTGTATAAATATTATCTTTATGGATTTTTATTACTAAGATTCAACTGGCTGAAGTTTTTAGTGTGAACTAAATTATATGCCAAATGCACAAGATTTGACAGAGTTATTTGAGATCTGTTCAGATTATTGCTGGATTATTTTATAAAGGCAACAACATTGTTTATATACAAATTCAGCCAAAAGGAAAGTATCATTTTTTTGTTTCCTTGTTTTTTGATTTTTTTAAATTGCCATGACTAAATTCTGTCTTTGGTTTTGTGACCTAAGGCGAACCTTTCATTTTGCACATTTACCGTAAGGTTGATGGATGAACAGATGGATTGAATATACCGTTGGGTGTCCTCTCGGCTGTCTGCAATTCTCTGAATGATATTGGATAATAAAGTAAGTAATATGAATAAAAATGTATCATGAAAATGAAAATGTTGGAGCTTTGTGCCTCTAAGTCAAAGAATGCCTTTTTGAAGTTAATTTTCAACCTTTTTCAAAGTTAATTTTAAGAAGTCCCATTGCAAATTCATGACTTTACTGTCTTTGTAAATTTAACATCCAGTCTCTTTGTACCTAATCATAAATAGAGCAAAGCAACTCAACATGACTCAAATGTCATATGGATGCATGCCAGCTATTTATTTAAATAATTTAAAATGTCTGCATAGAAAGTTGCCATTGAATGACTTAATTATCTTAATTATTGATTTGAATCTTTAAAATATCACAGCAATCAGCAGTAAGAAATTGAGACTACTTATTGCTCTTAATCTATTCACCTGTTATTAAGATGCTGATTAGGTAAAATGAATCATCAACAGAACTAAGTTTAACTTTTGTCATACCTAGAATTGATAGTCTCACAACTCCTTCTGTCATTAATTGTGCATCACAAATGCCAAGGCCAGTGTTTACTTTCAAAATTAAAATTTCTGATATGCAAACTGTGAAATCATTTCCAATAACAGTAGTCTTATAGTGTAGAACAAACACAAATTATATGTCTAACTACTAGATATCTTAGTTGCTGTATCAGATACTTTCATAATTTAATCCAATGTATATAATTTTTTTCTGTATGTCATTTGAATGTTTTTATTGAATATATGATACTTATAACAAGTATTCAGTTATGCACTGCTTGATGATGGGGATGTATTTTGAGAAATGTGTCATTAAGTGATCTTTCCGTTGCATGAACAGCATACAGTGTACTTACACAAACTTAGATGGTATATCCCACTATACACCTAGGATATATAGTATAGCCTATTGCTCCCAGACTACAAACTATGCAGCATGTTACGTACTTAATACTGTAGGCAATTGTAATAAAATGGTGAGCATTTGTGTATCTAAACATAGGAAAAGTACAGTAATAATATGGCATTATAATCTTATGAGATCACTGCCCAATATATGATTGGCCATCAACCATAACATAGATATTCAGTGCAAGATCATATTTATAAATGTATCATTTGGTCCCTGTGTATATAATCATGTATACTTTATATGTTGCACACATTTTAATAAATAGTAATCATAATCATTCAAAAAGAAATTTAGAATAGCTCAAAGACTGAGTACTAGGACTAAACAGACCTGAGTTCCATATTAGTCCTGTCACTCAATAACTGTATAAACTTAGTCAAGTTACCTTATACCTATGCACGTCTTTTCTTCCTTATCAATATATAAATAAAACTAACTATTTCTGTGTGTTATCAAAAAGTTTCAAGGGATTACTAAAGTGCCTATATATCATTAAATAGGCTGTCTTACTATCCTTTTAAGAGGAAGAAGATGGAAAGTAATTATTACTGAAGTTATTGTTGAGTTTTCTAATAATAATGAAAATTAAGCAAATAAGATTTTCTTTTGATTGTTGAACTGCAAAATTGGTAAATATCTTGTCAACAGAGGCCCAACAAAATAACCCAAAAGAGGCAAAATTTGAATCTCTTTAATTAAATGTGTTAAGTCAAAAAAAAAAGGACAGGGCAGAAGAAGGTAGATATGTAAGCATCTCAGAAGTAAGCATCATCAGCATCTAGCCAAGCTGTCTTCAAGAGGAGAGGGAGGTTTCACAGATATATTAAACCTTCCTAGCCAGTTTTTTTGGATCCTGACATACAGTTTCAAGAGTCTAGGTAAGTACTACATCACATGCCCTTAGACAATTGGTTCTTCCTCCACGTTCATGCTCACACAGAATGGTTGTGATTTAGCCTCCCATTTAAGTGCATTCACATAGCAAATGAACATGTATTTTCACACAGGTTTTGAGAAGTATCATTATTATATTAATGTCAGGTTTTTTTAACTATAACAATATGCTGGTGGAAAAATATTTACAATGTAAGAAATTTTATCTGCCCTCCAGACAGATATAAATATATGTTTATATTTATGTATTTATATATTTTAATATATATAAAGATAAATGCACATATGCATCTATGCACATGTCAAGACTGACATATATGCATTTATCTTTATACATATTAAACTATATAAATATGCAGATAAATAGGTAGATGAATATATAGCTATAAATATAAATATGGCATTGATATAAATGTAGGTATAGACATAAACATGCTAATATCATCCTCGCTGTGCATGTATGTTCTACTCACTTATTTTCATTTGGGATAATAATGTTTGTGGCTCTGGTCTTCTTATATATATATTTGTTAATACAAATAAGCCTGGAACTCATGGGATTACTGTCTGCCCCAACAATATCCCCCACTCAGAAGTTAGACCAGATAATTTAAATACTCTTAATGATCAGATTGCTTAAAAAGAAAAAGAAAGAAAATTTCTCAAACAAGTAAATTCACTTTGCCATTTTCTGTGTTTCCTGTTACTAGGACAAAGTTAGATGTACTCATTTCTCAATCTTTCTACTTGGATATATTTGCAATGGTGATAAAGAAGACTTACTGCATATTAAGAACTGACCTTGCTGTGTTATTCTAATGTAGTCCTCTTAGAAAAAGTCCATCAATATAGTTAATTTCTCTAAAACCAGGGGACTTGACTGTTCATATTACTTGTGGAGTATTTTTGCATACATTTTGTTTTTTACTTTTATTTTTAGAAGCAATTTTGTTCATGTGAAAAAAAGACAACTTTATATATCACCATTATGGGAGAAATTTATCATCCTATCTTCATTTTCTCCTTTAGTTTGGGAGGGCCTCTTTGTTTACTCTGTTTTTACAAGTCAGGACAACAATAGGTAATTGAATATGTGGGCTAGGCTGGCTGGTTCCTGCCATATATATGAACATCCAGAAGTCCTGTGTGTGTGTGCCTGTGTGTGTGTGTGTGTGTGTGTGTGTAAAAATAAAGAGATTCTGGACAAATTCTGAACAAATCAATTAGAAAAATATTTCTGGGAAATGTGAAGGTGAGCTTGTATCAGTGGGCAGGGTAAGAATAGACTAAAAAGTTTGATGTTTATCATGGCATCTGAGATAAGTCAGGGAAGGACTTCAAGCAATACTGTTTTGATTAGATATGTATCTTATTTTAACACTAGTAAAAGCAAGGACAATTGATGGGTAAGAGGGAGGGGAGGTCTTTAGTCTATGGTGGTCTTATTAGATTTAAAAATATAGCTACTAGGTGACAGCAAGAACAATGAGAAAAAACAAAGTGGAGAGCTATTTTTTCACATTTCATATTTTGATTCAGTTTGTATCCACTATGAGAAGAAAGACCAATGTACAGTGAATGTGCTAAACACTCTTCAAGAACCAGTTTTCCTGTGTTCCAGGGTTTTTAACAGGAATGGGATATGCAGTGATTGGATGCTTTCTATGTCTCTGTTATATTAAACTATGATAGTCTTTATTGTGTACTGCCCTTAATGTACACTTCCTTTGTAGAACAATGAGAGTCTCATTTTGCAATTTTCCAAGTTAGATGGATGAGACTAACTGCTGGGTCATGTGTTCTGATCATTCATTCTCCACAGGGTTTAACTCATCATATTCATTTTGAGGCCATTTTGTAATTAACTGTAGTGCTAATTCTTTGTTACCAATGCACACTCAGGTCAAAACACTTGAACACTTACTCAACTACAGCCCAAGAATTCCCTGACTAATATCTCTACTTTGTACTATACCACCTCCTAACGCCATTCTCTCTACATGTTATCTCGTTTTCTATGTGTTAATATCTATCTCTGCTGAACTGTTTTCTGTACTTGTAGACTCTATTGAGCATGTATATGTGTGTGTGTAGCTGTGTATGTGTGTAAACCTCTAAGACATGGACAGTCTAGAGAATTGCACTCAAAGTCTAGAAGGTCAATACTATTTTCATAATAAAATTGGGTTATTATTTGCTTTACTTATTCTCATGAATCTCCAGTGAATTCTTCCACAGACTACCTGACATATTTACAATGACCTCTGTAAGTAAATTTTATCCATGTACATCAATCAAAGCATCATATTGCATCAGATCAAATGTAGAAACAAAAATAAGAATTCAACTTTTCTATTGAGCCAGACACATTAAATGGATCTTCAAAAATATAAAACAATGTGACCATTCTCTTTAATTTTCGAAAATATTGGTTGTTTTGTTTGTTTTCGTTTTTGTTTTGTGATGGAATCTTGCTCTGTCGCCCAGGCTGGGGTGCAGTGGTGCAATCTCAGTTCGCTGCAACTTCTGCCTTCCAGGTTCAAGTGATTCTCCTGCCTCAGCCTCTCAAGTTGCCAAGACTGCAGGCATGTGCCACCATGCCAGCTAATCTTCGTGTTTTTAGTAGAGATGAGATTTCACCAGTTTGGCCAGGCTTCTCTCAAACTCCTGATCTCAGGTGATCTGCTCACCTTGGTTTCCCAAAGTGCTGGGATTTCAGGCATGAGCCACCATGCCCAGCCCAAAATATAGTTATTTTTGATAAAGTATTTATGATAATAGATTTGGGAAGTAATTTTTAAATCACAGCATATAAGCATTTAAAACTGATACTAGTTTTAATTTCTAGTACAGTTAATAGGTATAACATGCATAAACTCTCTTTACAGTCCTCAATAATTTTTAATGATAAAAAATGGCCCTGTATCCAAAAAGTTTGAGAACACTGTCCTGTGGATACTTATAAGTCTAAGAAAGATTTAGCATTCTTATTGCAGACATTGGCAAATAGAAGTACATCATTAGACATTTTACCTCACAGGAATAAACTACTGTAAAACAGAACAGGGCCCAAACTTTCCCCCTTCAACACCTGTTGTATTAATCATGCAACCTATCTTCTCTGCAAGGTATCAGTATGCTAATTCACAGTAGAGAGCATCACAGGAATCGTTAGACAGGAAACTGAGCCTATATGTGATTCCGATCATTTACAGAGCACCATCTACTTAAACATTTTAACTCTAAATCCCTAAGTGCTGCTTTATATTACTAGGCCCTGGCAATTAGGAATTTCATGCAGAGTTGGTACAACCCCAATTCTAAAATGTTGGTTTGATTAAGAACAAATAGCCAACAAGCTCCCAAGATAAAGATATCAAGATAATATAAAAGTCACAAATCAGAAATGAATATAAGCCTTGAATGAAAATTTTCCACATCAAGTACACTAAAAGATCTCCATAAGAACAGAAGCTCCTTTTCTTTATAGCACAATTCTAATCATTATTATTTTGGTGATTTCAATATCCACATAAAATATCAATTCAATCTTGCCCTCTCAGTAGGGTCTTGACCTTCTATCTTCAGAGATCTTGTCTATTATTTCATTTCAAGCAAGCATTCTCATGTGCATACCCTAGGTGCTTGTTATTACCTTTTTTCATACAATTTTTAAAACATAATTTTAACTATCCTAATAAGTGAATGAATTTTACATTAGGACACTAATTACAAGAGAGTAAATTATTATTCTAAAGTATCATTTACATTCTCCATACCCTCTGAGACATGCCAAAAAAGTGCCTTCTAATTACATTCTTTCACTTGTTTATACTCTTGGTCCCTGACCTTGTCCAGGGCTGATACTCAGCTGTCACATGTTCCTAAAATATCTGTCTCTCTCTCTAAGAAATGTGACCTTTTTTCTTCCTCCTGCCACACACATCAGAAAAACTCTTGATTTCTTAGGAAGCTGAAATAGTATTATTTCCCAATATATTCCAGTGTATGGCATTATAGACATAGGTATGACACTGACAATTGAAGATAAGATGTCAGCAATTTTATATACCACGTTGAATGGTTTGGCTGTGTCCCTACCCAAATTTCATCTTGAATTACAGTTCCCATAATCCCCATGTGCCATGGGAGGGACAAGGTGGGAGGTAATTGAATTATTGGGGCGCCTTCTCTCATGTTATTCTTGTGATAGTAAGTTTTTTTGTTTGTTTGTTTATTTTTGAGATCTTATGGTTTTAGAAGAGGCTTCCCCCTTTGCTTCATTCTCATTCTTCTCCTTGCTGCTGCCATGTGAAGAAGGATGGGTTTGCTTCTCTTTCCGCCATGATTTTAAGTTCTTGAGGCCCCCCAACCATGCTGAACTGTGAGTCAATTAAACGTCTTTCCTTTATAAATTACCCAGTCTCAGGTTGTCTTTATTAACAGTGTGAGAATGGGCTAATACAGTAAATTGGCATAACGGAGAGTGGGGTGCTGCTATAAAGATATCCAAAAATGTGGAAATGACTTTGGAACTGGGTAACAGGCAGAGGTTGGAACAGTTTGGAGTGCTCAGAAGAAGACAGGAAGATGTGGGAATATTTGGAACTTCTTAGAGACTTGGATGGCTCAGAAGACAGAAAGATGTGGGAAAGTTTGGAATTTCCTAGAGACTTGTTGAATGGCTTTGACCAAAATGCTAACAATTGAAGAGGAAGCAGATCATAAAAGTTTGCAGCCTGACAATGCAATATAAAAGAAAAACCCATTTTCTTGGGAGAAATTCAAGCTTGCTGCAGAAATTTGCATAAGTCACAAGGAGTGGCATGTAATCACCAAGACAATTGGAAAAATTTCTCCAGGCCCTATCAGAGACCTTCATGGCAACCCCTCTGATCACAGGCTTGGAGCTCTAGGAGAAACCAATGGTTTTATGGACCAGAACCAGGGTCTCTCTGCTGTGTGAAGCCTCAGGACTTGGTTCCCTTCTTTCCAGCCACTCCAGCCATGGCTAAAAGGAGCCAAGGCACAGCTCCAGGTCATTACTTCAGAGGGAGCAAGCCCTAAGCTTTGGCAGCTTCCACATAGTGGTTGGTTTCAGGTGCACAGAAGTCAAGAATTGAGGTTTGAGAACCTTCACCTAGATTTCAGAGGTTGTGTGAAAATATCTGGATGTCCATGCAGAAGTTTGCTGCAGGGGCAGATCCCTCATGAAGAACGTCTCTTAGGGCAGTGTGGAAGGGAAATGGTGAGATTATTCAAATAAACTCTCTTTACAGATACACAGAATCCCCCTACACAGATATCCCTACACAGAGTCCCCACTGGGGCACTTCTTAGTAAAGCTATGAGAAGAGGGCCACCATCCTCTAGACTCCAAAATGGTAGATCCACCAACTGCTTGCACTGTGTACCTGGAAAAGCAGCAGACACTTAATGCCAGCTAGGAAAGCACCTGGGGTGGGGGCTGTACCCCCCAAATCCACAAGGGTGGAACTGCCCAAGGCCTTGGGAGCCCACCCTTTGCATTACTGTGATGTGGATGTCAGACATGGAGTCAAAGAAGATTATTTTGAAATATTAAAATTTAATAACTGCCTTATTGGATTTCAGAATTGCATGGGGCCTGAAATCCCTTTGTTTGGCCAGTTTCTCCCATTTGGAAGAGGTGTATTTACCAATGTCTGCAACCCCACTGTATCTAGGAAGTAACTAACTTGCTATTCATTTTACAGGCTCATAGGCAGAAGGGACTTACCTTGTCTCAAATGAGACTTTGGATTGGACTTGGACTTTTGAGTTAAGGCTAGAATGAGTTAAGAATTTGGAGGACTGCTTGTTGGAATGGCATGATTGTGTTTTGAAATGTGATGACATGAGATTTAAGAGGGGCCAGGGATGGAACAATATGGTTTGGCTGTGTCCCCACCTAAATCTCATCTTGAATGGTAGTTCCCATAATTCCTATATGTCATGGGAGGAATTTGGAGGCAGTTAATTGAATCACAGGAGAAGTTTCCTCTCTGCTATTATTGTGATAGTAACTTCTCATGATATCTGATTGTTTTATAGGGGACATCCCCCTTCACTCTATTCTCATTTTCCTCCTTGCTGCTGCCACAGGAAGAAGGCTGTGTTTGGTTCCTCTTCCACCACGATTGTAGGTTTCCTGAGGCCTCCCCAGCCATGCTAAACTGTGAGTCAATTAAACCTCTTTCTTCTATAAATTACCCATTCTTGTGTATGTCTTTATTAGCAGCCTGAGAATAGACTAATGTGTCATAGCTAATGTTGTGAAATAAATTGTATGTTTTAGTCCTGTATTGGATTTATGTGTGTATGTGAGTTTTTATACAAATGTTTTGGGTAATGTCTCTCTCTCCTCTCTCTCTCTCTCTCTCTTTCTATCTATCTATCCCTCTCTCTCTCTCTCTCCCCCCAATCTCCCCACCACCTTTTTCTTGTTGGCATTGTCCTCCTTCTCCTCCTCTTCCTCCTGCTCTTCTTTTCTGTCTTCTTCCCTTATTCCTAACTCTTGTCTTAGGATGAAACACCATCTTTATTCTTTTTTCTTTGGGAGTCTGTGATATATTCACAACACATTTAAAATGTATTTCTTATAATTATAAACTTCATAATTTAAACTTAAGCTTCAAAAATTTGTAATTAATTTGTTCACAGTTTTAGTATTGCAGAATAAAAAGCATTTTTCCAGGCAGAAATTAGTTTTAATTTTCTAAAGTGTCCAGGATTTCAGGTACTACAGAGTCATGGAACTTGAACAGATGGTACTTTGCAATTAATATGAATTTTAAAAGCCAAATGCTGTGTGCATAATAGCATTTGCTTTGCCCATTATTAAATATTGAATTTTACTCATGTACTGCTTTAAAAAATTACTCTACACTCTACCACCTTTGACCTTACAGGAGATTAGGAAATTGAGAAGTTATTGAGTGGGGAGATCCAACAAAATTACAATTACAGAAACCTCTGAATGCTGCATGTAATTGAATTTATTCACAAGCCAAAAATCAATGCAGTCATCCAGAAACACACCAAATGTGACATTCAGCTTTTTATGCTTTATCAAGCCTAATTGATGTTGGAGGAAATAAATTAGAGAAATAGTCTTATAGAATGAGTCCCTAAGGATATACCAAATAACCATTTATAAGAGCTAAGGGTAATTCATATTTTTGAATGACCACTGATAGTGGCAATTGAGACTAACTCTTTTTCTTTCTTATACTCTAGCCATTACAATTCCTACCTGCATTCCTATGGGAAGAAGCAAAAGGAAGAAATTCATTTGTGATTTGATATGGATGTGATAGTTTTTATAAATCTGCTTTGGGACTAAAAGTCAAAAGTATCATAGCTAATGGACTACATTCATTTTTACATATTTTTCAAAAATTATTTAAATATTGACATCTGTGTTACAGTAAAATAATGCCATATTCAAAAAATCTAAGGAGAAGGGCTAATATCACAAAGTTTCATTTATTTGTTTGGTTAATATAGTACTTAGGCCCTTGTTTTCTATTCAAATAGTCTATGACTCTTTATAGACATATCCATATATGGAGATATTCCTGCATATCCAAATCTTAGAAATACTACAGGGCCTAATTCCCTTCACTGTGCCAGATGAATATAGGTATTTGCTTCTGGTGACTTCAGAAAACAATTTTTAACAACTTTTTCTATATAGAACTTAGTTTGTTTAATACCAACATGGTAAAAAATAAATAAATCCTATGTAGAAATAATTGTTCAAAGTATGCTCTGTAGACCAATAATGGTCTTCAAACTGCTATCAGACTGTAAAAATTAAGCCCAGAAATTAAGAGTCAATATTTAAAAATTGTATAACAATTTGACATACAATTTTACGTCTCCTGAACTTAATTTTAAAAATTGGAACCTGCATTTCATATGCATTCCTTTATTTATGTTTAATTTTCTAGTGATTCACTTTAATAGCTCCTATGAACTGAATTGTTTACTCCTGAAGCCACATATTCAGGCCTTAACCATAATGTGACTATATCTGCAGACAACACCCTTAGGGAGACGATCAAAGTTAAATGAGGTCAGAAAAGTGGGATCCTATCTTAGTCTGTTTGGGCTCCTATAGCAAAATACCATTGACTAAGTAGCTTAAAAACAACCAAAAATATTTATTTATTTATTTATTTATTTATTTATTTATTTATTTACTTACTATTTATTTATTTGAGACAGAATCTTGCTCTGTCACCCAGGCTGGAATACAGTGGTGCCATTATGGCTCAATGTAACTTCTACTTCTACCTCTTGGGCTCAAGTGATCTTCCTATCTCAGCTTACTGAGCAGCTGGGAGCACAGGTGTGTGCCACCATGCCTGGATTTTTTTTTTTTTTTTTTAGTTTTTTGTAGAGACAGAATCTCACTATGTTGACTAGGCTGGTCTTGAACTCCTGGGCCCAAATAATCCTTCTTCAGCCTCTCAAAATGTTGGAACTACAATAAAGTGATGGCATGAGCCATCACTTTCAGCTTAAACATTTATTTTCAATAGTTCTAGACACTGGGAAGTCCAAGATCAAGGAATTGGCAGATTAACCATCTGATGAGGTACTGTTTCCTGGTTCATAGATGGTGCTTTCTCACTGTGTTATTATGTAGTGGAGGGGACAAGGCAGCTCTCAGGGGCATCACTTATGAGGGCATTAATTCTCCACTGGTGAAAGCACCGCCTTTATGACCTAATCCCTCTCCAAACACTCACTTGTAATATCATAACATTGGTGATTAGGTTTCAACATATGAATTTTCAGGAGATGCAAGCATTCAGACCATAAAAAGCCCTAAATAAATATTGTTGATGACCTTATAAGAAGAGGAATAGACAACAAATATTTTATTCCCGTGTGTTAGCGCAAAGAAAAGGCCATTTGAGGACACAGAAAGAAAGCAGAATTTGCAAGCCAGAAAGAGAATCTCCATAAGAAATCAAATTTTCTGGCACCATAATTATGGACACCTAGCCTTCAGAACTGTGACAAAATATATCTGTTGTTCAAGCTACCCAGTCTATAGTATTTCACTATGGCAGCCAAGCTAAGACAAAGTACTTGCCTAGAAGAATGGGGCTTAATAATCTAATTTTTTTGTATCATAATGAAAAGTTATAGGAACTTCTCCAGTTTTTAACAATAATTTCCCTAGTATCTTAAAGCCAGGCTAGGATTCTTGCTTTCATCACACCCTATAAATATCCTTAATTGTAATATATATGTTTTAAAATTTAATATTTGCATAATACCTACAGTCTTTGAATCATAAAAGACAAATACTCAATGCCTACACTAAGAAATCTGTTTTCCTTCTAAAAAATAATTTCAAGTGGTTCTGATTCCGATTACTCTGAAATATATTGCTACTTTGTAGTTATCTATTTGTCACTCTGGATCCTCCATTGGGATGTAAGTTTCTTAAAGGACAAAAACTTTTTTTGTGTTTATTGTTGTGTCCAGTGAGCCTAACCTAATCTGTTTCTGATTATATGCTGAGTAACTATTATTTTAAAATTGCTCATTAGTCAAAATTATTCAGTAACCTCAGACTCATTACTGACTAGGTCTGGAAAAATTATAATCACCTAAAATATGCTGTTTTATATTTTTATTACATATAATGTTATATTTACTTTTTGATCAATAATACTATGATTTAAATTATATACATCAAAATTCTGGAATGATATTGTTAAAGTTTATGTTGAAATGTGAAAAATTAATATTAAAAATAACTGTTTATTATTTTAACTATATTAACTATAAAAATAATAAATATCATGTACTTACAATTTTATTATGCTGCTTTAAAATTATATCTATATGGCTTTGTGAACTTGAATTCTAGAAACTGACAAAATTTAATTTCAAATTGGTAAGCAATTCTGTCATGAAAGAATGGAAAACTAAGTTTATTATTAGTGTAGCTAGTTCCTTTGGGTAATTAAATAATTTGAATTATTCATTTACTCCAATTTTTTAAATTGTAATTATTTTAGATTCATGTGCAGGCTTGTTACATAAATATACTGTTTGATGCTTAGGTTTGGAGTACAGTTGATCCTGTTGCCTAGGTTGTGAGGCTAGTACCCAATGGTTACTTCTGTAAACTTTTCCCCCATTCTGTTTTCTAGTAGTCCTCAGTGTCTACTGTTTCTATCTATATGTCCATGTGTACCCAATGTTTAGCTCCCACTTATAAGTAAAGAAATGCGGTATTTGGTTTTCTGTTCCTATATTAGTTCACTTAGGATAGTGGTCTCAAGCTGTATTTGTGTTCCCGCAAAGGCCATGATATCATTCTTTTATATGGCTGTGTGGTATTCCATGGTGTATATGTACAACATTTTCTCAATCCAGTCCACGATTGATGGGCTCTTATATTTACCCACATTTAAAATAAGCACTAATACTTCATTCTTAAGGAAAACTGTGAAGTTTTAAGCCTGAAAAAAGATATTTAGAGAAAATATATTTTTTAGTTTGGTAACATAAAAAATGTGGCTATTCAAGTGCAGACATCAACAGACTCTAGATCTGCTCTGATAGCAAGTTTCCACATGAAGTATATCTATGATGCACTAATTAAGTCATATCTATAAGTAGTGACTCCCATATAATTATCTCTAGCCCAGATGAATATAGACTCCAAACTCTTTTATTCAGCTTATCATTCAAAGTCTTCTCTCCAGCTTCCCATTTGATATAGCCTTTTGATTTCCTGATAATATGTCAAATTTAAAATTGTTGAAGTTGAACTGGTTTTGTAGCAACCCTGTTCTATTCCCAGTCTTCCACATCTCAGTAAATAGCAACATAATTCACATAGATGACAGGAGCAAAAACTTAAAAGTAGACCTCAGATTTCTTTTTTCCTTTTCTTTATTCCACTCTATTAAATATTCAGCAATTACATCTCCAAAATATATCTATCTGAAATCCACCTAGTACTCTCCATATCATTACCACCACCATAGACCAAAGAAGAATTACTTCTAATCTGTGTTACTGCTATTGCCTTCTTAAATTATTTTTCTTCTTTCACTTTTGCTTCTTTGCAAACCATTCTTTATCCAAAAACAGCAATGATTTTCTATTAAAATATAAATTAGAATTGTCAATGCTTCAGTGGACTCCAGTGATATATAGCATAAATTCCAAACTGCTTTCCATGATCTACAAAAGTCACTGCCTTACTGGTTCTTGAATACCATTTCCCTCGTGATTCTCTAACCATTCATCCTATGTTTCCTATTTATTCACTATTCCTCATATCATTCCCAGATTAACTATGTAAGTCACTTTGCTTTGATTTTTTTCTTTTTTATTGCATTTTAGGTTTTGGGGTACATGTGAAAAACATGCAAGGTTGTTGCATAGGTGCATACGTGGCAGTATGATTTGCTGCATCCCTCCCCTTCACCTATATCTGGCATTTCTCCCCATGCTATCCCTCCCCAACTCCCCACCCCCCCGCTATCCCCCCTCCCACCCAACAGACCCCCGTGTATAGTGCTCCCCTCCCTGTGTCCATGTGTTCTCCTTGTTCAACACCCACCTATGAGTGAGAACATGTGGTGTTTGATTTTGTGTTCTTGTGTCAGTTTGCTGAGAATGATGTTTTCCAGGTTCATCCACGTCCCTACGAAGGACGTGAACTCCTCGTTTTTAATGGCTGCATAATATTCCATGGTGTATATGTGCCACATTTTTCCTGTCCAGCCTATCATCGATGGGCATTTGGGCTGGTTCCAGGTCTTTGCTATTGTAAACTGTGCTGCAATGAACATTCGTGTGCATGTGTCCTTATAGTAGAACGATTTATAATCCTTTGGATATATGCCCAGTAATGGGATTGCTGGGTCAAATGGAATTTCTATTTCTAGGTCCCTGAGGAATCACCACACTGTTTTCCACAGTGGTTGAACTAATTTACACTCCCACCAACAGTGTAAAAGTGTTCCTATTTCTCCACATCCTCTCCAGCATCTGTTTTCTCCAGATTTTTTAATGATCGCCATTCTAACTGGCGTGAGATGGTATCTCAATGTAGTTTTGATTTGCATTTCTCTAATGACCAGTGATGATGAGCATTTTTTCATATGTTTGTTGGCCTCATGTATGTCTTCTTTTGTAAAGTATCTGTTCATATCCTTCGCCCATTTTTGAATGGGCTTGTTTGTTTTTTTCTTGTAAATCTTTTTTAGCTCATTGTAAATTCTGGATATCAGCCCTTTGTCAGACGGGTAGGCTGCAAAATTTTTTTCCCATTCTGTTGGTTGCCGATTCACTCTATTGACTGTTTCTTTTGCCGTGCAAAAGCTGTGGAGTTTGATAAGGTCCCATTTGTCTATTTTGGCTTTTGTTGCCAATGCTTTTGGTGTTTTGGTCATAAAGTCCTTGCCTACGCCTATGTCCTGAATGGTTTTGCCTAGGTTTCCTTCTAGTGTTTTTATGGTGTTACGTCTTATGTTTATGTCTTTAATAATTTCAGGGATCATTTCTTTTTTTTTTTTTTTTTTTTTTTTTTGAGACGGAGTTTCGCTCGTTACCCATGCTGGAGTGCAATGGCGCGATCTCGGCTCACTGCAACCTCCACCTCCTGGGTTCAGGCAATTCTCCTGCCTCAGCCTCCTGAGTAGCTGGGATTACAGGCACGCGCCACCATGCCCAGCTAGTTTTTTGTATTAGTAGAGACGGGGTTTCACCATGTTGACCAGGATGGTCTCGATCTCTTGACCTCGTGATCCACCCGCCTCGGCCTCCCAAAGTGCTGGGATTACAGGCTTGAGCCACCGCGCCCGGCCTCAGGGATCATTTCTATAGTTTGTTGCTTTGATTTTTTAATACCAGTTCTTGAATTATTAACACCTATGGTGGGCAGCCTTTAAAATGGCTCCCAGTGATTTTCATGCTTTTGCTTAATCCCTCTTTTACCTATGAGCTTAACCTAGTGGTTCATTTCTATGAACAGAGTCTGAGGAAATGTGTGATGTCACTTTCACAACCAGGTTACAAAGTTATTGTGCTTTCAGTGTGCTCACCCTCTCTTACTCTCTCAATTGCTTCCTCTGAGGGAGAGTAGTTATCATGCGTCACACTGCTTTATGCCCAAATGATAAGAAACTAATATTTACAGAGAACATCCAGCAAGGTTCTGATCTCTCTCCAAATAGCTACACCTCAGGATTATAGTAATCCCTCTTTCCTTGCCACTTTAGGGGTAATGGTTGTGATGATTCTTGCTATTTCTGGTGCCAGCAATCCTTGACTCTTTCTTTTTAGTTCTTTTAAACTGCCACACTATTATAAATGGTTCTGTGTTGAATTTTGCTCATATTACTTAGTTTGAGTTGCAATGCATTTTCTATTGGACACAAATGCGCATAGGAGAATAAGGGCAGACTCCCATCAATAAGCAATTAGCAATCTTGTTAGACAATCAACTCACAGAGAGAAAAATGACAACAAGAAGAAAAAAAATGGAAAGATCAGAATGAAGGCCTTAATATTGGACAATATGTCATAAAGGTTGTATTGTAGCCTCCTGGTCCTTCCACTCACCCAAAGACACACACTAAAACAGCTAATAATACAAAATTCAGTCATCTTTGATATTGCTCACATATTTCCTTTTTTTTTTTTTATTTTTTACCAGAGATGTGTGCTTGCATATTTATAACCTCATGGTTATCAAATAGCAGTGAAATCTTTAGGCATCAGAACTTTCTTTATTTCTTTCTTCTTCTTCTTCTTCTTTTTTTTTTTTTTTTTAAGTCATGGTCTCTCCCTTTTCCTGGGGCTGGAGAGCAGTATCACAATCAGGACTTACCATAGCCTCAACCTCCTGAACTCGAGTGATCCTCTCACCTCAGCCTTCCTTCCGAGTAGGTGAGACTACAGGAATGTGCCACCACATCCAGCTAATTTTGTGTTTTTTTTTTTAGAGACAAAGCTTCACCACATTAGCCAGGCTGGTCTCCAGTTCCTGAGCTCAAGCGATCCTCTTGCCTTTGCCCTCCAAAGTGCTGAGCTATTAGGCATGAGCCACTGTGTCTGGCCAGAAGTATTTTCAAAAACAAGAAGCAAAGTAAGGAGGTGATGAGACAGGAGAATTCGCTGGACCCCTTCACAGGACTGCAACGGGGGTGTGGTTCGCTTACTTGGCCGCTGTGCTCAAACACCTTGCAGGAGGGTGAGTACACAGGTGAGTGGGTACAGGGGCCAGAGTGAGTACTTCTGGGCTCTGGCCCCATGGTAGCATTTAGGGGTGTATTATAATTAATGCTTTTTTAGAAGTTGCCAGTCCAAGGATGGCTAAGTGTTAACCAGCTCAGTGGAGAGTCAGGGTGACAGCCTTTTACACTCTGCCCTTTTGGTACCTGGAACTTTTCCTGGCATCTGGGAAGAATCAGGTCACACGTACTTGAAAGATGATGAATGCAGAGGATTCATTAAGCAGTGGAAGTGGCTCTCAGTGGAAGGGGAGCTGGAAAGAGGATGGTGTGGGAAGAAGGTGATCTTTCCCTGAAGATGCAATCTCCACTTTGCTCCCCTCTGAAATCCTGCCATCTGAAGTTAAACAGCATCTCTCTGTAGTCTCCAATGCTCAGTTGCTTCTTCTCTGCACTTTCAGCCACTTGCCCCTCTGCCAGCTGAGGTCTGAGGTTTATATGGATACAAGATACTGGGGTGGGGTTAGCCAAAAAGCAACATTTAGGTACAAAAATAGGAATGCTTCTTCTCATTTAGGGCAGTGGGTCCAGGCTTGAGGGTGGAGACCTCTCTAGGGACCCCACCTTCCTGCTTCCTGCCTATATCAGTGACAGATTAGGGATGATCAGAGCCCCTACTTTGTGTGACGCCCTCATATTTTGGCAACATTGGAGCTTTTTTAGGAGCCAAAAGTCTTACCCTTCCCTCTCCTTTGCTAGAGTTTTGTCAAAGGGCAAACTTGAACTGCAAGGGAAACTGGGAAAAGAGGAGTCTGGCAAGAGAGAACGGGGATCTTCATAATGACTCACTCCTAGAGCTGGAAGTCCATTTTAGCTTCCCAGATCAAAGAAACTTGACTTCTAGCAATCACACAAGTTCCAGATGTTTTAACAGGGAAGGAAAAGGAGAAAGGTTGTGAATACCAATTAATATTTTCTACAACAAGCACTTATGACATATTTTAATGACCTCATTAAATTTCTTTAATCCTAGTACATAAATTATATATTTCTAATCTTAATCTCAGTGAAATGCATGTATTATTCAATAAGTGTTCATTGAGTATAAGAATAGACAAACTCTGATAGGTATTGCAATAAAATATATTTACTTCGGGTTTCTTTTTTAATATACTTTTAATATACATGTGCAGAATATGCAGGTTTATTACATAGGTATACATGTGCCATGGTGGTTTGCTGCAACCATCAGCCTGTCATCTACATTAGGTATTTCTCCTAATGCTATCCCTCTGCTAACCCTCAACCTCCTGCTTTCCCTACCATAGCCCCCCGACCCCCACAACAGGCTTCAGTGTGTGATGTTCCACTCTCTGTGTCCATGTGTTCTCATTGTTCAACACCCACTTATAAGTGAGACCATATGGTGTGTTCTTACTAGTATTTAATTAATAATCCATTAATTGTACTTTTAGGTACATGGAATTGAGAAAGACTGAAAAGAATCAAGTTCAACCTTTCATGTACTTAATCTCAAGAGATGATAATTCAGCCTCTGCTTAAAGAGTCATACTAGGAGTGAGGCTTAATTCTATGAAAATTTCTATTTTAGGTTATAATATGCTTCCCTATAACTGTAATCTTCTGGTTTTATTTCTGCTTTTGTTGGACACACACTGAAACAATGTCCACATACTTTCTCTTACATCCTTTCCTCCAACATCTGTTTTATTTATTTTCAAATTATTTAATTCTCTTTTCAATATGTTGTTATCCTAGTTGCACTGCAGCATCTCAACCTCTTGAATTTTGGTGTTAAGAAATCTCACAATATGTGGGCATGTTAAAATTCCTCGCATATACTAGATATGGGTATTTGACCATTGACTAATACATTTTCCTTTTTTCTGCTATAGAACACTGTCCTTATCAGATTTTTGCTAATATTGATCTTTCACTTCAAAACTATACTATGCTAAAACCATTTGTTTATGCTATAACCTGTACATGTCTGTTTTCCAAACCATATATTCCAAGCTCCTTTAAGCCAGGAATCATGTCTTTATTTTACATCTTTGTGACATCTAAAAATGTCCTAAGACATAAAGAAGTGGTGAGTTTTAGTAAACAAACTAGCATATTTGGGGTACTAAAATAAGCATATTGCAGGAAAATTTCTCAGTCTATGTGTTCCACATTACCTTAACTTTTAAATGGGACTGTTAAGAATCTGATGTCAAAAATTGTATTACAGTCAATTATAATACATATTTGCCTATAACATTTAAAATTTTGTGCATATAAGAAGTATTAGTATTATTCTAAGTGATGGATATCTATCAAATATTTAACATTCTTCTCAGTTCAAGTTTCAAATTAAATACTAATATAGGTATTTTTAAACCACATTCCTACAGTTACATATTTTGGGTTAATTCTGAAAAATTGCTAGAGGTAATACTCGTCTACTCCACTGATACTAACCAAATGTGAGACAGTGTAAGTTTGTTGAAATATATGACCTCAAGATCATTTTACATGAGCTCTAAGCCAACTCAGAGGTAATAATTTTATTCTCAATCATTTTACTAATTCCTGATAAAACTTAGGTGCTAATAATTCATCATGTTAACCCTTCCTAGAATTTTATGTAATATAATTTTACATTGTAAAAATAAAGATCATAATAAGCATACTATAAGCCAACTTTACAGGTACCACATAAAAATAACATTGGAAAATAAAAAAATAAATAGTTTCAAAGGCAGCAATTCATTTGCTGAGGGAAAAGTTTTAATGAGAAACAATGTCATATCCATATCTTTGATAAAATTTTATTCCAAATAATTTGATTTCTTGATTTTTATTATCTAAATTAATCCTAGTTGCATTTATGTGTTTCAGAGTTAAAATGGGCTGCGGGCCACAAATTTGAAGCTTCTATTTTATGTCAAGAAAATTTTTACTCAGACCCTGTCTGAGTATTTCAAGGAATATCCCAAAGATGGGATAGTCAACCCCAAATTAACTTTAATAAAAGATATTTTATTGTGCCTACAACCATCTTATTGTAAAATCTTCTTATTAGTTTTAGTTTTGCACAACAGAAATACTACAAGAAAATGCTCTTTCTCCCCACAGAGTGTAAAAACACCTGTATGCACACACAGGTATATCCATGTACATACACATTTTTGGATTCTCCCTCTGATACTGATTTGCTCACAAGAAGTGTTTGTTTTTTTCTTTCCTTATCCTCCTATTCTTGTGGTAAGTACAAGAGATGACCTGCCTGATGAGGAAAAAGCTCTGCAAATGCCTAGCTTTTTTTTCCTGAGACTGATTTACTAGTCTAAGCACAAAGTAGTAGTAAGTTCACCTTGTCTAATATCAGCTACAAGCCAAGCCCTTAATTTCCCAGGAAACAAAGCAATTCAACCAGAAATAATATTAGAAAAATACAAATTTGTGTTATTTTCATAGTTTTCTTATATTTTACATTTTGTTTTTTATTGGCATGCATCAGCCTATTTCAAATCAATGAAAAAGAAAAACCCACTAAGTAAAATCCCAATGCTTACACACATACTTTATAGTCATAGTGGTTGTTCTGCTTTTATTCCTCTACTTTTTAGTTTTATTGTCATTTCTAGGAAGGCACCAAAAAAAAAAAAAATCTCAGTAAGAGAAAGTAGTATACTTTATAAAAAAAAAAAAAAAAAAGCAGTTAGAAGTAAAATGAAAAATCTCATAAAGGACCATTTAAAAAAAATTACAACTAATTTCCAATAAATTCCCTAATCTTAGACAAAAGATAGGCTTCCAAAAGGAAAAATTGAGGAAAATACAGTAACAGTAGAAATTACAAAGAGAAAGGATTTTTATGTAAAATTATCTTTATTTTAGACAGAAAGGCTTTTTAAAAGGAAAAAATATGATGCTTCAGTAATTAAAAAATGATAATGACATTTCAAAACCGAATCAATAAGGAATGAATTTAAAGTGTGATACAAGAAAGCATAAAGATGTGACAGGAGTTAAGAATTTTTTTTTTTTTTTTTTTTTTTTTTTTTGGTCCTGACTGCAGGAGTAATTCCACTTAAAAAGGCAACAATTTAATTTTCAGATGAAGTGTTTTGGAAAACATTTTTCTAGTCTTTCAGAGCATAAATATATGGGACATTATCAAGTCTGCTTGCAGATAATGTTTTATATATTTGTTTTTTCTTTCAAAAACTCCCAGAAATTTTTAATAAAATGTCAGATTGGTTTTTCCGAAAGCTAACATATTTATCAACAAAAGTAGATTTAAAGATTTAATGGAGCAAAATCTACCAAACTATTGTTTGTAAGTTTCATAATGCATTTGAAAAAAAACATAAGAGACAAGAAAATCAGTAACTCCAGGAATAAAATTTTATTCATATTGATGACAACTGCTGACAGAGCCCCACAAATGGTTATTTGAAATAAACAAAATGTTCCTAAGTTCCTTCTCTAGAAATTTGGAATATGAAGTTCAAAATAGGGAAGTATGCATTGAAAGCAAGTTCAGCTGAAACTACACAGAAAGATTATGAAGAAACCCAAGTGACAACTTCCTAGAACCTGGGGATTTTGAAATGTAGTTCCTAAAACTCACTGTTTTAGTGATCCAAGATTAATAGGGTCTTGGAAACATAAATTATCCTACAACCACACAAACACAAAGAAGACCCAGTGTTATTCATTGCTTTGCAATGAGAATGAATGCTGTTCACATGATACAGTAGATTGAATTGTATCTTCTAAAAAGGTATGTCTAAGTCCTAATCCTGGAGATGTGAGTGAAATTTTATTTGGGGATAAAAAGGTCTTTGAAGATATAATTAAGGATCTTGACATGAGATCATACTGGATTTAAAATAGGATTTAAATCCATGACTAATGTCAAGGAGAGGTGATATGACACACAGAGAAGCCCATGAGAAGATGAAGACAGAGACTGGCATTACACTGCCACAAATCAAAGAACACCAAGAGCCACCAGCAACGGAAAGAAGCAGGAAAGGAAATTCTCCTAGAATGTTTGGAAGGAGAAAGCTTGGGCCTGCCAATAACTTAATTGCAGTCTTCTGACTTGAGCATGAGAGAATACATGTCTTTTTTTTTAAGCCACCAAATTTGTGGTAATTTGTTATGGCATCCTAGGAAACTATACACATGATCTGGGCTCTATTTACAAACCAAGCATGAGGAGACCCAATATTATTTATTACTAAATATAATAGAAGACTCATTGATTGTTTCTTACTGTGAAATGGAAATGAATGATTACTATACTCTTTCTCTGTGGAATTACTAAGGATAATCAGAACAATGCTTTTATATAGAGAAAGAGAATATTATAATCAGATGATTTTTAAAAAATGTTTCTCAGCTACAATGAGTGCATTATTTTTTCTCACAAGGAATTTCTTGCCCATGGATTTACCACTGACCATATCAAATCATTCAGCCAAGACTCTCTTCGGTGAGTAGAGTAGGAAGTACACTAAAAAACTCAATATGTGACACATTCTTCTATGAATACTTAATAACATTTTTTACCATTCTAAAATTCTGTGTCTCTGGCATAAGCTTAAACATCCTTTCTATATGTAGACCTATAAATTCAGTGTATTATTATCTAATTCTCCTTTAACTTGAGCTCTTTAAGAGATAACCAAATTCTCCAATGATGTGTTGGAACAAATCTTTGCCTCTCAGAGCAAGTTTTATGTTTTCTATTTTAAAGAAAGCTGGCATTTTGGTGACTTCACATATCCAAATATTAATCTGTGGCTCCTGTATTCCACTGATTTATTTAACATAGAATATATTGAATTTTAAAAAATAAAGATTATCTTTATAAAGATGACATTAAATTTGTATTTATTTGTGAATAAATGGTTTTCATAGTTGAAATATTTGTTTAATCAATATTTGATACCCAGGGATTAATTCCATATTTATTAATACATCGAGTTTTGTTGAACTGCCTTTTTCTTGTCTATTTCTTTACTTCCTTGAGTGTTATTTATTTACATATTTCCATGTAACTAAAGTTAGCCTTTTATTTACACTCAAAGCTGCAGGTTATTATTTTCATTTTTTTATTTTTCTCAAATGTTTTTAAAGTGTCAAAGAACTTTTCTTATTATGTATTCAGTGGGCAGCATTTGTCTTTATGAAGTTTGATTCTTTCTGCAATAAAAATTTTAAAAATAGACAACATTCTTTTTAATTAAAATTGATTCCTAAATACAAATTTAATGAATATGATTTTAAAAGAAATTCCATTGCTTTCTAATAAAATGTATACAATTTGTTATATTTAAGAGGCTACACATGCACAATGAGAACTTACTGGTCTTTTGTTTAAACCATTTTATCTTATTTTATTACTTATGCCATGTATACATCATCTGTGTTATCATTTATATTTTTAGAATTTAAATTTATTGAACTACTTTATTAATCTAGAGCACAGCAATTAAAAAATTATTCCGATGAATTAGTTGAATCAGTTTTGAAAAGAAGGATTGCTTACAAAATGGTGGACATAGCAAAAAAACAAACAAAAGAAGATACACAATTACTAGCAGATTGAGAAGGTAGGAACAACTCTTGAAGCTGAAGAGCATGGAAATAATGTTAGTAGGGCTGTGGGAGAGTTAAGAGAAAGTGAAAATATGTCCATTAACTTAGACCTTGGATACCAACAAATCCAGCTTCTTCAAGAAAAGGCAGAAAAAAATATACTGATCTCTCTCTTCCTACCCTCTAATTTCTGCTGCCATTCATTGATTGGACTCAACCAACATCCTATTGACATGGTGGCTCAGATAATGAATTCTATAGTGGCAACAAAGCAGAGAGAGAAAAAGCTAATAATGAACCTGGGGTAGGGTAGGAAATAAACACAAGATGGTCAGTACAATCATTCTGCTGTTTAAAGAGTAGAGGAGTGGCCACAGAGTGATCTATAAACTTTAAAAAAGCACTTAGGTTAAATAGTTACACAACATTATAATTCACAAAGACACCACAACATTCCAAAAGAGAAGGAGCTCTGATTCTGTGTGATACTAACATATCATTGCATGAAACCATAACGGCTTTCATATTATTTTATAAAAATAATACTAATTATTTATTGATAAACCAAGTCTTTTTAAAATAAAATAACCTCAAGGTAATGTTTTAAAATATGAGATAGATAAATTTTATGAATAAAGATTTAAAAGAGAAAAAAATATAAATTCATCTTTCAACACTGGTATAATAAAAACAGAAAGAAGTCACACATAATGTAAAATTACAAAACTCATTATGACTTCAATAGCAAATATTATGATATGAAATAGGAGGAGTAAGTTTTATCCAGAATTCCATATGGAATGACTACTCTACATTGTATATCACTGATCTATAAAACATTAGAGCAGTTATGATCGTACATGTTGACATGCCTTGCTATACATTTGGACAAAGTAATCTGCTGAATTGAATCAGATCATTGCAAGTATTATATTTATTTATGTGGGAGAAAATCTATACAACTTTCTATCTTACACTAATAATACATGTAAGAGGAAATTAGATGTTTTGTTAGGTAATAAGTCATAACATAAACTAGAAAATGCACTGAGATCATTCCTGATGATTTTTCAGCTGTGTGTACAACAACAAAAAAAAGAGTCATTTGTATATGAGAAAAAAAAATTATCTAAATTCCAATCTGGACTTATTCTAAGAGGGAAAAAATAAGAGGTCATCACTTGATTTAAGATATTTTTTAAAATCTTAAATAAAAAAATTAAGAAAAGGAATTAATCTTAAAAAATAATGAGTGCCATAAATAGATTCAATTCTTTATCACTGAGTAAACATCTTTTCAGCATTCAGAGCACAAATGTGGTCCATGAGTATACTTCTCTGCTGCTAACTACTGTTTTCCACTAAATTTTGTCAGCTATTCAGTGGGAAATTTGAATGTGAGAATTGAGATAAAAAGATCTCTTCACGACATAAGTTAATATCATTAAATCAATTTCTATGATTTCAAGTGTTTCTTGAGTGACAAATCTCAATGATACTTTTATTATTCATATTTGCCTGAACCCACAGTCTTGAAAGATCACACTTTCTTAATGTTGTGGTAAGAAAATAATATAATATCATCAGAAGATTGAAATGGGGCCCAAGCAGAGATATCCGACAGTTTTATTCTTTCTTAACACATGGTAATTGTCTTCACTCATTGGTGAAATAAGCTGATGAAGTACTATTAAGTATATTTTAAAATCAGTTCTAATGCTGCAGCAGACCATGAAGAAACTTTTCAGAGATCAAGGCAAGAGAAGCTGCTTGGAAACAGGAATTTTTGTCTACCGAATTGAAAGACTTGAAATTCCAGCTTTTGAGTGAAATTCATCAGCTTTGTGTCTGTTTTGGATACAGGGAATAGTCTTCAGCGAGAAAATATATGATAACTTTTGACTCCAAGTGTTATATGTTATGCCCAAATATCTGATAGATTCACTCCAATCCTGGCTGCCATTCTCAATGACCTATTCTACTTCTAGTTATTTAGGGGTTATACACATTTACAAGAAAAAATGTGATTGATAGTGAAATCTGACCAACACCTCATGGTCTTTATTCATCAACCTGAATAGGTAACCTGGTTAAAGTTTACAAAATATCAAGCATTTTATGTGATATAATTATCTAAAGTGAAATGTTAATTTAATATTATTAGATATTATATATGATCTATGATAATCTTACACATATATTTTTAATTCAGTGATTGGTAAAAGTATTTTAACAATATTAAATTTCAGAAATGTTGCTGTAAAGAACATAATCCATAATTTTGAAATGCCATTACAAAACATAATGAAATGGAGTAAGTGGAAACTTGTGGAAACTACTATGACATAAATTAATTTGTTTGCTTGAACAATAAAGCATGTAAGTGTATAAAATGTAGATTAACATATTACAAAATGTGTTTTAGGAAACTCTAGATTTCTGATTAAGAAAATTTGAGAAATTCTGTCTCATATAATCCCCAAATGAAGTATTACAATGCAATAGAGAAAGACATGATAAACATTTCATGATAAATAACAAAAAAATTTCATTTAACCAAGAATTTTCAAAATATATCTGATGCTTTTGTGATATGCAATAATTCTTTTTATTAGCAGAACTTATGTTCATTGGAAGATATTTTGGAAAAAATGGTTCACATAATTGCTTTCCTAATATTGGAATTTAAAAGTGGATCATTTAAAATAAAAACAAATTATTCAAGCCAGTCTTACCAACAATAGGCAATAATTATTTGTTCATTAAATACCAGCACTTGTTTCTTTGCCCATGAATTTTCTTAATTCAATCCACTTAATAAATTAGTTGGCATAATAAAACAAAATCACTCATTAGAACATAACTGTTCACCATATTTATTTGTTTTATAAAATATTTGAAACATTCTTTTTATCTTCTTTACCACTGTTTTTAAAAATGTAATTACATTCCATACTCTAGATGACTAGAAATATATTCATAAGGGCTGAAAACACCTTTATTTCAAATATCATATGCAAGTTAAAATGAAAAATTTATTTCACCTTAATTATTTTCCCCTGCTATAATTAGCAACTAATCTTATCCACACATAGCTTCAGGCTCAGACCCACTAAATGCTTGACTGTCAGAATGATTTGGGAACTTTAATTTCTGATAATTACAAGATATAATTACTTTGGAGCTTTCAAAGACCTTTCAGTGATTAGGGAAGCTTTTCTAATTCAGTCATAACATTTGTATTACTAATAAACTAAGAAGTCCTACACTCTAATAGCTGACACATTTGAAAGAAACACTAATTCTAAAAATGGTATTGCAGACTTCAAGGGAAATTATTTAAGTATTTAAAAGTATTATCATCTGCAAAATCCAACTTCATAATTATTATTTTATAAATATATAATCAATTAAGATGTATAAAATCAATTTTTTGGGCATATTTTCAGAACACTGAATCTAGGAAATACAGAATAATTAATAAAACATGCAAAAAATTAAAGAAAAAATTTCTCTCAGCAGCACTCAATAACCTCCACCATCCAAAAGAGGAGGGTTACAAAACTTACTTCCACAGTAATTCACAAAAAAATCTGTCACCAAAAATCTGAGTACCTTAGGAAAGTATGAGCAAATTTTACTTTCTGTATGACAGTGAATATGAAAGGGAATTGTTGCTGTAGTGTAATATGAATATAGGAAAAAACAAAAGTGGAAAACTCGTGTTTGAAAATTGGGGAAAAGTAATTTACTGAAATAATTCAGGTCTATTTTTCTTTATGCTAAAAGCAGGGTTAATTTTTTTTTTAAGTTTCGCTGTCACTATGACTAAAATATGGTATATCAATGCTAGTGAGACAGAACTATTCAGTGTAGTACAGGTGGACGTGACAAAGAACACTTTGAAAAGCCAGAATACATATATTACTGTTCTTTCCACAAGTGTGAGATAAAAATTAACATGCATGTTTATTTAACACTCAACAAACATATGCAACTGTAATATATTTATACATACAAGAATCTCAGCTAAATTTTATTGAAAAATAGTCCTGCAGAGACACTGAGATATTTGAGATTAAAAGAGTAAAACTTTTATACAAAGACATTAAAGAAGTTCTCATAATGCCATAATTCTCTCAGAAAAGGAAGTTCCTTTACTATATTACTGATAGCATGCATTTATTGTTTAGTTTTTGAACTAGCTCTCTATTTTGATGAATCCAAACATATTTGTCTAAATCCACACAATAACTACTGCAAAAGAAGTAGTTTGAAAAATAGATGTCTTCAAAAAACTTAGTGAAATAATCTGTACCCTCAAATTCTGAATTCCTGAGTTCTGTCCCTGCTTCTTCTCATTTAGGAGTCATGTGACTTTATTATCAACACATTTCTACTATATGTCAAGTATTGTTTCTATAGGTTACGAGTAATTTTTGTGTGTGTGTGTGTGTGGTAACAGAGTATCCCTCTATCACCCAGGCTGGAGTGCAGTGGTATGATCTCAGCTCACTGCAACCTCCACCTCCCAGATTTAAGCAGTTCTCCTGCCTAAGCCACTGGAGTAGCTGTGATTGCAGGTATGTGCCACCAAGTCCAGCTAATTATTGTATTCTTAGTGCAGACAGGGTATTGGCATGTTGGTAAGGCTGCTCTCAAACTCCTGGCCTCAAGTGATCTGTCTGCCTTGGCCTCCCAAAGTGCTTGGATTACAGGTATGAGTCACCATACCTGGCTGCAATCTTAATAAATTGCCAATATAGATATTATCCTCTTTTGGTAGTAATAAAGTTGAGGTTTGGGAAATTTAAATAAATTGCCAAAAGTCACAAAGTTAGCAAATGGCAGAAGCAGAATTCAAACCTACCTTTAACTAATTTGAAAGACTGTTTAAAATGCATCAGACTGTGACCTTCAATAAATTCCACATTCCCTCTGAATTTTAATTTATTTACATAAATACAGCAGTAAGTCATTTCTTATATAACTTACCCAAATGTTAGATTAACAAAAAATACAAGAAGTTGAATATATTTTATATGTAAAGCTATTTAATTAATATATCAACATTTTTATTACTTTTTCTTCTAATCCTAGGTTATTTTAAGTATATATAGGGCTTGGATTTTATCAGTTTCCTAGAAATATAAAACTGAAGGTATGTAATGCCAGTTTTATTATCTAAAAGAAAACTGCATAAAATTATCCTGTTATAAATTTGAACTGACATAAATGCTATTACTCAACTATAAAATGCAAGATGATGCTATTCTCAAAGATGACTAATTTTGGATTGTGTTATATACTAACATACTCATAAATAACAAAGTATTAATTGTCTTAAATTAATACTTCCCTGAGAGTATTAATGTTTGGTGAGTTATTTCAAGGGAAATTTCTGACTATATTTATAGAATGAGAAAAATTCTGTATTCTTACATCAGTAGACATAGTCAAGCCTGTCTCCTCAATGTCAATAAATGAAATGTCATAATATAACATAGCAGCTTATTCTTTTGTTCAGATTCCTGTTTTAATAATTCCATCAACTGCTCAAAATTATTTTTGAAGTCTAATATTTCATACAAAAATAATATAGAAGGAGCTAAAGGAACTACTACTAAAATTGCTTCATTTTAAGCAAAAATTTGAACAAGAGTAGTGTTTAGTAAAGTTCAGTATCATGAGCCACTCTGCACTTCTGAAATATAAGCTGTAATGTCTGATTACTTAAAGAGCAAAGCCATGAGCTTACCAGTCACAGATAGGATTTCAGTCCTGTCCTTGTCACTTATTAGCTGAGAAATCTTGTTACTTTACTTACATTTCTGAATTCTGATAAATTTAGTATTTACTTCTTAGATAAGGTACAAAAAAATGAGTTTATTCATATAGAGTAGTTTGTATAGTTTCAGAAAGACATTAAGTACTAATAATATATAAAAATTTTAGGCTACTCATGAAGCATTCTAAATACAGTTTATTTTAGGGGGAAAGGTTTTTAGATTGCAAATTGTGACACACTATGTGAATATGGGCCTGCTTTATATTTTTATTAGATACTGGAAAATCCATAAAATTTTCCATATTCATGTATTAATAATACAAGATATTAGTATTTATTGAATATGTTTTTCTTATTTTTATACAAAATTAATAAACATATCATTAAAAAATTGGTAAGCTTCTGGTTATTGTTTTAACATAGCATTTGAAACACTGTCATACAGGCCAAACCGAAAAAGAATTGGGGCAAATAGATTCACCTACAAAAGGTATTCTTATTAAATGCAAATTGTCCCACTTATTTTTAGGATGTCCCCTGCATCTGTTAAATTCACACATCTTTTTTTGGAAAATAAACAAATTGGCTCAACAGCAGACATTAGTAGAGGCTCCTTATTTCATCAAAAATAAGAAGGCAATCCCAGTACTTTGGAAGGCCGAGGTGGGCGGATCACAAGGTCAAGAGATAGAGACCATCCTGGCCAACATGGTGAAACCCTGTCTCTACTAAAATATACAAAAATTAGCTGGGTGTGGTGGTGTGCGCCTGTAGTCCCAGCTACTGGGGAGGCTGAGGCAGGAGAATTGCTTGAACCCAGCAGGCAGAGATTGCAGTGAGCCGAGATTGCACCACTGTACTCCAGCCTGGCACCTGGCGACGGAGCAAGACTCTGTCTCAAAAAAAAAAAAAAAAAGGTAGGAAAGAGGACACTAAGATTGGATTTTATTCTGAGTAGAATGAGAAACCCTTGAAAGGGTTCAAGGAAGAGCACTGCACTATGTCATTTGTGGCATAACACCTTTAACCTGACTGCTGGGTGGGGAAAGGCTTTAAGATGGGCAAATGTGTAAGCAAGAGAGATCATTTGGGGGCAGTCGTGGTAATACAGGCAAGAGATGGAAATGGTAGTACAGACCTTTTTTAGTTATATCATCAGGAACAGGTGGGCAGATTTATATACAGTGAAGCATGTCTAACCACAAAGTGCAGTCTGAACGTTCCCTTCAGCAAGCAAGCATTGTCCTCCTCCACAAAATTCATGACACAGCAAAAAGAAAGTGCGAGATTCAAACATTATCACTGCATTGATTAAAAATTGTTCAAGTGGCCAGTAGTAGCTTCTTAGAATGAATTTTTTGGACACTGTGATGCTCCATCTAGATCCCTCAGCCAAGGTGACAACTCCTCCTGAGGGCTTCCTGCATCTAGTGGATGATAATGAGGAACACTGTGACACAGCCTCCAACTCAGAACAATTCTAAAGGAATATCCTAATTCTGAACCTTCCATGAAGTTGGCTGGGGCTTTCACTGGGAGCACATGACAGCTTGACATCCCTTCTACCATATCCTACTTATTTCCCCTTCCACAGGTGCTAATCCCAAGAGCACTTTCTAGTTAATGTTCTGCACATTAAAAGGCCTCACTTTTAGTGGGACAGCCTCATTCCCCACTTGCTTCATACTCATTTGCCAGATCCAACTTAACATTCTCATACTCATTCGCCAGACCCAACTTAACATTCTCAGCATTTTTCAGGCTTTCTCTCTTCCTTGGGGATTTGAGCACTCTAATGCTTCTGTTCAGACCACCCTTATCACCATTGTTCCAATCAGTGCTTGTCTGTTCACATTTCAGTTCAATACAGAGTTGATCACTTCTGGGATGTTCCCCAAATCTTTCATTTTGGATTACAGGCTTTGGTTTAAGCTTTCTCAATACTCTTTAGAGATTATCACACAAAAGTAATAACTTTTTTTGTAATTTTTCAATGAAGAATAAGACTTTTGAAGGAAGATAATCTATTCTGTTCAGGTTTCTTCAATGTGTAGCACATTGAGTGATACAAAATTGTTTTTTAAATAAATATTTGTCAATTAAATAAAGCAAGAAAGAAGCTTATGAGTGAGTAAAATAATAAATGATGGTGAGTGAAAGTGATCCAAAGCCACTGGAAATATATTTCAGATCTTTCTCTGACTGTCTCTCCTTTTCACTAAGTTTGTCAAACATTCATTCTAATAAAATAGTAATAATGATAATAGTAAATGGTAACAATGAAAATATTATTAATATCTCACACTAATGAAACCCTAAGTGTCAGGAGTTATGCTAAGTGATTTAAATGAATTATTATATTTCCTCTCAACAACATTGTTGTATGTAATTACTCTCATACTCAACCTCACTTTGAAGACAAGGAAGACAGAGAAGTTGAATATTTTTCCTAGATTTCAAAGAAAAAAGTAAGGGAGTTAAAGTCATCCACCTTTAAATAAATGCTAGTTCAAGGAAGACGTTTTAAACTCACTGTTCTTTACTGCGTATATTTTATTATATTTAAAAAATTAAGGAAACAAATTGGAACCAAAAAGCAGAGATATAGACTCAGACATTGGAATGAGTCTTCTGAATGGCTTAAACTTATAAAAACTCTCAGATATGCATTTCCCTTATCTGTAAAACTTCAAAATTAGTATCTAATAGAAGTTGGCTCAATAAATGAAATGTTTTATGTACATAAAGTACACATTAATTTTCCCCTTCTTGCTCTCTTTTGCCCCATAATGACTTATTTTTATATAAAGTGTTAATTTATAATATGCTTTGATTTTGACACAAAAACAATATAGATGATTAATTGTAGTATATTTTGATATAAATCATCATGCTCTGCCCCCACAAAATATTAATTAAAATTAAAAATTGAAGTTAACTTTAAGTTTCAATTAAATTTGTCTTTCATAATATATACTTTTTGTATTTTTCTAAATGACTCAAAAGCAAATATACCATTACAAAAACTCATCATAAAAAAAGATATTACAATTTCATGAGAGAGAGAGGGGGACGGGGGAAAGAAGAGTGAAATCAGAGTGACATACAGCACAGCTTCCTCTGTGTAATGAGCTTGGAAGATCAAAGAACCCTCTATTTTTATTTTTTCTTTACAGCCAAACACAAAGAAACTTCACAGGAAAAGTTAAGTTGAAATTGTTAAGGTCATAGGTTACAATTAACTTGTGACAAAGTTTTCTGTTAACCTATTAGAGAAGAAACATCAAGGAAGCCATAAAAGAACATTCTATGTTTCTCTAGGACATGTTTTCAAATGGAACCACATCACATTACCTAAAAATGTCATCATTGATGAATAGACTTTGTGGTAGATAGATACTTGTAGTTAATGTCCTTGCCCCAACTGCTCCAAAACTACTTTTAAGAATTTAGAGAGATGACTTTTAGCCAACTTAATGTTTAGAAATACCACTCTAGGATCTGCATCATTCTTGTTATCACCATCCTGATAATCTGTAAGATTTATACACAGTAAGCCTGAGCCTGCAAGAAGTGAGCAGGCAGTGATTCATTGTTAGTATATTTTCCAAATTCTATGATACTACTGGGTTATTAGGAAAATTATGTAAGATTAGTTAAGCAAAAATAAGAACATGTAGATATAATATAGATATAGAAAATGAAGGAAAATAATATAACTCCACATCCATAATTGTAGACTAAATACAGCTATAATTATTGTAGCTGAAGTTTATAAAGAGAGATAGATATTATTTCTAGAGATTAGAATGATAACATGGTAAGCAGAACTTTCTGTTAAGACAAGCTCAACACATTGATTCTATATTAGGAAATAAGAAAATTTTGCAGAAGCTTTCATAACTGCTTTTTAACTTCACATATTGAATCTTTGGGCTCCATTACTCAGAAAAAAAGATAACATTTACCACTTGAAAATTATTCTTTCATCAGAGTACTTAGTTAACAAAAGTACCCCCAATTTTTTCTATTTAACTTCAAATTTTGAGTAACCAGAAGGCAATATTGACAGTGGTGCTTTAATCTATGTGTGTATATTTACATACATGTATTGAAAAATCAATTCCAATATTCTGTAAATGTTTTCCAAAGTTAATACAGTTAATTTATTTTACTTTTCAAAACAAAATTTAGTCTATTCTGTTACTATAATTCATTTGTAGAAATATAATGGCTATACTTAATAGTAGAAATATTTAATTGCTTTCTTAATACCTAAAATTATTTTACATCTTAAGTTGAAGACAAAATGTGTCCCAAGTTTAACACATGGCAAAGTTTCCACAACTTCAATTACAACATATAAACTTTGTACATGAACTAGAACTCGATAGCCTATTGATATGCAATACTATATTTATGAATATAAATTGGTTAAAAAAAAACCTCTGGCACAGAAAATATTTTCCACATCTTAACACTGTTACAAATGAAGAAATAATATACTTTAGAGAGAGAAATACTCTTTATAGTTATTACTTGGGAGCTTAAGGAGTAGAATTATGAAACACCAAAGAAGCAATAGCTACAAAAACATATAAACTACTGTGGCATGAAAGATGATGCTAATGGTGTATACTTGCACATGACACTTGCTGTAAAATAAATGTAGATGAATAAAACAAGAATTTATTATCTTGCCTTTGATTGTTTGCTTTATCTCAGCTCTATGGGGAACTGATCAGTTATAGTATTCTTTACCTATTTGCATTCCTATTTAGAATTACTTCTCTTGGCAAACATTTCAGTAAGTTTTATGCATGAGAAAACCAAGTGTGTTTGACATTGATAAAGGTTGTGAAGAGTTATATATTAGCTAAACAGAATTTCTGTAAATATATTTTAATGCAAATCTTATCAACCAAATGTCAGAATCACTCCAGTGATAGTTATGCTATTGCAACATGCTCACTCTAGAAAGGAGCAGGCTGTTCACCAGAGATTCACACTTTAAGCAGAGGTAGAAAAATTTATTTGTTCTACATCTTTCCTGATAAACAAAGCAACTTTCTTGTTTATTCTCTGTTTAAATAAAGGTGAATAATAAACATTTGATAAAAGTACTGTTAGAATAAGAAGAAATGCCTACTATATAATCATTTCTCAAGAAAATAAATAAATTGTTCCTTAAAAATGTTCAGAATACCTCTTCTCTGTCTCTTTAGGTTATGATCTTTTATCTTTTGTGATACATATTTAAAACTCAGTATCCCAAAGACACCGAGTATGTGTTGGAAACAGAGGCAGGGGTATTTCTTCTACTGGTCCTGTTTCTCTGGAGAACCCTGGTAAATACAAGATGTTTGCCTTTTGGTTTCTGTTAATAATTTCTAGCTCTATTACAGTGTCATCAGAGAATGTTGTTTATATTCTGATTTGAGGAAAGTACTGATGTTTTCTTTGTGACCAAATCATATAATCACTTTTCGTAATTGTGTCATAGCACTGGAGGAGAAGGCACATCATCAAGGTGTAGCATTCAAAATATAAGAATATAGTTTACCTAACTGGTTATGTTATGTAACTTTTCTGTTTCATAATGTATTTCTTTTTGTCCAATTAATCTGCCTTGTAATGTAGTAGTTTATTAAATCATCCTGTTATTATGGTGTTTCTATCTTCACATCCCTAATTCTCTGTAACTTTTGCTTCATAATGGGTTTTACTTTATTAGGCATATAAATATAAACATCTTCAACTCAAATTGTACCTTTTAGTATTACAATTGTTCTGTTTTTAGCATCTCTGGACGTCTTTGCAGATTGAAGAGTGAATCAGGATTACCATACCTTCTCTCTGTTTCTGTCTCTGTTTCTATCTCAATCTGTTTCTAGATGTCTGTGTCTTGTTCCTCTCTTTAATTTTAAACTCTCAGAATCATTCTGATTCAGAGGTGTCTCTTTTTACAGTACATAATTCAAATTTGTTTTGTGCATCAAATTGATTATTTTCCTTTTATTAAGTGCATTAAACCTATGCACTTAATTTATATGTTTATATGACTAATATAATCACTACTCTGCCATAATATTTTCATATGATCATACTTGTTTACTAGGAATAACTTTTCCTAATGAATTGTTTCCACATTTGTGACATAGGAGATACAATTTTAATATGGTCTTACTAATGATTAATGTAAAATTTCTATATTTATTTTGAGGAACTGGCATAATCATTAACTGATACAAAAATGGGCTTGTACATTCATTTAAGATAATTTAAATTATGTGTATATAGATATTGTTTAACAATATTATTTATCTATCTATATATCCCTGTATATAGACATGGTGAACAAAGTGTTATGTTCTGTATTAAAGAAATTTATAGTAAATAAATGTGTATATGTGCCAGTATTAGGAATGCATCTATTTTCTATTTTTATTTTTTACTTTCTAGTTACAGACCCTAAAATATTCATGTTATATATTTATTCTCAGGCATTAGAAATTTTTAAACACAAGTAACCATATAATGCAAAGAATTGTTTTAAATTAAAGTTGAAGACAGTACTCAAGTTTTTAAAAATAGTTTCTTTAGGGATGAAGGCCAGCCAGATGATAGAATAGGACTCTCCAGTGCTCATTCCCTAGCATAAACATCAACTCAAACACCTATTCACACACAAAAATACTTTCACAAGAGCTAAGGAAATCAGGTGAGAAATTATAGCACCTGGGTCTAGCACAAACGTGAGATGAGTGACAAGTGTAGTAATAACAATCTTACAGTACCTCCATCACTTCTTCCCCATCCCAGGCAGCATAGCATGGAGAGAGAGTTAACCTCTGGATGGGAGAAAAAGAGGAATTGAGCTATGGACTTTGTCTCAGATCTCAAAAGTATGTCTATCTTAGTAAAACCCAGTACCAAGCAGAGCTCCATTGCCCTAGATTCTAGGCTACTAGTTGCAAACAGAAACTCCATGCCTACTCCCATGCAAGGCTAGATCACATAGCCCTCGGTTCCAGGCCTGTGCAGCAGACTTGATCTCTGGGCTATCCTATCTTCCAGGCCAAGCTCAGTGGCCACAGGCTCCAGAATATCCCCAGCACTGGGCTGGCCCCACAATCACATACTTCAGTCATGCCAGAATACCTAGTTAACCACTGCAGCCCCAGTTAGCATCTGTGGACACAACAAGGCTTACCATTGTTGATACAGCCTTCAGGTTCACCTAGCACCAAGCTATTCCCTGCACCACAGGCTCCATTCAAGTCCTGGTGACTCCAGGGTTCAATCTTGCTCCAGAAGACTCAGGGTATGGACCTACACCAGTAGATGCCAGTGCCAGGCTGGACCCCACGGCTTAAGGATACAACAGCACCCCTGTAGATCCCCAGGCTTCAAGATAGTACCTGTGGACTGAAGGTCCATGTCCATCTCAGAGGACTCAAGTGCTGATCCCATCCCAATGCCCGGTCATTTATTGCAGAATCATACTCAAGGGCTACCCCACTGCCAGCTCCAAGACCTATCCTACTGTCAGCTCAGTCCCTGAGGACACAGGTATTGGATCAATTCCTGTAGATACAAGCTCAAGACCTGCCTTTATGTACCGAGGCTCTACCTCTATCTCTGCAGAATCAATAACAGGTCAGCCCCAGTGGATCTAGGCTTCAAGCCCAACCTCATGGACCCAGGCTGCAGGCTTACCCATCTATTGATCAATGCATCAGGCAAGTCCTCCCAATGACTCCAGCAGCATGTGCACTCTCAGACCAATAGCCTGTTTAGGATCTGCGTATGGGTGAACTGGTGAAGGACTTTCCGAAACAAAGTCAGTCTGCAAACACTGGAATAAGCGCCTACTTAAAATGTGTGGAAAACAACCTAAGGCAACAATAAACATAAAGAAAAGGATATAACACCATAAAAAAAAAAAAAAAAAAACTAAAATAACCTACAAGTAACTGGCTTCAAAACATATAGATATAAAAACTGCTTGGCAAAGAATTCAATGTAATTGTTTTAATGAATCTCAATAAACTTCAAGAAAATATTGAGAAATAATTCAATGAAATCAAGAAAACAATGGATGACCAAAATTATAAATTTAACAAAGAGATTAAGACAGTTAAAAAAAATTAAATGAGAATTCTGTAGATGAAATATACAACGCATGAAATGGAAACTTCCACAGACAGTGTCAATAGCAGAATTAATAAAGTAGAATTATAAAAATCTGTGAAATCCAAGACAGTTTATTTGTAAACATACTTTCACAGGAGAAGAGAAAAACATGAAGAAAGCTTACAAGAGATATTGAACAGCAACAAAAGAGCAAATATTTGAGTTATAAGACTATTTGTGAAAAAAAGAAAACTAAATGTAGAAAGCTTATTTAAAGAAATAATAACAGAAACCTTTTCAAAATTAGATAAACAGTCAGGCACAGTGGCTCCTGCTTGTAATTCCAGCACTTTTGGAGGTTGAGGCAGGTGGTTCATGAGGTCAAATGACTGAGACCATCTGGCCAAAATGGTGAAACCCAGTCTATACTAAAAATACAAAAATTAGCTGGGTGTGGGGGCATGCTCCTGTAGTCCTAGCTACTTGGGAGGCTGAGGCAGGAGAATCGCTTGAACCTGGGAGGCAGAGGTTGCAGTGAGCTGAAATAATGCGGTGACAGAGCAAGACTCCATCTCAATAAATAAATGAGAAAGAAAACTGTATAAAGATATAAATATCAAGTAGAGGAAGGTCAAATATATTAAACAGATTCAATCCAAATAAAACTACACCAAAACATATGATAACCAAACTGAAATCAAAGACAAAGGGAGTATTCTGAGAGTAGCAAGGGAGAAAAAGCAAATAATATATATGGGACTTCTAATCAGGCTAACAGCACATTTCTCAGCAGAGACCTTACTAACTGGGAAAGAATGGGATGGTATACTTAAATTGTTGAAGGAAACAAACATACAAAAAGCAAAACGATTTCCAAGCAAGAATACTATACACAACAAAGCCATGCATCAAAATAAAGGAGAGATAAATATTCTCTTAGTCAAATAAAAACTGAGACAACCATCATTACCAGAGTGGCCTTAAAATAAATGCTAAAAGTAGTTATTCAGGGTGAGCAAAAAGGATGGTAATTAGGAATATGAACATTTGAGAGTATAAAACTTCCTGGTGAAAGGGAGCATGCAGTAAAATTCAGAATACCCCAATTCTGCAATGGTGGAGTATAGGTCAGTTATATTTTAAATATGATGACTATAAGACAAGTCTATTAAAAATAACAATAGCAACAATAATTTATTAAGCAATACACAATATAAAAAGATGTAAACTATGACATTAGAAATTTAGTATTTTTGGGAGTTGGAAGACAAGTATAGTTTATCCTTACAGAGAACCAACTTTTTATTTTGTTGATCTTTACAACTGATCCCACAGAAATATAAAAGATCCTCAGAAACTATTATGAACTCCTCTATAAACACAAAGTGAAAAATCTAGAAGAAATGAATAAATGCTTGGAAACACAAAACTTCCCAAAATTGAACCTGGAAATAATTGAAATCCAGAACAGAACAATAGCAAGTTCCAAAACTGAATCAGTAGTAAAAAAGCCCATCAACCAAAAAAGGCCCTAGACAAGGTAGATTCACAATTGAGTTCAACCAGAAGTATGACGAAAACCTCATAACAATCTTACTGAAACTATTCCAAAAATTTGAGGAAGAAAGACTCATTTCTAACTTATTCTACATAGCCAACATCATCCTGATACCAAAACCTGTTGGAGACACAATGAAAAAGAAAACTACAGGCCAATGATGAACATAGACACAACAATCCTCAACAAAATACAAGCAAATAAAATCCAGTAGCACCCCAAAAGTTAATTCGCCATAATCAAGTAGGCTTTATTCCGTGAATGCAATGTTGGTTCAATATGCACATGTCAACAAATGTGATTCACCACATAAACAAAATTAAAAACCAAAATTATATGATCATCTCACGAGATACAAAAAAAAGCTTTCAGTAAAATCCAAGATTTCTTTATGATAAAATCCTCAACAAACTAGATTTCAAAGGAACATAATTCAAAATAATAAGAGCCATCTATGGCAAACCCATAATCAACATCATATTGAATGAGCAAAACTGAAACCATTCCCCTTGGGAATTAGAATAAGAAAAGGATGCCTGATCTCATCAATCCTATTCAAGATTGTAATGGAAGTCCTAGCCAGAGCAACTGGGCAAGAGGAACAAATAAAAGACATACAAGTAGGAAAAGAATAGTCAAATTATCTCTCTTCACTGACAATATGATTCTAGAAAAGGCTAAAGACTCCACCAAAAAGCTCTTTGAACTGATAAACAACTTCAGCAAAGTTTCAAGATGGAAAATCAATGTACAAAAATCAGTAGCATATCCATGTATCAATAACATTTAAGCTGAGAGCCAAATCAAGAATACAATTCCATTTACAGAAGCCACAATAAGAATGAAATACCTAGGAATACATCTAACCAAGGTAGTGACAGATCTCTCCCGGGAAAACTATAAAATACTTTTCCAATAAACCATAGATGATGCAAACAAATGGAAAAACATACTATGCTCATAAATAGGAAGAATCAATATTATTCAAATGGTGATACTGTCCAATGCAATTTACAGTTTCAGCGCTGTTCCTATCAAACAACTAACATAATTTTTTATAGAATTAGGAAAATAATATTCTAAAATTCATATGGAACCCAAAAAAATTCTGAATAGACCAAGTGATACTAAGAAAAATCAAGATAGATGGAGGTTCACATTAACCAGACTTCAGACTATACTACAAGCCTACAGTGACCAAAACAATATTGTATTGTTACAAAAACAGACACAGAGACCAGTGGAACATAACACAGAACCCACAAATAAAGCTGCACAACTACAATCCACTCCTCAACAAAGTCAACAAAAATAAGCAATGGGGAAAGGGCTCTCAAGTCAAAAAATAGTGCTGGGATAAGTGACTATCCATATGCCAAAGAATGAAACTGAACCCCTAACTACCACCAAATACAAAAATTAACTCCAGATGGATTAAAGACTTAAATGTAAGATCTCAGCCTATACAAATCCTAGGAAAAAAACTCTAGGAAATACCCTTATTGATATCGACCTTGACAAAGAATTTATGGCTAAGTCCTCAAAAGCAACTGTAACAAAAACAAAAATCGGCAAGTGAGACCTAAACTAAAGAGCTTCTTCTAAGCAAAAGAAACTATCAAAAGAATAAACAAACAACCTACAGAATGGGAGAAAATGTTTTTAAAATCTATGCATCCAACTAAGGCCTGGTATCCAGACTATAAAGGAACTTAAATCGATGAGCAAAAAACAAATAACCCCATTAAAAAGTGGGCAAAGGTCATGAACAGACACTTCTCAAAAGAACACATACAAGCAGCTGACAAACATGAAAAATGTTCAGCATCATTTATCATCACAGAAATGAAAATAAAAACTATAATGAGATACCATCTCACACCAGTCAGAATGGCCTTTATTAAAAAGTTAAAAAAATAACAGATGTTAGAGGGGCTGCAGAGAAATGGGAACACTTAGACACTGTTGGTGGGAATGTAAATTAGTTCAGCCACCATAGAGAGTAATTTGGAAGTTTCTCAAAGGACTAAGGCTTGAACTACCATTCAACTCAGCAATTTCATTACTGGATATATAATCAAAGGAAAATAAATCCTTCTCCCATAAAAAAATAACATGAACTCATATGTTCATTACAACACTATTCACAATAGCAAAAACATGGAACCAACCCAAGTGCCCACCAACAGAGTGGACTAGTTAAAGAAAATGTGGCACATGTATGCTATGGAATTCTATGCAGTCATAAAAAGGAATGAAATCATGTCCTTTGCAGCAATGTGTATGCAGCTGGAGATGATTATCCTAAGTGAACTTGAAAAAAACAGCAAAGGAGAAAGGACTTACACAGTGCCTACATAAATTGGTTATGAGTAACATATAAACAAGGAACAACAAACTGCGGAAGGCCGCAGGAGGAGAAAGGACTTACACAGTGCCTACATAAATTGGTTATGAGTAACATATAAACAAGGAACAACAAACTGCGGAAGGCCGCAGGAGGCCTCTGAGGAGGAAGTCCTCTCCATGCCTCATGTTCCGGTGCAGGGTGACCTCTGCTCTGTTACCATAAACATTGTGCTCAAGGATGTGAAATCCTTCATAGCAGTATGGGTTAGCCAGACTTATAGGCTCCTTGTAAGGTCTGTGTTCCATCAGCTACACATAGATAAAGATAACCACGTTCTTGTTTTGTGAAACTCTCAAACCGCCACTGTTATCAATCCTTAGGATGACACACCAGTTCCAGCTCACTGATTCACTTCTGACTCACTGATTCACTCCACCATCACATGACCCACTCGCCACCATTACTCCACTGCTACCCTGTAGATCAAAGTGACTGTAATCAATAAATAGTGTGGATGATTAGAGCTCGGGGTCTTCACTGTCTCCTTCAGAGTAATAAAGTGATGGCCCCTGGTCCCACTGTCTCTCTTAATCTGTCGTTTTCTCATTCCTGTCTCACCACTGAACTCGGGGTACCCACAGGTGATGTACAGCTGGATCCTTACAATCTGGTGCCCAACATGGGGATCATGGATCCCTACATTCTAGCATCCAAAGTGTGGGGCTCATGGATTCCCTACAGAACTAATGCAGAAACAGAAAGCAAATATTGCACCTTCTCCCTTATAAGTAGTGGGAGCTAAATATTGGGTGCACATGGACATAAAGATGGGAAGAGTAGACACTGGAAAATACAAGAGAGGGGACATAAATAAAAAGACAAAGTTTGAAAAACTACCTATTTCTTGGGCTCACTTCCTGTTTCAGTCATACTTCAAGCCCCAGTATCATGCAATATGTCTTCGTAACAAACCTGCACTCGTACCTCTGGAATCAAATAAAAGTTGGAAAAAGTTCTTTAAATTTTTTTTTAAAGGTTAGAGCTTTTTTATGCAATCAAAATTAATTTATATCAGCTTAAAATAGCTTGTTATAACTATAGGATGTTTCTTGTAATCCTCTTGGTAAGCACAATGCAGAAACCTATAGTATATACAAAAAAGATAGAACATAAAAAAAAAAGCATATCATTAATGAAAATCACTTAATTACAAACAAAGAAATCTAGAGAAGAACAAATAATCTACAAAAAAATAGAAAATAACTAACAAATGGCAGTAGTAAATTTTTACTTATCCACAATTATGCTGAATGATAGATTAAATTCTCCAATCATAAGACACAGAGTGGCTGATGATTAAATAGAAAGACTAAACTACATGCTGCCTACAAAAGATTTACTTCACCTGTAAGGATACACATAAAATGAAAATAAAGGAATGAAAAAAGTATTCCACACAAATGGAAATCAAGAGAGCAGGAGTGACCACATTTATATCAGATAAAATAGACTTTAAGTGAAAAACTGTGAAATGAGAGAAAGGAGGTCATGACATGATAAAGAGGTCAATTTATCTAGAGAACATAACAATTATATATGTGTACCCAACATCAGAACACCTAAATATATAAAGTAAATATTAACAGCTCTAAAGGAAGGGATACACTGTAATACAACAATATTAAGAAACTATAGCAACAAACAAATCATCTGGACTGAAAATCAACAAGAAAACATAAAACTTAAACTACACTGTAGACCAAATGAACCTAATGGACAAACAGACATATACAAAACATTCTACCTAACAGCAGAACACACATTCTTTTCAAGCACACATAGAAAATTCTCTAGGTTAAATCATATGTTATGCCTCAAAACAAGTCTCAACAAATTAAAGAAAATTGCAATTATATCAAGTTTCATTACCAACCACAAAGGTATGAAACCAGAAATCAGTATGTGATACATCAGATTAACAAAATGAAGGCCAGAAACCAACCATATGATCATCTCAATAGATTCAGAAAAAGCAACTGAAAAAATGCAGCATTCTTTTATGATAAGTTTCTATATAAATTAGGTATATAAGACAATACCTCAACACAATATAGATCATATATGACAAACCCACAGCTCATAACAAATTGAGAGGTGAAGTTGAAAGCACTTTTTCGAAGATTAGGAAAAAGACAAAGTATTCTCACTACAAAATAAATGAAAAGTATGTGATTTCATGGATCTGCTAATTAGCTCAATTTAGCAATTCCACAATGTATACATATTTTGAAACATCATGTACATAATAAAATTTTTATTTGTCAAATAAATAAATAAAATGTTAAAAATAATTTCTTTAATTTATGTCAGCTACATTCTGGGCCACTCATTTTTAAAATTTTACATGTCAAGAAATATTACCAGATTCTATAAATAATATCTGAATATAGCACCTAAGCATTTGTGTTCCAGTATATTATTTTAAACAGCTTTAACTGGGCCTAAGAGGACATTTTATGAATTTAATCACATTTATTGGTTAATTTATTTCATATTTTGAACTTTTGCAATTACAATTGCTATAAATTAATAATCTTTTTTTAAGCAAAAGTCTCTTCATTTTATACTTTCTATTTTACAGTAAATGATTAAATAATATAATGGTTTTACATGATTTTTCATAAAATTAAAAAGTATTGTCATTAAGCCAAATCTTTGATACTAGGCTTAACTGGTTACTAAAATGAAATTAGCAACTTTGCCTTAACTTGTTTAATAGTGATTTACATCAGTAAATTTATTAGCTAATTTAAAGATAACATAACTGTGAATTGCATAAGGACTACATTTTGTATTAAATTCTGAATTTACACAGTTCATTTTCATGATACAAGTAAAAACTCCTAAAATAACACTTTCTCACCCAAGTTGATATTAGAAAAAAAAACTATGGAAATAATTTATAGTAAAGTGTTTATATCTTTCAATGTAACATTGTGTATACTATTTTATTAAGGCTTTACTAAATAATAATACAGACAGTACCATATTAAATAATCATTTATTTAATTCCCATTATTACACCCAAATAGGGCTCTCTTTTAAAAATTAATTTCTATAATTTTATTTGTAAAACTTTATCAAATATTATAAGATTAAAATTTTAAAATTATTTAAAATGCTCAACATATTAAGATAAGTTTTGACTTACTTTTGCTTTATCTAAGGATAGATTCCTCTTAAATAATGAGAGAAGTTTATTTTTAGATGTGTCATAAAATTCAGAGTCATTTTCATGAAAACAGCATGGGGATAACTGCCCCCATGATTCAATTACATCCCACTGGATCCTTCTCACAACATGTGAGAATTATTGAAAATACAATTCAAGATGAGATTTAGGTGGGTACACAGAGTTAGAGAATGAAGAAATAAACGTAGACCTAAAGCCACTCTGAAAAATTACACAAAATAAAATAAGCAGAAAATAAATAATGAAAGTACAAGAAACATACTTATATATGAACTTGGCAATAAATTATATTTTCCATGCTTGTGTTTCAATCAACAATGTAGTAAGGCAAAAAGAAAAATACATGAATTGATTAATTAGAAAAAAATCAATAAAGTTTGGAAACAAGATTATTAGGGATAATTATGGTTGCATCAAAGATATATGAAATAATTGACTCTTTGTTTTAATAAATATCTTGGAAACCAATAAACTCAATTCTTGGATATTACTGATGAGGAAATTACGGTCCAAAAGGACTAAGTCATTTATCAAAAATCAAGGGTGGAACTGAAACTTAGATATTCAATGAAAGTCTTTTAATTAATGTGAAACAAATTCAAACATTTATTCATATATGCCCTTCATCACTATCTATTTATCAAGTTTCTTATGTTTATAAAAGACTTTATAATGGCTGGAAGTGTAGAAGTGAGAAAATCAAAATGTTCATATAAATATGTAACTTACATTTTATAAAATAATTAATACATTTTTCTTGTGAAATGATGACTACTATAGCATAAACAAATGAGTTAAAATTGAACAACAATAATTTTCCAACTAAAATTTCTATCAATAATACTCCCATCCTATACTTAACTCCTCAGTGATTTTCACAATATTTGAAATTACTTAAGTACTGAAGGGCCAGGCACAGTGGCTCATGCCTGTAATCTCAGCGCTTCAAGGAGTCAAGGTGGGTAGATCACCTGAGGTCAGGATTTTGAGAACAACCTCACCAACATGATGAAACTGCATCTCTACTAAAAATACAAAATTGGCTGGGGGTGGTGACTCATGCCTGTAATCCCAGCTACTCGGGAGGTTGAGGCAGGAGAATCACTTGAACCCAAAAGGCGGAGGTTGCAGTGAGCTGAGATCACACCATTGCACTCCAGCCTGGGCAACAAGAGCGAAACTCCTTGTATCAAATGAATGAATGAATGAATGAATGAAAAATATGTACCAAGACCCAGATGCACTTCATTTACCAAAATTTTGAGTATGTACAAAATGATAAATGTCTATAATGATGCTCTATTTCTGCCCAATTGAATTTGGAAGCAATGAATCCTACTTCTCTGACAGTACATCATAACATTGGGCAAAATATTTCAAAGATTAATAGCTTGTCAGGGAAAGCTCAAACTGATAAGAATGATGTGTAAAATTATATATTCCTATGTTTAAAATTATTTCAGGCAAAACGTGAAGAACTGCAGAGGATGCATATAACATATTAAAGGAATATGAAAAATGTCAATACTTCATTTAAAGCTTTCATGAGAAATGACGGTGGAAAGTTAAAATAGAACACTACACTCAAGTAGTATTTTAAAGATTGCAAACCAAGTGTAGCAGTTTGGTATTGCCAGCTGACAAACTGGCATAAAGAGTCAAAGGAAATCTTACAGAAAGTGTGACAACCTTGCAGATAGATTAAATTAAAATATATCAACATGTAAAAATAAAGGCAAGAGAAAGAATTTTTTTGGACTCTAATGGGGGAGTCTTAGAGTCCAGATGATGAAATTTAGAAATTAAAACTGTTGATATAAGCAGAAAAGTCTTAGAAACTACTGTTGGACATTGATCCATATTGCCTGCAATTTGAGAGATCTTTCCCAAGCTCTAGAATATTTTAAAGAATGTGAAATACAGCAATAATACTAACTTTATTAACTTTATCATTACAGCAGCATAAGCAAGCTTTCTAAATATTGTTTCTGGCTCATTCTTGTAATCTTTTTTTTTTTGAAAGAAAGAAATTAACATATCTGGAAGCAAAGAAAATACAAACCTAATAAGTACTGAACCAAGAAATGAGTTCAAGATTCTCTATATTTATGATCTGTAAGTATATGAGACAACTCAAAATCAAATATAATAATCTTTATATTTTCTTAACCTTCAAAATGTCATCATGAATGTTTTCTCTCTTCACTTTTTGAACACCATAATTAGTACAAGCTCAAAGTTGATCTAGAGCCAGCTATAATTCAAAATACAATTATGATAAATTCATAAAATGGTACACAGTCAATATTGTACTTTCCACAAAATTGCTGACAAAACATACTTCTCTGACATAGAAAAAAGACTGAAGAATTATTCAAATTCATATTTAAAACAATACTTATATGTTGACCTATCTTTTGCTAGAGTTTATTTTCAAAACCAAATCTGAAAGTAGAAGAAGCAAATTAGAATGAATGTTGAAAGGATCTACTATAAAACAAACAAAATAAATGAGGAAAAAAAATATTGATTTCTGGCCCTAGCTATCAAGACACAACTCATAATACAGTAAGCAACCCAACAAAAATAAGTCTTCAAAACTAGCTACAACTTATAAAAGCATTATTACATTTCATGTATCTACTTTAAGGATGTAGAAAGTTGGAAAGAATATCACTCCCAGTCATACAAGAACAACAACAAAGAACCAGGCAAAAAGCAAGTCCATAACTTTACTTGAACCTATCAAAAAATTTGAGGTGGCAAGATGACCAATTAGTTGTTGATTTTGATCTATGGAGAGGCTGGCCCCTGATGAGCAACAACATGTGAACATTTGCTTACCTGTTCTACATGGAGTCAAAAGTACATAAGGATTCAGTTAGAAGAACTTGGTGGAAACCTTGAGTATTTCTTTCTTTTGCATTACAATTCTCTTAGGAATGTCTACGGAGATAGCATAACACTCCAGATAGTTGCTACTATGATTGTGGGAATAAAACTGTTAAGACTGAGGTTTAATCTGTATGATTAAACCTCAGTCCTAAGCACATGTAGGGTCTCTGGGTCTCAGAAAATTAACTGTTTCCAGCCATGTTCCTTCACCACTACATATCTGGATCTGGTATCAGTACTTACCCTTTCCTTATTAATAGGTAACTTTATGGTCCTTTTTTCCCCCAGCTGCAATGACTTTCCTGCAGTGTTCGCAGCAGTTCTCACCAGTGTTCTCACAGTTTTTGTAAGAGAGTGTGGAGATCTAGAATATTGAAAAATTAGGGGAAGTTTACAAAATCTTGCAGACTTTTTAACAGTGTAATCCAATGGGCACTGACAAAAAGTATTAGCCAGAGTTCAGAGAAAGCACCTTTATTAGTCTGTTCTCACACTGCTATAAAGAACTGCCTGAGATTGGGTAATTTATAAAGAAAAGAGGTTTAATTGACTCACAGTTCCACATGGCTGGAGAGACCTCAGGAAACTTAGAATTATGGCAGATGTGGAAACAAACACGTCCTTCTTTACCTGGCGGCAGGAGACAGAAGTGCCAAGCAAAGAGGGAAAGGATAAAAAACCATCAGGTCTTGTGAGAACTCAGTCATTTTCATGAAAACAGCATGAGGATAACTGTCCCCATGATTCAATTACATCCCACTGGATCCTTCTCACAACATGTGAGAATTACTGAAAATACAATTCAAGATGAGATTTAGGTGGGTACATAGCCAAACCATATCATTCTGTCCCTGATCTCTCCCAAATCTCACGTCCAGACACTTCAAAACACAATCATGCCCTTCCAACAGTTCCCCAAAGTCTTAGTTCATTACAGTAATAACCCAAAGTCCAAGTCCAAAGTCACATCTGAGACAAGGCAAGTTCCTTCTGCCTGTGAGTCTGTAAAACTGAAAGTAAGATGTTACTACCTAGATACAATGGGAGTACAGGTATTGGGTAAATACAGCCATTCCAAATGGGAGAAATTGGCCAAAAGAAAGGGGCTACAGGCCCCATGCAAATCCAAAATCCAAGAGGGACGTCATTAAACCCTAAAGTTTTAACATAATCTCTTTTGGCTCCATGTCTAACATCCCAATTACACTGATGCAAGAGATGGGCTCCCACAGTTTTGGGCAGCTCCATCCTTGTGGCTCCATCCTTTGTGGGTACAGTCCCTCAACCTAGCTAATTTCATTAGCTAGCATTGAATGTCTACAGCTTTTCCAGATGTAAGGTGCAAGCTATTGGTGGATCTACCACTCTGGGGTCTGGAGAATGGTGGCCCACTTCTCACAGCTCCACTAGGCAGTGCCTCAGTGAGGACTTTGTGTGTAGGGTCCAAGTTCACATTTCCCCTCTGTACTGCCCCAGAAGTTCACCATGAGAGCTCCACTCTGGCAGCAAACTTCTGCCTGGATATCCAGGCATTTCATATATCCTCTGAAATCTAGGTGGATGTTCCGAAATCTCAATTTTTGTCTTCTGTGCACCTGCAGGCTCAACACCATGTGGAAGCTGCTAAAGCTTGGGACTTGAACCTTCTAAATTAACAGTCTACACTGTACCTTGGCCTATTTAGCCAGGGCACCAAGTCCCACAGCTGCACACATCAATGGGGCCCTGGGCCTGGCCCACAAAATTATTTTTCCTTCTTAAGCCTCTATACCAGTGATGGCAGGGGCTGCCATGAAGGTCTCTACCCTGGAGACATTTCCCCCCTTATCCTGGTGATTATTGTTTGGTTCCTCATTACATATGCAAATTTCTGCAGGGAGCTTGAACTTCTCACTAAAGTTTTTCTTTTTTTTTCCTATTGCATCATCAGGCTGCAAATTTTCCAAACTGTTATGCTCTGCTTCCTCTTGAATACTTTGCCTCTTAGATATTTCTTCCACCAGATACCCTAAATCATCTATCTTATAAAGTTCCACAGATCTCTAGGGCAGGGGCAAAATCGTGCCAGTCTCTTTGCTAAAGCGTTAAAAGTATCACCTTTACCCCAGTTCCCAACAAGTTTCTAATCTTTATCTGAGACTACTTGACCTGGACTTCATTGTCTATATCTCTATTACCATTTAGGTCAAAGCCAATCAACAAGTCTCTAGGAAGTTCCAGATAATCCCACTTCTTCCTGTCTTCCCAGCTCTCCAAGTCATTAGGAAGTTCTAAACTTTTCCACATTATCCTGTCTTCTTCTGAGCTCTCCAAACTGTTACAACCACTGCCTGTTACCCAGTTCCAAAGTTGCTTCCAGATTTTAAGATATCTTTACAGATAACTAAGTGGCAACCCCTCCCCATACCAATTTATGATACTAATTCATTCTCATGCTGCTATAAAGAACTGCCAAAGACTGGGTAATTTATAAAGAAGAAAGGTTTAATTGACTCACAGTTACATGTGGCTGGGGTGGCATCTGGACACTTACAATCATGGCAGAAGGAGAAGCAAACATGTCATTCATCACATGGCAGCAGGAGAGAGAAGTGCCAAGCAAAGCAGGGAAAGCCATTTATAAAACCATCAGATCTCATGAGAACTCACTATCATGAGAACAGCATGGGGGTAACCACTCCCATAATTTAATTACTTCCCACGGGCTCTCTCCCATGACACATGATAATTATGGAAACTACAATCCAAGATGAGATTTGGGTGGAAGCCCAGCCAAATCCTACTAACACCCATCACAGTACATGTCTTTGGTGGTGAGCAACAGCAGCCATGGGAGGGCCAAAAACTTTGCAAGGATCCTTCTGGTTTAGCTCCCCTAGGAAACAAAAGCATCTATGGGGAAAAGAACAACCAGAATTATATCCTGAAGGTATAAGGGTAAATTATTGCTTCTGGAGAAATAGAATAGAAAAATAATATCTACTAAACACAAAGGAGTAGATATAAATGCTGGGCCTAGCACTACAGATGAGGGAGGAACAAAAATATTGGGAAAGCCAATCCTCTGCAGTGTAAGGACACTGTGCCTAAGATTAAGGCTTAATGAGACAGAATGTTATTAACCATCAGTATAACCACCAACAGTTAAAATGTAACAATGTGAACCTCTGGAGTGTTCCCTGGTCTCCAAAGGCAATTCTAATAAAATGTAACACAACAGGAAAACATAAAGCCTAAGGGTGAAGCAGATGCAGAGGAAAACCCTATATCAAACCAGCCCCACCTTAATCACAAGCTAGGCCTTGAGGTATTTGAGGCTATGATTTAGTGAGATTAATTATAGCCACAGACATACCACCCACACACACACACACACCACACACATAAACTTAACTCAGAAACACCTCTTTGTAAATTAATTGAAACTATCATGCCAAAGGCCTAACAGAAGGATAGATAGACACATCTGCAGGCATAATATATATATATTTGTCTCTGCTGTTCTAAAATATGTTTAGCTTTCATACAACTATTACCAACCATAAGGAAAGGCTAATAAAAACACACAGCCAAGAGACAAAATAAACAGAACTTGATTTAGAGAAGAGTCTTTGGTTTGTACTTCAACATGTAAATGCTAGGGAGTTGCCTCTCCTATTCCCTACAAGAAAAAAAAAGCCAGACAAACTCTAAATCACAGACTTTTCTCAGACCCATGAGAACTGAAGTCACAGTGAAAACCATCACTCCAAATATCTGCTAGACAATAAGACTAAAACTAATTTGAAAATGATCAAAGTGGAGAATTTACATTACCCAATTTTAGAAAATAATATAAAGGTAGACAAATGGATTAATGTAACAGAATAGAGCATCTAGAAACCAAATATAAATGTATACAATCAACATGATTTCAACAATATTCAAAAGAAAGATTTTAAATCTGAAACAACTGGAAAAATATGGAAAAATATGAATTTGGGAAAGAAAATCTACAAGAATAACTTAGCATGCTGGAGTAGGTAAAATTTCTTAGACAAAACCCAAAAGCACTACCATAAAAGAAAAATGTAATGAAGTATAATTTATCACATTAGATATTCCTGCTTTTTTATGAAAGTAAATACACGTAAATCAAGAACGGTAATAAAAAATTATTTGAAATTCATACATGTAACAAAGGAGTTATATTTAAAAATATGGCTATATTATCTATCTATATGTATATATAAAGATATATCTCTATGTATTTATATGTATGTATTTCTATACGTGCCATATATATATATATATATATATATATATTCCTACAAATCAACAATGAGAAAGTAAACAATTTAAAATGTGAGCAAATGATTTTAAAAAATACTTCTGACATGCTCATGGAAAAGTACTCAACATTGTTAGTAGGGAGGGTAATGGAATTTAAAAGCACATTTAAATATCAATTTACATTCATTAGAGTAATCAAAATTATAAAGATTGATAAGATAAAATGTTGGCAAGGATGTAGAGTAACTGGATATGATGGGAACAGAAAATGGCAAAACTACTCTGCAAAACTCTTTTCAGTTTTTTCTAAAGTTAAATATACTCTAAATATTTTGTGTGACAAATGGACACATATGTCCATAAAAAAATTCACAAAATAATTTTTAGCAACTTCACTTATAAAAGTTAAAAACTAGGAAGAAACCTGTGTTCATAACAAAAACTAAATAAAATATTCTGGGATATTTAAACAATTGAATACTACAAAGATATAAGAAATAATTATTGATACACATAACATTAATTTCAAAATGTATTATATAAAGCAAAAGAAAATCAACATCTACTGATTCCATTAATAAGAAATTTGGTCAAAATTCAACATCTCCTATATGATCTCATTAATAAGAAATTTGGCAACAGGCAAAACTAATCTAATGTGCTAGAAATAAAAACAAAAGTTGCCTAATGTTAGTTGGACTTGATCGGAAAGAGACCAAAGGGAACTCTGCTGCATGATGGAAAAATTCATTATTTTGATTAGATATTGTTTTACAATGTGAGAGTCAAATTTATAGAATTGTAAAACTGAAACCTGTGTATTTCAATATATGTAATTTAAAAAATAAGCTAAATGAAGTAAATCAACATTATGAAAAAAATAGAAGATGTACATCATATTATAAAGAAAATTCCTGATTACATAATTTTCATTTATGGGTTAAGAATAAAACCATGAAATGATTTATAAATAAAATAATGTTATCAGTTAGTGAAGCTGTCTATTCAAAGAATTACACTGAAAGTTTTAATAATTTCAAACTGTAGAAAAATTATATAATTAGGTCCTGGTTGTCTAAAATTATATAATTATTTGAAGGTCCTGGTTGTCCCATAAGCTTAGACAACAAGGAACTTCAACTAATTACATAATTTATAATATATGGACCCTCTAGACAGGTGAAATAGAGAAGTTAATTTAAAAATAAATATAAATTATTTATTTACACAGCATAAAATATTATAATAGGGTGTTATCACAATAAATGTACCCTATTTTAAAATTGAATGGAATCATATTTGCATATGAGAAATTCAATTATAATGTAATGGTATCTATCCCATTGATATTATTTCTTAATATATGATTTTGGATGTTCACTTACACCAAAGATACTCATATTGCCTTTTTAAAAGATTTCCTTTTAAAAAGACAAGTGTTTTGCACTGAATTATAAAAATAAATTCAATGAATAATCACCACAAGTGAATCAGCAACTGGTTTATGAAACTAGCAAACTTCGATTCCTTCTTGCCATGAAAGTTTGACCCTTTGAGTGTATTTCAGTAGCTTGCAGTTTATTAACATACGGGTTCTTATATTCTGACTTTTTCATGCTGTGAAATGATTTTTCTACTCAAGCTTTGATCTTCAGGTTTGGCCCACATTCTCTCTCCTGGGGCCCTACTAGATGCTGTCTACTTCAAATGCTTGCTCCCTGCAACACTTACTGTAAAATCTCAGGTGTCACATCACTCAATAATTTCACTCTGTGAGGGGAGATAAAATAAATTCCTTTCACTGGTAGATGACAACTTCTCCTTTATCTTTTATAAGTTTCTACTCTGTCCAGCTTCCAGCTGATAGAATACCTTTGCAGAGAGGATCTTTGCAGTTTGAATACAGTGCAATCTTCATCACCAAAGGCACTTCAACATGCATGGCAATGGATTTTCTGTTTATTCATTACAAATTAAAAACAAACATTATTTTATCTCGAATTCTCTAGCAGTCATTATCACATTGTCTGAATGCTGTATAAAGTAATTGATGTTTGTTCTCCCAAACTTTGACCATAGTAACATAATAAATACTACTATTATAAACCCAGCAAAATTATATTTCTACTATATTTCATTTTTATAGCATAATGTCAATCACTATCAGTTTTCCTTGGTATGGTTTTAATACTATATTGGTATGATATATCAGAGGTTTATTATTCCATTTTCAAAACCCTTGGTGCTATATTTAAAATTTGAAAATTTTTTATAATTTCGAAACATAATATAGTGCAAATTTTTTTATTATATAACATTCATAGGAGTTTAGGAAGGCATTCATAGTCAGGTGTACTAATATTTCTTTCTGTTGTTGTTTTTTTTCCTGAGACGAAATCTCACTCTGTGGCCCAGTCTGGAGTACAGTGATGTGATCTCAACTGACTACAACCTCTGCCTCCCAGGTTCAAGTGATTCTCCTGCCACCATGCCTGGCTAAATTTTTTGTTTTTAGTAGAGATAGGGTTTAACCCTGCTGGCCAGGCTCGTCTTATACTCTCGATTCCCAGTGATCAGCCCACTTCGGCCTCACAAAGTGCTGGGATTATAGGCATGCCCAGCCAAGTGTATGAATATTTCTATACCAAAATTATATAAATATTTAGTGGGTTAAATGAAATAAATAAATCACTTTGTTTTATACAGCATTTTACATTTTGCTAGACATAATATTCTGTCTTGTATTTGCAGTTCTTTGTAAATATTTCTCCTCTGTCTAAAAACTGCACTCTCAAACACAAAGGACACACTGCTTTTTGCTTCAAAACATTTCAAAGTTCAATTCCTCATAAAAATCTTCCTGACATCTAGAAAAATTATCTACTTTTCCTTGTAGATGATACAATCAGTAATTCTTATATATTGCACTATATTTAGACAAAAATATTATTTCTTCTCCATGAATCCAACCTTTCAAAACTGATTCATTTCTATAAGCTAAGCACTTAATACATGTATTTAGTATAGTACTAAATTGTAAATTGTAGTTATTGAATTTATTTATTTATTTATGGAAAAATACATTTGTGAAATATTCTAAAATAGTTTAGAACTTTTTAATCAACTAAACATTTTCAGAAAATATATCAATATTTTTGATATGACATAGAAAGTAACAGAGGTGGCTATCAAACTAAGCACTAGAACAAAACTGGTATTTCTTCTAATTAAATACGGAAAACTTTCAGTTTACTTTGTGATATTTCTACTCAATTGTACAGACATTTCTAAGGAAGAAAGTGACACTTAGTCAAATATTACTACAAGCTATATGTAGTCATGCACCTCATAATGACATTTTGATCAACAATTGACAGCATATACAATGGTCATCACATGAGATTTTCATAAAGCTACACTGTATAGGTGAACCATTTTTATGTTTTATATCATATTTTTGCTGTGCCTTTTCTATGCTTACATACACAAATATCACTGTGTTCCAACTGCCTACAGTATAAGTACAGTAACATGCTGTGCAGCTTTGTAGCCCAGGAGCATGAAATTACACCATATAGCCTAGGTCTGCAGTAGATTACACCACCTAGATTTGTGTAGGCCTACACTCTGTGATGTTAGCCTATAATAAAATCGCCTAACAACACATTTGTCAGAACATATTTCCGTTGTCAAATAGTGCATAACTGTAATTGAAATGTTAATATTTTGATTTGAAAAGGTATATAGTTGTGTATTATAATCATTGAAAGGCTGAGCAGCAACTAGTGTCAATACTAGTATAACTATTTTCTTATTTATTATAAACCATTGAACTTTAATTTTGAATAAAAGTAATAAAGTATATTCCAATGGAAAGTTGGTATATATATAAATATTTTCTTCAAAGTCTTAATTATAAATAACATTCACATGCTTATAGTTCTTTTATTTTCAAATAATGGCACTCAAATGATTGATCAACAGTCAAATGGAATATAGAATATTATATTAAAATTATTTAAAGTGTTATTTTCTCCTTAAATAATATAATCTGCTTCAATAATATTTTTAAGAATAAATCTCACCTTCTGAAAAATTTCTGAACCTAAAAGTGTAATGCCAAAAAAAAATGAATAAAGCAATTTTAAGATTTGAATATTTTTTTTTTATTGCATTTTAGGTTTTGGGGTACATGTGAAAAACATGCAAGATTGTTGCATAGGTGCATACGTGGCAGTGTGATTTGTTGCCTTCCTCCCCTTCACCTATATGTGGCATTTCTCCCCATGCTATCTCTCCCCAACTCCCCACCCGCCTCTGTCCCTCCCCTATTTCCTCCCAACAGACCCCAGTGTATAGTGTTCCCCTCCCTGTGTCCATGTGTTCTCATTGTTCAACACCCGCATATGAGTGAGAACATGCGGTGTTTGATTTTGTGTTCTTGTGTCAGTTTGCTGAGAATGATGGTTTCCAGGTTCATCCATGTCCTTACGAAGGATGCGAACTCATCGTTTTTGACGGCTGCATAATATTCCATGGTGTATATGTGCCACATTTTCCCTGTCCAGTCTATCATCGATGGGCATTTGGGTTGGTTCCAGGTCTTTGCTATTGTAAACTGTGCTGCAATGAACATTCATGTGCATGTGTCCTTATAGTAGAACGATTTATAATCCTTTGGATATATACCCAGTAATGGGATTGCTGGGTCAAATGGAATTTCTATTTCTAGGTCCTTGAAGAATCGCCACACTGTCTTCCACAATGGTTGAACTAATTTACACTTCCACCAACAGTGTAAAAGTGATTTGAATATATTTTTGAAGATAGAAATGTAACTTTGATCAATTATAAACATGCTATTTTTAAATGTTATTCAAAAACTGAATTTAACACGATTTTAAGTAATGTTCTTTTATTTGGCTCAATGAGGACTCTAATGCAAGTTAAGAAAAGTTGTTTTTCTAACTTTATTCAAAAATATTAATTTGTCAAGTCATATCTATACATATATATATAAACCTCCATTTCAAAGTTATATAGGGTAAACATACACACATACTCACACCCACTTCAAAAGATAAAAGCAACCAAATCCCATTCAAATCAAATCGATGCAATCAAGTTTTTTTTTCACTATAAATAACTATATTGGAATTATACTACACAGAAAACTAAATAAACAGAAATGTTTTGGCTTGGATTATTTGGATTATTTTAATATTTTAATACTTTAAAATATTTTAATCTTTCAATGAAAATAAGCTCATGTTTATTGTACGCTTTATGTGTGAATCTAATGGTATATGTATTGATAAAAGAAAGACTTCAGCTGAATCAAATTTAAAGGAGTTTAATTAAGCAATGAATGACTCATAAATCGGGCAGCCCTCAGAATCACAGCAGATTCACAGAGACTCCAGGGGTGCCTCGTGGTAGGAACAAATTTCTAGACAAAAAAGATAAAGTGATGTACAGCAATCGGAAGTGAGGTACAGAAACAGAGATTGGTCGCATCTTGGCATTTGGCTTATTTGAACAGTTTGAACATTCAGCAGTCTATGAGTGGCTGAAGTACAGCCACTGGGATTGGCCTACACTCAGCTATTGTTACTGGTGTATACTATTAAGTTAGATTTTCAATTTTGCCTATTAAGCTAGGTCACAGTTCATCCACAAGGACAGAGTCCTTTTAAGGCCATATTTAGTTTGCTTTATCAATAAATATTTTTGAAGAACTTTTCAAGTAACATAACGATACAATGTAGATGGAGAATGACTTTATGTAGAAAGGGAGGAGTTTTAATATTGAAAATGCAAGTTTAAATAAAAGAAAAACATGCATATTTTGACTTAAAAGTACAAAGTACATCTTGATATTTATATTCATGAAACAACAGTTGAAACAATAATAATGGAAGACATCCATGGAACAACTACAGAGTGATACAAGAAAGCTCTGAGAAAATATCTTAGGGATCATCTAATTTTATCTGGAAGTGAATGAATGGCAACTGTTGAGGAGTACTTAGGATGGTTCTACATAAGATGATATAAATCATGATAAGGAAAAAATACCTCTACATAGGAATATGTAAACTCTATTTAATGGTGTTAGGTTTCTCAAAATAATTATGGGAAAAAACTGTTTTGTTTTGTTTTGTTTTTTTGAGACGGAGTCTTGCTCTCTCGCCAGGCACCAGGCTGGAGTGCAGTGGCGCGATCTCGGCTCACTGCAACCTCTGCCTCCTGGGTTCAAGCAATTCTCCTGCCTCAGCTTCCTGAGTAGCTGGGATTACAGGCACGCGCCACCACGCCCAGCTAATTTTTTGTATTTTTTAGTAGAGACGGGGTTTCACCATGTTGGCCAGGATGGTTTCGATCTCTTGACCTCGTGATCCGCCTGCCTTGGCCTCCCAAAGTGCTGGGATTACAGGCATGAGCCACAGTGCCTGGCCGGGAATAAACTCTTTATACACCTCCTCTACCAAGAAAAAACAGAGAAAAAATAAAGAGGGAAACTGTTCCACACTCTAAAGATTAGGAAACTCCATATAGTAATGGTTAACTAGTATTTATACTAATTACATCATTGATGGAGAACAAATATAAGAGTTTTTTTTTTTTTTTGAGTGTTCTAAGATCTGATGTTACACAGAATCGATGATTAAAATGTGGCGCACTGTGTATTTGCCTCTGTGGTTTGTCATAAGAGTTACTTTTAGAAAAGAATATATAAGGTCTGGCAGATTTACAATAAATGGTAACCTAATAGGTACTACAAAATTTGCGTCAATTTGTGCCAATTTAAGACATATATTTAAGTCTAAATAAAGCAGTTGCTTGTATCCAAATGGAAAAAATAAATAAAACGAGATAAGGATCATTTTTAATGTTGAGAAATGCTGAGGCTGATTAGGTTGAAGGATAGATAAACTGAAAATTAACAAATTGGAAAAATGCATTTAATTAGTAAACAAGTATAAGCATTTGTTCTTTATAAGCATTAATTCACAGTCAGCTTCATGGATATACAACCAGTGCAGTCATAGAAGTTTCCACACTCAGAAAGGCCCTGTGCTTGGTTTAATGCCCTGGTTTTGTCATCTTAAAATCCTTAATAATCTTAAAACATGAAATCCTACATTGTTATATTGCAGAGCCCACAAATTATGTGGTCAGCCCTAGATTAAAAAATTATACCTTATTACTTTAAAGATAAATTTCATGAAAAGAGAAAATACCAAAACAAAAATTATAATCATGACATCATTTTATATGAGACAATTTGCCTATTTTCTCTTTGGAAGCCTGACATTTCCAAAGACAAATAAAGAGAAGATATTTCTGTGCAATCTAACTCAAAGCTGGACAGGAAAAGACATCAATTGAAATAAAATCACAAAATGTTTTAAGTTCTCTCTCATTCAGATATCAGCGATAGTCTTTACAAAACCTTTAGAAAGCATTCAAGAATTGGACATGAAAGAGATGCAACCTATGTTCTCTCCTAATTCTTGGTGAATGACCTTAAGGCAGAAATAGAGGATTTAATGTGAAAGCAAAAGCTGAAGTAGAACATAACCCCATGGCCATGTTGCCACCTCCTAACTGAACGATATGAGAGAGACTTAAAACAAAAACAGAAAATATCTAGAAAATAACCTGCTGTCTTAACAAATAATAGCAAGATGATCTTTGACTATCACCAGAGAGAAATGACACTTGTAGATACAATATTCTAAAAAGATATTGGAAAAACAAATAATTGCTCTACATTTACTGAGAAATTGACAAAAAAATGTGTGGATAGACAAAAAGGTGCTTTCAATAGAAAACAATCCCCCATACTCTTAAACTAACAGGGAAAAATTTTCCTATAGATAACTTTTTACATTTTTGATTAATAAATGCTATCAACCTTAGTTTCTTCCATAGTTGAAAACCTGATCCCACAAAGTCAATGAACTGCTTAGGTGGAATAGACTAGCTTCTAGTTTGTGCTGAAGAATGAATAAAGACAAAATGAAAAATTGAGATCACCTGAGTTTACACTGTTAAACTTTTAGAATTAGAATTGAAGGCTAAGGCCATTTGTCTTCTTGACAAATATTTGTTTTGGATATTTTGTTTGTTTTCAAGAAGATAAGGCTATAGTGCAAAATGACAATAACAAAAACTTCATTGTTTCTTTATGAAATATTTGCAAACCCATGCAAACACATTTTGTACTGAAATAGCTTGTGTACCTAAGAAAATCTTATGTTTCAAATTAAATTTTGTTATCCAATACTCACTTCAAAAATTTTGCCAGGCAGTGTCTGTCCACAAGTCCTAACTTAATATTTCACAGATAAGAGATTGCCACATGTCTGTGTTTTCTGTTTTTAAACTAATGTAATATATTTTTATTGCAGATTCTGAAAATTATCTTGCAGTCTGTTACAGAATGTCGTGCCCAATCATCACATTTCTGATTTAGTAGATCTATTGAACGATGAAGCCAAAAACTTTACATTTCTACACGTTCCCAGGTAATGCTGATGCTGCTGTTCTGAGGACCACGTTTTGGGAACGAACCACTGCTTTGTTATATGAGCCAGTTTAATTCAAAGTTCTATAGTTGCATCCAAACATCTCCCAAATGATCACATTTGAGATATCTATTGTTTGAAGACAGATATTTTGTTGAAGAAGAGCTGTAGTTTAGGAAATTTAAAGGCTAGTTGGGATTAGTATTTCTGAAATGGTTACAGTTAATACATAATGAACTAAAAAACTTTCATTTCAGTTAATTATCACAAATCAATATATACGAAAAATGTAAATAAGTGCCTGTGAGTCGCAGCTCCCTAAGAGAGATAGACGTTGGTGTATTATAACTTTTAAAAGTCTTAAAAATACATAGACAACATTATCGTTTAATTATATTTAAGTAACTCAAAAATACAATTAATTACTTAATCTAATCCCATACCTTTAATGATCCAAATACTCTAACACCTATTTAGGAATGCAGTTCAATGAAATGTATTCAGAAGTAAGGAAAAACTGTTGGGTAGACAAAATATAGTAATTATCAGAAAAATAGTTTGATGATAAGAATGAATTCATTTTATTGATAATGGGGTCATTTGATAACCTAAAACAATAAACAGCTAGATGTGCGGTAGGCACATTCTGTTACTGGCAGAGAACTCAGAATTTACTTTTCTTAGAATCCAAACCAGCAATATCTGCCATAAGGCATACAAATATTTGACTCTTTTGACTATTCATTTTTCTTTGATAAAATAAGCAGTGGGGAGCAATGCAGCTCATATGCTGCCATGGTTTAGTCTTTGAATATGAAAGTCAGAGCAGAACGAGTACTGAATTGTGTAGCTTATACACAGCAGGAACTTCAACTAATAAGAATTCCATGATTCTAGATAAGGTTTGAAAGGAATAATTGGCTTCATTTAGAACTGACCTATGGGAATATATTTTTTTAAATGCTTGCAGTTTTATAACAATTGTCCTTCATATAATTTACATTTGATTTCTTCTCAAAATAATAGTGATCTGTTTTTCTGTCACTAAAGTTTTGTGTTTTCTATAAATTATATAAGGGATCTCATGAAGTATATAGATTTTAATATCTGGATTTTATTTCATTTAACATACTGATTATGAGATTTATGCACATTGTTAGATTTGTGTTCTGTTGTGTTGCTGAATAATCTAAAGGGATGTTTTTAATGTAATGCAATAAAGCACTCTTCTTATGTTCCAGGAACAGTGAGGAAGTAAACCTAATCTAAGGAGATCCAGGCCCAAGTCAGGGAAGGATTCAGAGAACTTAATGGAGATAAAGAAGAACAGGAAGACCATGCAAGGACAATTAAGAACATGAGCAAAGATAGGTAAGGATTAGGAAGTAAGTGAGGCTGTGGTCAGAGCTAGATATTTGTGGGTCTTAAATGCAATTTGCTGAACAGAATTTTAAACAGAGAGCATTGGGTAGACGCTGACTGAATTTACAATTTTTATATATATATATAATTATTTATTTATATTTATATTACTTATTTATATTTCAAGTGTTCATTTTTATAATCAGTAGAGATAAAGTCATTCAATAAAAATTAAAAGGAATAAAATAATTTGATTTAAACAAGTCATAATCTTTTAAAATTTATTTTTATTTTAATGATTCTGTGTTGTTTGAGGTGTAAATTCTGCCGTTCTTATATGCATTGTTATATTTTTGCCCATTTATCCAGTTTACTAATTGTGATCAGATTTTAATGGCTTTATTGCTTCTGTTTATATCAATAGATGTGTTAAAAATTATTTATATAATTGTGAATTTTTCCATTTCTTTGTGTAATTTTATTTTTGTTGTATATTCTGTGGTTGTGCTGTCAGGAACATAAACTTTAAAACTGTTGCAACTTGCATTTAATTGAATAAAGAATGAAGTATCATTCTTTATTTCATTATGATTTTTACCTTAAGTCCACTTGATTGATATATAGCTATGGCTGCTTTCTTTTTTTTTTTTTTTTAATGATTATATGGTTTTCCATAGTTTTATTTTCAGTGTTTCATAGTTTTGTTTCTTTATACATCATATATATATATATATACACACACACATACACACACACACACACAAATAATTACAGATATATATCTTCATATATGACTGTAAAGACATATGTAACTTCAAATAAAATCTGAAGTCATTTTTAATAAGTATAGTTAATCTATTTGCATTTAATTTAATGCCTGATATTTTAAAAATTATGTCTACCACTTTACCCAGCTGCTACTATTTATCATTCTATTTGTTTAGTTTGGCAATACAAACACTAATTTTTGTTATATATAAAATTTTGGTTTAAATACATATGTAATTTATTATGCATCCAAACAATTTTGTGCATTCTCTGAAATCAAAAGCCATATTTTCAAAGTGAGCCAATGTTATAGGTATAAATATTTAGAATAACTATAATGATACGTGTTTCTGACAAGGCTGATATTGAGTTAAATAGATTCGGCATGTTCAGGTGTCAACTTTCTTTTGCCATTAGTAACAAACTGAATTTCAGGAATATTTGTGTCTTTATAAAGTAACTTTTAAAATATTAATGTCTTAAAATGATATGAATGAATTGACAGCCCTCTGAAGTTTGGTTTTATATTTTTCAAAATAATTTGGAAAATCTTAAAACAAATTCTTCCTTGGAAGGAGTGCCAAACACCATCTTTCGTAACTCTTAAAAAGTTGCATTATGGAAATTATTGTTTGCAAACAAGATGACGTTTAAAGTAATCCTACAAAAGTAGGTAATAATTCAAATGGTATACAGAAATTAATTTAAAAGTTTTCATTTTTGGTTTCAAATCTCTCATCTTATTAACAAAACTTTTTTAAATTTATTCATTTTTTTAGAGACAAAATCTCACTCTGTCACGTAGGTGGGATTGCAGTGGTGCAATCATAGTTCCCTGCAACCTTCATTTCCTGGCCTCAAACAGTCCTCCCACTTTGGCCTTCCAAGGTGTTCTGATTATAGGCCTGCACCACTGTACCCAGCCAAAATAATTTTTGATTCAATAATTTTTAACTGCTTAAAATTGTGTTTTATATTTGAATCAAAAGACATTAAAGAGGTAGGGTTTATTTAATTAAATTAAGGTTAAACGTTTGAAAGAATAATAAATAGAAATAAATCTTTCAGTGAGCTTATCTTACAAAAGTTTGTCACCAAATGATACTCAAGAAAACATTTTGCTGAAATGAGTATTTCAGAATGAAAATAATAGGAACTCAGAATGTCCTCATTTAACAGAATTTGCTCTGAGCATCTTAGGAACTTGAATAAATGTAGAAGAAGTATTCTCTCAATTCTCTCAATTCTCTCCCTTCTCCTTCCTTCTTTTCCTCTTCCACCTTTTGAAAAATACACTCAACAAAAGGCTTATATGTACATAAAAGTACTAATAATCCAATATTATAAATGTACAGATTTAATTTGCTTATATCAGTTTTCATTTTTATTACCCAAAAATATATCTTCAAAAACAACTTTTTATTGCTCATTGATTTTTCTTTTTCTTTATTCATTTCTAAATTTCTCTTTTATTTTTTATTTGGAATCTTCTAATATACTTTTTAATTATTTATGTAAAAATTGCTATGATATGCTGATTTTCTAATAATAAAAATGTTTAACAATGTAGATAGACCTGTAGAATAACTTTGGTGGTATGTGATCTTTTAAATATTTAGAATTTGGATTTTCTTTGCCTGTAAATTGTTGACTGCATTATTCATTAACCTATTTTTTTAGTTTTTTTAAAGTAAAAAACTTTTAACTTTTACTTAATTTTATAATGATAGAATATGCCCCATATGATTACTGCTGTTTAAGTATCAGATCATCTAGTAGCTTAAATATTTCTCATAGTTATTTTACTAAGTACAGTTAAATTAAATATTAACATGAATTCTATAGGTTAGTTACAGAGTCTTGGAATTGCTTTATCATGTGGCTTATATGCAGAAGACTTAAATTATAATTTAGTTATCAAATGCTCTTTTTAACACATAATAAACAGTTTTCATCCTCATATTTCTATTTTCATTTGTACATTTTTTTAAAAAAATCTGATTATTCTCAATCACCAGTGATGTTGAGCATTTTTTCATATGTTTGTTAGCCTCATAAATGTCTTCTTTTGAAAACTGTCTATTCATATCCTTCACCCACTTTTCAATGGATTTGTTTGTTTCTTTCTTGTAAATCTGCTTTAATTCTTTGTATATTCTAGATATTAGCCCTTTGTCGGATGAGTAGATGGCAAAAATTTTTTCCCATTCTGTTGGTTGCCAGCTCACTCTAATGATTGTTTCTTTTGCTGTGCAGAAGCTCTTAAGTTTAATTAGATCCCATTTGTCTATTTTGGCTTTTGTTGCCAGTGTTTTTGGTGTTTTAGTCATGAAGTATGTCCTGAACGGTGTTGCCTAGGTTTTCTTCTAGGGTTTTTATGGTGTTAGATCTTATGTTTAAATCTTTAATCCATCTGGAGTTAATTTTAGTGTAAAGTGTAAGGAAGGGGGTCCAGTTTCAGCTTTCTGCACATGGCTAGCCAGTTTCCCAACACTATTTATTAAACAGAGAATATTTTCCCCATTGCTTGTTTTTGTCAGGTTTGTTAAAGGTCAGATGGTTGTAGATGTGTGGTGTTGCTTCCAAGGCCTCTGTTCTGTTCCATTGGTCTAGATCTCTGTTTTGGTACCAGTACCATGCTGTTTTGATTACTGTAGCCTTGAGATACCATCTCACACCAGTTAGAATGGTGATCATTAAAAAAATCTGGAGACAACAGATGCTGGAGAGGATGTGGAGAAATAGGAACACTTTTACACTGTTGGTGGGAGTATAAACTAATTCAACCATTGTGGAAGACAGTGTGCTGATTCCTCAAGGATCTAGAAATAGAAATTCCATTTGACCCAGTAATCCCATTACTGGGTATATACCAGAAGGATTATAAATCATTCTATTATAAAGACACATGCACACATATGTTCATTGTGGCACTGTGTACAATTGCAAAGACATGGAACCAACCCAAGTGCCTATCAATGATAGACTGGACAAGGAAAATGTGGTGGCACATATACACCATGGAATGTTATGCAGCCATAAAAAAGGATGAGTTCATGTCCTTTGTAGGGATATGGATGAATCTGGAAACCATCAATTTCAGCAAACTGACATAAGAACAGAAAAATCAAACACTGAATATTCTCACTCATAAACAGGTGTTGAACAATGAGAGCACATGGGCACAGGGAGGTCATCACACACTGCAGTCTGCTGGGAGGTGGGGGCTGCACAGGGACAGCGAGGAGTGGAGAGGTTGGGGAGGGATAACATTGGGATAAATGCCTGATGTAGGTGACAGGGGGATGGAGGCAGCAAACCACCATGGCATTTGTGTACCTATGCAACAATCCTGCAAGATCTACACATGTACCCTAGAACTTAATGTACAATTTAAATAAAAAAGAATAAAAAATAAAATAAAAATCTGATTGCTGTTACCTGTCTTTAGAATAGATAAGGAAGCATATATCCTGACTTCAAATCTTAAGCACCCTTAACTTATGTTTTAAACTGTTATCAAATAAGTCCACTAAAATACAAATTTTGTATTTTCATATCCTTTTCATTTTAGAATTTTTATTTCTTTTACCAATCAGATGTCCAACCTTCATAACAAGGCATAAGGAAATCCCATCATGGTCATTCTGTTGCCACCATATTTATTATACAGCAATTAGATATTATTATGATTCCATTCCTGTCACTGTTTCTTTCTATCTATACTGACTTTTTGTTTCTCAAACTCTTAATTATCTTAAAAAGAATTTCTCAGATACCACATAACTCCCTGAAACTTTGCCTACTGTGCTCACTGACCAAAGTTAATTAAAATTTTCTCTATTCTATTTTATTATATGATGTATGTATGTGTGTACTTGTATTCAAAACACAATATTGCATTATACTGCAATTATATTGTTATATTCTATTATGTTTAATTTACTAGAGTTCTAAATACTTGCAGAGCTTTTAATTTCTTGCTTATCACAGCACTTGGCTTATAGAATGGCAAAATAACTACATGATGATTTCATGAAACTGAAGTAAGTGTTCATTTTTATAATCAGTAGGGATAAAGTCTTTCAATAAAAATTAAAGGGAATAAAATAATTTTATTCAAACAAGTCATAATCTGTTAAAATAAAATCTGTTACTATTTAAGTAATTGGTTGTAGCCCAGAAATATAGCATTTATTCTTGAAATTAAACCATGACATAATACAGTATTTTAATGTACATCATATTTAGTTAACCTGCCATACATTATTAGAATCTGCTTTCAAAAACTATGTGCTGTTCCCAATAGGAAATGCAATATAGACTATACTATCAGATAAGCCAATTGTAGTGGGTTGACTGCTCTCAAAAAATATATGTGCACATCCTAACCCTGGAAATTATGAATATTACCTTTTTGAAAGGAGTATTGGCAGATCTAATCCAGTTAAGGATCTTGAGATGATGAAGTCATCCTGAATTATCTGGTTGGGACTTTAATTCAGTGGCTAGTATCCTATAAGAGACAGAGAAGAGAAATCAACAGAGAAGGGAAGAAAGCACTCTGACCATAAAGTCAGAGGCTGGAGTGATGCAGGTACAAACACAGGAATGCTGACAGCCTCTAGGAGCTGGAAGATACAAGGAATGGAATCTTCCTGGAGCCTCTGGTGGGAACAGCTGCCTTGTTAATGCCTACACTTTTGTACTCCAGAATTATGAGAGAACAAATTTATGTTGTTCTCAGCCACACAGTTTGAAGTAATTTGTTATAACAGACATAGGAAACTGCTATACCAGTGTTGTAAAAGTGCTTTCTGTGAATTTAATTATTTATAAACATGATGAAAGATATTAAATAAGAACTTTTAAAGATAGATGTCTTTAAAAATACATAGGTTATAATACAATTTTATTTAATAAGTCAAAAATAATTGCATGTCTTCTACACTATCAAGAAGTTGAAATAAGGTGATAAATGTTATTTTAAAATAAACACTAGGTAAGTTATTAAAATAAGTAAAATGAACAAAATAAGTTTCCTTCTTTAATAGCTAAAATTTTATTTCTAGCATAAAATAAAGTATTTCTCTCTGAGATACATTTAAGTGAAGTAATGGTGAGGGTTACATTTGGAATTCGTAGAGTAAGATAGATTAATATAAACAGTGATATAATGAGACATTCTCTTCTATACTGATGCATTTTCATATCCTCTTACATGTTGCAAGAGCTAATCCAGGCATCCTTTTCTGCTTTCAATGCCACTACTACATCAACTTGTCACCCAAATAACTGTAATTAAGCATTCTCTCTAGCTGCTGATTACAGTATGCTGATGAACATTCCCACTGGATTTAACAGCCTTTTTCATAACATCTACAGTAATCATCACATATTTTAGTGTCTTTTGGCTGAAGACTTCTTACATAATCTAAAATTTAAATTGAACAGCCCTCTGATTATTGCAATCTAAAGTTCAACGGGTGCTTAATCAGAAAGGTGTAAGTATCTATCATTGACATCTACTAAGCAATAGGATAATATATATCCAGGGAAATAAATACTTAAACTGTTTGGTCATTGATCCATGTCATTTTAAAATTAACATCAGCATATAAGCCAGAATATTTTTCCCGGAAAGTAGCAGACTAACAAGGGGACATATTTATGAAGTGAACATTTAAAACTTCCAAATGTTCCATTCTGACAACTTCAAGATGCATGTAGTAATGTGAAAACATTAAAATTTGAATCAAGTAAAAGTTCAAGAAGCATGTTTGGAAGTTATTATTTGATTAAATTCTTATTACTCATAGATACAAAAGAAAAATGACATAAACTTTTAAGTTCAGATTCCCAAAGTAAGTGTAGATTTTATTAGAACTGTCCCTAGATATGAGCAAGAGGAGTTGTTCCAAAAGCCCCTTGATTTTTGAGGTTGCTAAAATCACACACAAACACACATACCACACACACACACACACACACACACACACACCCCTATAAAATGCAAAAACACTTCTGTTACCTGGGATGCAGAATACAGAGCTAGTGTGATCCTAGCCCTAAAAATCAGTTTTTATCATTAATACAATTCCTTTTACAGAGAATTACTTTTCCACACATCTTGCTCTATAGACTTGAAACAAAAGCCACCTAGACTCAAATGTTATCAAAGTTTATAGTTTTTACTGCCAATAGAAAATATGAATACTTATTTGTAGGGCAAGGCAAAGAAATTTAATTACATAAATATGTACTAATATTTGAATTGTTTGTCTTATTTCATTTGCTCAAGCCACATTTACTGGCCCATCACTTTTTTAGCTACTCTATAAGAACATTGTTCAGTGGATTCTAAAAACTATTCGGAAAACTTTTTAGAGTATATAATTGGGTCATTTATAAATTTATGTAAATATATCATTTGTACATACTTTTTGAAAATTATTAATGAAATCTTATCTACTCACAAAAAAGTATTTCAATGTATGTATAAAGGCCACTGTTTGTATTGTGAACCCTATAGATCAGAGAGCAGCTTATATCAGTAAAGATTCCTTAGAGAATTAGAACCAATATACAGATTTATATATTAGGATATATGCATATATGAGCTAAAACATCATATGTATAATATTATTATATATATCCTATCTGATATACATGTATATTATACATTGCTAAATCATATTATATGTATATGATTATATATACATATAATATACTATTTATCATATATGTATAATATGTATTATATATGTATATTTATATATAATAATATTATACCTATAATAAATGATTTAGCTCATATGGTCATAGTGGCAAGCAACTTCAAGCTGTAATGTGGACTGGCTTGCTGGAGGCCCAGGAAGAACTGATGTTCCAGTTTGAACAAAGTCAGGCAGAAAAAGCCAGTTTGTAAAAGAAGTAGGGAAGAAATCTGTTGAAGATTCTTCTTTACTTGGGGCAAAGTTATTCTTTTTGTTCTGTTTAGCCCTTCAACTGATTGGATAAAGCCCATTCATATTATGAAGGGTAATGTGCTTTTCTGATTAAGATATTAATTTCAAACAGAAACACCCTCCATGTTTACACATAAAAGTAACCATCAAATAGCCTTTACTTTACAAAATAGGTGATAAGTCCTGATTTTGTATACATGGCAACTTATTAGAAATATGTGTGTGTGTGTGTTTGGGGAAGTAGAGGGGCATATGCAAGTAACAAAGGAAATGTTAAAGCAACAGAACAAACAAATGTTTATATCTACAGCAAGAAGGAACAATTAGTCATTCACAATTCTAATTTGAATAGTGCTTATTTGTTAACTCCAGCATATCCGTATGTTTTGACTTTAACAGTGGGTAGACAAACTGCTGATACATCTTAGTCCAATAAACAAAGCAATACACATTTGGAGATAATCAACGTATTTTTATATTTTACTGCTATTCTTTAACTATAATGATTATATTTAAAGCAAACAATTGAACATAATAATGCAAATATATTTTTGCTATAGGTTTGATATAATTTGTTTATGTGATTATACTCTTAAAAATAAAGGATATTTTAAATTAAAATCTGTTACTATACAATTTGTTTCCTATACACTTTTCTTTTCTTAAAATCTAAACCATAAAATTTTTATAAATCCAAATCAATTTTCAAAGACCTCACAATTTTTGTTAATTTCTCAGTTCTCATGTAAATAATTAGCAATATCTTTGGTAGACGATTATGCCATTATTTATATTAACATAAAACATTCATTTTTATAAAATTATATATTTATCAATTAACTATTTATGTAGTCAGAAAATTGTAACAGAAAAGTATGTAAAATGAAATACACAAGTTTTCCCCATTTCCCATATCCCAGTGTCTCTTTCCAAAGGTAACCACCATTCATACCTCTTCAAAATCATTCATATATAATTTAAATATTCATACTGTGCAGTATATCTATTTTTCATACTGAAATGAACACATTAAACACATCATTATACATTTTGCCTTTAACAATATTAAATATTAATCTCTTCTGGAGATTTTTCCTTTAAGGCCTAGAAGAGTAACTTTATTTTTATGGCTACATATCATTACTTCATACAGATGTAAAAATTTATTTAAATTGCCCTACAAAATGCAAATTTAATATTTTTTCTGTTACTCAAAAATATTGCAATGAACATCTCAAGGCATACAACAGCATAATTTTGCAAGCACCTTCAAATGACATATTTCTAGAAATTAAATGTCTAGGTCAAAGGACATGTATGTATATTCCTTAATTTCAGAGATTTTACTACATGTCCCTTCATAAAAAAAACTGTACCAGTTTAAATTTTCACCAAAAATTAATTGAATTAAAATTACTTATGAAGTAATAGAAGTCCATTATTCTCTATCTTATCCAGGTTAAATTTTTCTTACATTGATTAAATACACTACTTCCTTTAAACTGAATTTTCCTGACATTTAAGTATATCTGAATATTCTGTGAGCTCCCATCAATTGTTCATAATTTTCTGCAATAATGAAGACCAAAATTTAATATTCATCTCTGGATGCATTTATCTAAGGATAGCTTGAGAGTAAGTTTAAGGACTCTTACCCAAAATACAAAATCAGTTTTTAAAATGATTATAAAATCATTTTAATAAAATATGCAAGAAACATGTCTCTCCTTCATAGACTTTAATAATTTCATAATTACTTTAAAGTCATGTGCTAGTCCTAAAATTTCTATTGACTTTTAAGATCCAGAGAGCAAATATGATTACCTTTTGTAGGTTTGGGTTTTGAGGGAATCAGTTCATTCTAGCCCTTTAATTTCCCATAATACAACAGAAAAGAGCAGTGGCAGATGAAATCAATCCCAACTTATCCCTTGTCGAATATCAGCAAGCACAATGTCACAAAACCAATGTGAAGAAATGGAGTATGGATTTTCTGCTGACATTTGTAAAGTGTTTGTGTCAAAGTATTTTTCTAATACAGAAAAGGTTAGAACTTAACAAATTAAAGTACATGTTTCTTTTAAACTGGTATGTTTGTCATTTGAGATAATTTTAATAGCTTTTCTTCTTTATAAAAAAAAAAATGTAACCCAATGTCACACAATTGACCTTAATCCTTGAACTATTCATCATTTACACACAATTTGCTTTATCATAATCATATAAAAAACTTGTAAGAATTTATTTTTTAAATTATAGATTTATCTGTTGTAATTACAAATAGAATTGTCTAAAAATTTAGTTTCTACCGAAGATGTTTAGTTGGTTTCCTTTTCTTATTAAAAATATGATATGCCTCATTTTCTGCTCACTGAATTTATTGACACTTTACATTTAATATAAATGTTAAATAAAAATTGTAAGTAATTTATGTGATACTTTTTAATAAATGTATATAATATTTATAAAATTAACTTTTACCTCTATTAACAATTATACAAAAATGACTTTTTCACTTTAAATACAACTAATATTTGAGAACCTATAATCAATAACACTTTAGTAGCACAGAATACACTATTCCTCAGCAATAGGAGGCCAAGTTTTTTGGAAATAAATGGCTAGTCGTGGTGCTTGAGCAAGAACAGTGTAAACTGAGACTGAAAAATCTTGTGCAAACAAGAAGAAAGTTCTCTAAAAATAATGGGACAGGTTAAGACCAGATAGAAACTGGCCAAAACTGGGAAATACTGAGCATCAAAATAAATAAGGAAAATTAAAGATTACAAACTATTAAATAAAAAGAGGCATCTGGAGTTCCTACTGAGAAAAACAAACAAACAAAAAACAAAACAAAGAAGAAAGGAAAAGTTTCCACCTGCCAGTATAATATTAACTAATAAAATGAATAGAGACATAACTGAATTACAGAATCAGGCAATCATCATGATAATAATGGATTCAGGAAAGACTCAAAATAAGTTCCAAATTATTTAATATTTGTTTTTTGAGAAACAACATATCTACATAAATTCAAACTATCATACTATAAAATATTACTACTTAACTTTAAAGTGTGAACATTTTACAGACAACATATAACCAAGTGATAAAAATTATTATGAGCAATGGGTTAAATGTACATTGTGTGCCCCATTACATATTGCACTGATGGAGAAGTGATCATATAACTTCTGTGGTATCACTGGCCGAATTCATCATCTGCTAACACAATATGAAAACTATTCTGCAAAGTGATTAAGCAATAATCTTTCAGGGTATCTGGGTCATGGAAGGAAGAAGGAAAAAAAGATCGAGGAACACTTCCAGATTGAAGGCGACTAAAGAGGTATGTTACCTAAATACAACACATGATCCTAGATTAATCTAACACCAAAAATGAATGAAGTCTCTCACACTGCTAGTATTTTATCAGTGTTAGTTTTCTGATTTTGATCTTTGTACTTGGTTATGTAAGCAGTATCCTTGTTTTAGGAACTAAATATGGAAATATTTTAAGGGTTATTATAGACTATGTCTGATTTCTTAAATACTTCAGAAAAATATTAATATGCATGGATAAACAAGATAGGGGAGTGATTTGGCAGCTATGGTAAAATATTAACAATTAGGAAATATTCATGAAGGATGCATAGATATTTTGTGTACATGTAAATTTTCTGAAAGCATAACCATTTTCAAATAAAAATTTAATTGTAATGTAGTTTCAAGAATAAAAGTGGAATATAAGTCAATATGCTTTGTTTTTATTTAAAACTTTGGACTTGAGGATACTGGTAGACAAGAAAGTATTTCAGTTCTTTATTACTCATACTGTGATAAGAAGCAATGAAATCAAATAGAGAAAGTTCAGATCCCACCCCCAAATGATTTAGTCAAAATCTACATTTTTAAATAAGGTCTGCAAGTAATTTGTATGCATCTTTATATCTGAGAAATATGCTGTAAGCATGATATAGTTGAGGAAATAAGACATTACAAAGAATTAGCATTCTTAAGTTTAGATGTGATTGTGATCTTGTGATTACATTTAACAAGAGGCTTATTTTAAAAGCTACTTACTGAGGATTTTAGCAATAACAGGCTATTGTGTCTGGGATCTGCTTTGAAACGTTGTGGGAGTAGGGAGGGTAGAGATGAAATAAGACTGGGCATGCTCTGGTCATTGTTGCAGCAAGATAGTAGGTAAAGAAGGAAAACAATTCCTTTTTATAGAAGACTATGTTCAAACTCCAAACTCTTCTACAATAAAAATATGTCCAGAAAAAAAAAGGTCTTGTTAAAAAAGAAGGTTAGGAATAAGCAGGAGGAAATGATCAAATTACCAAGGAGGGGATCTATAAATTATATTTGTAGATCAATGATTTCGTATTTAACTTTGTTTATATATTTCTTTTATTATATTTAATATTTTCTTTATTGTTAATTAAAGAAATTACCATAATCATAAAAGCATTGCTTCTTGGTTCTTCAATTGATTAAATAACATACTTAATACTGCTTCATTTTAAAGTAATAAATTTTAATATAATGATGTCAATGTATAAGTTTCATTGGTTAAATGACATCACAAGCTATTATAAGAAGAGAAAGAAAACTGTTAGAGATAAATACACAATTTAACAGGTAATTTTATTATTTTAGGTGAAAGATAATAAGGTCTTCAAAGTCTACTATGCCCCTAAATATTAAGATTATACTAGGTTTTCCTTTCTAATAATTAAATTTTTTTAAAGTATTGTATCCAACAATTGTTAAGCTTGACTAAACATTTTCACCATCAGGATTCTGTATTCTTTTATGTAAACTGTCAGTAAAACAATAATGCACATAGTTATTTGGGGTTAAAGAAAATAATTAACACGAGAAGAGCAAATTTGCAAATTATAAAATCATACGTAAAGAAATAACCCCACAATTTTGTAAATACTTCTTCTACTTAATTTATATCTTGCAGCATTTATAAAGTGATATCTTCAATTACAACATTACTGGTACATTGTTTTCTGAAAGTTATAAGTCAACAAAAAAATATGTGTCAGGGTACATATTATTTATGCTTACTTTAGTAAATCTATAATTACATTAGTTGATGCAAATATTGTCTGTCATGAACATCACTAAAGTATCAAGAAACTCACTCCTGTATCACAGCTGATATGGTGGTTACATGGTTGGATACCTAGGCTTCTTTTATGTTTTGTTCTGCTATTCTGTAGATAAAGAGTTTATCTAATAATCTAAAATGATTATTTATCTTCTACTTTCACTTCACTATCCCACCAAGCAAGAAGCAGAGATAAATGGAAAGCCCAATTATTCTCTTTATGGGCAACATTCAGTATTGCTTATCACTTTTGTGTTTAGACTGTTGGCCAGAATTTAGTCTTATGGCCACATCTAGCCACAATAAAAGTTGGAAAATGTATACTTGATTCTGGATGGTAATAACAAAATTCAAGCATTCTGTTGCTAAATAAAGAATTCATAAATTAATTATTTTAATCAAACAATTCTGTGAGAGTTTTATATTCTCTATCCAATTAGAGCCAGCTGCTTTGGAGTTTAGCTACAAAAAAGAGAGAAACATAAGATTTTTAAATATATTAAGAAATTTACTGAATATTTAACCATATTGTCTTTATTTAATGGATTAAAAAAGCATGACTTGAGTACTCAAATAGATTATTTAGAGGAACAGGACAGTTCATGGAAGAGCCAAAATTAAAAGAAGGTTTCTTAGTTTGGTTAATTTTTTTAATAAGCCAATTTGCAAACAAATTAGAAGAATGATAATTGCTTTTAGTTTGGGCCATATGTTTATGTATAATAAACTATAAGACAAATACTATTAAAATACATTTGAAGAACTTCAGAAATATTACAAGCCTCATTTTAGGTACATTCTTATTTCATAAAAAGTAAATTTGGTTGGATGAGGAAAACACACAAAAAAATTTTACATTATTTTTTTCTCAGGTACTATCCTAAATATATTATATTTATGTTATTTAATTTTTATATAGGCATAGCACAGAGGAATTTCATGTGGAATCAAATACTACAAGGATTTGGGGTGACACGTAGAATGTATTATTTTTATATCATTCATGGGAAAATGGTAGATACTATTTCATTTTTCCACTTACTTGACTATCATATTTGTTGTGATCAGTCACAATATAAAGGAGGTTACTATCATGAACAATAAGAAATGAGAGAATCATGTTCCCAATGAAAACAACTAAGAAATACCAGATAAGAGTATAGAGAAAACAAGGAAAGAAAGAAAGAAACAAAAACAGCTACCTTTACATGCATTGTTTATTTGGCAAGAAAAAAAACTGAAGCAAAATAAAAATAACAACATGAAACCTAGTAGTAAGGCAATAATGGAATAGATCATATTTGTGGGAATTTTGTAAGCCTTAGCTACTGTTTTCAGAGTTATACTGGGCAGAGGAGAGAGGAGACAGCTAAGGCCAAGGATGTATCCAATTTGCCAAGTACATAAATATGGAATTCCAAATCCCATCATACTCCCTTTTAGCATTCATGAGAAATTAGACCACCACGCTGAAAGGGTTAGCAGAATATCTTATCTATCTAGCCTTAATGCCAAGTAGCAGGGAGAAAGCGACAATAATAACAACAATCTCCCCTGAACTTTGAAACCACAAACTACTTCTCATATGGATTTCAAATTGACTCACATTTCCACTGTGAACCCAAAAATACAAGTAGAAAATTTATTTTCAAATGGTCCTGTATTCATGGTGCGCCATTCAACCAAAGAAACAAAATATTAATTCACATCTCTAACAATTACTACAAACAAACTTCAAGAAAGATGAGCTCAGAATCAAATATCTCAAAATACAGAAATATACCAAAAGAACAAAAATCCTGACAACCATGAATGACAGCCAACAAAACAACATAAAGATGAAGACTCACAAACATCACAGATACTGGGTTTATAAAGTACAAAATGAAGAATCAATGTTTTGATTAAAGTAATAAAGAATAGACCAGAAAATATAAGCAAAGAATAAGAGATCATAAAAATGAACAAGAATATCTGACAAGTAATCAAGCAGAACTTCCATATATGGAAAGTATAATAATTATAAACTTATTGGGAGGCTTCCATTGTGTAAGATTAACAGCAGATGCCTAGATAAGTATCTCCCCATACTTAAAAAAACAAAAAGGAAAAATATCCATCACCTACAACTACTGAATAACCAAAAAAGAGTACTATAAACTATGCTGTAGATAAATTGAAAAACAAACATTCAATATAAGTGGAATCAGTGTCTGAACTGACAGTCTAATGAGGACAAAGTTTAGCTGAAGATAGTTGAAAAACTTGTGAGTATGAAGGCATCCTGGCAGTAAGAGACTTCAGGAAACATCAACTGGAGTTTTACTTCAAGAAAAACAGGCCCCAACTCTGAGTGGTAACAACTGAGTGTATTCAGATCGAGTGGGTCAAAGCACCATCAGCTAGGAAGTTAGAAAGACAAGAGTGGAAAGTACACTCAGCCAGAGATGACATTGTTAACAAAGGCCACTTTTGAGTGAGAGAGATGTTACCTTGGAAAGAAGAGGTATCCCTTGGATCAAGAAAATAATGATAAGAAGTAAAATGTAACTAATGAAAAAAGCAGTACACAAATAAGAGAGGCAGACTAAAAACAGTATCATTTAAAGAAAGTTGATAAGCCACCCAAAGCTCTGGTATTTTCTGTTGATAATGTGCACAGTTATTTCAGGAAAAGTGAACGTAATTAAACAAGAAAAGTAAAAGCACTAAATCTACAAAAGATGAATAGAAGTAAAAAGAAGACGAGGACCAAAACTTTTCATACTTAAGTGGATGAAAAGTTCTATCTTAGAAGCAAAAGAAAGCTTAAATGTACCTTTGCAATTTGAATGAAAAGCAAAACATTGCAGATTTAAGGGAATATGAGAACCAGAAATCTCACAAATAAAATGGGAAACAGGAAGACTAGGGAAACAGGAAACTGATGAGACTAAGAAAAGAAATTGAAAAATAAAAGTTTTAAACCTCAGAAATTAAAATTAAGGTACCAGGTACTCAAGCAAAAATAAATAAAATATATATGATTAAAAGTTTGGAAAGAAACATAGAGAATTAAAATAATAAAAACAAGAAATTGAGACAGATATTAAAATTATATTTGAAAGGTTATAATGGAAGTTTAACAACATAGCACTTCTCATAATGTGGTCTGAGATGTCTCAGGTCCTCTAGACTGCCTCAGGTGGTCTACAAAGAAAAAATTATTTTCATACTAATACCAAAACATAATTTGCCTTTTTAATTCTCATTCTCAGATGGATGCAGATAACTTCCAGAGACTATATGACCTGTGGTGGCATCATTGCTCTGATGTTTGTATATTACTGTGTTTTATAAATTTCTCACTTCAATTTCTAAATTGGTAAATATTCATAGGTAAGATGAACATAAACAAAAACACTGTGTTTCCCAATACATTTAAGACTGTAAAGGATTCTGAAAGCAAAATGTTGATAGAAAAGACTGGCAAAGTCAATATACATAATTGTAATTAAAATAGAGAAAGAAAACAAATTGATAGAACTTATATTCAAAACTCTAATTCAAGGAAACTTTCCTTGAATAAACTGTGACTTGAATCTGCTATGGCAAGAGTAAATGGAAACCTGGGGAAATTGACATAGCATTATCAACTATGAGATATGCAGTATCAACTATAAGATATATACTATTTATAGGTGCTGTCTTAATGTCAAATGATTAGAAGAATGTTTTTCAAATATAGCTCCAATGAGACTAGTGCCTGAGATTTGATTAATTATAAAAAAGCAGATCCAAATTCAGCTGATGAATTGTGTCCCATTTTTTGTCTTATAAAGATTACAGGCTATTTAGTTATCCTCTGTGCACTTTAGTTTCCCCATCTGTAAGATGAAAATAATAACAGCTCTTTTTTAATACGGATTTTATAAAGTTTAAAGAATTTACATCAAAAACCTGCAGAACAGCTGAGACATAGAGAAATCACTCAATAAATATTATTGTTATTACATTCATTATCATCATTTATTTTGAAGTAAATAAATAATAAAGACACATATTAAACTTTCAGAATCAAAATTCTTAGGTTTGTGGCACAAACATTTCTACTCCTTAAAAGTTTAATAGGGGAGAGAAGGATCCAAGATGGCCGCTTAGGAGGAACTCGGGATTGCAGCTCTGAGAGAAGGCGCAGAGGGTGAGTGGACGCCGCATTTCCAGACGGATTTTTACTGCCCACAGACCAGGAGATTCACAGGAGGAGAAGTCCCATGGGTTGCCAGCACCGCTGGTTTGAGTGGTGCGGCCGCTCAGCCTACGCCCTGGGGCAGGAGGGCAGCGGTTCCTTATGCAGAGTGAGAGAGACAGAATCCCCTCTGAGCCAGCAAGGGGAGCTGAAGCAAGGAGTCAAGCCCAGAGACTCCCGGGCAAGGGCGCGCCACGAATCTCAGAGCCTCAGCTTCGGCTGACACAGCGGCACAAAGGGCAGCAGATTTTTACTGCCCACAGACCAGGAGATTCACAGGTGGAGAAGCTCCACGGGTTGCCAGTGCCGCAGGTTGGACCAGAGCGGCCGCTCGGTCTGCACCGGGGGCAGGGAGCAGCGGCTCCTTGAACAAAGTGAACCAGACTGGGTGCCCGCTGGGCCAGCAAGGGGAGCTGAGGCAAGGAGTCAAGCCAAGAGATTCCCGGGCAAAGAGGGCACCACTGGAAACACAGCTGAACCCGGGACGGTCCAGCGCTGTGGGGGAGGGGCATCCTCCATCGGGAAACACCCTGCAGTTCCCAGGGCAATTTGCCGTAACCAAGACAACCCGCCACTACAGAGACTCCGTCACTACAGGGGCGGGCCAGCATAGCAGAAGCAGTTCTAACTACACCCATATAAACAGGACTGCAGGGAAGCTCACACAGAAGCTGGGCGGAGCTCACAGCAGCTCAGCGAAGCCTCTGCAGGCTGAGTGTGACTAGACTGCCACCTTGTGGGCAGGGAAAATGGTAGCAAGACAGCTGGAAATCATAAAGCCCTAACTCCCTGGGCCAGAACACCTGGGGGGAAGAAAAGGGGGTTTATGAGTTCAGCTGCTACAGACTTAAAATTACCAAAATCAGAAAGACAGCAACTACAAAGTCGATAGGTGGATAAATCCACAAAGATGGGAAGAAACCAGTGCAAAAAGGATGAAAACACCCAAAACCAGAACACCTCTCCTCCTACAAGGGAGCACAACTCCTCACCAGCACGGGAACAAGACTGGACGGAGAATGAATGTGATGAAATGACAGAATCAGCTTTCAGAAAGTGGATAATAAGAAACTTCTGTGAGCTAAAAGAACATGTTATAACCCAATGCAAAGAAACTAAGAACCTTGAAAAAAGATTTGACGAAATGTTAACGAGAATGGACAACTTAGAGAGGAATATAAGTGAATTGATGGAGCTGAAAAACACAACACGAGAACTTCGCGAAGCATGCACAAGTTTCAACAGCCGAATTGACCAAGCAGAAGAAAGGATATCAGAGGTCGAAGATCAACTCAATGAAATAAAACGAGAAGGCAAGATTAGAGAAAACAAGGTAAAAAAAGAATGAACAGAGTCAACAAGAAATATGGGACTACGTGAAAAGACCTAATCTATGTTTGATAGGTGTACCTGAATGTGACGAAGAGAATGCATCCAAGCTGGAAAATACTCTTCAGGATATTATCCAGGAAAACTTCCCCAACCTAGCAAGGCAGACCAATATTCAAGTCCAGGAAATACAGAGAACACCACAAAGATATTCCTCTAAAAGAGCAACCCCAAGGCACATAATCATCAGATTCACCAGGGTTGAAATGAAGGAGAAAATACTAAGGGCAGCCAGAGAGAAAGGTCAGGTTACCCACAAAGGGAAACCCATCAGACTCACAGCAGATCTCTCAGCAGAAACCCTACAGGCCAGAAGAGAGTGGGGGCCGATATTCAACATCCTTAAAGAAAAAAACTTTCAACCCAGAATTTCATATCCAGCCAAACTAAGCTTCATAAGTGAAGGAAAAATAAAATCCTTCGTGAACAAGCAAGCACTCAGAGATTTCATCACCACCAGACCAGCTTTACAAGAGCTCCTGAAGGAGACACTACACATAGAAAAAAACAACCAGTACCAGCCACTCCAAAAACGCACGAAATGGTAAAGAGCATCAACACAATGAAAAATCTGCATCAACCAATGGGCAAAACAGCCAGCTAGCATCAAAATGACAGGATCAAATTCACACATAACAATATTAACCCTAAATGTAAACGGACTAAATGCCCCAATCAAAAGACACAGACTGGCAAATTGGATAAAAAGCCAAAACCCATCAGTGTGCTATATCCAGGAAACCCACCTCGCATGCAAGGATACACAAAGGCTCAAAATAAAGGGATGGAGGAAGATTTACCAAGCAAATGGAGAGCAAAAAAAAGCAGGAGTTGCAATTCTCATCTCTGATAAAATAGACTTTAAAACAACAAAGATCAAAAGAGACAAAGAAGGACATTACATAATGGTAAAAGGATCAATGCAACAAGAAGAGCTAACGATCCTAAATATATATGTACCTAATACAGGAGCACCCAGATACATAAGGCAAGTTCTTAAAGACTTGCAAAGAGACCTAGACTCCCACACAATAATAGTGGGAGACTTCAACACACCATTGTCAATATTAGACAGATCAACGAGACAGAAAATTAGTAAGGATATCCAGGACTTGAACTCAGACCTGGAACAAGCAAACCTAATAGACATTTACAGAACTCTCCAGCCCAAATCCACAGAATATACATTCTTCTCAGCACCACATCACACCTACTCTAAAATTGACCACATAATTGGAAGTAAATCACTCCTCAGCAAATGCAAAAGAACGGAAACCATAACAAACAGTCTCTCAGACCACAGTGCAATCAAGTTAGAACTCAGAATTCAGAAGCCAACTCAGAATTCAGAAGCCAACCCAGAACCGCACAGCCTCATGGAAAATGAACAACTTTCTCCTGAATGTTGACTGGATAAACACTGAAATGAAGACAGAAATAAAGATGTTCTTCAAAAGCAACAAGAACGAAGTCACCACATACCAGAATCTCTGGGACACATTTAAAGCAGTCTCTAGAGGAAAATATATAGCAATAAGTGCCCACATGAGAAGAAAGGAGAGATATAAAATTGACACCCTATCGTCAAAATTGAAAGAGCTAGAGGAGCAAAATCAAAAAAACTCAAAACCTAGCAGAAGACAAGAAATAACCAAGATCAAAGCAGAACTGAAGGAGATAAAGACACGAAAAACCCTACAAAAAATCAATAAATCCAGGAGCTGGTTTTTTGAAAAGATCAACAAAATAGACAGACCACTAGCCAGATTAATAAAAAAGAAAAGAGAGAATAACCAAATAGATGCAATAAAAAACGACAAAGGGGATATCACCACAGATGCCACAGAAATTCAAACCATCATCAGAGATTATTACAAACAACTCTATGCACATAAATTAGAAAACCTGGAAGAAATGGATAAATTCCTGGACAGTAGCCTCCTCCCATGCCTAAACCAGGAAGAAGTCGAAACCCTGAATAGACCAATAACAAGGTCTGAAGTCGAGGCAGCAATTAAGAGCCTACCACCCAAAAAAAGCCCAGGCCCAGATGGGTTCACAGCCGAATTCTACCAGACATACAAGAGGAACTGGTACCATTCCTACTGAAACTATTCCAAATAATCCAAAAAGAGGGAATCCTTCCCAAATCATTTTATGAGACCAACATCATCCTAATACCAAAACCTGGCAGGGACTCAACAAAAAAAGAAAACTACAGGCCAATATCTATGATGAACATAGATGCAAAAATCTTCAATAAAATACTGGCAAGCCGATTGCAACAGCACATCAAAAAGCTTATCCACCATGATCAAGCAGGATTCATCCTGGGGATGCAAGGCTGGTTCAATATACGCAAGTCTATAAATGTAATTCACCACATAAACAGAACCAAAAACAAAAACCACATGATTATCTCAATTGATGCAGAGAAGGCCTTCGACAAAATTCAACAGCCCTTTATGCTAAAAACTCTCAATAAACTAGGTATCGACGGAACATGTCTCAAAATAATAAAAGCTATTTATGACAAACCGACAGACAATATCATACTGAATGGGCAAAAACTGGAAGCATTCCCTTTGAAATCTGGCACTAGACAAGGATGCCCTCTCTCACCACTCCTATTCAATATAGTACTGGAAGTTCTAGCCAGAGCAATCAGGCAAGAAAAAGAAATAAAGGGTATTAAATTAGGAAAGGAGGAAGTCAAATTGTCTCTATTTGCAGATGACATGATTGTATATCTAGAAGACCCTATCACCTCAGCCCAAAATCTCCTGAAACTGATAAGCAACTTCAGCAAAGTCTCAGGATACAAAATCAATGTGAAAAAATCACAAGCATTCCTATACACCAATAACAGACTTAAAGAGAGCCAAATCAAGAACAAACTGCCATTCACAATTGCTACAAAGAGAATAAAATACCTAGGAATACAACTAACAAGGAACGTAAAGGAACTCTTCAAGGAGAACTACAAATCACTGCTCAATGAAATAAGAGAGGACACAAACAGATGGAGAAACATTCCATGTTCATGGTTAGGAAGAATTAATATCGTGAAAATGGCCATATTGCCCAAAGTAATTTACAGATTCAATGCTATCCCCATCAAGCTACCAATGACCTTCCTCACAGAATTGGAAAAAACCACCTTAAACTTCATATGGAACCAAAAGAGAGCCCGCATAGCCAAGTAAATTCTAAGCAAAAAGAACGAAGCGGGAGGCATCACACTACTGGACATCAAACTCTACCTCAAGGCTACAGTAATCAAAACAGCATGGTACTGGTACCAAAACAGAGATATAGACCAATGGAACAGAACAGAGGCGTCGGAGGCGACACAACATATCTACAACCACCCGATCTTTGACAAACCTGAAAAAAACAAGCAATGGGGAAAGGATTCCCTGTTCAATAAGTGGTGTTGGGAAAACTGGCTAGCCATATGCAGAAAGCAGAAACTGGACCCCTTCCTGACACCTTATACTAAAATTAACTCCAGATGGATTAAAGACTTAAACATAAGACCTAACACCATAAAAACACTAGAAGGAAACCTAGGCAAAACCATTCAGGACATAGGCGTAGGCAAGGACTTCATGACCAAAACACCAAAAGCATTGGCAACAAAAGCCAAAATAGACAAATGGGACCTAATCAAACTCCACAGCTTTTGCACAGCAAAAGAAACAGTCAATAGAGTGAATCGGCAACCAACAGAATGGGAAAAAATTTTTGCAGCCTACCTGTCTGACAAAGGGCTGATATCCAGAATTTACAATGAGCTAAAAAAGATTTACAAGAAAAAAACAAACAAGCCCATTCAAAAATGGGCGAAGGATATGAACAGATACTTTACAAAAGAAGACATACAGGAGGCCAACAAACATATGAAAAAGTGTTCATCATCACTGGTCATTAGAGAAATGCAAATCAAAACTACATTGAGATACCATCTCACGCCAGTTAGAATGGCGATCATTAAAAAATCTGGAGACAACAGATGCTGGAGAGGATGTGGAGAAATAGGAACACTTTTACACTGTTGGTGGGAGTGTAAATTAGTTCAACCATTGTGGAAGACAGTGTGGCGATTCCTCAAGGACCTAGAAATAGATATTCCATTTGACCCAGCAATCCCATTACTGGGCATATATCCAAAGGATTATAAATCGTTCTACTATGAAGACACATGCACACGAATGTTCATTGCAGCACAGTTTACAATAGCAAAGACCTGGAATCAACCCAAATGCCCATCCATGACAGACTGGACAGGAAAAATGTGGCACATATACACCATGGAATATTATGCAGCCATCAAGAACAATGAGTTCGCATCCTTTGTAGGGACATGGATGAACCTGGAAACCATCATTCTCAGCAAACTGACACAAGAACACAAAATAAAACCTCACATGTTCTCACTCATAGGCGGTTGTTGAACAATGAGAACACATGGACACAGGGAGAGGAGCACTATACACTGGGGTCTGTTGGGGGGAGTGGGGGGGACAGCGGGGGGGTGGGGAGTTGGGGAGGGATAGCATGGGGAGAAATGCCAGATATAGGTGAAGGGGAGGAAGGCAGCAAACCACACTGCCACGTGTGCACCTATGCAACAACCTTTCATGTTTTTCACATGTACCCCAAAACCTAAAATGCAATAAAAAAAAAATTAAAAAAAAAGTTTAATAGGTGATTCTGATATTTATCATAGTTTAAAATCATAATTTCATTTTCAATCCTTCAAATAATCTTTAAGCATTTTTGTCATGTTTAATTAGAATTGATATTTTCTTTATTATTACAATAATTTTCTTACTGTTAATGATGTTTACTTTCATTCCATCATTAAGGTAAATTTTTATACAGAAATGGTATTTGTTTTTATCAAATGACATTTAAGATGTCAAAATTATCATATTTCTCCTTTGCATAAATGAATACATTAGCAGTTTTCTTTATTTTTGACTGTCTTTACTGACCGAAAATAACTTCCACCTGATTTTGTTATGTTCAAATGCTAATATATAATTTGACTTCATTTATTATTTACTCTATCATATCTCTGCTCCTTTTCTTGAGTCTGTATATTTATTTGTATTCCTTATTTTGAGGAATATCAGCTCAATAAAATGTTAACAGATATTCCCTAAAAATGGATTAAATAATTAAACATATTTTGATAAATCTAGATTAAATGAATCTAAAGAACTCTCCTTGATATTCAGATGTTTATTAACTCAATTAGAAATGTTTAAGAGATAGCCACTTCAGAAAAATTTTAAATTAATATATAAAACGATATAATACCTTTATTCTCTAGAATTGTAGTTTTAAAATTTTTATCATTTATGATATCATTCAATTTTTTTCTCTGCTTTTTGTTTTAAGCGGGCTTCATTTTTTAAAGCAGTTTTAGGTTTATAAAAAAATTCAGCAGAAGGCACAGGAATTTCCCTTATGTTACCTTCCCCACACATGCAGATCCTCACCCATTACCATCATCTCCCACCAGAATGGGAAATTCGTTATGACTAATAAGCCAATACAAAGCCAAGGTTACATTAGGATTCACTCTTAGTGAAAGACATTCAGTGTCTTTAGACAAAAACATAGTGGCATGCATCCACCATCATAGTATCACACAGAATAGTTACATTGCTCCAAAAATCCTCTGAGCTCTCCCAATTTACCCCTCCCTGACCCCAATTCTGCCACCTAAAAGTCCAGCAGATATGTAGAAAACAAAACAAAACCTCAATATTTAAGAATTGTTCAGTTAACTGTATCACCTCTTCCAATACTATTATTTGATATATCTTTGAGGTATTGGTGTTCCTGAATTAAAACTATCTATGAAATATGGCAAGAAAAATATTTGATCTTTTAAAAGCATAATTAATTAATTAGTTTCCAGTTACTTTTATAATTCTTACCAACCATTAAATAGCCTTTTCATTGTTGTTCAGGAAATTTTCATGTGTGTATATATATGTGTGTGTGTGTGTGTGTGTGTCTGTGTGTGTTTTCACAATTTCAAAACTAAAAAGTTTACATTTCATTTCCACTAAATGAAGAACAATGTATTTAATACCTCCCCTTAAGCTTTCTCACACATGTTCTCATAAGATAGCAAAGAAACTAAATATTTTAAAATGCTTGGTTAATGATGAAAAGTCAATAATGACTATATTTCAGCTTTTAGAAATCAGTGACTAAAGGTAATGGGATAATCTAGATTTAATTTGCTATAAAAAAGGATTGGATATCAGCCAGTTTTCAAATTTATTAAGAGCCAAAAATGCTGTCACAGCCCACGTCTACATGGAACATTAGTCATTCATTTTGTTAATCTAAAATAATATGGAATATAATTTATCAGGACATCAAAATAATAGCTTTTACTTCATTTCCTCACTTCTATAAGGACATGCACAATAGACTCTACAGCTATACATGCACTCTATTAGGGCTAATTGAAAATAGATGGTACAATTAACCTGCTTCTTAGTAAAAAGCATTAACACTTAATGTAAAAGTCTAATCACAATAAAAAGAGTTTCACATTGGAAGGGAATGTGGTGAATAATTTAAAATCATCTGATTTTCTCTTACAAAATAGATTAAAGAAAGAAAAAGTTAATATAACAACATCCAAAGCAGCAATTAGACATTTGTGTTCTTAATCTTTGCTTTCTTTCTCAGAACTCCATTTCAGAAGACTTTATAGATGATTTAACACAGTGACTCTTGGTATTTGGGTGCAACATAGCAGAACTGAGAAGGTGGTCATGAAACCAACAAGCTGTAGAAGTAACCATTACAATATAAAATGCAAGAGTGAAAATTAATATGTAAACTCATGTAAAAAAATCAGCCTTGATCATGTTACCTTAACAAATTTCATTAAACAGAGATTATTTTGATGATGTATTACATTTAATTTCAATGAATGCTTAAATGATATAGAAAAATACTAATATTTCTGACTAAAATAAATCATCCACATATGGTAATTATTTCAAAATCTGCAACTTTCAGTTTCTCATGAGGTTTTTAAAAATGTTTGAATTTTTTTTTTAAGACTCCAGGCTGGGCTGGAGTGCAGTGGCACCATCACTGCTCACTGCAGCCTCTACCTTTGGGGCTCAGACAATTCTCGTGCCTCAGCCTCCTGAGTAGCTGGGATTACAGGTGCACACCACCATGCTCAGCTATTGACCTTTTTAAAAAATGTTTAACAATTTAAAATTAATTTTTTTAAATAAAGTTTAAAGCACATACTAGGTATGCTTGTTACGACTGTTCCCTTGTATATTTAAGGTGGACATCATTAATCAATTTTTATACTATTTCCTGCTGAATCTACACTTAGCTCTATAATACTTTAAAATAACATTCTGGAGGCTCTAGGGATAGCCATAATGTAGAAAAAATATTTGACAAACCCAGTTTAGGCATCTCTTTCCTTTACCTTGGGCTGGACTAAATTAATAAATATGCTAATTTTAATTAAAAATTACATACAATTAATTGTGCAAAATTTATGTCAAAGGAAGAGACATATAAGTTAGTGTAGAAACATTATTTTGTTGTAGCATGTGAAAAATAATATCACTTATTTTAAACATTTAGGAACTTTTTTCTCAAAGAGGTAACATTTTAAGTCTTATTAGATTAAAGCTGAACGTAAGTGTTATACTAGGATGATAGTAGGTTGAGGTTCTATTTTTGGAAAGGATAATATGATAATATAAATAGGTTTTCCTAAGAAGACATGATCAACTTGGAGAAAAGAAGGCTATGTTTGCACAGAATAAGAAAGGTCTTCAAAGATCATGAGACTATTGGGCATAATATAACATGCTATGAAAACACAATAACATCTGTAACAATTGGTTATAATAGATGAAGTAATGAGAATCAAAGAGGAGAAATCTCTTTAGAAGTAGAATTCTAAGTAATTTTCTCCCTCTTTAGTGGCAGATGAAACTGTGTCTGACCTTGACTAGTCCTCTCTGTAAACATACTTGTAAGATTTGAAAAATGTCAAATAAAATATAAGATATTTCAGAGGCAACTATGCACTGATTTCTTTTCTAAGGAATACTTTTAACAGGACGTAAGTATGTCTGTATGTTTTTGGTAAATAGATTTGTAATTCCAAATTTATGAACCTCAAAAGTATTGGAAAATGGCAACACTATGTAGGCCTAAAAACTAAGATGCTAGAATGACTTGAATCCACCTTTCACTCTGATCACATTGGACCCAAAATATGTTCTGGTAAGAGAGCTGCACCTGGTACATTTGGGGTCTCAGGGCATGATGGTGAAAGTTAAGTATGTGCCTACAGCCTCTCTTTGGAGTCTTTGCTAATCACTAGTAAAAAAATGTAAGAGTTGTGTTTTATGGATATCTGTGTTACCATTTCAGCCTTTGAATTTGCTTAGGATCACATTAAAGATTCACTGGATTAACCCTAAAAAAGGAATAATAATAGGAGTGGATTTTGAATTGCTATAGATATTCAAAATAAAATTTTACTTTGAAAGACTTTATAAGATGCTACATACTTTAACGTCCTAGGTATTTGCAATGAACCTTGGTGTGCCAGCACCTTAAACAAACACTTTGTGTGTATTGAGATGGAGGAAGACTATAATTCTCTTAAAACAGTGCAACTCAAGCTCATTTGGCAGGAATAAATTCATTGGTACAAATATGACAAAAATTAGAATGAGAAAGAAAAATCTTATACTTTTCTCAATAAATTGAGAAAATTTGATAAACTCAATATTTACACAAGATAAAAATATTTTTACTCAACTATGCGTAAAGGGGAAATCACTTGATGATGTGTTAAGAGATATTTAGAAAACAACTACAATAAAAGTTATACTTAATGGTGAAATGTTAAAATAAAATAAGGAACAAAGATGCCCATTATCATACATCTTATTCAACATAACACCAGAGGTCCTAGCCTGAGCCCTAATATAATAGAGATGATAATTACCAGAGAGGAATAAATAAGTGGTATTATCCACAAATTGCATAATTACATACGTGAAAATTAAGAAACAAACAAAAAATTAGAAGTAATCAAATAAATTAGCAATTTTTCTAGGTTCAAGGTCAATATACATAGTCAATTGTGTTGCTCTATACCAAGTTAGAAAAATAATTTTGAAACTAATTCCATTTACAATAGCAAAATATTTAAACAACAAGGTATAAAAGGTTTTTAAAAAGAGCTTTCATAGTAAACAATAAAACTTTATTACAAAAAATAAAGACAAATAAATGAAAGGTGATTTCAATGATTGAAAGATGTAATGCTGTAGAAACACTACATATTCTCCCAAAGTGTATCTATGTGTTTAATGCAGACCCAATTAAAATCTTAATAGTAATTTTGTGAAATGTATGAATTAATTTTAACATTTATAAATACATACGAGGAGTCATTAATATCTGAGATAAAATTGAAAATGAAAAGCAGAGTACATTTTTTCCATTAGATATAGACATAGTATTAGCATAAGAATATTCATAGATTAAGAGAACAATATACAGTCCAGATGCAGATATATGCATAGAGGACTGCAGTGATAGGTTAGTAGAAAAATGTCATTCTTTTCAATGATAGTGCTAGTACAAGTGTCTCCCTCTCCAAAAACAAGAAAATTAAATTGACCCTTACCTCATACCACATCCAAAAATAGATTCTATTGTGCTGTCATTTCGAATGTGAAAGTTATAATAAGTCTTCCAAAAAATAACCTGGAAGTATAATTTTATTATCTTCGTATAGGCAGATTTCTTCTATAGGAAACAAAATGCATTAACTATAAAGGAACTAACTCATTTTAAAAAGTACACTAATAATAGAAATAACATCCATTAAAAAGATACCAGTAAGAAAGTAAAAAGGTAAGCCACGAAGCAAGATAAGACATGTGTAACAAATAAGATTTAGAAAGAGTTCATGTTCAGAATATATTTAAAAAGTTAAAACAATAAAAAATTGACAAAGCAATAAGAAGTACAAAAAAACCCAACAGAAAAAAAAAAGAAAAAGAATATACGTACTTTTACAAAATTGTCCATAAATACATAAAAAGATTTCAACTTATTGATCAGTATAATTATGAAAATTTAAATAAAGATTAGATAATACTATATAACCATAAATATTGCTATTTAAAACAAACTGAAAATATAATGTGTTAGCAAAAATTGGGAAAAATGAGAATTTTCATTCATTGCCTTAGAAATGCAATTTAGTAGAACCACTTTGGACAATAGTTTGACAGTGTCTATCAAGTTTAGTACATGCATACATAATGGCCCAGTAACTCTGTTCTGAGGTATATGCAAATTAATAATGCATTTGTATGTACATGAAAAGGCATGCACAAGAATGTTTATAACAGTATTAATTATAATAATCTCAAACTGGAACCAACACATGTCCATCTATGTGAACAAATAAATTATTTTTGTTATTTTTGTGCAATAGAATATTACAAATTTCATTTAAAAAGACAAACTACAACTATACACAACAAAAAAATAAAATTTCCCTGCATATTGTTACATGAGAACATAGAAACTAAAGAAATTTTCATAGTATGTGGTTGCATTTAAAACAGACAAAAGTAAGCTACAGTGTTAGAAGTCAGGGTAATATTTACTCATGAAGAGGAGGGATTGGAAGAGAGCATGTGGTAGGGCTCTAACATATTAGTAATACCCTATTTCTTGTCTTAAGTAATAATTATATGATTGTGTTTCTTTTATAATAATTTATCAAACTATACATGTATGACTTTTTATATTTTTATGTATAACACTTCAATCGTAAAATATATGTTTAGCAATCCTACTTTAAAGCATCCAAATCCACAAATAATGGTCCATTATCCTTGTTTCTTTTCTTAGAAAAACCTCAAGAAGTACAAACTCTGTGTGAAAGTTTAAAAATATTTTAAAACATTTTAAATACAGTTATATCATGCTTCATGCTAATTTGAAATGAGAAATAATGCTAATAAATAGTTTTTAGGCAATGAAGGAGAATTCTGTCCTATATTCCTCTCAGAAATCATATGCAAATGATACAGAAAATGACTGTTAAAAGCACAAACTTAAACTAAATAATGACAGCAAGATCTATCTTTCACAACAGTATATAAAGACGAACAGCACATGAAGAAGCTGTTAACTGTCTTGACAGAACAGAAGCAGTGTAAACACAACTGGCCATTTCATTCCTCAGGAACATGTTTCTGCTCAAGAATTAGAAGTCTAGATACCTAGATACCATATAAACAGTCCACTAAGGCACAATTCTGAAAACAGGAAAGCCTTGTAGGAAAGTGATGGGTTTATTCTCTGGGTGACTCTAGATACAATGAAGAACAGGAATGAGCCACTGGCCTAAATAATAGTGGAATTCAAATAGAAAAGGTCATTCAGAATTACACTTTCCTTCACCACAGAAAACCAATCTTCAGTCTTTAGTTCTTTTCTTTGTTGTTTGTTTGTTTGTTTTTTTTTTTTTTGAGACGGAGTCTCGCTGTTGTTACCCAGGCTGGAGTGCAATGGCGCGATCTCGGCTCACCGCAACCTCCGCCTCCTGGGTTCAGGCAATTCTCCTGCCTCAGCCTCCTGAGTAGCTGGGATTACAGGCACGCGCCACCATGCCCAGCTAATTTTTTGTATTTTTAGTAGAGACGGGGTTTCACCATGTTGACCAGGATGGTCTCGATCTCTTGACCTCGTGATCCACCCGCCTCGGCCTCCCAAAGTGCTGGGATTACAGGCGTGAGCCACCGCGCCCGGCCCTTTTTGTTTTGTTTTTAAGACAAGGTCTCACTCTGTCACCCAGGCTAGAGTGCAGTGGTGTAATCACTGCTCACTATAGCCTGGATCTCCCAGACTCAAGCGACCCTCCCACCGTACCCTCCTGTGTTGCTGGCACTACAGGCACATGCCATCACACCTGGCTAATTTTTGTATTTTTTGTAGAGACAGGGTTTTGCCATGTTACCCAGGCTATTCTTGAGCTCCTGAGATTAGCAATTTGCCCATCTGAGCCTCCCAAAGTGCCTAGGATTACAGGCGTGAGCCACCCTGCCTGGCCTCATACACAAAATACTTAACATGATTTCTATTGACCCACACTCATACATATAATCTCCTCCCTTTGAGTGTGAGCAGTCTCGTGAATATGATGTGATATCACTTCTAAAATTACATTACAAAGATGAAAGCAATTCACAGAGGTAATTAAGTTTCTAATCAGCTGACTTTGAATTAATCAAAGGGTGATTATCCTGGGTATATCTGACCTAATTAGATAAACACTTTAAAAGAGTGCTTATTCCATCCTTGAGCTCTGGGATGATCTTCTACAGGCCTTGAAATATATAGCCATATTATGAATAGCCTAAGGAGAAGATCAGCCTCTAGAAGCTGAGAGCTTCAGTCAAGCTTGTTGCAAGGAACTGAATTCACCCAACAATTTGAATGAACTCATATCTGAGAATCTCAAGCTCCACATGGGAAATCACCCCAGCTGACATCATTTTAAGTTTATTTTTATAGATTCAGGGGTACCTGTGTAGCTTTGTTACGGTGTATATGGCCTAATGGTGAGATTTGAGCTTCTAGTGTACCCATCATCCAAATAGTGAACGTTGTACCTAATATTTTTCAACCCTCATTTCCCTCCTACCCTTCTCCCTGTTGGAGTCTCCATTATCTATTATTTTCCTTTGAATTTCCATGTGTCCCCATTATTTAGCTCCCACTTATAAGAACATGTGGTATTTGATTTTCTGACTCCGAGTTATTTCATATAGAATGGCCTCCAGCTCCATCTATGTTGTTGCAAAAGACATGATTTTATTCTTTATGGTTGTACAGTATTCCACGGTATGTGTCTTTGTATATGTATATACATATACCACATTTTCTTTATTCAATCAATCCTTGATGGACATTTAGGTTGACTCCATGATTTTGCTAGTGAGAATAGTACTACTATAAGCATACAAGTGCAAGTGTCTTTTTGATATAACAATTCATTTTCCTCTGGTTATATACCCAGTAGTGGGATTGCTGGGTTGAAGCGTAGTTCTATTTTTAGATATTTGAGAAATCTCCATACTTTTTCCATAGAGGTTGTACTAATTTATATTCTTACCAACAGTATATAAGTGTTCCCTTTTCTCTGCATTCTTTATAACATCTGTTGTTCTTTGAGTTTTTTAAAAAAGCCATTTTGACTACTCTGAGAAGATATCACATTATGATTTTAAATTGCATTTCTCCAATGATAAGTAGTGTTGAGCATTTTTTCATATATTTGTTGACTGGGAAAATCAGATACCCATATGCAAAAGAATAAAACTGAACCCCTATTTCTTACCATATATAAAAATTAACTCAAGATGGAGTAAAGACTTAAAAGTAAGAGCTGAAACTAGAAAAAACTCTACTGGACATTGGTCTAGGCAAGTATTTTATGATAAAGATCTCAGAAGCAAATGCAACAAAACCAAAAATAAACAAATGGGGTTTAATTAAAGAGCTTCTGAACAGCAAATGAAATAATCAACAAAGTGAACAGACAGCCTGCAGAACGGAAGAAAATATTTGCAAACTATGCATCTGACAAAGGACTCATACCCAGAATCTATAAGGAACTTAAACAACTCAACAAGAAAAACACAAATAATCCCAATTAAACTTTGGCAAAGGACATAAGCAGACCTTTCTCAAAATAAGACATACTAGCTGACATCTTGATTGCAGACTTGAGAAGCCCTGAGCAAAGAACTTCTGCTGGGTTTATAATCATAGTTTAGCTATGTCCAAACTCCTGATCCAAAGAAATTATGAAAATATGTTTTAAGTCACTAAATTTGTGGTAATAAGAAATGCCCTGCACAGACTACTTTTTAAGGCAGAAATGGAAAACAAATAAAATCTCTTAGGGAATTGAAGAATCATTCTCTAGATTAATGAAAGTGCTCTGGAAAAATCAAGCCAATATCAAGCTTTGAAGGTCCAAAATAAAATAATGGCCTAATTGCACAATTGACCTATGGTGATGAACCCTAGTCAGCATCTATCTATGTGCACATAGTATCCAATCAGTTTTCCAGTACCTCATTCCAAAATGAAATTGAAAATAATAAGGCTAGAGCTGACCTGGAGGTGTGAGTCTCACAACATAAGTCTTGAGGAAGAAAAGAAATGCCCTTTAATTTGTGAAAATAATGAGTAGAAGAATATGAGTATATGGGAAGGTTAGTGATAATTTTTAAAACTAACAAGTGTATTAGAAAACCAACTTCAGAGGAAAATAAAATAACTTTTGTATATTATTTAGCTAAACAATATAAATTTGATTAAACTTATTTCAGGATAAGTGGAAGGTAATTTTGTTATATTAAGTGATTCAGCCATTGTTCTATTGTAGCAACAATGAAACATTGAGCATTAATTTAATTAAAAATTACTTCATAAGAATATATTCAGAGGCTGCAAAGAGAATACAGGTATAAGGGCCCAGACATACATTACTTCAATGAAATTTGTTAGATTATGTCAAAATTGAATAAAAAAATGATTAGTATAAGCATATGCCATTGGAGATGTTAAGAATTTGGAATAGTTCCATCCTAACTACTGATTGTAGAGTTGACTGGGATATTACTACTATTATTAACATCTATCTAGCACTGTTTAGTTTTTAAACACATGGGCAAACTCACCTTGATGTTTACAATAAATAAAAATTAGGTTTACAATATCTCATAGTATGAATCTGAGTTCTTTATCTAAAATCTGTTAGTTTTTCTCAGTGTTAATACTCACTGCAACACACTGAATTGGGTCCTGAAGCCCTGAGAACATTAATACACCTCTCTAACCTTCTGAAGACTATTTCTAGGGAGCTTCTGGTCCATTAAACAGAAGGAAAGATTACCAAGTAAATAGTCTAAAAATCAAAAGAGAAAGGGAGAGAGAGTTTGTGTGTTCTCAGTGAGACTATTAAAATTATATGATGGATTAAATAGATAACTATATACCTGTAAGATATTCAAAGCCCTGTTTGGAAATTCTGATTTCTGCAATGAAACACTCACAAAAAGGTGAATGATGTCCAGCCATAGACAGCATTGTGATTTCCCAGAGCCTTTCCAAAGTATTTTATCATCTCTGCTGAAACTTGTGAAAAGATATACGGTAAAAACATTTATAGTGAAATAAAATTAGAATGAAAACTAAGGAAAATCAAAGAATGTTATGAACAGAAGAAGACATAACTATTTTTTGTTTTGTAGAATAATTAGCCTTAAAAATAAAATTACAATTTTAAATGCAATCTCACTGTTAGTCTACTTGAAAATACAGGGAAACATTTACAATCAATGGAATTTAGAAAGCAAATAAAAACATACTTTTATTATTTGGCAGTTTGTATATATGGAACAAAAAAGTTACACAAAAGCATGGGAAAAATAATTTTCTCTTTCTTTGAAATATCAGAGACCTCACCAGTTAATTTTCAATATTCCATTTTCTGAAAATAAGAAATATCCTATACAGACTAGGTTTTAATTGTGTATCTGTATCTAATTTCTTGTTTGTCATTTAAAATATTCATCAGTTAAGCAAATGGGGTGATAAGATGACTAGTTTTGACAATATCTTTTTGCTGAAAGCCTTCTTCCATATGATGAGGTGTGGAGGAGGTAATGGCACTGGGCAAATATAGGTAGGTTTGCATTTGTAGCTCTGTTCTACCTGGAAACCAGAGGTTGCTAGGTTAAAAAGTAGGTTCTAGAAAAACTTATTCGATTAGGTTTTGAGATAACACATCAGATTTTTTTTGGTAAAATATTCAAGAAATCAATTAAGTCTCTTTAAAGCACAAACAGATTTATCCATAAAATGTTAGTAAACTTAACTATTTTTTTTTCTTTTTTTATTATCATACTACATTTTGCTGGATTATAGCTGCAGTCTGAATATTCTATGTGGTCATATAAGTTCCAAATCTAGATTTGAAGTTACTAGTGGTTAGAGCATGATTCAGTTATATAAATTATATTATTTTTGTGGTCAAAGAAAAATTGTACCAGACATAAACAGTCAAGGCAGACTTTATTAAAGACTATTGCAATAGTGAAATATTGTTATGTGTGGGAGGACTATTAAGTGCTGGGTTGAGCTAGTGGAAAAGTACTGCAGAAATGTAATGGAGATGTTTGTCAATGTGATTGGGCCATATAGGTTTACTATTTGGTTGTTAATGAAGTTAAGCTTCAACTCTCCTACAGGAAACTGGGCGATAGGAGCAACGAATGCCTTAATTATCACAAATATTTGACATTTCAGAGAGATGGTTCACGGGTTCTTGAGAAAAACACTTTTGGGTTGTGAAACCAGCAACTAGCTGAAAAAATATTTACATTTCAAATGGGCAGAGGAAGAATTTTCAATTACAAATTTTCTAAAGTAAATGCTATAAGAAAAGAGAGACCAGAGGCCTACAGTCAGAAATAAGGCTGTCTAAAGCTTAGGTAAGCTAAGGGAAACATCAAGCCTGTTTTAGTCACTGTGAACAAACAATATTAACATAATTATTATTCATGGAGAAAAAATATATAACAATATGCATGTCAAAAAGAAATTTCTTAGACAGATTTTTGCTATGAACTGAATGTTTGAGACTCCCTAAAATTTATATATTAAATCTCTAATTTCCAGTGTGGTAGTATTTGGAAATGAGGCCTTTAGGAGTTAATTAGGTCATGAGGGTGGAACCCTCATAAATGGAATTACTGCTCCTATAAGAACAGCTACTAGAAAGATGATTTCTCTCTCTCTTCCATTTGAGGATATCCTTCTAAAAACCAGGAAGAGGAACTGGCTAATGTGTTAATCTTACATTTCCCAGCCTTCAGAACTATGAGGAATAACTTCTGTTATTTAAGCCACCAAATCTATGATATTTTTGTTATAGCAGCCCAAACTGACTCTAACAATCTAATCTTTATAAAGAGTAAATGTCAGCCATGAAAAGTGCATACTATTTATTTTTATACCAAAATTTTATGTGTCTAAGAAATTTAATAATTAAAATAACCTTTATCTTACAATATTAAACTTGTACAGTCTGTAATAGCAGAATAAAAAACTTCCAAAAAACAGATAAAAATTACTAAAGTTAGAAAGAAACAAATGAAATATCTTTTTGATTTCATAATTCATTCATCCAAATGCAATAATTAAGAATGTCACTGCCTCATTTCCTTGTAGCTCAGTCTCGCTAATTGTTAAGCCAGGTTAAATAAAGGAAAGGTATATCCAGCTGTAAAGCCTCTAGTTTTATTTATCATCTGTAAATAATTTGTGTCAATTGTAATGTATCTAGAAGTGTCTTAGGACATACTTGGAACTTTCATACATTTAAAAATAAGTACTCTAGTCTGTTACGATTTAAATCAGTAGTGCACAAATAATGTTTCAAGCACTTATATGTGCAGAAATAATATTTTGTTCTTTGTAGAACCATTTAAGGTGAACAGGACATGTATCACTATACACACTTCACAAATACACAAATAGAAATAAGAGAAATTAAAGATCATTTTTTATAGTGTAATAACCTTGCAGAGGCAAAAAGTGAAAAAAAAAGCAAAATATGTAAAACAAATGCTATTCATATATAAGTTAGTAACAAAGGTAATAGATACCAAAATCTTTTTCTGTTGAGTCAGTAACACTCAACAAGTAAGTTTTAATTTCATCTTTTGTTACTTGCTTTTTAAAAAAATGTTGTCAACCAAAAACTGAGGATAGACTAGTGCTAACTTGAAATGTGTTTTCAAGTGGTGTTATATGTCACAGAAACATTTGAATATTCCACAACTAAGTGGGTAATGAACGTGTAGTGAGTAATGAACTATCCACAATTATAAAAGTAAGAAAGGTGCAATATTTATGTCAAATAATGTGAAAATAAGACAGTAGGTAAAAATGAGCATGCAACATTAAATGACCTACAGATAAATAAATAAATACTAAGACTTTCTTAACAGAGGTGATCAGAAGATTATTAATAATCTTGATAAAGGACCCAGACCATTTAGGATGGATTAGACTTTACTACCCAGCAATAGGTTCCTTGTACTTCATATGCCAAAACTATAGATACAGCCATGAGAAAAGTAAGTTTACTGAGGTAGATGTAAATAAAGCAAATACGTCATATATTTTTTATTTTTTTTAGTATCAAATACCAGTTTTATAGAGAAGAAACATACAGACACCCATGTGCATGGACACAACACTCAATCTAGAATATGCCATAATAATTTAAGTTTTTATTAGAACAGGGATAATAGAGATAACCAATAGAAGGTACATATTTTGAAGAAGATACAAAAAATACAGAAAAAGAAAGAAACTTGGATTTGAGGGCTAAGTACTCAAGATGAAGTAAAGTGCAGATTTAACCTTGGCCAGATATAAACTTCTTTGTCCTAGAATCCAAACAAGTACTTGATATTATAACCTTCCTTCCTGTTTGTTTTCATCAGTATGTATCTTAAAACTTTAACACTTAAGCCACATATCTTGTGATCCACACAAATTTATCTTTGTCAAATGTTAAGTTCCTTGTTGAAACTCCATAAATGTTTAGAAAAATGGAACTTCATACTCTTGGGAGTGTGTTTTCTGTTGCCTTTTGCATCTCTTAAACTTTTTTGTTAAAAATCAGACATATTGGGTAGAACAATGAAAAGTCTGGTACCTGGTTTTTATGCCTGAAAATAAAATTGCATTTTTGCTTCTGTTGTGTCCTTAAAATGAGGATTTAAGTTAATCTCATTAGAAATTAGGCCATGTTTGAGGTTTGTTGTTAACCTATGTTCAGTGAATCACAGGTTACTAATTCCTTTAGTAATACATTGTATTAAGACGGAGGTTGGTACAGCAGGTGGTTTTTGCTTGTTTTATTGTTGATTTAGTCCTTTGGATATTCATTCCAGCCTTGCCTTTTGGTTTTTTGTTTAGTTTAGTTTTGCACTATGCCTCAGAGAAGGTTCTTTTCAATCTCCTTTCCCTCTCCTGTACTTCTCTCCATATTATTTTTCTGTTATTTGCCACTCAAAACTTATTAAATGGGGAGGGTTGGAGCATTAGGAAGATCTTATGCATTATTATTATTCATTAAGGCTCAGTCTTTAGAAGATTCAATCTCCCTGTGTCTCAGGAATATGGCCTCCTGAGTATTCCTGCCTCTCTTCCTGCTGGAGTTCTAAGTCTAACACACATTTCTCCTCTTACCTCAGGAGTAGGGTTATTTTCTCTTCTCTCCCATATACTGCAATAGGTTTTCACCAGTAAGGGAAACTGTGTTTCTGTCCTTTCCCCAGAGACACAGATTTGTTCCATAAGTAAGACAATGCATAAGTGTGCCTGTGAAGTTTCATGCCCTTCCCATTGTAACTCCTTTCCACATCCTATAAATCCATAACACAAGGTACCCTTACTTAAAATATTTACAATATTCCCTGTGATAAGAGTACAGACTCTTCCAATTTCTGCTGCACCCTGGGTTTTATTCTCTCTCGCAGTACACAATTAAACGCCACCAATTCATCAATCATGCATGAGGAATTCTTACTGGTGTCTGATTTCATCTATTCCAGGTAAGGTAATGCTTAATTCTCTTCTTCCATTTGGACATAGATTCTCTTTAGTTTTTGAACCAGTTAGTTGCCTTACCACATCTACTTTGGATGGGGTTTTTAAAGTCTCAAGCTTATAATTTATCCAACGTTTATTTTTCTTGTTAGAAAACAGAGGGAGTAATGCAATTTACTAGCTTACGGGACCAGGAATAGTAAACATAAAAAATTAAGGCAGAATTCTAGTATTAATGGTGTTTACTACTTATGGGGAAACTAATTTCAAGATGCTTATAAACTTATATAAATCAACTGAAAAAAATGTTTTATTAAATGATGTTTAAGGGAGAGCATGGTGGCTAATGCCTGTAACCTCAAAACTTTGGGAAGTTGAGGCAGGAAGATATAGGCATGGGAAAAGACTTCATGACTAAAATACAAACAGAAATGGCAACAAAAGCCAAAATAGACAAATGAGATCTAATTAAACTAAAGAGCTTCTGCACAGCATAAGAAACTATCACGAGAGTGAACAGGCAACCTACAAAATGGGACAAAATTTTTGCAACCTACCCATCTGACAAAGTGCTAATATTTAGAATCTACAAAGAACTTAAACAAATTTACAAGAAAACAAACAAGCAACCCCATCAAAAAGTGGGCAAAGGATATTAACAGACACATCTCAAAAGGAAACATTTACACAACCAACAAACATATGAAAAAAGCTCATCATCATTAGTCATTAGAGAAATGCAAATCGAAACCACAATGAGATACCATCTTATGCCAGTTAGAATGGCAAACATTAAAAAGTCAGGAAACAACAGATGCTGGAGATGACGTGGAGAAACAGGAACACTTTTACACTGTTGGTGGGAGTGTAAATTAGTTCAACCATTGTGGAAGACAGTGTGGCAATTCCTCAAAGATCTAGAGCTAGAAATACCATTAGACCCAGCAATCTCGTTACTGGGTATATACCCAAAGGATTATAAATCATTTTATTATAAAGACACATGCACACATATGTGTGTTGTGGTATTGTTTACAATAACACAGTCTTGGAATCAACCCAAATGTCCATCAATGATAGACTGGATAAAGAAAATGTGGCACATATACACCATGGGATACTATGCAGTCATAAAAAAGGACAATTTCTTGTCCTTTGCAGGGACATGGATGAAGCTGGAAACCATCATTCTCAGCAAACTAACACAAGAACTGAAAACCAAACACTGCATATTCTCACTCATAAATGGGAGTTGAACAATAAGAACCTATGGACACAGAGAGAAGACCGTCACACACCAAGGCCTGTACATGGTGGGGGTCTAGGGGAGGAATAGAATTAGGAGAAATACCTAATATATGACAAGGTGATGGCTGCAGCAAACCACCATGGCACGCGTATACCTATGTAACAAATCTGCACGTTCTGCACATGTACCCCAGAAATTAAAGTATAATAATGATAATAAAAATAAAGTTAAAAAATAAAAATAATAAAGACTGCCATGTCATACAAAAAAAAATAGCCAGATGTGGTGGAGCATGCCTGTAGTCCCAGCTATTCTGGAGGCTGAAACAGAGGATTGCTTGAGCCCAAGAGGTCAAGGCTGTAATGAGCTGAGATTGCACCACTGCACTCCAGTTTGGGAAACAGAGTGAGACCCTGTCTCAAAAAAAAAAAATGTTTAAAATAAGAATCTTTAGAAAATCATTAGAATAGTAATAATTACTGGCTAAACTGGCATGTGTCTTTTAATCTGAACTAAACAATAATTTTATTTATACATTTCACTCTGTGCTTAGGGATTTTGATACGTTCTTTATGGTACAGCAAACAACTTCTTTATTTTGATATATCACTATACATACCACTATATTGCTATAATTTAAGAGTTCTCAAAATATTTTAGAAATCAAAATTAGATAGAGTGGTGAAATTAAAAAGGAGATATGCCAGATCCAGCAGAGATATAATTGTTTCTCTGTTTATTTTAATTGTACTTAATAACTCACTAATAAAAATAATTTGATTAAAAAACAAATATTTAAATTTGTTTTATCTTCAAAAACTATATATAAGGTGAGGCGTGGTGGCTCATGCCTGTAATCCCTGCACTTGGGAGGCCGAGGTGGGCAGATCACTAGAGTTCAGGAGTTTGAAACCAGCCTGGCAAACATCGTAGAACACCATCTTTACTAATAATACAAAACTTAGCTGGTTGTGGTGACACATGCCTGTAATCCCAGCTACTCGAGAGGCTGAGGCACAAGAATCGCTGGAACCCAGGAGGCAGAGGTTGCAGTGAGCTGAGATCGTGCCACTGCACTTCACCCTGGGTGACAGTGAGATTCTGTCTCAAAAAAAAAAAAAAAAAAAAAAAAAAAAAATTACACAAGAATAACTACAATAGGTTTATATTTCCTTAAATTTTCTCTTCAAATTTTGGCAGAAAGATATTTTGTTAAAAGAAATCTCAGGATAGTTAGTTACATAGCTCTATATGATTGGTATTCTTATTATATTAATTAAAAAATCGTAGTTAAAGATAAATGCAAAATAGTCTCTCACACACATTGGTTAATTTGAAATAGTTTTATACATAAATATATAAATAGCCTTTTCATTCCTGATGATTATTTATGAAAGAAACATATAATTGAGTTGCTGAATTATATACCAATTGGTGTTCTACTAATGAAATAAAAACAATAAAATATAAAACCACCATCGAGTTAAAATTTAAATATGTAACTTTTAAAGGCAATTTCCCCTTTCTAATTCTATTAAAATTAGGTAATTCAAGAACATGAACATTATTGGGTTTTAGAATTAAAATTCCTAAGATTTGCAGACATCTAAACCTCATTAGCATTTTGAAGATGGTCAAATATAATATAAACAGAACACAAACCAACATTTATTGTTAGCTGCATTTCAGTATATATGAGTTAAAATTCTTTCCATATTAATAATTTTTAAATTATATTTGCATAATTTAAAAACATTTTCAGAAGTTCAATTAATTTATTATTGCTATTACATAACCTTTTATGTAGATATTTTAGGTTCTACTTTATAAAGCCAAGGAATTTTTCTTAATTAATAATGTGCTAAAAAATTATCAATGTTATTAAATTTGAATAAAATATTGTCTAGAATAATCTAAAATTATCTTTTGATCTGATAATAAATTTGGTAATGTTACCAAGTCTCAGATTCCTAGGCTAAACCAGGGAATTTTTTCTTCGATAATACTTATGCTAAAAAGTAATGGGAAATGCCTCATTTACTGTGATGAAATATTAATGTTAAATATATTAATTTTGTTCAGTCAATTGAAAAATAGCCTAGCATGGTGGCTTATGTGTGTAATCCCATACTTTAGGAGGCCAGGTCAGGTGGATGGGTAGATCCTTTGGGCTCAGGAGCTCAAGACCTGTCTGGGCAACATGGCAAAACCCCATTTCTACCAAAAATACAAAAAAATAGCTGGGCATGGTAGTGAGTGTCTGAGGTCCCAGCTACTCAGGAGGCTGAGGTGGGAGGAGATTGCTTGAGCCCAGACAGCAGAGGTTGCAGTGAGCTGAGATAGCACCACTGCACTCCAATCTAGATGACAGAGTGAGATACCATCTTTAAATAAATAAATAAATAAAGGAAATGAAGTCAGAGAAACAACCGATTAAGTCAGAGAAATATTCCTCTAATATTGCAGAATAGTAGTCATGACAAATAACAAAACAAATTTATGTACCTGATAAACACATACATACATACATGCACAACTGCATCAATGAAGAAAATAACTTACGTTTTTTAAAAATGTTGTAAACTCTATTTACAAATAAAAACATTAATGTATCAAAAATGATAATAAATAATTGATATTACAAAAGTTCTTCAAGAGAACATTCATATCCTAGTATAACTGAAACACTTCAAAATGCTCAACTAGTAAATATTTAATAAATGAATAGTTAATAAGCACATTTCTATAGTACATAGTATGAAATAGTTTTATCCCTTTTTATAGTATAAGACACATTAAACACACACACACTCCTGTAAACCTTGAATGAAAATGGTATCCAATAAATGGAAAAGTAACAGATAAACCCAGTGCAGCAGAATGAAAGGCTGTGGTATGATTAAAACATATTTGCAACTTTTCAATTTAACTAACAGAAGACAATGGAACCAAGTTAACAGCTTACTTACTACGTTTGTTTCATATTCAAGTAAGTTCTTGTCTTTTCACTATGTTAAAAAATAAAATCTTATATGAGCAACCTAATTAGTTAATACATAATGAATTCCAAATGTCTAAAATAGTTCTATTTATCAGTTTTGAGGATTTTCATAAGTCCAATGTAATAATGTCACATAAACTTGTAATGCTATTTTCAATTAGATTCTTAAGCTAAGGGAGATCAAACTATGATTCCTGTGTAGGGCTGTCTTATTCCTTAGATCCAGTAATTACATCTTAATACTTTTATTCCATTTATAATTCCCAGTGGTTTTGGTTTTATTTGGAAGTAATCTTGTTCAAATCACTTGCCTTACTTTGCATTTTTAGGCTCTCTGCTCACTCTCTTCCCACCTTAAACTATTTGTTTAGTTCTTAGTGATCAAGTTTTCCCCTGAAGTGCTATTCGTTTCCAGTTTCATGATTATCATTCTTGAATAATGTTTTTTCAATAATGTTGCTTTTTGACACATATTTTATGTTTCTAATTGGGTAAAAATGGTTGTATTTAAAGCTAATTATCAAAAATTATCTATCTTCTTAGTTTGCATCTATATCATATGGCAGATGAGCCAAAAGGAAAGAAATATAAACACAATGGTTCATTCTTAAAGAACAGAATTAATTTCAAAAAATTTAGGTATGCGGAGGTGAAAAACAGAAATGCAATGTGACCTTGAAGATACAGAGATATAAGGTCCCTTAGGAAGAAGGACTCGCCTTGTAGATCAATGCTTTGAGTAGAACAATAAAAGGGAATACTAGAGCCACCTGGTCTGGGGCAAGCAGCCCTTCTAGAAGTGATTCCATTCTATTAAGTAGAGAGTTACACACACAGAGGAGCTGTTTCAGTAAAAAGCAGTCAGACTCTATTATAGCAGTAAAACTCACCTTGCAGTAGTCAAATATGAAGCCTGTAAGAATGTCATGGCTCCTCCCTCATTCACAAGACACCTCTGTAAATAACATGAAAATCCCATTCATTCCATGACCAGTTATAAACATAAATCATGAGTCTGGCTCAGAATAAGCACAAAAAAAAAAAAGGAATGAGATAAGGAAGAAGAGAGAAATTGCTATGATTAGTGACCTATTTTCCTGTGCAAAGAAAAACACAAAAGGAATACAAAACCTGGCCAGGTGTGGTGGCTCATGCCTGTAATCCAGCACTTTGGGAGTCTGAGGTGGACAGATTAGCCTAGGAATTCAAGACCAGCCTTGAACCTAGAGAATATTGTTAGTGAGGAATCTTCTTGAGGTCAAATAACCAGTAGTGAGTAGTTTTTTGTATGAGTTTGAAGAATTATGGTAAAGACCAAATATAATTTTATTAGAATTTATTTTTATAGCAGTTTTAGTTCCATAGCAAATATGAGCTGAAAGTACAGAGAGTTCTCATGTACTTCCTACTCCCCACACACCTACAACCTCCTCCACTATAAACATTCTATACCAGACAGTGATATGTTTGTTACCATCAATTAACCTACATTGACATATCATCACCCAAAGTCAATAGTTTACATTAAGGTTGACTGTTGATATTGTATATTCTATTGGTTTGACAAAAATGTAATGACATTTATCCATCATTGTAGTGCATTACAAAATAGTTTCACTGCCCTAAAAATCTTCTGTGCTCTGATTACGCATTTTTTTTCCCCCATAACTACTGGCAACCACTGTTTTTTTACTGTGTCCATAATTTGGCCTTTTCCAGAACGTCATATAGTTGGAATTACATAGGATGTAGCCTTTTCAGATTGACTTCTTTTACTTCATAATACAGCCTGCCTGCCTTCTTTTCTTTTTCTCCCTGCCTCTCTTCCTTCTTCCTTCCTTCTTTCTGTTTCTTTCTCTCCTTCTCTTTCTTTCGTCTTTTCTTTCTTCCATCCTTCTTTCCTTCCTTCCTTCCCTTTTTTCTTTCTCTTTCTTTTAATTGTTCATTCATTTGTTCTTTCTTTCTTTATTCCTTTCTCTTCCTTCCTTTTGTTAAATTCATTTCTGTCCCTGACCTTTACTGCCTTTCACAGATATTTCATTTTTTAAAAAATTCAAGGTTTGTGGCACGCTTGGGTAAGGCAACTCTATTGTGCCATTTTCCTAACAGCATCTGCTCACTTCATGTCTCTGTGTCATATTTTGATAATTCTCATATTTGAGAATATTTTGCTTAATTATTATTATATTTATTATGATATCTATAATCAGTAACCTTTGATGGTACACTTATAATTTTTTGAGGTGCCATGAACTGCCTTCATATAAGATGGTGTACTTAATCGATAATATCATGTGTGTTCTGACTGCTCCATCAACTGCCATTCCCCGATCTGTCTCCCTTTCTTTGAACCGCCCTATTCCCTGAGACATAACGATGTTGATATTTGGCCAATTAATAAGCCTACAATGGCTTTTAAGTGTTCAAGTTGTAAGAAAAGTCAATCCATGAGGCAAATTTTAGTGTTGTCTTGTGTTAATAAATTGTTACAACCACGCTGATCAGCAGCTTCAATATCAAAGCAAGATCTTCCACCAGCAAAAGACCTCTAATATCTTGCTTGCTTCAATAACAAAGCAAGACCTTGCACTAACAACTTATTGAATGCTCAGATTATTGTTTGTTTTTTTTATCAGTTAAGTATTTTTAAATTAAGGTATGTACATTTTTTGGACATAATGCTATTGAACACATAATAGACTATAGTACAGTATCAACATAATTTGTATATATACTCAGAAACAAAAAATAATGACTTGTGTTACTCATTTTATTCCAGTCATCTGAATGAAACCTGCAGTATCTCTTAGGTATACCTGCATGCAGGTGTGTTTCCTCCTTTTCATATCATAGCTTGTTAACACACTGCTTTTTGGTTCTAAATAATATCCTATTGTATGGGTGTAACACCATTTATTTATCCATTCACCTACTGAAGGATATCTCAGTTGCTTTCAAGTTTTGGCAATTATGAATAAAGACACTATAAATATCCATGTGCAGCTTTTTGTTTGTAATAAATTTTCAGCTTTTTTTGGTAAATATCAAGGAGTCTGATTGCTGGACTGTAATGTAAGAGGATGTTTTGTTTTGTAAGAAACTGCCAAAATGTCTTCCAAAGTAGCTGTACTATTGCATTCTCATGAGCAACGAATGAGAATTTCTGTTCCACAACCTCACCAGAAGTTGTTATCATCAGTGTTTTGGATTTTGGCCATCCTAATAGGTGTGTAGTGGTATCTCATTGTTATCTTAATTTGCACTTCTCTGATAACATATGATGTGGATCATCTTTTCATAAGCTTAATTGCTGTCTATCTGTCTTCTTTAGAAAGGTGTCTGTCCAGATATTTTGCTCATCATTGAGTTGGGTTGGTTTTTTGAGTATTGTTGAGTTCTAAAGGGCCATTATATATTTTGGATAGCAGTCGTTTATCAGATATGTCTCATGCAAATATTTTCTCCCAGTCTGTGACTGTATTCTCACTCTTTTGACAGTGTTTTTCATGGAGCAGAAGTTTTTAATTTCAATGAAATTCAGCTTATAAATGATTTCTTTTAAGGATCTTACTTTTGATGTTACATCTACAAATATCATCACTATATTCAAGGTCATCTCAATTTTCTCCTGTTATCTTCCAGGAATTTTATAGTTTTGCATTTTATGTTTAGATACATGATCCATTTTGAATTAACTTAATAAAGGGTGCAAACTTTGGGTCTAAGATACATTTTTTTTTTTCATGTCAATGTCCCGTTTTTCAAGCACCATTGAAAAGACTGGGTTTTTTTCTCCATTGTATTGTCTTTGTTCCTTTGCCAAGAATCAGTTGACAATATTTATGTGGGTCTGTTCTGAGCTCTCTATTCGGTTCCATTGATCTATTTGTCTCCTCTTTTTAAAATACCACACTGCTTCCATTACTCTGGATTTACAGTAAGTGTTACTGTCAGGTATTATCAGTCCACTCACTTTCTTCCCCTTCAATATTGAGTTGGCCACTCTGGGTCTTTTCTCTCTCCATATAAATTTTGGAGTCAGTTTGTCAGTATATGTAAAATAATTTCCTGGGATTTTAATTACATTGAATTTAATCTATAGATCAATTTGGGAGAACTGACATCTTAACAGTAATGAGTCTATCCATTAACATGAAATATTTAGCCATTTATTTGGTTCTCTTCTTTTATCATAATTTTGTCATTTTTCTTATATAGATTTTATACTTTTTTTAGGTTTATGCTTTTGTATTTCATTTTTGGGCCATTAATGTAAATGTATTGTGTTTTTAATTTTAAGTTTCACTTGTTCATTGTGAGTATACAGGAAAGTTTGAATTTTGTATATTGACCTTGTTTAATGCAACCTTGCTATCATTGCTTATTAGTTCCAGGAGTTTCTCAGTTCCTTCAGATTTTCTACATAAGTAACCACATCATTTGTGAACAAAGCTAATTTTGTTTATTGCTTAATAGTTTGTATATCATTTATTTTCTTTTTCTTGTCTTATTAAATTAGGTAGACTTCCAATATAATGTTAAAAACAAGTAAGAGGAGATACTCTTGGCCTTGTTTCTGATCTTTGCTGGAATGATTATAATTTCTCACCATCAAATATAAGATTAAGATGTAATCTTTTAAATATGTAATGATCCAGAATTTCACACTCTACAGTGTATTTAGTTCAGAATGAGAAAGGAATAGTAAATTAAAAGGGATGAAGAGTAAGTGACTTATTGCCTCATCAATAAAACCTACCAAAGGAAAAAAATCACAAACCTTGAATAATATAACCATTTAAGATAAACACAAGAAAGTATAATAATATATACTTATAGCAGGTCATGCAATAATGGAATGTAAAGTAGAGAAAAAGGAACTCACTTTCGTCTTTTTTTTCATTCTTTTGTTCTCTATTTCTAATAGGGGATGAATTAACACAATCTTTAAGAAAATAGAAAACTAAAAATCTTTATATAGTAATAATTTTAAAGTTAACTAGTAGAACCAAAACAAAAAAAAGTTATTGAATACCAGAAAATATACACACTCAAAAATAATACTATTAGAGTATATAGCAAAACATAATATCAGAGCAGAAAATATATCATAGAAAAACATGGAAGATTTCAGAGCAAATGTATCTGTCATATCAATAAGTATAAACAAACTTACCCCATTAAATTAAAAAATTATATTAAAAAATAAAGCATAATACAACTTACAGTGTGTACAAGATACTTATGTAAAAATGAGGGAATGTGTTCCCTTTCTGGGTCCACAAAGGGGCATGGATTTCAGGGCAAGAACTCCCAGTGCCATGCCCTCTCCCATCTCTCGCCATCCAGGAGATTTAATGGTTTATGTTTGAATTTTGCGGGCACAAGAAGAAACTAAGAGTCAATCTCTCCAGCTTCTTTCTAAGGAACTCCTTTCATTGGCCCAGGGTCTTAGAGAAGGTGGGGGTTCCTCCCAGATTAAAAGTCCCGTTCTTCCACACCTCTTCAGACTCCATGTTTGGGTCCCCTTCCATGAACACTCTCTCATGAAAACCATCTTTCTCTCTCCTGGATTTCCCCTCTGGAGTCCCCTTCCACACACTCTCATGATAGGCTGTCTTCCCCTCATAAACTCCATTTCTCTCTATTCCCTTCCACTCAGTGTGGAAGCTGCTTTCCTCTCCTGGATTCCATCTTTCTGGATTCTCTCACTCAGTGTGAGAGTTAGCTGTTTCTTTCTTCTTCTCCTGTTTCTCTCTCTCGCTAAACAAATCACTTTCTACAAACATTTTTGAGTCCTACATTTACCTCTCACTGTGCCGTCATCCCCTCTCTCATTCTTGAGAGGGCAGGAGACCCAAGAACCTGGAGAAACGTCCTCACAGAGGAGCTGAGGGCACCCTGAACCCCTGAACCCCAATATTACATTTTGGCAAGCCAGCCAGGAGAGGGGTACACCAGAAAAAGGAGTACAGCCAGAAGAGGGGTACAGCAGGAGAAGAAAACTTCAAAACCATGAGTAAAACCAGCCCCATTCTGTCCTGTCTCTTTAAGAACACCTGAGCAGCGGTGCTGAGCCACAGCAGCATGGCTGGCCAGAATTAAAAGCACAGTTTTTACCTCAGGGAGCCTGTGGGGTGGAGCGGGCGAGCACTGTCCCCTGGCCTTTCACTCCTTGCCAGCCGGGAACTGAATGAGGAGACCACGGCCCAGCCCCATGGGTGGGCCTGGGTGCACGCAGCAAGCATAGTCCACAGCACTGCCGACTGAGAGAAAAGCAGTGGGAAGGGGCTCTGTCTGTCCTGGCCAGGCGTGGAGGCTCTAAACGTTGTAACCTCCCCTAACATGCAGGCCTGCGCTGAGTAGAGCGGCAGCGCTTGAGGAAAGCGAAGCGGGTAAGTGCTTTTGCTGGCTGCGCTTGGGGAAACCGCAGTCAGGGACGGCACAAGGGAACTTCCCCTGGGGTGTCTGCCTGCCGGGACGCGGGTACCTGTGTGGGCAGTGGCTGAGGGAGTGGCTCAGGGTGCGCAGATTGTCCCAACAACATGGCGGCCGAAAGCCTTGGAGGCAGGGGGAACTCACGGCCTCCGAGCAGCGGCTGTGAATGCTGCTTTTTTTTTTTTTTTTTTAATAAAGACAGGCTTTCACCATGTTGGTCAGGCTGATCTTGAACTCCAGACCTCAGGTGATCCACCCGCCTTGGCCTCCAAAGTGCTTGTATTACAGGCGTGAGCCACCACGCCCGGCCTGCTGCTTTTAAACTGACATGGCAAGCGGCTTTTTTCCTCTGCTGGTGCGACTGAGGGAAAGGAAGCGGCTGCTGGCCTTCAGCCCCACCCGGTTTTTAGGCAGGCCACACAGCCTCAGGGTGCAGCATTCTCATTCAAAATATGGCTTAAAGAAGCTTTCTGCCTTCCAATAATGCAAGTGGCCTGTTTGCACAGTTGGTTAGGGTGTAGAGCTTGTAATAGCAAGGTTGCTGGTTCAAATTCATGTTGGTGTCAGTGTTGAATTGGTAAAGTGTTTTGGGGAAATTCAGAAGCTAAAGGCTATGGGACTTTGTGTTTGGTGTATAATTTGTCTTGCTTAGGATTGGCTCTCTCTGTGGCAGAACTTTTCCATCTAGAAGATCATAGTTAAACCGGTTCCAGGGCCCATATAGTTAATCGCAGGTCTCACAACTTTAAGAGCATTTTCCTACAATGGAAAATGGGTAAGGGGAGAGGAGGCCGGGGTCCTGAGGTATTGTTCCAGCCTCAGCCACACATCCTGCCTTTGAACTGTGTGCTCTAATGGCCCCTCCCTAGAAGTTTACCTTCTGGGACAGTTTTATAAATCGGCCTGTGTAAATTCGACTTTTGCTGGGAAATATTGTTACCCATCTCCTGAGCCTCACTGGCCTCGCTGTGGTCCCCTCTCTCATTCTTGAGAGGACAGGAGACCAAGAACCTGGAGAAATGTCCTCTCAGGGGACCTGAGGGCACCCTGAACCCCTGAACCCCAATATTACAAAAATATAATTCAGAAAAATTGTTTAAAGGAAAAGCATAGCAAAATTACACTCTGCTAACAATCAATAAATTATATATGTATTTATATGAAAATAAAAATACATATAAGGACAGTATACTTTCCAATGTGATTAGTTTTTTGCAAATCATGTTCATTAGAATGTTAATGTTCATTAACCTCTTAAATTATTAAGAGGTTAAAAGTGATATTTTATTGTTTGAATTCACATTTATATATGAATAAATCAATTTAATCAGATTTAAACTAATTATTTTCTGTGGAAATAGTAATGTTCTTTGTCCATTTTTAACTAGGCATCAGCCTACATTTTTGCTAAGAGTCATTTACTGTGGATGGCAAAAAGACGTGCTACAGGCTTAAACTATAGTCAAAAAACCCGAGAAGACTAATAACTGAGCCAGTTATTTTATAAGCCAAGAAACAGGAAGGCTAATAACTGAGACAGTTATTTCTATGAATGCAGGATTTAGCGTTCCCGTTTAATGCTAATGATTTGAAATTAGAATTATTCCCTGTTTTTTAGTTAATCACACCATGAAAAACAACTACCTGATAATCTGCCATGCTCCACTACGTGTAGAAGAGATTATCTAGAAAAGTATATTTATAATTATCTTCAATAACACACACTTGGCAATCTTCAGTGGTTCTTTACTCTCCAATCTATTTCCTTCTGTGTTCCAGTTTTTTTCTCTTGAAATTTACACTTTCATATCAGAGATGATATGAGGTTTTTAAGCATCAATGTATTCTTCCCTTTTCAAAAAACAAAAGATATCTATTAATTATATTTCATTGATTTTTTAAATTGAAATAATAATTTTAAAATCCTAAGTAATGTCTTCAACTGTGTACTCTAACATTATAATCAATCATGTATTTTGGTGGTTCAGGAAAATCTATAATTTTGAAAGTTCATTGATCTAAAATTTGGTATATTCTATTTGTTCACATAATCTTCAAATTTGATTTCTATTTATAACTACCTCTTCTTTTTCTGATTGTATTTGGTTGTACATATGAGATAAGATACGTGATTGTTATCTTTGTTTGTTTGTGCTGCTATCATAAAAATGCCATAGACTGGGTGGCTTAAACAACACTGTGCTCCTCACAGTTTTGGAACCTGGCAAGTCCTTGTTCAAAGAATTTGCAGATTTAGTGTCTGACGAGGGCCTACTTCCTGGTTTTTAAATGGCTACTGTCTCTCTATATCCTCCCACGGTGGTAGGAAAGAGATAGATCTCCAGTGTTTCTTTTTTAAAGGTCCTAATTCCATTTATGAGAGCTCCACCCTCATGACCTACTCGCATACTAAAGAACCCACCTGTATCACATTGTAGGTTAAGATTTCCACATATTCTGGAGAGGACACAAACATTCAGTCCACAATAATTGTACATAATAGATGATTATACATATGATGATATATATGATTATACATATTAGATTACTATATGATTATATATATTATTTTATAGCAACTCATAATTTATGATTCTGGTCAGATGAAGTATAATTAATTCTTGTGATAAAATTATAGTAAAATCTAATTTTATCAAGCATATCTGATTAATTTGTGAAAACCAAGCAGAAAATATATTTAATTTTTATTAACCAATTTTCAGAAGAATGTATAAAAAATTTTAAAAAACAAAAAGCATCTATATTTTTCTGTTTTTAAAAGCTACTTAGATAAAAGAAATTAGAATTTGCTAGTCTCCTTAGCCTAATATATTGTTAACTTGATGGCACATGATTTAGTTTTAGAATAATGAGTGTAGTGTTGTCTGCTTTTTCTCATATTTATTTGTAGAAGGTCATTATATGGCCAGAGTGAATTCTTTATATTAACATATGCACTGTATTTGTATATATTTGTGTACATATATATTCATTCTTTTCTACTCTTTTTCAGGTTAATCAAGTATTTTCACTGTTCGATTACCTTATTAGTAACTTCTTGCTTAGTTTCTTTACAATTATATTAGAGATGACACTATGCAAACATAACTTAATACAGCTATTTTAAATTATTACTGCTTTTATTCTCTCACATTCTAAGAGTTTGTTGCACTTTAACTCCTTTATCACACTTCTACCTTTTGTTCACTTGTCATCTATTTTAATTCTGCATATATTACACCTAAAAGATATTATTTTTACTGTTTAAAAATTTAATATTCATTTAGGTTTACTGGAATATTTACCTTTTCCTGTGTTCTTGATTTTATCAATAATAATCTGCTTCTTTTGGGAATCATTTTCCCTTTACCTAAAATCATGTGTATTTACTGAAATTGTGTGTATGCTCATTTGAGCCACTTTTCCATTACAAGCCATGTATTTCTAGAGGAAGGTTATATACAAGTTAAAATCTGCCATTTTGCCTCAGCACAAATGTTTAAGCCCACTGGTCCAACTCCTGAAATCTTTCTAGGAAGGTGCTGATCATCAGCTTCAGGTGTTTTCTATCTGTTGGTAAACTGCTTTTCCCTGGTGCTGACTGCAACCAATTATTATTTTAGAGAGAGAGTTCAACAACTGCCTGACCATCACCTGATGGTCACCTGACATTCCTGGGGGGAGGGCCTCTTCTGCCCTGCTCATACCTGCCTATCTACTTACTCTAACAAAATAGAGTTTGAAGATTTCAGTTTGCCTACATCCTATGTTATTAATATATGTTGTTTTGGCTTTTAGCTATATGCTATTATATTATTACTTACGACAATAATTTTTTCTGGATTCATTTGACTGAACTCAGAAATAATTCAATTTTTTTTAATAAATAAAAGCCCTGGATATTCAAGAAATTGGACAGATATAAAAGACCAATAAGTGTAAGGAAAGTTCTAGAAAATGAAACAAAATTTATAATTTTCCAGACAGTGTTGACATATACTGACATCTCAAGAACCAATTTTTCAACATTATTTTCATAATTCTTTTCATTCTTTAGCTTAATATGATTGGTTTAAGACTAGTTTCATAGCTGTCACCTCTTGAGTTTCAGGCATGAAATCAGTACCAATGAAGGAATCACAAAACTGTGATACACCATATCAGATGAACTACTTTCCATATTCTTTTAGTTCAGTGGACTATTTCTCACCTGACTTTTCCAAACCAGATAGAGTAACAAGGGGTGAGGTGCCTCTGGGATCTTTTTTCAACTTCCCCAAGATTTCTATTTAGTTCAGAGATTGCTAGATGATATCTTAGAATTACAATTGTATCCTCTTTACACTTTAATTCAAAGAAAAATGCCTGCTGAGAAGCTATTCAGACTAGTCAGAAAGGGTTGTCAAACAAGGATCTGCAGTAGAATCTATGTAACATAAGTCAACAATGTCAAGAACAGTGTTTTGCTTTGATTCTTCTTTAAGGTATATTTCAAGTTCTACCCTGTTTTCTTCTTCATCATTTCTGCTACCCCCTTAATCTGGGACTTTCAGGATGTATCTTTATACAAAATACCAACTTTTTGAACTTCCCTATTTGTTTCCTCAAGTCTAATATTAGACAATTATAAATTCAATTTTCCAAAATTTCAGTCAACTCATCACTTTCAACGAGCTTTCAGTGGCTTCTCATTGTATTTATACTTAAAATGAAATCTCACTTTTTACTATGGCCTACTTGTATGATCTATTTTTACAAACCACATTTTTTCTACACTCAGTCTCTTGTATTTATCAGAAATAATGTTGCGCTTCATTAACTGACACACAAATAATTATGCCTGAAATATGCTTTGTACATTTCTTACATGATCAGCTCTTTCACTTTCTTTAGCTTCAGCCTAAATGTCACTTTCTCAAGAAGGCCTTCTCTGGCCACCCAGTAAAAATCTATTATTTTCCCAATCTCTTTTTGCTTTCATCATAGTACTTGTAACAACCTGTCATTACTTTAGTTGTGTAATAGGTGTTCTACACTCTTACTTCCTCCATCGAAATGTAAGCTTTCTAATAAAGATCCGGTGGTATCATTTCCACCTTGGTATTCCCAACACCTAGAGCAGGGCCTTGAATGTTAGGCCCTTTGTAAATATTTGTGGCTGAACAAATCCAGATAGAGCTTCTGAACAGGCAATTAGATATGCCAAGAAGTTTGGGAGAGTTTTCTAGGCCACTACTTACATTTACTGAGCTAATTAGAGATATATAATGTTGTAGAAAGTGAAAATCATATCAAATCAGCTAAAGTATCATGTCATTTACTTAAGAATAATTCATTCAATAATTCTTAAGTAAATGGATCCCAGATAAGGTCGTATTAGAGGTCTTACTTCAGGTCCACTAAATTAATTTCATATCTTTTTTTAAAAAAAAAAACATGTAACCCTGTTACATTTTGATTTTCTAGAGATTAAAAGAACAGTGTCTCAAGCATTGTCAGAATAGCTGTTACACAGAGGAGACTCATTAACTTTTGTTTACAGGTGCCTCAGAACATGAGCAATTCCTCTCACTACCTCCATCACATTTTTCTTCACCATTCCTACCTATTGCCATCTCCTTGGTAAATATAAAACACATTGGCTTCTAGAGACTGAAACCCTCTGAAAATATGAGATATTTCTTTTAACAGTGCAAGATGTATGTTAATAACAGTTGTTTCTAATTTTATATATGGCCTTCTTTTTTGCAAAATTTATAGATAATTTGAAGTAGGGGTATGAAAACTATATAGAGAAACTGAAACTATCAATCATTAATTGATTGCACAGAGCTAATGAAGACTGATAAATTCCTTACTCGCTTATCAAAAAGGTACTTCCTTCTTATCAACTCTTTTGCTTGCCCCACTCCCCATAATATGCCTTTCATAAATGGACTTGTCTTTGGAAGGTAACCAAAGTTGTCAGAAGTCTAAAAGGTGTCATTTGCAGGATGATTGACCAGACAAAATAGAAAGAGGCAAAATTATACATACAGATATTCTAATATGTATGTGGGTGCATATGTGTGTATATGTATGTGTAAATGTATATGTGTGTATGTGTTTTTATTTTACATGCATATAAAAAAATTAAACCAATCTTGTAATGAAAGCCAGGAGGGGCCTGACATAGTGGCTCACACCTGTAATCCTAGCACTTTGAGAGGCCAAGGCAGTGGATCACCTGAGGTCAAGAGTTCAAAACCAGCCTGAGCAACAAGAAGAAAACTTGTCTGTACTAAAAATACAAAATTAGCCAGGTGATGGTGCATGCCTGTAATCCCAGCTATTTGGGAGGCTGAGGCAGGAGAATCACTTGAACCCAGGAGGCGGAGGTTGCGGTGAGCTGAGATCCCAGCATTGCACTCCAGCCTGGACAACAAGAGCAAAACTCCATCTCAAAAAAAAAAAAAAAAAAAAAAAAGCCAGGTAGGACAGTAAATGATAAAAGTGAAACATATCGTAGAAAGGAAAAATGAGGAAAGAAAGAAAAAGAAAAGGAGAAAAGGAAAACCATCTCAGGAAATGTTGGATGATAAATTGCATAATTATGCACAAAAGAAAATGTCTTATGCAAAGAAAATTACAGTTGAGGTTCAGCAAAAGTATTCATCAGTATAAAACCTATATTCCCTATACCTAGATGCTTTACAACAGGTATGGAAGGGAAAGGTTAGGCTTATTTTGTGTGTCTCCAGAGAACAGGATCAATTATTGAAAGTTATAGATTGGCAGATTATAGCTCATTTGGATGAAGCCTTGCATAAGTCAGCAATGTCCGAAAAACGACTAGTGGATGCACACAGTAGAGGGTTTACCATTGCTGGAAGAATTCAGACCTGAAAATGACACCAAATTTCCAGCCTACAGAAGAAGGAATTTCTACATGGGGAAAAAAATACTGGAGTTGATGAGGTTTTCAACTTTTTATTTCTTGGCTTCTTAGTTCACTATACAAACAGCTTTTTTGGTGAACACTTTTTTTCCTTCACAATATATATTTTATATCAATAAATCTCTATTCTTAGGCTAGTTGTCTTTCTTTAATACATTTATATACAATAATAAGGTACAGTGTACTGTTAATCTAGGAACATGAGAGATATCTTTGGTGAATAAAAAAGGCTTGATTACTCATTTCAGTACACATTGTATGATTTCACGGTTAAGTAATCAAAAATTGAATTAAATTAAAATAAAACTGTAAACACAAACAACAAAAAAACCTCATGCAAAGGAAGAACTTTAAGTGTTTAGAAAATACTTTTTCTACAAAATAGAGTCTCCTTGAAAAGATGGCAAATTTTCTATTTCATAAAATATCTGTCCTTTACATATACTTAAATAAGCTGTATTTTCTCATGAATACCTTATGAGCTTTTCGCTGAGATATTTTCTACCTACCATTTATATACCATTCAGAATTACTTTTATTTTGTATGTTTTCATTTAAAAAAGCAAGCACTTGTGTAAGAATCAAAATCTAGAATTATTTGTAAAAAGTAAAATATTTGTTTTCACTTAGTATGAAAATATTAATCCCATAATTAGATGCAATTAAAGGAATCACAAAATATGAAATCATAAAATATTGAATAAAAGAAAACATTTAGTCTGATTATCTCTCCATAAAAGGGATTAAGGCAATTTTGTTAATTATAATTCTCTAACCTACCCTAAAACATTTCTAGAAAAAATTTTAAATCATTACATTTGGTTAACCTGAACTTTCAGTGACTATAACATTATTGTTATATGTGTTCATGGTCAACTTTGAGGTGAGTACTTAACCTTATAGCCTGCTAAGCAATTTCTGACAAAAATCAGGGTCTATACATAATCACATCACTGGGCCTAATTCCACATATGTAAATAAGTTTATCTCTTTTTCCTATGCTCCAGCTATACTGGATATATTTTTTTCAGGCTTTAAAAATGTCAAATTATTGATATTTCTGAATTTTTAATAAAACTTCACACTGTGCTCAAAAAGACCAGGTCATGTCACCTTTTTGATGATACTTATCCTGACATCTGACTCAATAGAAATTCCCTTCCTTGTTATCAATAGCTGCAAGTTTTCCAAAAGTTGAAAGTTGAGTGATTGATGCAAAATACCAACAGACACATTCAAATTTTCTTTAACGCAGGTAAAGATTTTTACTTATTTGCCAACATGTAAATGAGTAAATTTTACTCAATATCCCACCCAAAGTAGGAAGCATGGTTGTGTATCTGATCATGATGCAAACTTCCCTGGCCTACACGTTCCCATGGAGAAGCCAAGGTGCAAACCCTCTCACTTGGGGTCAGGATTGCAATGGAAGTGTGACAAATCTCTCTGCATCACTCTCAGTTCTATGTTTATATCCTCACAGCTCATTTGTAATGCGTGGGAAACTGGCTACATACTGCCCTCTCCTCTGGCTACTTGCCATTATAACCTTGTTTAGTGTGACTAGATGAGCAGCAATTTTTCAGGAGTACAATCCATTTTATAGATGTATCAGTCTTTCCTGAACTCTATTTCTGAAGTATTCTACTGCAAGACACATATAGATGTATTATCTCATTTATGTAATTTATTAGATTTGTTCATTCGTACGTCTGTCTCTCCTATTAAGTGTCCATTCCTCAAGTAAAATAGTCTTCTTTTTACATTTGTATCACCAAGAGCTAGCAAGGTGATCAGGACATAAATGTTAGTGATATTTGTTGACTAAGGCACCATTTACCTGTATTTGCATTATTATAGAACTTCTTCTCTGTGCTTTAAGTTATATGATACTTTACCATAATGTATTTCTATCTTGAATGAGATAGTAAATTCAATAAATCTTTTTACATTAAGTGTAACACTGATGATAACCCATCTGTTCTTACAATTCTTTGCTCTCTTATTTTCAAAGAATTTGAAAATCCACTTGTTTCCCAATTTTTCACAGCTGCCCTTCTCATATTCTATAAGTATACTTTCCTCTCTTCTCCCTGCATGTACTCTCTCAACAAAACATCAAGAAATTATTCCATGGCTTCTGAAATTACTCTGAGAGGTGACTTACTCATTTTCAGGCTCAGTCTCCACTTCTTTTGTACACTTTAGTCTTAAACTTAACAACTACCAATTAGATATTAACCTCTGTCTCTTACCCACATCTAAAATTCAATGATCTATAGATAACTCTTCTACTCCAATATCTGTATTTCTATTAGCAATATTATAGTTGCCTCAGTCATCCATACATAGATTTTTCCTCACATTGTAAAAAAAAAAAAATCTTTCTCTTCCAACTATGTATATTTTAGCCTCTTAACTTTCATAGTAAATTGCTATGTACTGGCTTAAAATAATCATTTTGTTGTGCTTACAGAGTCCGTGGTAGAAGAGTTTGGAAAAGAATGGCTTGTCTCTGTAGTATGGACCCAGGATAATTGGATTTTTATATGGCTGCTTAGGGCTCCCAAAAGGAAGCTTACTAGCAAACAAGATGAAAACTACATCACCTTTTATGACTGAGCCTCAAAATACAGCAGCATTTTTTCCACATTCTCTTGGCTACAAATAAGAAACAAGGCTGCTCAGATTTAAAAGGACAGGACATAGATTCACTTCTTGATGGGAGAATGATCAGGGCCCCATTGTAGAAAAGCATGTGGCATGGCAAAATTTTCTTTTACTATAGATGAAAAATATAATTTCTCACAGTCTGTTTCTGGGTCATGGTTCGCTTCATTTCTATATGCGAAGTACACTCATTTTTACCCCCTAAGACTACCAAAGTCTCAGCTCATTACATTAGCTCAAAGACTGCCCAAAGTTCAGATACTCAGGATCTACATCAGATCCACATGTAGACAGGGCCCCTTAGGTGTAACTCTTCTTGTAAACTAGAAAACTAAGACATCTACTACACCCAATATGCAGTGGTGCAAAAGGATTGACGTAACAACCATAGGCACTAAATTATTCAGCTCAGGCTGCCATAGCAGAATACAGACTGGGTAACTGAAACAATATAAATTTATTTTTCTCATGTTACTTGAGGTGTGAAATCCAAGATCAAGGGTTAGTTTTTGGTGAGGCCTCTTTTCCTGACTTGTGGATGTCTGCCTTCTAACTGTGTGCTCACATGACGTTCTCTGTATGTAGGTGCATGCACTCCTTGTGTCTCCTTTTCTTATAGAAAACACCAGTCCTATTCTATGAGGGCTTCCTGCTTTAAGAACTCATTTAAACTGAATTATTTCTTAAATTTACTACCTCCAAATATAGTTGCATTGTTAAAGTTTCCATATGTGAATTTAGGGAGACACAATTCAGTTTATAACACCCTCCCATTTTAAAACAGGGAAAATTTGAAGCACATTATAGTCACTGGTCCATGGCAATTCTAAAATCCAGCGAGGATCATGTTCCCAGTTTTCTTGGAGTTTAGTTTGATGTCTCCCAATTCTGAGTTCTGGGATCTTGGTTCTACTCTCTGTGTAATCCCCTTTTTTATTTGAATATATAAAATCACTCAGTCTGCAACTGAGTAACTTTCTAACTTCTTCCTATTTGTAAAAGGTTTATTTTCATTGTGTGCACTCATTAGCCTTTGTTTTTAAAATGGAGTCTCACACTGTTGCTCAGGCTGGAGTGCAATGGCACAATCTCAGCTTACTGCAACTTCTGCCTTCCAGGTTCAAGCGATTCTTCTGCTCTAGCCTCCTGAGTAGCTGGGATTGCAGGCATGCACCACCATGCCTGCATTAGCCCTTTCAATTCTAACTGATACATTTTTTTTACAGTATTGTAGACTTGATCTATATCAATTGATAATCCACTATGTTTTAAAAACCAACAAAGTAAAAACAATACATATACCCATTGTGTTTGCTTAGAGAAATAAAACATATTGCTCAAATCTAGGTTTATCTACACCCACTTGTCTTAAGCTGATCAGAACATAGCTGAATAAATGGGGGATGTTCAACCAAACTAGAAGGAATTAATTCAGAGGGTAACAGAACCCAAAATGATTATTTTGAGCAAGTGTAAATTATCAGAAGACACTGAACTTCTAATCAGTTTGATCCTAAATGCTACATCTAAAAGACCATTCCAAGTAACGTACATTAAACCAATGTCACATGCAAGTCAGATTAGTGGTGAGGAGTCAGTATTCCTCAAGCAACAAATTTAAAATCTGAATAATCCTCTTACAGAAAAGAGAATAAAGCAGAGGACAAGGAAAGGCAAATAAAAGGAATATAGAAATCCAGCACAAACAACTGAAATTTCTAATTTCCATATTTTTACTATTGTGTTCCAAAATATTCTCATATAGAATTAATCCTCATCCTTTTGTACTTAGTTTTAAGTAACTTCATATCTCCTAAATAATGTGCGAATGATGTCTAGCAAAAGCAAATTCCCAAAAGGGTAGGAGCTTCAGAGTATTGTCAAAACTCATTTAACACAGTTGGTTATAAAGCATTATTAAAGCTGAATTAATGAAACTATTTATGAGATAATACATTATACTGAATGGAATTCCAAATACAAAATACCCTTTTTAAAACATTCTTTGGCTGGGTCAAAATTTTTCAAATAGGAAATTATTAGTATTTCCTAAGTATTCGTTATAAGAATAATAAAATGGTAAAAATTAATTTTATAAGGATAACACATAGAATAAAAGTCAAGTAAAACACACAGAAGAAAAGTGAAATTGAGAGTGTACATTCATGTATTCATGATTCTAATTTTAAAGTTAATTCTTCTGATAAATTTGTAGTATAACTCAATCTTGTTTTGGTTTACATTTAGAGAACATATATTAAAATATCTTATTAAAAACACAAAGAAACTTTATAACACATCAAAAATAACGTTTTAAAATATTGCAAAATTACATGTATGATTAGAAAGTTAGTTCAGACTTTTAAGAGTTGTTTTAATGTTATTTAAAATGCCAGACCTATTAATTCAGTTGAAACCCAAGAGCCATTCTTATTTAAATAGTGAGATAATGGATACAAAGATTTATGATTTTTCTCTCATAACAAGAATTAGCTAACCAATACTATAAGTAAGGATGTTAACACTCATTTAATTAGAAAAACAAGCAATCATTTATCCAGAGTACCTTAACCCATAGACCTTAAGAATTATTGAAATTAAGTCTACTTATATTCAAACTTAAAGCTATATGATAATCCTTAATGTTGTATCAAATTTGATGATGTTTATGTCTGTGTATTATCTTTCAACCAAAAATGTCACAATATAACATAGCACCTAGAAAGCATAGAACTAAACAAAACAATGTTTTCCGAGAAAAAAATAAATCTAGCATTCTGAAAGTGAAATAACACATTTTCAGAACTCCTAAAGAATTTTATCCATGAGGTAAATTAACAACATATGGAAGCTAAAAAATGTATAAGAGATACACAACTTCAGAAATATTATATTTCTAATCTAGTCAGGACAATGAACTTTACTGATGTGAAGTTAGCCTCTGTTCTCTATCAGCAGTGATTATATGTAATTAGCCTTTCTTTACTGACTATGCGTAATGATGATATTGAGACCTGACCCCTTACAGCATTCTTAAGCCCTATAGCTTTCTCTAACTTGATTATCCTCACTAGTCCTAGCATATTTCTAGATAATAGTATTTCTATATTTTGTAGACAAAGAAAAGTTGCCTGTTAATTAGGGGTATGAATATCCCTTGATGCCTATATATCAGGTTAACTCTGTTTAATATAAATATGAAACTTTGACGTCATATATATGTATATGTTTATATGTAATATATTCTGATATATATATTTTTATTTTAGTAACATAAGAAATAATCTGGACTTTAATATATTTTTCTTAAACTTTACTAAAGAGCTACTTTAAAATAACTTTGTAAATTAAATTACTAAGAATGAATACTATGAAATAATATAAAATTAAATTAACATCTGGCTAATTATCAATGTATGGAAAATATCTTATATATAGGTGCTTGCTTTTTTCTAGATGTTTATTAAGTGCTTATTTGAAGCATTGCCATATATCAGTTTTACTTCATTAAATAAAATTAAATATATATTTTCCAGGTCATACTGATACTTCAATGTATATTATGGATATTTTGTTCTGAGTATAGCTTAAGGTAATTTTTATACAGCAGAAGTACATGGTCTGCCAAAAAGAGAAAGGTACTGTACCTTTAGATAACATGGGTAATTTGATGCATTATAGAAATTCTGCACATCATTTATACATGTCCAAATGTAATAGCATAAAATGCATCACCATAAATCATTTTTCTTCAATTATTTAAAGTATACTAAGGTCACCTCCAAAGTTAAGACAATATTAGCCATTTTTTTATTATGGGGCAGAAAATAAAACCAGTAATCTCTTACAGGACTGTAATTTTTCCTTCGAATTTGGTTTCTTTTTTCTCTCTCTCATGATATTTTGATGCTGGTTTTACCAGGGAAACAAAACCCATGATAATGTGGAACATAAATTTCCAGAACTAAATGGAGTCCATTAGGTGAAACACTGAATGCAAAGCTGTTAGATAAGAAATGGCAGGTTACTATAAATTAAGCAATAGCTATTCAGGAGAGTATGACAGTATAATTTTAAGACTCTCAGTAGCTCATTTATCAACAACTAAGAATATATCCTGTTTACAAAGACTGAAAATTTAACAGAGAGTGAAAAAAACATGTAAAATCTTTATTCCTATTTTTGGCAGTGCATAAGAACATATTCTAACCAGATTACTGTTGACTCCATACTGCCTGGTGATATTTTGATTATACAAGGGCCAAAAAACATGAAATCTTTTAAATTTATTTAACATGACTTTAATCTATTTGTAAGTCATTTTGAAGAGCTTGGGCTGCTGTGATAACTCAATGGAAAGTTTCTATGAGCTAGTGAGTATAGTAGTAGTCTATTTCTCATAAGAAGAAAGATAAGTGATGTAGACAGATGATAGATACGCAGATACAGAGATAGATAACCAGGTCACACTTTCAAAATGCCAAACATCACATTTGTGCCCTAAAAAATATGTGCATTGAGAATAGTAAGAGGTGACAATTTACATTTAAGGATCTCACATTCATGAGTCAGTGGATATTAAATTCCTCTTCTCCTAATGTTGATGTTGATATTGATGAATAATTTCCCTCTAAGAGATATGTTTGCTTCTCTAAACAAGAAAATTCTTCCCTAAAAGAGATATTTTAGAATTGGGTAAGGAGCTGAATATAGACACATATAAATGCTATTTTAATTGTTCACATTAAAACTCATTTATACCACTCCCTCATATTGGAAGTGTGATGAATTCTTAAGTAGCTACAGCTCCTGTTTTCCATTATTTAATGGTTGTGGTTGAGAGTACTGCACAGGTACCCTAACCCTACTTTACTAAGTTTTGGCATTTGACTTCCAATTAATGAGCATCAGCTCACAGGAGCAACAAATATTTTAGAAACTTTAATAAAGTTATTAATCATAATATTATATCATAAAATTAAAATATAATATTACTAAACACTAATAGCTGTAATCATTTCATATCATTGTCAAGTATTATATTGTTTGTAAATTCACCAGTGGATCTCTGGTTAGGTGACAAGTAACTTGAACTGTATTTTATACTCATTAGATCTGTTTCTTATCATCTATTTCTACTACATTAGAAAGTATTGGCAGCTATAAGTCATTAGAATTCACTCGTTAGAGTTTTATCAGAGAACTTTGGATGTTTGCCAGAAATGAATTCAGATAAATTAAAGAGAATTCTCACTGAAATATCTATTGTTCGGATAAGTAATGAGCACGTCAGACCAAAATATAGAAAATCGAATATTTTAACTTAGTAAAAAATGCACAGGTGTCCATCATAAATTGTTAAATAATCATAAATGCTATGAATTATTTTAATTGATATCTATCCTCTCTTCTCATCCCCACCAACAGACAGACACTGATAAAAGAATGAAACACACATTGTTAATGTGCGAGATGGGGAAACACTGGAAGAGCAGAGGGAAAGTTATAAACAGAAGAGATGGAAAGTGAACTCTCCCAATAGGGGAGCGTTATTAAGCCAGCTATTGCAGTGAGTAACTGAAGCTTAAAACTTGTAGAGGAAATATTGGAAATAAAACATGCTTCAAAATCATCCTGAGGCAAGGTAGCTGAAGTGATTATAGTTTTATACCCATCAATCATTCATTGGTTAGGGGCTGACTTCAAATGGACATTGAATTCAAGTCCACCCCAACCAGCTGCACTTGTAGGCAAAGCATATTCTGGCAACCCAAGGATGGCACTATGACCATAATGTTGATATTGACCACTGGAAATCAGGCTGATGAACACATATGAGCTATATTATAAATATAAAATGATATATATTATTATTAATAATACATATAATTTATGCATGATAATATTACCTATTATATGTTTATATGTACATTATAATATATATTATGTAAATATAAATATATTATATAATGTATATATTATGTGTAATATAAATATATATATTATATTTTATATATTTATGTAATATAAAACAATGTAAATATATATTATGTGTTTATAATGTATATGTAAATATATAATATATAATGTAAATAGTTATATTTTTATATATCTATACATATTATATTTTCTTTATCCAGTCATACTTTAATGGACACAATATGATTTCATATCTTTGCCATTGTGAATAGTGCTGAAATGAACATATATGTACAGGTATCTGTGTGATATACACAGATTCTTTTCCTTTGTGTAGCTACCCAGTAGTGGAATAGCTGGATTTAATGGTAGTTTCATATTTAGTTCTCTGAGAACTCTCCATACTGTTTTCCATAGAGGTTATACGAATTTAAATTTCCACCAACAGTGGATAAGCATTTCCTTTTCTCTGCATCCTCAACAATACCTTTTTAAAAAATTTTTAATAATAATCATTCTGACTGCTGTAAGGTGATATCTCATTGTAGTTTTTATTTGCATTTTTTGATGATTAGTAATGTTGAGCATTTTTTCATATGATTGTTGGCCATTTGTATATCTTCTTTTGGAAAATGTCTTCATATATTTTCCCACTCTTTAATAGGGTTACTTGTTATTTTTTTGTTGAGTTGTTTGAGTTTCTTGTATATTCTGGCCCTTATTTCCTCACAATTCAGTGAATGCGATCCATCAAATACACAGAATTAGATCAAAAACCATATGATTATCTCAGTAAATGCAAAAAAAAAGCATTTGATAAAAATTCAACAAGGTTTAATAATTAAAAACACTTTAAAAACTAGGCATCAAAGGGACATATCTTAAAATAATAAATGTCATATATGACAGACTCACAGGCAACATCATACAGATTGGAAAATAGTTGAAAGCATTCCACTTAACAAATGGAACAAGACATGGATGCCCACTTCACCACTCCTAGTCAACATAGTACTGGAAGTGCTAGTGAGAGCAATCAGACAAGAGAAATAAATGAAATGCATCCAAACTGGAGAAGAGGAAGTCAACGTATCACTGCTGACAATATGGTCTTATACCTAGAAAATCTAAAGACTCTTCCAAAAGACTCCTAGGTTTGCAAGTGATTTCAGTAAAGTTTCAGGATACCAAAGCAGTAGCATTTCTATCCACCAATAATGATCAAGTTGAGAATCAAATCAAGAAGTCAATTTCATTTACAATAGCTGCAAGAAAAAATACCTAGAAATATATTTAACCAAGGAGGCAAAAGATGTCTACAGGAAAACTACAAAACACAGGTGAAAGAAATTATAGACAATACCAACAAACGGAAAACTATGCCATGCTCATGGATTGGAAAAATCACTATCATTAAAACGATAATACTGCTAAAGCAATTTACAGATGCAATGAAATTTCTATCAAAATACCAAAGTTATTTTTCACAAAATTAGAAAAAAATCCTAAAATTTACATGGAATCCAGAAAAAGCACAAACAGCCAAGTAATTCTAAGCAAAAAGAACAAATCTGTAGACATCCCTTACTTAATTTTAAATTCTACTACAATGCTGTATTAACAAAATCAAATAGTACTGGTATAAAAATGGAAATATAGACCAATGGAACAGAATAGACAAGCCAGAAATAAAGCCATATACCTACAACCAACAGATCTTTGACAAAGTTGGCATTTGTGTGCACTGGAGAAAGGACATTCTTTTCAATAAATCGTGCTGGGAGAATTGGTTTGCCATATGCAGAAGAACGAAACTGGACCTCTATCTCTTATCATATCCAAAAATAAACCCAAGATGAATCAAAGACTTAAAGGTAAGACATGAAACTATAAACATACTAGAATAAAACCTAGGGAAAAACTCTTCTAGATATGGCCTTGTCAAAGAATTCATGACTAAGACCTAAAAAGCAAATGCAGCAAAACCAAAAATAGACAAATGGAACTTAATTAAACTTCAAAGGTTCTGCACAGTACAATAAATAATTAACAGAGTGAACAAACAGGCTACAGAATGGGAGAAAATATTTCCAAACTATGGATCTGACAAGGGGCTTTTAAAATTATTTATTTAGAGACAAGGGCTCATTATGTCTGGCCTTGAATTTCTGGAATCAAGCAATCCTCCCACCTCAGCCTCTCAAGGAGCCAAAACTACAGTAATGCACCACCATTCTAGTTTCTTATTATTAACTTTATATTTTAATTATTTAATTTGGAAACTTCAATATTTCACTGTGATTTAGAGACATATTATGCAAAGCAATATAACTTATGAAAAGGTATATGGGAATAACATGAGAATACACTAAAACATTAAATTCTATCAACTGAACATTTTCTGAGTAAATTAATATTATTTTTAATGTAACATATTGTAGCTGTGGGGAGGGAGCAGAGGCATCTCGAAGACACTTTCAGTTTTCCCAATCGGATGTGCACAGGTCCTTGCCCTCTCTTGCCCCAGGAATGGGGGAAGGAGCCCTTGAGTTGCCATGAGCTTACTGTTCGAATAAATATCATGGACCCAAAGAGTTTAGCAGAGAGCGATTTATTAGGCAGAGAGAGACAGAAGGTCAGAGAGAGCTCCCACGATCCCATGGGAGGGAATATCCACACAGGAAAGGGGCAGTAGTTATTTAACCTTGGAGTTATTCCCGCTCCATTCATGTTCTTGTCCAGCGTGAGGAGTTCTTTCAAACTTCTGCTGGAGTGATTGATTGATCTTTGACCTCAATACTGGATTGGCTGCTAGGTCAACAACTGATGCCCTTTCTCCCAGAGTTTTTCACCAGCTTTTTGAACAAAGAAGCACACCTGGAATTTCTACCTAGCCCACCTGGGGAAAGTCAGACAAAGACCTTTACGTTCCTGGATGGGGATGTGGATAGAGCCATGGCACTGGAAAATTCTTGCTTTAGAAATGACGCCCCTTGTGGACTCGGTTTTCCTTAACACAATCCCTGAATATTTTAGGGTAATAGGGTGAAAAGTATATAAGAGGACTTTACTATTTTTGCAACTTTCCTGGAAGTCTAAAATTAAATAGTTAAAATTTCTAAACAAAAGTATGGAAGACATCGTGGGAAAACTATATATTTGATAATCATAATTTTATATTTCATACTTGTCACATAGATATCATTGATTCTGCTTTTACCTCAAAACTGACAGCTGATAGACTTTCAGGAAACACCAGTGTTTTGTGGGCTTTGATGTGAGAAACACTACCCTAGGCATACACTGTATAAGGCAGGCAGGCTATTTTGCATCTTTACGGTGAAATTGCAGCAGAAGAAATTAGATGCTCTGCATTTGCTACTTTCCCAGAAATAAAGAAAACATGATTTTGGTGAAGCAAAAATCAGAAGTAGACTGTTTCCAACAGATTTTATTAATTACTTTCTTCCCTGATGACTGGAAAGCTGATGTTATAATTAAATAACAAAAGTGTCATACTTCAGGCAGAAGGAATGCTATCCTCTTAGTATTACTGGTTAGTAAGCAGGAATAAGTCCATTGTTCAGAAGAAATTACAAAATCTTATCCTACAGACTCTCTTAGCATGAACGAGCCTCCTTCAGCGGGAGCTCCTTTGGTATCTTCCTTAAGTCTGATTCCCTGCTGACCACAGGATGCCAAGCCCAGCTTGCCCTTAGCCACCTGACTCCCCTGGAGGACTCAAGGGAATGAACCAACATGTTCTGAGGGTACTAACCAAATACAAGGTCTATAAATGTCTGAATTGAAAATCTTATTTTTATTTTGTATACTTGTATATATAAGTACAGCTAAAACTTTTAGTAATATAATACTGAAGAAGAAAAAAAAGAAACTACAACAGCAATACTGTTCACTTTTCAAAAAAAAAAAAAGTAGATCCTTCAAGACATTAAATCATTTCCTAAAGTATTTTATCTTGTGATTCACCATAGGAGGATAAAGTCGTGTCATATAGATATGTTTAGAAATGAAATTTTGTTAGGTGTCCTGTAATTTATATATTGCTTGATAGCTTAAGGACACTTACACTTAAATTTATTTATACAATTTAAAATATAATAAAGATTAAATTAAAATCAAGCAAAAATAAAGATAAATGACAAGTAATCTTTTGCTTATTTAATATAGACTTATGTCAATATATTTATAAACTGAATTATATGATAAAACTCTTACAAGCTACAAATCACTGTTTGACTAGTGTTCTTTTATTTTCTGTTATACACATTTTCCAAAGAAGGCATAATGTTTATAGTAATAGGATATATGAGTCAATAAATAGCTCTTGAAGATGATGGAATGCCAAAACAAAGCAGAAGTATTTGATAACCACCAAAGCATTTGTTTGTAGTATATGTCAATATGATGAATGTTATTCTCAGTAGTCTAAATTTTTATGCAATAAAGAAATACAAAAATTATTGTAGATTTCAAAATCCTACTAATGTTTTGAATTAGTTTGATATTCTGTCATTGAATAAAATAAGTAAAGCGTATTATAGTAAAACTCAATGTAAAGGTGTTTTCTGTTACAGGACTATAAATTAGGAAATTGATTGTTTATGTAACACTTAACCATAGGAACTTTTTAATTTTAATAAATATACTTATACCCTGTTTGCTATTACATAGGAACGTAATTTTTCCTTTTGACTCGTATTGCCACATTTTGAAATGTCAGCTGTGAACATTTGGACAACAGTGCCTGCCTTAAAGATGGGTTAATATTATTTCTTGTTATAAGTCAGCAAATGCATAGAAATACCATTAAACAGTATATGCTGAAACAACCAAAATGAGTTGTTTGTCTACTGAGGGAGCTAAGTAGTAAATACAAAATAGTAACTTTCAAAAGCTCATTGAATTCTCATTTTTAATTTTTACTTTACATTTGGTAGTGAAATTATAATAATCTTAGTTATATATATTTATACAAATACTTCATCTATAAAAAAGCTTTATTTGCTTAATTTTATGTTTGGCTTAAGTATTAAAATGTATATATTTATACATTTAATGTATGTCTACACATAAATCCATAGGTAAAGTGGTATATTAGTGGGTCTTTTTCACAGCCTAAGTAAAGCATGATCAAAACTTATTATTTCAGGAACATTACATATATTTAAAATAATATACAGGCAATATTTACAGCTGCCTTGAAAATAAGTTGGAAAGAAAAAATAATAATACATATATCTCTATAGTGAATCTTAAGGAAAGAAAACACAGAACATTTTAATTCAGTGTATCAAAAATAAAGTAGAAAATGTAAAGAAACACAATTGTGTTGAATAGAAACTCAAATTTTTCTTGTGTAGGTATGTAACACAATGTATGATGGTATACAATACATACAAACAGAAATGAAAGATTTAAAAGTAATAGCAACAGAATTCAACAACAAAATTAGAATATCTTAGAGCACTACTATTGGTAAATAATTCAGGCTATATTTAAGAATGTGGCAATAATTAATTTATAAAACAATGATACTTGCGTTTCTATTTTATAGGTGAGGAAAACTAACAGTGATGTTGAATTCCTTTCTCAGAATGAAAGGATTTGAATATTTAAGCTCTCTCTCTCTCTCTCTCTCTCTCTTTTAAACAGAATCTCACTCTGTCACCAGGCTGGAGTGCAGTGGCATGATCTCAGCTCACTGCAACCTTTGCCTCTGGGATTCAAGCAATTCTCCTGCCTCAGCCTCCCAAGTTGCTGGGATTACAGGCATGTGCCACCACACCTGACTAATTTTGGTATTTTTTATTTATGGGTTTTTTTGTTTTTTTTTTTGGTGGGGGGCGGTAAAGGTCCCAGGGATTTACCCTCTGCCTGCAAAAAGGCTTAGAAAACTCAGGCCAAACTATCTTGGACAATAAGGGGATTCATTATTTCACATTGTCAGACATCTTGAAGCAGAGCAGGTTCTAGGCACACAGTGTCAGACTGCTTGTCCTTGTCTGTGGTTCCTTGGCCTAGTCATCCTCTTAGTATTGGCTTTATTCTTAGGCTGGTGATGAGAGGCTGCAGCAATCCCAGGCATCATCCACAGACATGGCAATGTCCCCAGAGAAAGTGTTGCCTTTTTAAAAATTTTAGATTCGGGGGTACAACATGTGCAGGTTCATTACATGGATATTTTGCATGATGCTGAGATTTGGGTTTCCAGTGAAACTGTCACCCAAATAGTGAACATGATACCCAGTAGATGGCTTTCTAATTCTTCTTTGTTTGTTGTTGTTGTTTTTCCCATCAGTATGTATCTTTTTTTTTCAATTATACTTTAAGTTTTGGGATACATGTGCAGGACATGCAGGTTTGTTACATAGGTATACATGTACCATGCTGGTTTGCTGCACCCATCAACCCACTATCTGCATTAGGCATTTATCCTAATGCTATCCCTCACCATCCCCCTTTCCCCTCAACAGGCCCTGGTGTGTGATGTTCCCCTCCCCGTGTCCATGTGTTCTCATTGTTCATCTCCCACTTATGAGTGAGAACCTGTGGTGTTTGGTTTTCTGTTCTTATGTTAGTTTGCTGAGAATGATGGTTTCCAGCTTCATCTATGTTCCTGCAGAGAACATGACCTCATCCTTTTTTATGGCTGCATAGTATTCCATCATGCATATGTGCCACATTTTCTTTATCCAGTCTATCATTGATGGCCATTTGGGTTGGTTCCAGGTCTTTGCTATTGTGAATAGTACTGCAGTAAACATACGTGTGCATGTGTCTTTATAATAAAATGATTTATAATCCCTTAGGTATATTTCCAGCAATGGGATTGCTGGGTCAAATGGTATTTTTAGTTCTAGATCCTTGAGGAATCACTACACTGTCTTTCACAATGGTTGAACTAATTAACACTCCCACCAACAGTGTAAAAGCGTTTCTATTTCTCCATATCCTCCCCAGCAACTGTTGTTTCCTGACTTTTTAATGATCGCCATTCTAACTGGCATGAGCTGATATGTCATTGTAGTTTTTATTTGCATTTCTATAATGACCAGTGATGATTCATATGTTTCTTGGCCATAAAAAAATGTCTTCTTTTGAGAAGTGTCTATTCATATCCTTCACCCACTTTTTGATGGGGTTGTTTGTTTTTTTCTAGTAAGTTTGTCTAAGTTCCTTGTAGATTCTGGATGTTAGCCCTTTGTCAGATGGATAAATTGCCAAAAATTTTCTCCCATTCTGTAGGCTGCCTGTTCATTCTGATGATAGTTTCTTTTGCTGTGCAGAAGCTCTTTAGTTTAATTAGATTGCATTTGTCGATTTTGGCTTTAGTTGCCATTGCTTTTGTTGTTTTAGTCATGAAGTCTTTGGCCATGCCTATGTCCTGGATGGTATTGCCTAGGTTTTGTTCTAGGATTTTTATGGTTTTAGGTCTTACATTTAAGTCTTTAATCCATCTTGAGTTAATTTTTGTATTTTTAGTAGAGACGGGGTTTCACCATGTTGGCCAGGATGGTCTCTATCTCTTGACCTCATGATCTGCTTTCCCTGGCATCCCAAACTGCTGAGATTATAGACATGAGACACCACACCGGCCAAGGTGTCAATATTTTTATCTCAAAATGTTATGTTATATTTCTCTTTCCAGTGTGTGTTTGTGTGTATGTTTAAATTCCTTCGTTTTAGACCCTTGTGTTAACCTAATTCAAGAGTGAAAATGGAAACATCTGAACTTGGATACTATGAACTCATATAACTGATCATTCATTCTTCTACTAGCATACTGTCTTTCTTGTAGTTGGAAGGGAACATTTATTAGTTAATTATTTGATTATTCTAATGTCTCAAAGTTAAAAGTCCTAGTAATCTAAACTCTCAAATGTGAAGAGAACACTCATACACTTCTATTCAAAGATAATTTAAATAATAATATTAAAGTACATAAGAAGGCCATCAATATTAGAAATCATAATATGTTGATATTCAATTAACAAAGAAGGTAATAGTGTAGTATTAAATAAATCACTGCTTTTTGGGATGTATATTTTCCATCTCCACCTTTGTGTTTCATGATTTTCAAAAAGGAATATAAGTTAAGGTGCATGGTATTACCATAGCTATCTTCTTTCTGTCTTCTTGCAGTATTCAATATAGTGTATGGGCAATGACATTTTCATCTTTGAAGGAAAAAGCAAACTGTTTGCTTCTTTGTCTTTTGCTTTTCTTTTCTTTCTCGCTTTTATTTTATTTATTTGTTTATTTGGCATTATAAAGACACCACTCTTTGACAGAGGAGGTGAATACAAACAGCTCTAGCTATTTTTATTTTGACATTTTTCTACCGGTGGATGGTTTGTTTCTCAGGCTTAGTTTTTTGCACAAACCCTCTGGACCGTAATGTTAGTTCACATTGGATTACAATATGATGGCTTATGTAAGAAACAGCTATCTAAAGCATTTATAGCTATAAACATTAAAAGGGCAGCTTCATCAATTAGATTCCAACTAAAATCAGCATTTGTTCCACCTTTTTTTTAATGAATGAATCTTCCATTCTAGAGACAGCAATATATCTAACTTCTTTACACATTTTTTTAGAAAAACTGTTTTTTAAAAAAATTTGCTTAAAGCTAAAGAAAAATAAAAAGATAGAAGAGGATTGATACTATCAAATAGTGCTATGTAAGAACATTTTGAACTATTTTACAATATTGCCCTTCTTATTCTATGTTATGAGTGAAATATAAAATTGTGGTTTGGCCAGGTACTGTGACTCACACCTGTAATCCTAGCACTCTGGAAGGTTGAGGCAGAAGAATCACTTGAGTCCAGGAATTTGAGACCAGCCTGGGCAGCATGATGAAAACCTATCTCAACAAAAATTACAAAAGTTAGCCAAGTGTGGTGGAATGTGCCTGTAGTCCCAGCCACCTGGGAGGCTGAAGTGAGAGGATCACATGAGCCAGGGAAGTCGAGGCTGCAGTGAGCTCTGATCATATCACTGCACTCTAGCCTAGGTGACAAAGTAAGAGCTTGTCGCAAAAATAAAATAAAATAATTGCTTCTTATAAATCACTCTGATTTTGTAGGGAAAATGCAAAAACTCAAATAACTGTGCCACTTGCTAATCATGTTGAAATTGGTTTAGTTATACAAATATCTGTATTCATATATGAAAAATGAGAATGTTAGTATCTAGTCTGTGTACATTACAGAAGTGCATTGAGCTTCAAATAAAACCAGAATTTTAAAAGAACTTTGTAATATTTAAACCATTTTGTAAATATAAGAAAGCATTTTATTATAATTATTTACTAGGTAACAGAAATTGTGTAGGACTCTATTTAACTTGTTGCTATTAGCCAGGTATGCACTGTGTTAAATAAAACATTGTATCTTATTTCGGTATCATAGAAACAAATTATTTGAAATCAGATTGATCTGGGTTCAGTTCTAACAATGGTTAGCTGAGTCATCTTTAGCATTTATATCTGAAAGTTATGCCTTTTCTTCTCTATAGAATGAAGGTAATAATGTTAGCTATCTTATAAATTTGTAAGTAAAATTAATTATTGCTCTAATGTATATGTCAGGTTTATGTCTTAGAACCTTGAAATTTAAAATTTTAAGCCCTTCAATGAGATTTAAATAGATTGAAAATAAATTAATTAAAAATATATATTTGAGTTATATTTTATGACTGGTCGAAAATGCTGCTTCTGAGATCTGTGAAGTCTAGGTGGTCCCTACCAGCCACAGCAGCCATTAACAATGCTCAGCATAACCCCTCAAGCCTTGGGATTGGAACAGACTGACAGCCACTATATTGTATTACAAGGTTCTATAATGCCATGCAATGAATAAGCCAAAAAATACCACACTGAAGAAAGTTATCCTAATATCCATAATTTTGAAATTATTGCCATAATCTCAAACAAAAACAACAACACCTTTCTAAGTCAGCATTAGAAAGTTTCATTAACCACATTTGATTTAGATGAAAACATTATAACATCTCCGGTTATTCCTGAGCTGCTTCTATGCAGTGAAAAGAGACAAGATGGAGAACATAGCACCATGTATTTTTGCTCTAAATATGCTTATTTTATCTCTCAAAATGAATTTGAATTTGGAGGTCAAAGCCTTTGACAGATAAATAAAGAGAGAGAGAAGTAGAGAGATACTTTGTAACGTTTATCACAGGTTAGTCACCATTATAAATAATGTTCCAATAAACTAATTTTACCAAAATAGATTTAGTGGAAGAGTAAATAGAGTAAGTAGAAAACAGACTGCTGACAATTGAAGTGTAGATATATTTTGATAAAATAAGGGTAGTGACCAAAGACCTCTCTTGCTCATTGTTTGACTGTAACAGCAAAGAGTAGGAACTTGAAGGAAAAATAGTTAAGATTATTTTTTTCTCTTTTTGTCTTAATGGAAATACATTGGAGCTTGTTTATTTCAATGCAAAAAAACAAACATGAGTAGCTTCCAAGAGAACATTAGAAGAGGCTGTGATAAAATAAAACCAGGGAAATAACTTAGACTTCAGAGAAGCAACTTTTCCTCCATCTCAAGGAAAATAGAAAATATCCATGAATTCAAGGGTACATGAATTTGTAAATGAGAGGTATATAAAATTCAACGAGTTGGTGTCTGTTTTCATTTTAAATACTATGGGTAATGGGGAGAAAATGATATACAAAAGACTTGAGAACATAGTGAGAGTCAGTAGTCACTACAAAAGGGACTAATGATGACTGATTCGTGACTTGTAATCAAATTGCCAAGTAGTGTTGAACTAACAGCAGATTTTGGAAATCACGAATTTCTAATGACTCTAGCATTTTTGTTGTATAGGTTTTTTTTTTGGCATTTCTTAGAAGTGTAGATATGGAAACAGAACAAGTAATTTATATTAATGAAATTGATTTATTAGAAGCAATTTGCTATGTGGGTCCAAGAAAAGTTAAAATGAGCATGGTAGTTGAACATGCAGAAATAGAATATGCAAACACTGGAGAATTTGGTGAAGAAAGAAAGAGAAGTGAGGAAAGGACTAATTTGGAGAAGAGATAACATAATAATAAAATAATGATGATATGAATAGTCTGACTAATGTAAATAGGTAAGAATCGTTTGATAATTACTGTGTGCTAGGAACTGTTCTTATTGTTCTTCCTGAATCTTCATAGCAAACATATAAATTTGATTATCAAACATTTTACAGAGTTAAATGAAGCACACAGATTTAAGTAAATATCCCATGAGCACTCAGAGAGCAAGTGATTAAAACAAGCTAAAGAAACTGAATGTCAAAATATAGTGAACTGAAAGTCAATGAGTAAAAGGATAAAAAGATATGATGTTAAGTGTCAGGTGGAATAGTAAAGTCTAAGATTTCAAGAGTAGAGAATTTCAGTTGATAAGATATATACATACCCAAGGAATTGTGTTGGTAAAATAGAAAGCATTAATATTTCAGATACATAACAATTGTTTTGAACCCTAAAATTTAAAAATAATTTATGGTAACTGCTGATAAGAGGATTTATTTTAAGAAAAATCATCTGTCTCCTCTTTCTTATTCTCTCAGCTCAAACCAGATATCTCAGGGGTTTTTCCTCAATTTTTTTCTCTAATGACTCTCTTTATAACAAAATTTATGAGATAAACATTATCTGCATTTGTCCTCATCATAAGAAGTGCATGAGGGGCATGCTTATTTAAGTCTAATGAAATAATAAAAAGGTAGTATTGGAAGTATCAATGTAATATGAGTGATAAGTGAAAGAAAGTTCATTTGAGCATTATGTTCCTCGGATTAATAGTTGGCATTCACATGTAAAAAGAAGAACCACTTATTAAAGTCTTCAGAGTCCAGGGAAATGGTGGATGGTAATCAAGAAGTGTAGTGATTGATAAATAAGATAGCAAGGGATGGAAGCAGAATAGCTTGAAATCAACAGTGGGAGTAGTCTGAAAACTATCTATTTGCATCCAAGCTTTTATGTAGTGTACATAGTGCCAATATATTACACAGCCCAAGGGAAGCAGTGCCCACACAGAAGAGCTAGAATTTGGTTAAGGCAAGGGATTAGTGAAAATATTATTCCAAAAAATAAAGAAGTAAGAGAACATCACTTAATGATTGAATGTGGTATTTTCATAGTACCCAGGGAAAATGAGGATAGCACTTAAAAATGTAAGATAAAAGAAAGTTGACTAGAGAAACAAAGTAAAAGAGTCTCACCCAAATACAGATCTGATAATCTGTATATTTATATGATTCTTCTCTAGGAATGCTTCCCGTTCAATGAGGAAACAGGTAGGTAGGGAAAATAACTACATTTTTTGAAGATGGCCAAGCATGACAGAAGTGAAAAATATAAAATTAATCAGTCCTGTGTTTTTGCTTTTTAAAAATGATACAATGTTCTTTTCTTTCAGTGTAATCAATGAAGGCTCTGAGTATTGTACTATGTGATTGTTCAAAGTGTTCTCATACCTGTAGGAATGCTGAAAATCAAGTCAGGACACCAGGTCCTGAGAAATATTAACCATTACCCTAGTGCAGTAAGTGGAGATTTGAAACATCCCCAATACTGGTAAAAAAGACACTAACTTGTGCACTACATTTTTCATTCACTCTTAAAAATGCACTGTAGTCTGTGATTAAACATGACAGTAATGATCAAATCTGTACTTTACATTGGTGAGGAGAGATTTAGACTTATCAAAACTCAATCATGGATGCAAGTTTGCAGTCTGTGATATGCATAAATGACATAGTAAGCCATTTGTTAAACAAAAATTAACAATAGCTTCATTACTATTATGTGCGTAACAGGATATCCAGACACAGATTTCCTTTTATTAAATAAGTAACACTTATTATTTTATTAATATTTTTGAAGGGTCATAAAGATTCAATTTTATTATATGAGTAATACATATTTGGACATCTAGATTTTCTCCTGGCTATAAAAGACTGGTGTAATACTGGGCACAAAGTCACCCCTGAGTTGTAATATTATTTATTTGACTTGTTGACTCTGTGATTATAGTCTCCTGCACTCACCTAATCTATGAGGCAATATTAGTACCTATTCTATAATAGGCATCATAATGTGATAAATATAAATTGTAAAGCACCGTATCTGATACATGGGAGGTTCACAATTAATGCCATTTGATATCATTATTAATATTTTTATCCTAATTTATTCTGAGTGTGACTAGAGAAACCCCAGCAAAATGTAAGCCATGTCACAAGTCTCCTTATGAACTTGACTTTGTGTATTGTTAGATGGACATGGATGCCCAAGGAAGACACTTTATGGTTGAAAAATTCACCAGAAGTCATAAAAAGTAGTAAGTTCTCTACTTCAAAATATGGTAAAAGGGAACTCTGGGAGCTGTTTAAATATGATATCATGGAATATCACAGTATCTTTTTTTCTTTATTAAAAATTATATATAGTGCTTTTTGATTATGTGATTTAAAAAATGGAAAGGCCTTATTGTTAGTAGGAAATATAAAAATTGGGTCAGCACAGTGGCTCATGCCAGTAATCCCAGCACTTTGGGAGGCCAAGGCAAGTGGATCACATGAGGTCAGGAGTTCAAGACCAGGCTGGCTAACATGGTGAAACCCTGTCTCTACTAAAAATACAAAAATTAGCTAGGCATGGTGGCAGTAACCTGTAATCTCTGCTACATGGGAGAGTGAAGGAGGAGAATCTCCTGAACCTGGCGGGCAGAGGTTGCAGTGAGCCAAGATCATGCCATTGCATTCCAGTCTGGGTGACAAGAGTGAAACTCTGTCTCAGAAAAAAAAACAAAAAAAAAATGATCTTCTGTTTGTTCTTACAGTATACTATAGTACAATAATGAATGGTTAGATTAAACTTCAGTAAATGCAAAATTAGACCTAGAGAAAAGATTTTTTCATGGTAGGTAATAGAATCATCATTATGGGAGGTTATAAAGTCAAATAATATGATATGGATTTAAAAGCAGCTGCTTAATGAATTACTCAACATGTACCATGTAATTGCAACCTAAGGCAATTTCATAAAGGGTAAAATTTTTAAAACTGGGCATTAATTGTACCGTAAAATACTATATTCAACATTTTAGTTAAAACCATTAGTGTTGGATAATGATGACAGGAATGTGGAAATATTTATGTAATATTATAATGAATCTACTTTTCCTTCTTTATTAGAGGATGTTAGATATATTCCCTCTAAAAAGGAGATATTTACCCTTTTTTTATTAGTCTCTTCCAGAGTATCCTCTCATTAATATCCTTAGTGGATTATAAGACAGAATGACTGTTAAAACTATTGCCAAACATATGTGTAATTAAGCAGCAATAAGGGATTTGTAGGATAGATTTGCAAAGAAAGCTGAAGAGTTTTTTAGAATACAGGCTGTTTAGAACCAGAACATTCACTTTAGGCAATTCCCTTTTGTTGAGCTCATATATATATATACATATATATATATATATACACATATATATATATATATATGTGTGTGTGTGTGTGTGTGTGTGTGTGTATATATATATACATATATATATGTGTGTGTGTGTGTGTGTATATATATATATATCACCATAGTCTAAATACTTTTCTAGTTGTTGGTGATATGGCAAAGAACAAGACAAAGTTGTTGCTCTCTATAAAGCTTCCTTTCTAGTGTGAAAGATAGAAAATAAATCAACACATAATAATATCAAGGGTACATAGTAGCATTTGATAATTCCCAGTCTGATACAGAGAGGTATAGATAGATAGACATGGACATGTGAATATAACTTTCATTTGAGAATAGAACATTTTTCTAATATGAGTGAACAAGCAGAAAGTAATAAAGCATTTTTCAAATATGAGTGAACAAGCAGAAAGTATCATATCAGTGAATCGTATTACACTCATTATATCATAGGTAACTTAGATTTCATTTGCTGTTTTATGATTAGGCATTCGATTCTTATAGCAACCCAGAGCAAACTGAGTTATTTACCAAAAAGAAAATCATTATTTAATGAAAGAGAACTTGATCATGTGTCTTAAAACCTAGGAGTTCCCCTTGCATCTCCTCCATCAAAGTGTGCCACAAGATTCATACTGTATCCCAACCTGAAATGAATAGTTCCAGCAAAAATTGAATATATTTGGCTAAAAGGGTCAAAAGACATGGATGCTTGTAATGCAGTCTGAACAACTGTTGACCTTTGTCCTTCCAAGGGCCCAGCTTGAAACAAACAGAGAATAAGGTTAATTTAAAAAGTCCCAGAAATATACTAAATATCCCATATTTTGCATTAAAAAATCCATGGAAAATCTACTAAAAAAAGACATGCCTGTTTCTGAGAGGTAGTGGATACAAAGTATTTTGACATGCCTTTCAAATGATTTTCATGAAGGCATTTAAAAAACCTATGATGTGCTATGCAGAGCCTGTCAGTATATCTTTAAATTTCTTCAGATTTAAATCTCATGTTATACCTCTAAATGTATATATCAGTCATGATGTCTTTTATCAGGGTAAAATAATTAGATTATATGCAGACTAAAATTGAACCATGAAATCAAATAATTTAGTTAAACTGATCTAGAATAGTAGTTGAAATTGAAATTACCAATTAAACCATATGAAGCCTATACCAGGACTAAGACAAGGTTCTCCTAGTACTTTTACCTCCATTATCAGCTCTGAGCAGGAGGATTAAAAGTTTTTTCCAGACACTTCTTCCTCTATCAATAAATATTTAGGGGGAATATTAGAAATGATCACTTCTAACTACTACAATACCTCCTGGCACAACAATCAGCCTTGAATCTAATGAGACTAATTAGGCCCTTTACCTATTTATGTTAGTCATCACAGGAAGGTCCAGAATCCCAAGTCATCTCTCATCTTCTGTAAACTAATATATATATGGCTATTTACATTCCTATTGTGTAACCCTTCCTCAATTCCTAAAACCTTTCTTTCAACCACTCTTCAACTTCTGAAACATGTCAAGAAGAATCCTATTTAATTACATTATTTATCCATCCCCAACTCCCAAAACTCTGCAAATTAATCATATATCATCATCATCATCAAACTCTTCCCTAAATATTTTCTATTTTCTAAGGAAAATCTAATTCTTCCCTCAGGACTCTGATTTCTCTGAAAGGACCCACAAATCTCAGGCCTCCACCTATCTGTAGGTATAGTAGGTGTCCACTTTAATTCTTGATGATACTGTCATACAACTCTTCTTCTTTTATCCATAATGATCCCAGTTTTGAATCTCATGACATCAAATTAGATCATTAAACAGATTGTATTATTGGTCATATATATATATATACACATATGACACCTATGTACACATATGGTATATATAGTAATTATATACATATATATATGTATATATCCTTAGTATGTTAGTCCTTCTTTCTCAATAATTTTATCACCTGCTCACACACTATATTCTATATGTTTCCCCTTACATTTTATTTATACATTGTTATTTCAAAATATATATAGTCTTTCCAAAGGCCCTGGCCTCTCATACATTTTTTTCTCATACATTATATTATAAATGCTATCTATAATATATAGATAGCATTTTAAGCACTTCTTTCCCCTACTGAACTTGTTTTCCTCTCTATCTCAGTTGCTCACAGAAATATGTTATACCATGCTATTATCAAGAACTGAAAACACTTCATAATCTTATTTCCAAGTCTCCCAAATTCTGAGCATCAAAGAACAGCACACTTCCTCTCTAACTCAAAACAAATTTTGACATTAGATGATTCCAATCCATGGATCTTTTATTTGATGACCTTTCCCCCATTCTTAACAAACTAAAATTGTATGGTGCTATCAGCTAAAGTATATCAACCCCTAAATTTATATGTTTAAGCCCAAATGCCCAATACTTCTGAATTTGATTGTATTTGGTGTTGGGACTTTCAAAGAAGTAATCAAGATTAAATAAGTTCATATAGTTGGGCTTGAATTCAATCTTACTACTTTTCTTATAAGAGGGAGAAATTTAGACATACAGAGATCCAAGGGATTCACAAACACAAAGAAAAGACCATGTAAAAACAAAGCAAGAAGGCAGCTATCTGGAAGGCAAGGAGAGAAGCCTCAGGAGAAACCAAATTTACTGACACTTTTACTTTGGACATCCAGCTTGTAGAAGTGTGAGGAAATATATTTCTGTTGTTTAAGCCATTTAGTCTAGGACATTTGGTTATGGCAGCCCTACAGACTAATACAGATTGGGTATCAGGAAATTGGGTGCTGCTATAATTTTTAATACCTAAAATATGGCAATGGGTTTGGAACTGAGTAATGAATGGAGGTTGGAAGAGTTTTGAGGTACATGTTGGAAAAGGACTAGATTTCATTATAAAGACTGCAGAAAGAAATAAAAAGACTAAAGGTAATTCTTGTGAGGCTCCCAGACAGAAATAATATACATTCTACTGGAAGCTAGAGGGAAAGTAGTCCTTTTATAAAGTGGCAAAGTACTTGGCAAATCATATTCTAGTGTTTTGTGCAAAGTAAATACGGTACATGATGAACTTGGATATGTACCTGAGGAGATTACTAAGAAAGGTGTTGAAGGTACAGCCTTGTTTTTCCTTTATGCTTAAAGTAAAATGTGAAAGAATACAGATAAATTAAAAAAGAAATTGTTAAGCAATAAGAACTTGAACATTTGAAAAATTCTAAGCCTACCCATATTTCAAAAAATAAGTTTGTTCTGGAGAGAACCTCAAGTGTATAAGTGGACAATCAGTCACTCAATAGATTACAGATATGACCCATAGATCTGTTTGGCCACTTCAGTAGAATCCAGGAAAAGAACAGCAGGTTATATAAGCATAAATACCTACCAGCTTGGACAAAAAGGGACAAAATGTAGCAAGAGTATCAGACTTCTGGGATTTTACAGGATGGAACAATAGAGCTATCTGGCTGTGAACATGTATTATACTTTAGTAAATGGGAAGAATTAACCCTAAAGGTAATTTAGAGATTATTGGGCCTGCTAATTCTACACTTGACTTAGAGAGTAGATGTTCAAGGGACTGAGGTTGACCCCTTCTTAGTTTCAGTGAGCCAGGCTACCCTCGTCCTGGGCTGCAGGCATGGGGCTGCCACCCTGGCAAGCCTAAAGGACAGATTGTTGGGTAAAGAGTATTATTCTCAAACCTTAAAATCTAATGGAATTTGTCCTGCTGAGTGTTGAACTTGCTTGAAATAAGAAATAAGACATAGGAATTATTTCTTCTTTCTAATCTCTCCCTTTTGGAATGAGAATGTCACTCCTGTGTCTATCCCACCATTGTAGTTTGAAAGCAGAAAATTTGTTCAGTTTCACAGGTTCACACCTGGAAAAGAATTTTGCCTCAGGATGAATCATACCTTGAGTCTCATCGACACTAGATTTAAATTAGATTTTTAATTTAAATTTAGACTTAAATTAGATTTTTGGGACTTTAAATTGGATTTTTAAGACTTCTGAACTATTGGAATGGGAGTAAATGCATTTTGTATGTGAGAAAGATGTGAATTTGGGCACTCAAAATGGTGAGTGTTATGGGCTAAATTGCATCTCCCCCTTATCCAAATATTGAAGCCCTAACCCCTAGAACTTTAGAATGTGACTGCATTTGGAGATAAGGCCTTTAATAAGGTAATATGATTAAATTAATTTTGTTTGACTTGTGTCCATGTAAAAGAAAATTTGAACACACAAAAGACACTAGGGATGCATGTGCACAAGGAAAAGCTATGTTAGAACACAATGAGAGGGTGGCTATCTGCAAGGCAAGAAGAGAGGCCTCCAGAGAAGCCAAACATGTGAAACCTTAGTCTTAGATTTGCAGCCTCCAGAAATATAAGAAAAGAAAATGTTCTGTTTTATAAGCTACTCCATCTCTGTCATTTCGTTATGGCAGTCTTATCAAACTAATATGTATGTCAATTTATTAAAATTTCTTTCTTTCATGCACTTTATTATCTTTCCACCTCATATTTTATCATATGTGCTTTGCAGAACCACAACTCTAGTAAAATTCAATGCCTGTCTATTCTACACATGTAACATACATCTGGGTATATCTGGAGGAAAAATGTCATATAAAACCATATTGACTGATCTTGCTTTGAAACCAAAACCCCAGATTTCAACTGAGCCCTTAATTGCATTGCAATTGTACCATAATTCCCTAATGCATTGACTTTTCCACTTGGTTATGGGATTATTTTGCATATTCTTTTCTTATCTGAAAGTTCTGATACTTAAATATCCTTACTCTGAGATTAAGATGTTTTATTTCTTTGCTGAAAATTTGAAGCAATCAGAACAATTTCCACCATTATCCATCCCTATATCTCCTCATCTATCAGAATCTATACTCAAATGTGCTAATTTCCCATCTGTTATGATTTCTGCTCATGTCAGAAGATAATTCTTCCACTTACGAAAATAAAATCATATGTTCATTATAGCTTTGTTTTTAATAGGCTTTAATTTTTTAGAACAGATTTTGACTTACAGAAAAAATTGTGCAGAAATTAGAGTTCTCATACCCACTCTTCACCTCCTCACAATTCTTCCTATTATTAACATCTTAAATTATTTTAGTACATTTATTATAATTGATTAAACATATTGATACATTGTTACTAAAATCCAAAGAGTTTACTTTTTGAGTTGTACAAGTTCTGAGTGTAAACAAATGCATGTTCTGTATGTGCATTAAAGTATCATACATAATGTATGTATGATATCATACAACTTAGTTGCTCACAACTGTTGGCAATTATGAGTAAAACTGCTATAAACATTCATGTGTAAGTTTTGTGTGCACATAAGTTTTTGTGTACACATATGTTTTCACTTTGTTTGGATAAATATCTAGAAGCAAGATTACTAGATCTCATATTAACCCTATGCCGAGCTTTCTAGAAACTGCCAGACTATCATTTAAAGTGGCTGTTCCCACCAGCAAAGAATTAATGTTCCTGATGCTTCATATCCTAATCAGCATGTGATGTTGATAAAGTTTTAGATTTTAGCAATTCTAATAGTTGTGTCATGGTATCTTGTTTTAATTTTCAATTCCCTAATGATATATGATGTTGAACATTTTTGTATATGCTTAATTGCCATCTATATATCTTCTTTGGTGAGTTGTCTGTTCACATCTTAATCTTTGTACTTTTTAATTAGCTCTTACTTGCTTTGTCTACTCAAAAAATGTTATCCATGTAACTCATAATTTATTTTATTTTGTGTTTGCTCTATACACAATTATCTCTCTCATAAAAAAGTTACATTATTTTTTCACTTTAAAAAACAATCTTTTTTTACATATCTTGGTAATGGTCTCATTTTATTGTTCCCCTTTGCATTCCCCTTTTGCCTTTCCCCTCATTTTCTCTAAATTTATAATGATCAATCTCTTGCCCTACTATTTATTATAAATACTATTTAGAACTCTGTGTGCTATATCAAATGGTTGGTTCCAAATACTTTTCTTTTTCGTATATCAAAACTATTTTACAGAACTATTTCCTGTCTATTGAAAACTTTTCTTCACTTGGCTTCAATAAATGTGATAAATGCAGTTCTACCTCATTAATTGCTCCTTCTGACTCTCCTTAGTAATTTTTTCTCTCCCCTGTCTTAATGTTGTAATGCACCATGACTCCATTCTTGACCACCATTTTTCTTTATATACATTTCATTTTTTGGTGAGTGCATCTAATCCCATGATATTGATTACTATCTATTTCCTGATGACTCCCAAATTTATATATCTTGTCAGATTTTCCTCTTTCTTAAATTTGACATTTATAAATCCAGCAGCTAGTTTAATATCACTTCATAAATTTTAATATGCATTTCAAAATTGGCAAGTCCATCATTGATTACCTACCTGGTCTTTCCTCTGCAGTCTGCCCACCACAGTCTTCACATTACAAGAAGAAAATACATTCATCTTCCCAGTTGTTAATGGTAAAGATCTTCTATCATAAATAATTAAATTCTATGTCTATATAATTATATATAGATATTATATGATATATAAATGTATTATATATTTATAAATATTACATATAATATTATTTATACATTATAATATATAGATAGCTATTTAATGTTTACATTCTAAAATAATTATTATTTTAATGAATCTATAAAAATTATATTACAAACATTTTAAAAATACATATGTTTTTACAATAAAAAATTAATAGATCTGAAAATATAACTTGGGGAAATCATCTTAATCAAAAAATGGCATTGGCCAGGTGAGGTAGTCCACCCTTGTAATCCCAGCATTTTGGGAGTCGAAGGCAGGAGGATCACCTGAGATCAGGAGTTAGATACCAGCCTGGCCAACATGGTAAAATCTGGTCTCTACTAAAAATACAAAAATTAGCCAGGCATGGTGGCAGGTGCCTGTAATTCCAGCTACTTGGGAGGCTAAGGCAGCAGAATTGCTTGAACCCAGGATGCTGAGGTTGCAGTGAGCCAAGATTGTACCGCTGCACTCCAGCATGGGTGACAGAGAAAAACTCTATCTCAAAAATAATAATGATGATAATAAAAAGAAAAGAAAAGAAAAATGACATAGACATTATAATTGCTCTTTCAGCCAGGATTTATAGTGCCATATCCTGGCTCTGCACCATCATTTCATCTTCAGAGTCACGTATCGCACCACTTCCTCAATATCCCTACAATCATAGTTACCAAGTTGCCACATATGAAGAAAACCATCTACATCTGAAGATTGCCTTCTCCATCTGTATTCACCAGATATCCTGGACTTCACCTGGATGCAGGGACATGACAGGAGTTTGCACTGTCTTCCACTGAGTGGAGGTGTGCTTAAACGTGAATAAGGAACAAATTATATGTTTGGAAATCAGAAGAGTGGCTGTGTAAACCACTAGTCACTTAAACCCATTTGCCACTAAAATTCAGTGATAAAATTCTTATTTTATACAGAAAATGCTAATCTATGATGTTGCAAGTCAGGTAGTGCTTCACTTTTGGGGAAGTTTCTGACTGGTAATTACCCAATTAGGCCTTCTGTGTTGCTGACAGTGTTTGGCTTCTTGAAATATGTTCTAGTCACATAGTCATACTCAATTTGTTTAAATTCACTAAGCTACAAGTCTTATGATTTGTATGTTTTGTATATATATTTCAACAATATTTATTTTAAATGTTAAAAGTATTAGTTCTGCATATTGGGAAGGCTTAGGAAAACATTAAAAAGAAGAAACAATCATCCTAGCTCTCAGGTTGTGGCCTCCACAACAACATTCTATTATATGAAATCAGGGTTCCTTAGAGAAATGGCTGACTTCAGATCTGTATCATAATATGTACTAGATAAACTTGAAAAAACTTGTTATATCAGATAGCAGGGAAGTCAAAAGAAAAAATATTCCTAGAGTCATGTCAAAAGATCCAGAAGCCAACTTGAAAAGGCTCCCACTGATCAAAGATAGTGCTATTGGAGCATCGAAAAGAGTAATAAGTGCCATGGATCAAATACATTAAACATGCTTAACAGTTTTAGTCACAATAATTCTAAAAGCAACATCAATCAATTGGTTAATGTTGGAGGATTCAAGGAAAATAGCTGATTGTTTTTAAAATTTGTAAATAAAAAGAAATGATCCTTTCTTTTAGAAACTGTACACCCATAGAACCAAAATAAGAAATGGGAAAAAGTATCTCATTATAAAAACATTTCAACTAATAAATGATAAAAAGGGAAAGGGTTAAAATAATACTAATTATCAATGCCTAATAAAGTAATGGATCTAGGCATTTAATATCAACTGGTAATATCACAAAATGAAAGAGAGCTAAAATCATAATAGAAGAACACAATACCCTCTATCAAGGACTTTAGCCAAAACGAGTTGAACCTGTACTTCATCAAGTCCTTAGAATCAAATATCAATATAACAAAAATTGAGACAAAGATATAGTATGTTAAACTATGTGATGTTAATTCAACCAAAAAAAAAATACATGGTGCACTCTATCTGCTAATACTGCTTCACAATTAATATGGAAAATCTCATTTCCTTAATAAAGCATGAAATGCATGAAAAATATACTTTAATAAAGTATAAAGAATAAGAAAAGATAAAATGGGATTCATTAAACTTTTTAATGACTTAGTGAAAATGTGCCCAAATCCCTAATCATCAGGGAGATGCAAATCAAAACCACAATAAAATGTCACCTCACACCTGTTAGAAAAGCTATTATCAAAAACAAGATAAAAGTTGTTGGTGAGGATGTGAAGAAGAAAGAGAAACCTTGTACACTGTTGCTGGAACTATAAATTGGTGTATTAATCATCACTGTGAAAAGTAATATGCAGGTTTCTCAAAAAATTAAAAATAGAATTACTAGGAATCCCAATTCTGAGTATATATCCAAAGAAGTTGAAAACCAAGAGAAATCATTAGCTTAGAGAAGACGTTTCAATATTTGTACTGTAGCATATCAATATAAATGATCTTATAGACAATATATTGTGTATATTGTATATCCACTATGTATCATAAACATACTGTTAAGTTTGACATTTGGCTTGTATTATTTAGGTTTAGAAAACACTGAAAAACAAGCAGTTATGATAAATTCCTATAGATATCAGATTCTGTAGATAGGGACTATAGGAGTACAGAAAACTTTTCCCCAAAATACGGCACTTTGCATGCTAAGTGCTTTGAAAACAAGGCCTCAGAATGAAGTCTCAGAACCGTGGTCTCTCTCTGACTTTTCCCTCTTCTCCCTGTTTCTCTGATCTTCTTTCCAGAAACATCAGTAGGAGCTCTCTCTGGAGTTTCCTTATCTAAGAAAGCTTAAACACAATTTTCTTAAGGCTCCCTCTCTGGGAATCTCACCAAATAACCAGGAACGATCAACCTCTAGAAAAGTGAAGAGACTAGGGGTCTCTTACCATGCCAAGACAGACTTTTTACCTATTCTTCCAAGGGCAGCTTCACATGATTACCTGGGGGATTTTATCTTCATAAAACAATCTTTCCTCATGAGCAGCTCCACTCATCACCTTCTCAAAATGTCTGCCTCCTGCCTCCTAAATCCATGTATTCTTCCTAATGATTTACTGTCCCTCAAAAGAAATGTCTGCACTTCTCATCTTTTTCTCCCCTATGGAAAAATGCACATACTCTTCTGTACCTCACTAGGTAATTGAATAATAACTCTGTGATTTTTCTCTCTGCACATCAATAAATTTGTGTCTTTTCTCCTATTAATCAGCTTTTTGTCAGTTGAGTTTTCAGAAAGCCTTCAGAAGATAAAGAGGACATTTTCACTTAAAACACAAGAAATATCCACTTAAAATGATTTTAAACATATTCAGAACCATAAAGAATGTTATTATTAGGAAAACCTAAAAGATGTAAAATCATATAGTTGAATCATATGTCTAATACTTGGTATTTCTAGTGTTTACATGTTACCAGCAACAAATCTGTAAGGATCTGTAGCAACCTCAATTCTTGCCTCTTTAGAAGAAAGAATTTGACTGAGAGGTATGACTGAGGGGTATATGGCAGAAGAAGAGACCAGGGTAAGTTTAAGAGCAGTAGTAAAAGTTTGTTAAAAGCTTTAGAGAGGAATGAAAAGAAAATAAAGTACACTGGGAAGAGGACAAAGCTGGTGACTTGAAAGACAACTGCACAATTTGACATTCTGATGTGGAGTTTTGTATGTTGACATACCTCCAGGGTCTTGTGTTCCTTTTCCCTGGATTCTTCCCTTGGGGTGGGCTGTCCATCTGCTCAATGGCCTGTTAGCACTTGGGAGGAGAGTGCTTGCAGCATGTTTACTGGAGTTGTAGGAATGCTCACTTGAGGCATTCTTCCCTTACCAGCTGATGTCCTTAGGAAGTCATACACCAGTGAAATTCTGCCATTTTGCCTTTTAGTGCGCATATGTGAACCCATTCACCCACTCCTGAGATCTTATTGTGAAATTGCTGATTACATCTCTTTTTTTAAATTTATTTATAGGGGGATTGCCTTTGCTTGGCTGTCTGTAACCCATTATTATTTTAGGGAGACATCTGCCTCTCTAAAACAGATGTCTCTTAAAATGTAGAGACATCTGTCTCTCCAAAATACTGTCTGATCATCACCTGATGGTCTTCTGACACTGCTAGTGGGGTGAGAGGAACCCTCTCCTGCCCTGCTCATGCCTAAATATCTAATGCAGTATACATTATGCAGAAGCACTCCTACAGTCAGATTTGTCTCAGAAAAGCATGGTTTTTTTCCTTCAATGTACCATAGTTTTATTTAAAATTATTTTTAATTGGTATAAAATATCTTCATTAGCAGTATTAGTAATAGTTGAGAGTAATGTAGAGAAATGACTTTCCTTAGCATACACTCCTTGGTGGTCATAGTTTTACTTTCAGATAACTTGAGATTTTGTAATTACCTAAGAGGTATTATAAATTTTAGCACTGAAAATAATTTAGAAGTCATTTTAAGGAGCAAGTTTAAAAATGTAAATGTAGAGTCAGATTTATTTATTGAATGACTGTGCTACAAAAAGTAACACATAGCTTCAAATACATGTATTAACCGAAAAGACAAAATATATACACTTGTAAAAGGCTGACAAATGGTTATAGCAGCATAAAATTTACAACTTATTATTATGTAAACTCAGTAGAAATCATGATCAGAAAAAGTCAAGGCAAAGAAATTAGGCATGCTGTACTTCTGTTCACACAGCCTTCATTCTACCCATCTATTTTGAATGGCAGAGAAAAATCTTTCTAAATAGCTGAAAGTTTACTGATAAATAAATTTTTGGTAAATATCTGCTATTTAGATATTATTTAAGAATATTCACATGTCAAAGCTCTTAAGGAAATAAAAAGGGAAAGCAGATCTTTATAACATATGTATATGTTAGTTATATATATGGTTAATAATTTTCTGATGACTAAAGGACAGAAAAAAAGATTTGATATAGTTATGCATGCAGATATACATAGTTTCAAATTTTAACATATTTTGGCAAAACTGAAATATAGATGTTATAATTTGTGTTAAAATTCATCCAAAACTAGAAAAAAATTCAAGAGGAGAAAAAAATAAAATTGAGAAATTGAGCGTAAGACTAGGCATGAGTCAGGTAGATCTTGTGGAAGAAACAGAAAAACAACTAGATGAAATATATGTGATATGGTTTACACCAAAACCCATTAATTATTGTTTACATTTTTATCTTCTAATTCCAATATACTAATTCCATGTGTATCAAACGTAGAGCTCTATATCCTGACTCCAAGTTCTTTCCTTAAAACAAAACAAGCAGAATTAATTTTTCAGCTTAGCAAAGCATACTATCTATTCTAGCACAACAGGAATGCTGCCATTTTAACAGGATAGCAGACAAGTGGATTTATTCTCAATCCTTTAAGCTTCTACTTCAGGGGACTAAAATGTGTGAAAAAGTTTCTGATCCAATTTTAGAATATGTTTCAAATCCACTGAGATTCTCCATTCTCCACATCTCTGGAACATGATTATTCTGAGAACAGCTATACTTTCACAAGGCTGCCTGCTTCTCTGTTGAGATATGAAAACAGAAGAAAATTGAGCAAAAATTGAGTTTCATGTGATTCATGTGAAGAGCATAAAAAAGGGGAAAATAATTTTATAGTGCTAGAAGTTGAAAGGTACAATGTCATTTGTTAATGAAGTTAAACTTTATTTATTCATAAAATTAAAGTTTTGTTGAGAATTTTTATCTAGTAGCCTTTACCCGATTTCTCCTTATTACATATCACAAATTGTGTTTTTAAAGAAATTCTAAAAAGTTACAGATTGTACTCTTATAATGCATTATCAATTTAAAAACATATATTTTCTTATTATAAACATTTTCTATGATAGAGGATGTTAGAAAGTAAAGGAAAACACTCTTGATCTTCTCAAATAATATAATTTTATGTAAGGCATAATTTATAACCTTAAAAGCCTTTGTAAAGGGATGCTATATGGATATATTTATCCATATTGTTTCCTGAGGAAAATTATAACTGAAATATAAATTATAATTTTAATAATTTTGAATTTTCTCCTTTGATTCATTTCCATTTTTCTCTTTTTTTCTGTGCTTTATACAAATTTTACAAGGAATAGTTGACTTTGTTTTTAAATGGGCTATTTTAATTCACTCATGCTATTTTCAGAATATTTTTATTAATTTATGATTTTACTGATTTTGGTTCAGTAGGACCCATGGGTCAAACGGCAAACTCAACCAACCAAGATATGAAAACAATGCAATAAAGACAAGAAAACAAAGTTAAAATACTTGACAAAATGAGATATGCTGTCACAACTTTGATCTTCACTTCTTATGATAAGCCCAGGTCAGTTCTGAATTTCTTTGGAATTTGTTTAGCTTTTAAGATATAAGGGAAAGAGTGAGAAGACATAAAATCCATGATAGACTTTCATAGAAAAATATCAATGTATGTCAGCTTATCTCAATATTTTCTGCAGTTGTAAACTGCACAATAACGGGTATTCTTCTTCAAGTTCTATATCTATATATTGTTTAATTACAACAGGGATATATGCAAGATATTTTGGAAGGTATTCTTTCTGGCTCACACATACAAATTGATTATATGGATGTATGTACACACATATAATTTTACAATATTATTATAGTACTTCCACAATCTTAATGAGATGTCGACTACTACCTGCAGAATTCTGTCCTGCAGACCCTGACTCAACAACAGATGAATTAATGCACTCTCACACCATTACAGTGATTCAAGTGGGCTAGGGATGGTTGTAGGCTGCTTTCAGAGGGCAAACTGCAGTCAATCGACCAAGACTCCCTCTCAATTGTTACATTTACTCAGTAAAAGATTTCATAACAGAGGTTCAAAGTCAACACACTTGTGGATAAGTAACATGATCAAAAGAGTGGTTTTACAAATGATAAAAACTTTAGGTTCTGGGCCCAGAGTAAACACTATTAATGGGTGGTTCCCCTTTTATCTCCCCCTGAGAGGACCATCCAGCACAAAGTTTACATGAGTCAACAGAGTATAGACAAAGGAATGTGGGGTAAACAAACTTAAAATGGGAAAACTCCTATCATCTCTATCGTCTTCCTATCTCTATCTTCTCCCTAACTTAATATAATGGACCGGCCATCTTTGGACTGCCCCAGTAAAACCTTTCAGCCTTCCAAAAGGTTTGAGACTAATCAATAACGTTCCCTAATATTTTCCATAATATTTTGCCAGCCACTCCAAGTGAATTCCAACATCTTAACAGCATTAAATCTTCAACCACTTCTCTGACTTTCCCCATAATCTTTGGCTAAGGGCTCTCCCCTGAATCTTCCCACTGTAGTCTTCTCAATTGGTTGCGCATTTTTCAACCACAGTTCATATACTAATGGTTCTGAAGTTGGGGTTTAAGTATCCTCTTTGCTTTCCATTGTTGTTTTCAGGATATTCTTTATTTCCTTTCTATAACAAACAACATTAAATTTCATGGTCTATATCACTATACCTCACTGGTTCATAATACTACATTTGGTACTTTTTCCTGCTCCCATAGACCATTCCCAATTGTGTGTTGGCTTTCTTTTTACTGTCACTTTTTCCAATATTGCCCTTGTATTAATTATCAGTGATTTTACTGTGAACAAGATAATCATTCCTTGAGCCCTTTTTTTTCAATGATATCTCACTCTGCACACTACCTCACCTATTTTCTTTCATAATTGTGCCTTACACCTGGCTATTATTTAGTAATTTTTCTCCAATATTAATTGTAAGCATCCCACATTGTTATGGGCTGAACTGTATCCTCTCCACCCTCAAACTCATATGTATGTGGCTATATTTGAAGACAGGGCCTCTACAAAGATAACTAAGGTAAAATGATGTCTTATTGGTGGGTCTTAATTCAATATGACTGGTATACTTTTAAAAAGAGGAGATGTAAACACAGACGTATGCATAATGAAAAGATCTGTGACAACAGAGGGAGAAGCTTAGCCATCCACAAGTAAAGGAGAGAAGTCTCAATGAAACCAACAGTGCTGACAACTTGATCTTGGACTGCTATCCTGGACTACGGTAAGGAAATAAATTTCTGGTCTGTTAGCCATCCAGTCTGCAGTATTTTATTTTGGCAGCCTTAGAAAACTAATACACACACTATCTTCCACCTCCTATCTTCCCAATACATTTCTTTTATTACACAATCAATTTCGACCCCACTGTGTCCTAGACCTATTGATAATAGTCTCTTACCACTTTGATTTCTTCCTTGTCCTCTTTGACAGTTTAAACTCCATGTTTAGTCATTTTTAACTTCTTACCGAACTACAACTGGAACATACAAACAGTATACATACAGATGGATGAATTATTACCAAAGTATGCTCTCATGTAATACATATGGAGTATTAACATGATGAATCATTTAGTTCAACCTTGTGTGGTTGGTTCAGTTGTACAATAGATCTTACATCTTACTATCTATTGTAAAACATAGCTCAAGCAATCTTTTTTTTTTGTTACCCGAACTCATCCATTTTTCTTTTTCTGCTGCATCATTTCTGCCAACTGCAGAATAAACCAACAAAATACAAAGCAACAGGCACAAAAACACAGCTGCCACATCCCACTCCAGCTGCGCTCAAATTTATTTCTTTTCTCTAACATACCTCGACAAGGGTTTCTATATTATTGAATTTAACTCTTCTCCATTGTTTTTTCTTTAACCCACATAATTAGGCTTTTTCTCTTTTTTTAAAAAAAATTTAGGTTCTGGGATACATGTGCTGAATGTGCAGGTTTATTACATAGATATACCTGTGCCATGGTAGTTTGCTGCACCTATCAACTTGTCATCTAGGTTTGAAGCCCATAGGTATTTGTCCTAATACCATTAGGTATCTGTCCTAATGCTCTCTCTCCCCTTTCTCCCCTCTTTCTACATTTTTATAACTAGTCTCTTAAGGGTCACCTCTAAAACTCTCATTGCAAAATCCAATGATCAATTCTCAGTTCTGATTTTTCAGCAGCATATGGCATATTTGACCACTTCTTCTTCTTGTTTCTTCACTTGGCTTTCCAGATACAATACTCTTCTGCTTTTTCTCCTGACATTATTTATTCTCAATCTCTTTTGTTAGTTAACCTTACTGTGACCACATTCACAATGTGGGCGATCTCGATGCTCAGGGCTTGACTTGTTCTATCAGTCCTCACGCCCATGGCTTGTGCTTTTTAATATTATCCCATATATGTGAAGGGTAATACTTCAAATGATTTGAATATCTAGCCAGAGCCTCTCATTTCTACTTCAGAGTCTTATACCCCCCTACCTCCTCAATATCCCTACTTAGATGGTTAAAGATAAAGTGCTTTGGGGTAAATATAAAGTTAGTTTGCATTTAGCTAGTATCATAGTATCACAGAATTTCATCAAAATTTTGTTACTATGTAAATAGTAACAATATAAACAATAACAATATAAACAGTAACAATGAAACCTAAATCCCATTGTTTTCTCAAACCATCTCTCTCTATAAAGCATCAATTTCATATTCTTATTTAACATTTAATTCTTCTTACTACTATGATTTCTTAGTCTCCTACCTCAGCTTCCATTCCCATGAACACATTTAAAGTTAAAAACCATATGTGTGATTCAACCACATATACAAATACATATGATGTACATATTAAATTGAAAGATTACAGTGACAGAAAATCTCACATTTAATTTCAAGAACTCAACAAATTATGAAATGCACAGCAAAGCAGTTTGCCATTTATCTTTATGATGGTAATTCTTTGTTTTAGAAAGCCTCTGAAAAGGGATAGGACTGAGTTTCTGTTTGTTTTTGCTGAAACACTAAGGGGTAATGCAAATTGAACACTCATTATAAATATATATATAAATACATACAGAGACATTATATTAATATATTCATGATTATAATATTTAATACTAAAAACATTTCCATGAGATAAGTGATTTATGCTTTATATTGGATAAGAAAAGCAAAGACTGAGCTTAAGAAATGCATGCAAGGTAATATAATTCAGAAATAGTAAATCCACAATTCAAACCTCAGCTATCTGATTTCTAAAATGTGTGCTTAATTTTGGAATTACTTGGTAAGATATTCCAATGTTTAAACAGAAAAAAAAATGGTGTACTTTTAAGTCATTTTGAAGAAATCTAGATAATATCCAACCTCATTAAATTTATTCCCTATAGAGATATTCTTCAGATGCTGAAAGAAATGTTTCCTTTGCCTTTATTATCTTAGCTATATCAATTTTGGCATTCAGGGCCATGTTAGGACTTAGGATATAAATTGTATGCCTGTAAAAATTTCCATTCTGTTAATGTCTTTTATGTGGCAAATTCCTCTTGTTCCTTATTATGGTCTATGGGTGTAATGACTGGGTAATGATATCCAATATTCTGAATCATTTTATGTATAGATACCATATGCATGCAAATTCGATTTGCCTAATACTCTGCTCTTTAATTTGCATTTTCATAGAACTAGTTGAGTATTATGAGGTAAAATTATACTGACTGATTTCAATATCTTAGAAAGTTAAATCATCATTATATGGGAAATGTTTTAAGCATTAATTATAAATGAATCATAAAAAATATTCTCAAGGCACACATCTTGAGTTATAATGCGATAATAGCTACATGTACTAAAGATTATTTTAGAGTTGTGGTAAATACCCCATACTTTGATTACAAAATTAAAGTGATATCCAAAGGAAAGAATTCATTTTTTAACTGAAAATACCAATGTAAATATATTTATGTAATTCTGAGACAGTACAAATTAAATACAAATGGCATAGGTATATAATGACATAAAAAGTCAACATACACTAGGTGCATGCCAATATAAAAGCAATTGCAATTTTTATTTAACAAAAATATAATATTTATTGCCACTAACTTTTTTTAAATAAATATAATAAATATTGACTCCTAATCTGAATAATTAGAAATCATACATGTTCTAGCAAAAGACACTTGCCCTTTGGCTTTCGGTTAAAAAACTGTGAGGATTTACAAACCAAATGGCTGGTATCAAATCATGGAATTGAGACTTTCTGGACCTACATAAACACCCTGGCACTACACCAAAGTCCAGGTAAATATAAAAAAGCTGTGATATTTGAGAAATTATAGGTAAAAGAAACATGATGAACAAAGCTTTAGGCATTAAAAAGCATGTTGAGAGTGGAAGTACATGTGCAATTGGTTTTATTTAATTAGAGTTTCTGAATCCTCCCTGGGCAACATCAGTCTTAAATATTTTAAAATATAAAAATAACTGATTTAAACATTAGTATTATTGAATCAAAGTCTCCAGAAACCATATTGAGGAAGTTATATTTTTAAAAGATTTCAGGCTGGGTGTGGTGGCTCACACCTATAATCCTAGCACTTTGGGAGGCTGATGTGGGCAGATCACCTGGGCTCAGAAGTTTCAGACCAGCCTGGGCAATATGGTGAAACCCTGTCTCTACTAAAAATACAAAAATTAACTGGGCATGGTGGCACACATCTGTAATCCCAGTTACTTAAGAAGCATAGGTGTGAGAATCACTTGAACCCAAGAGGCAGAGGTTTCAATGAGCTGAGATCACACCACTGCACTCCAACCTGGGCAATAGTGTGGGACTCCATCTCAAAATAAAAACAAGATTTCACATATGATCCGCTGATTAAGGCCTACTTAAGCAAAAAATAAAGTAGAAAGTGGACAAAGGCAAAGCAAAATAGACTTAAGTATTAATGAGCCATGTGTCCCAAAGTATATCAAAAAAGACTGTGTTTCACAAAGTAGAGTTTTACACTGAAAAGTTAAGATGAGAATTAAATATTTTTAATGTAGTGTGGTAACTAACAGGTAAAAGTTGATTTACAAAAGAGGAATTATAGTAGATGGATTGTATTAAAGGTTGTGTTGAAGGTGGCAACTGGAATTCTGCATGAGAAAATCCAAATGTGAACAGAGACTAACAAATAAAAGCATACAAGAAAGTACTGAGTCTGCTTAGGCTGAATAAAATAAAACATTTTTTTAAAATATGCTTTACAGAGTTTCAGATAAGCTTGAAAAGCATAGTGAGACCCCACTGTACCCAAAATAAATTTTTAAAAATTAGCCCGGTGTGGTAGCACACACTTGTATTCCTAGATACTCAGGAGGTTGAGACAGGAGGATCACTTGAGCTTGGAAAGTTGATGTTGCAGTGCACTCCAGCATGGGCAACAGAGTGAGACCTCATTTCAAAGTATATGTTTGCATGTGCATGTTTGTGTGTGTGTTAGTGCTTTCTCACACTTCCATAAAGAACTACCTGATACTGAGTAATTTATGAATAAAAGAAATTTAATAACTCACAATACTGCAGGGTTAACAGGAAGCATGGTTGGGGAGGCCTCAGGAAACAATTATGGCAGAAGAGCAAAGGAGAAGCAAGCAACTTCTTCACATGGTGACAGGAGAGAGAGAGAGTGAAGGGGACATGCTAAACACTTTTGAACAATCAGATCTCATGAGAACTCTGTCATCCATGGCTTAATTACCTCCTACCAGGCCTCTCTTCAACATGTGGGCATTACAATTTGACATATAATTTGGGTAGGAACACAGAGAAAGCCGTATTATTCCATCCTTGTCCCATCCCAAATCTCATGTCCTTCTCACATTACAAAACACAGTCATGCTTTCCCAACAACCCCTAAAGTCTTAACTCATTCCAGCATTAACTAAAAAGTCCAAGTACAAAGTCTCATCTGAAACAAAGCAAATCCCTTCCTCCTATGAGCCAGTAAAATAAAAACATGACAGTTATTTCCAAGATACAGTGGGTGCACAGGAATTAAGTAAATGCTCCCATTCTAAATGGGAGAAATTGGCCACAACAAAGGGAGCTACAGGGAAGTCATTAAATCTTAAAGCACCAAAATAATTTCCTTTGACTATATGCCATATATTCAGGCTACAGTGATACAAAGGGTGGGCTCTGAAGGCCTTGAGCAGCTTTACCCCTGTAGCTTTGTATGGTTCAGCCACTGCAGCTGCTTTTATGGGCTGGTGTTGAGTACTTGCACCTCTTCCGGGTGCACAGTAAAAGCTGCTGGTGGATCTACAATTCTGAGATCTGGAGGATGGTGGTCCTCTTCTCACAGCTCTACTAGGCAGTGTCCCAGTGGGGACTGTGTGCAGAAACCAACCCCACATTCCCCCTCTGCATTTCCCTAGTAGAGGTTCCTCATGGGGGCTCCTCCTGTGCAGCAGACTTCTGCCTGGACCTCCAGGCATTTCTATACATCCTCTGAAATCTAGGCAGAGGTTCCCAAACCTCAACTCTTGCCTTCTGCACACCTTCAGGCCCAATACCACCAAGCCACCAGGGCTTGGGGCTTGCACCTTCTGAAACAACAGTCTGAGCTATACCTTGGCCCCTTTTAGCCATGACTGGAGTTGGAGTGGCTAGGATATAGGGCAACATTTCCTGAGGCTGCACAGAGCAGCAGAGTCCTTGGCCCAGCCCATGAAACAATTTTTCTCTTCTAGGCCTCAGGCTTGTGATTGTATAGGCTGCCATAAAGGTCTTGACATGTCCTGGAGACATTTTTTCCACTATCTTGGCTGTTAATAGTCAGCTCCTCTTTAATTATGCCAATTTCTGCAGCCAGCTTGAATTTTCCCTAGAAAATGAGTTTTTCTTTTCTACTGCACGGTCAGGCTGCAAATTTTCCAAACTTTTGTTCTCTGCTTCCCTTTTAAATATAAGTTCTAGTTTCAGATAATCTTTGTTCATACATATGAGTGTACACACTTTTAGAAACAGCCAGGTCACAAGTTGAATGCTTTGCTGCTAAATAGTGTCTTTCATTAGGTACCCTAAATCATCTTACTCAAATTCAAAGTTCTATAAAATTCTAGGGCAGGGGCAAAAAGCCACCAGTCTCTGCTAAAGCATAGCAAGAATGTCCTTTCCTTTACTCCAGTTACCAATAAGTTCCTCATCTCCATCTGAGGCTACCTCAGCTGGGACCTCATTGTCCATGTCACTATCAGCTTTTTGGTCAAAATAATTTAACAAGTGTCTAGGAAATCTGAAACTTTCCCTCATCTTCCTGTCTTCCGAGCACTTCACACTATTTTGACCTCTGTCTCTTACCCAGTTCCAAAGTCACTTCCACATTTTCAGGTATCTTTATAGTACTGCCCCACTCCTGGTACCAATTTTCTCTATTAGTTTGTTCCCGCAGTGCTACAGAGAACTACCTGAGGCTGGGTGATTTATGAATAAAAGAGGCTTAACTGACTCATAGTTCTGCAGGCTTAACAGGAAGCATGACTGAGAGGCCTCAGGAAACTTACATTCATGGTGGAAGGCAAAAGAAAAGCAAACACTTTCTTCATATGGTGGCAGGAGAAAGAGCAAATGGAGAATTCCTACACACTTGTAGACAACCAGATCTCATGAGAACTCTATCATAAGACAGGAAAGGGGAAGTCCACCCCATGTTTTGACTACCTCCCACCAGTCCCCTCCTTCATCATGTGGGGTTTACAATTCAACATTAGATTTGGGTGAGAAAACAGAACCAAACCATATCTATATCCATATCCGTAATCCTATATATCTATATCATGGACATATATCGTGGATATAGATATATAGGATTATGGATATGGATATAGATATAGATATAGATACAGATACACACACACATACACTCACACATTAAATTTGGGTGGAGACACAGAACCAAACCATATCAATATGTATCTATCTATCTATCTCTCTAAAAGCTGTTTACATATGTTAATGTGGTTGCTAATGAACTTCTGATTACATATGTAGCTGGCATTATATTTTTATTGGATACCAGTCTTGAGTTAATCTATGACCTGAATAATGTCTCTGATTTTTCCGAGCACAAACATTTGGACATGGTCAACCTCAGCTCATAGACAGAATCTATGACTGCTACCCTACCATATGCTATAGGTGGCAAACATCCCTAGTGCTGATTTTCATGGAGAAAGAGGGGCAAAATAAGAGAATAAAGAGGTTTTACTTGAATACTCATTTGTTCAACTCTCTGTCGTGATCGAGCTTTTGTTTTACCATCTAAGCACATAGTACATGAGTGTGAGTGAGATAGTTTTGAAATATTAGTTACTACCTATTTTTTTCATTCCCCCTTTGCTCTGACACCATCCCTCACTCTGCATTTTCCAAGCATAGTTGTCTGTTTTTATTGCCTCAGGATAGAAAGTGATAATTAAGTAGAGAATCAAGAAACACCTAATGACCCAAGCCCATAGGAAACATAAATGACTTGGGTGTAAAGGGTTTAAAGAAGTTGACAGACCCTAAAAAAAATATAGATGCATCCTGCTTCCTGAACTAAGCCTAACTAATGGCAAAAATAAACAAGCAAATACAAATAAATAACAGTAAGAAAATGAGGCAAAAAACATATATAACTTTCTCAGCTCTGTGTGCAGAAGACTCCAGTAGGGCTCCAATGGATGTCTACTTTGCTCCCAGTAGACAAACATCAAGAACCATAATCTAGTGTTCCTCCTCAAACAACAATGAATACATATGTTGCATGAACTTAAGTAATATCTTAGGAAGAAGGGGAGAGAAAATTGAGACAAAGTGTAAACCATTATGTTAGAAATACCTTAAATTTAAAAACTATTTTGCACTTATAAAGGATTAGAACTAATGAATTCAATAAAATTGAAGAAAATAAAATCAACATGCAATAATCAGTTGTGTTTTTATATATTCACAATGAGCAATCTGAAAAGAAAATTAAGGGGAAAAAAATCATAGCATCAAAAAGAATAGAATACTTAGGAATAAACTTGACCAATGAGGAGAAAGACTTGTACACTAAAAACTATCAAATGTTGCTGAAAAAAAATGAAAAATACATAAATAAACTATCAAATGTTGCTAAAAAAATGAAAAATACATAAATAAATGAAAACAATATTTATGGATTAGAAAATAATATTGTTAATATGTCAAAACTAATCAAAGACATCTACAAAATTAATGAAATTCCTATCAAAATCCCAATTTTCTTTTTAGAAATAGAAACATTTATCCTAAAATCATATGGTATCTCAAGAGACCCCAAATAATTAAAACATCTTAGAAAAGAAGAACAAGGCTGGAGGGCTCACTCTTTCCTCATTTCAAAACTTACTATAAATCATAGTAATGAAAACAAAGAAAGTGGTATTGGCATTAAACATTGATACAAGAGAACAATGAAACAGAAAAGAGAGCTCAGGAATAAACCCATATGGCCAAATGATTTTCTACAATAGTGTCAGCACCATTAATGGGAGGCTAGCCTTTTACAATCTTGGGAAAACTGAATACCCACAAGCAAAATAAATAAAATTGGACTCTTACTTTATAATATACACATAAATTAACATGAATGAAACACTCCAACAAAAGAACTAGAATTATTAACCTATTGAAAGAAAAAATAGATGGGAACTTCTTGACATTGGATTTGGGAATGATTTCTTGAATCTGATAAAAAGTACAGGCAATAACAACAACAATAAAAATAGGAAAATTGGACTATAATAAAATTTAAAAGTTTTGTGCATCAAAAAACTATCAGCAAAGGGAAAAGACAACCTAAGAAACTGAAGAAAATGCATGCAAATTATATATCTGATAAAAGAATGACATCCAAATATATAAAAAGAACTCCTACAATTCAACAATGCAAAAAACCAAATTACTCAATTAAAAATGGAAAAAAAACGATTTAAGTAGAAATTTATCAAGGAAATTATCCAAATCACCAATAAACCCCTGAGAAGTCACTTGATACCATTAACCATTAGAAAAATGCAAATGAAAACAATTATATACCACTTCATACCCATTAGGATGGTTATAATCCACACACACACACAAAACAAACAAACAAAAGAATAAATAAGAGTTTTAAAAGTAGAAAGTGTTGGTGAGAGTGTGGAGAAATCGGAACCCTTGTTTATTGCTGATGGCAATGGAAAATGGAAAATGGCCACCACTGTGGAAAACAGAATGGCTGTTACTCAAAAGTTAAGAAGATTTGTCATTTGATCCAACAATTCCATTTCTGGCTATATATTTTAAAAAATTGGAAGTAGGGATATTCCAATATTCTCAAACAAATATTTGTATGCGTGTGTACATAACAGCATATTTCACAAAAACCAAAAGGTAGATGCAATTCAAGTGTCCATCAGCAGATAAATTGATAAGCGAAATATGGTATATACATACAATAGAATATTATTCAGCGTTCAAAAGGCAGGAAATTCTGACACATGCTGTAATATAGGTGAGTCTTGAAGACAATATGGTTAGTGAAATAGCCAGTAACCAAAAGACAAATAATATATTATACCAATTATATGCAGTACCTCCAGTGGTTATACAGACAGGAAACAGAATGGTTCATGCACAGGGCTATGAGGAGGAGAGAATGGAAAATTATTGTTTAATGAGTACAATTTTCTAGTCAGGAAGATTAGAGTTCTAGAGATAAAGGGTGGTGGGGGTGGTTGCACAACAATCTACATTTACTTCGTGCCACTGAACTATACAATAACAAATTGTTAAAATGGTAATTTTTATTAAGTATATTTTGCTGCCATTAATAAAAATTTTAAAAAGTTATTTTAGTTGTTCTGTAGTAATACAGTGACATTAAATACCACTAAAATATTTTAAATTGGAAACACAAACCTTAGAGAGATTGGATTATAAACTAGTTCTCTTTAGAATAAACCTGAGAGTAAAGCAGAAGTTGGTCACCTCCCAGAGGCCTGAGAGCTTCAGCCTTGAATTCACCAATGGCAAGTAACTAAAGAGGTTCTTGGCTTCCAGAGATGATTGTGCCCATTTCATATCGTTCTATATCTTATGAATCTTATGCTATAATTTAAACTTGGAGAATATTATCACCTGGAAGTTTTAGTGGTTTTCACTGTATTTCTCAAGTTCATACTTTCTTGTCTTTTTGATTTATTATTATTATTATTGTTTAATCTACTTCACATAATCAGAATTCAACTAAAATATATAGGGACACTAGAACATTGTGATGATTGGAACAATCACAACGTAGAAGTAAGAAAGAATGAGAAATACTTCATCCCACCGTGGAAGGTTGTATAAGGAAAGAGGCCTTATACATACAAGGAAGGATAATGGCTACCATTATCTGGGTGTTCCTATGGGACCTAGAATTTGGTGTTAATATCTAAAAGTTTGGTTTCATAGCTGTACTTCCTTGTAGTTCAAAATGTTCAAGGATTATAAGGACTAAGAAACTGTATGGCTTCTGTGATAGGCAAAATTTCTAATTTCTGTGATAGCCAAGACTCATCTCTCTGTTTATTCAATTAAACACAAACGTAGCTACTTCTATAAAAGGAATTTGCAAATGAAATAAAGTTCCAAACTTTAAAATATGGAAATTATCCTGGGTAATTCAGATGGGCCCAATCTACTCACTTAAGTCCATAAAGCAGAGAACTTCCTCTGACTGAGATGAGGATATGAGGTAAGAGAAAGATTAAAAGTGTGAGAATAACTCATGTCTCCATTCCTGAGTTGGAAGATGAAAGGAGCCTCTTTCTAGGCCATAAGTACTCTCTCTAGTTGCTGACAACAACACACTGCTCACTGCCAGTAAGGAAACAAGAACCTCATTCCTACAGTGCTAACAGATGATTTTAGGCAATCAATTAAATGTGCTGGAAGCAGATTCATTCCTTAAGCCTCCAGAAAGAAACACAGGTCTGCAGATGCTTTGATTTGAGTCTTGTGATATCTGAAGAAGAGAACCCAGTTACGTGACTTTGACCTAAATTCTATGATACAATAAATTTGTTTTGTTTTAAGCCATTAAATTTGTTGGAATTTGTTGCAACAGCAATTAAAAAATGAATATACATCTTTCAAAAAGTCTCAAGTAATTGGTTAGAGGGGAAGATGCTCAAAGGAAAGTTTTCCTCATGTTAGCTTTAAACAGAATGTTGAGAAAAAGTTGAGATCTTAATGAGTCCTCCTGCTTCAATAAGAATAGATGGACAACTATGTTTTATTGTTGTTCTTGCTGTTGTTTTGGTATCCAAGAAAAGAGCTCTGTAATTATGAGCACAGATAATTTATTTGTGAAGTATCAAATACAAAGATTCAGTGTAGTAATATATCTGACATTTGGAGAAGAAGACTCCGGTAGGAAATTGGGAAAATCATAGAGTAAAGGGAATATGGATAATAAAATGTTGCATAATTAGCTATTAAAATGGGCAGCTAGAGATTAATCTAACAAGAAGATTGGGAGATGGAGTTAAACTACTCAGAATTATTTTCCCTCTCCTCTCCCAGGATGTTAATTCCAAGGTACTTCTAGCCTGTTTTAAGTGTCAGCAGAAAAGTCTTTCCACCTCGGAAAAATACTCAAGTCCAAAGATGGAGGCACTGGTACCAAGAAGTTTTCTAGTTCACACTAAAATGTCCACACCTGATGAAAATAGGTCATAAACATTTCTGCTCTACCATGTAAATGAAATAGAGAAATTTTTGGCAATATAAAACAATTTAATTATAGTCCCTGCATTGTGGCACACTTGGAAAGGTCTGTCATAGGCAGACAAATATTCCCATTATGACAATTTTGGGAAGTGAGTGCCTAATGGCACTCCTTAGACTTGAACTCATATTTTTAACCTTATCATGAAAGACCAAGAAATTACTATTTTCTGTTCATTGTCTATGACTTGTAGATTGCTAAATTCAACAAAGTAGATATGTATCTTTTTGACCTATTTAACATAGTTTATTGTTCTTTCAATTCTCTCTCAACACTTTATTTTGTTTTTTCTCTGTTTAACTCGATCTTTCTTCTTAGTCTCCTCTGTTGGTCCAGCTCCACCACTCTAATTCTAAATGTTGGGATATCTAAATTCTGATAGAACTCTTTTCTATTCTCACTTATTCAATAGGCAATCTCATTCAGTTTTGTGGCTGTGAAAAACATCCATAAGTTGATAGCCTCCCTCTGTTTTTGTAGAGACAGGGTCTTGCTCTGTTGCCTAGGATGGTCTCAAACTCATTGCCTCAAATGATCCTACTGCCTAGGTCTCACACCCACTTAAACATTCCAAATTTACACATACACACACACACACACACACACACACACCCTGGACCTATTCTCAGAGCTCCAGACTGATTTTTTGATGTCTTCAACCTATATATCTAATAGGTGCTTAAAACCTTACAATGGATGAAAGCAAATACTAACTTCTTCTTCACCAAACAATGTCTTTCTCTTTATTTGTGTGAGGAATTTTTTTTTTTTTTTTTGGTGTTACAACTGCATATTTTACAGTCATTTTGACTTCTTTCTTTTCATACCACTTACTTGCAAACTTTGTTACGTTTGATCTCATCTCATTCTCACTTTCTCATCCCACTCCTTCCTTTTCATTACATATACCAGGACTAATCTAATCTCACACTCTTTTCACTTGTACTTGGCTTGTATCACCCTTCCGTTAGATCTTCAGATAGCCCCAGGATTTGTAACTTTACCTTCTTTATATCTTTGCTCATGTATCTAGCCATCACTGAAGCTGTTCTTAAAGATAATAGTCTTGCTTTCTCTCTCAGTTCAACCCTCCTCCTTCTGGGGCTTACCTGCTTTGTATTTACTATCTTTTCCATGAACATGTTTATGTGTGTGTATTTTACATAGGAGAATACATGTATACAAACTTATATGAGAGAATATATTTTACTAATTTATGTGAGAGAATATATATTGAGATTTTGGTCTATTTTTTTGGCCTCTGCTTAATTCTCAATATCTAGAATAGTACCTGTCACTTAAGAAATGCTAAATATACACTTTTTAATGAATTGCCAACTTATTACTTCTGCAAGAGAATTGGGATCCATATTATCTAAAGGTGAATGTGTGTGCCTTTGGCGGATAACAGAAGGAATGTTGATTATTTAGTCTCTACTTCCATTATTAAGAATTATTTATCAGAATAACTTTTAAATACTTAAAATTATGTATCTTATTAGAAGGAAGAAAATAATTTATCATTCACTACACTGAACCATGAAAAGTAGTTACATGTCACAATACCTTCATAAAAACCTTTTCAAGACAAAAGATCATACATAAGCTAAATATAACTAGTTTTAAAATCAGTTTTGCATTAATCATTTTCAATGTTCCCCCATTATCAGAATGTATAGCCATTATATGCTATAATCTTTCCCATAAAACATCAATTTAAAACATCCTAGTTTTACAAGTAATTATATATTAAATGCCTACCAGCATTCATTATGCTTATATCTCTCTAGTCATTTTTGTTATCCAAATTTTGTTCTCTGGTAGATTCTATAAAGAAGGCTTATGGAAAAAAATCTTTTGAGACTTTGTATATTAGTAAGAGTTTACACATACCTTTTTAACTCAAATGTCAGGGTTTTTTTAAAAAATAAAATCATTGCTTCAGATTTTATTTGCTTGAGTTTGTGAATATATTATTTCACAATTTTAGGGGATAAAGTGCCAAAGGGTTTGTTGATTTGTTGGTTTTATTTTTCTTTTCCTTTTGTAAATCACATGCCCTTTGAAGCAATGCTCATATCATTTTTTAAAATCCTAGTAAATTTATTGAAATATACCTTGGTGTTGGTTGCTCTGAGTAAACATTCTTAAATTTAAGGTGTGTTTGTTCAATATGTAGTGTCTTTTTTTTTTCTATTATCATTAATTTAATTTTTGTTTTTTCCATATTTTTTTCTCTTAAGGCATGATTTGTTATGTTAACCTGCTATTTTGGTTCCTCTAATTTAATCTTCCTGTCTGAAATGATTTTTTTCTTTCATTTTAAATGATGTCTTCAACCACATCACCTCATTTCTGAGTGTTTTCGCAATTCTGATATAATTTGTTCATTTGTGTCCTGTATTTTTTTTTTAAGGTCATTCACTTTATTTTGAAATTTTTTTTGACATATTGGGGTTTTGATTTGCTTATGAACATATATCTCATTGCCTGTGTGATGTCATTTATAATCTCTTTTTTCCTATGAAAACATTGCATGGGATATGATGCTAATACTCTGTTGCTCATTTTAAAGGAAGGCTTGGTTCATACAGCTTTTACTACTTCACGGAATCTCCTTTCTGGTATTTTTATGTAGCCATAAAATTATGGCACCTTGGTTTCTGATTTTCCTTGTTTACTCTGTTCCTTTACCTCAACTTCCTCCCACTAACTTTTCTTTAGTGTAGGAGACTTTCTTTGGAAGAGATCCTGAGTGAATCTGTTTTGCGTGTTCATAGAAATTAAGCTGCTTCAGCGTTTTAATAGTTTTAATACTTAACACAGACCCTTTGCTTTCCTTCCCTACTCAAACAAGTAACTCACCATCTAAATGGAGCCAGTGTTCTCAAATTCTCCCACCATGTGTTCCTGTGAATATTTCCGGACTATATTTGACTCTCCTTTCTTCATGTCTATCATTTATCCCTCTGTTTGCTCTTTTGCCTGTACCAATAACACACCATACTTATGGCTATAGCCGCTGGCATTTGGAAGTTCATAGGGACAGCTGATCACTAATCTTTATATGTAAATGCTGTCCATCAGGTTTTTGTTGTTGGTTTTGGTGTTTTGACTGTTTGATTTTTGCTCTCTAGTTGTTTAGTATGTCTTTATGTGAACATTTGGAAAGATAAACAAACTGCACTGTCATCATTGACACTAACATTTCAGAATCTTTGCCTTAAATTTTTAAGTAGGTGATTTTCAATTTAATTTATTGATATAAAATACCTTCAAGTATCCACTTAATATCCAGTTTTTCACTGATTTCAAATAATCATAAGTTTATATAGCCTGTGGAAATTTTTCAGTTTAAATCTAAGTAAAATTTGGAGCAAAACAAACCCATACAATATTTTTAAAATAAGAAATTCAGGCACAGAACTGAGGCTGAAGCAGCACATATATTTTTTCCTATTTTAACCTCAGGGTTACTAAAAGCAGCAGTGCCTTTACAGTCAAACTTTTCTTTCCCCAGAAGAGGTGTATGGACACAAAATGATAATCACTGAGTTTCTGCACATCTTTCTGCTCCAGGAAAGGTTCTAACTCATCCCCTAAGGGACTTGGCAAACTCTACTTGATTATTAGACATAGACTTTTTCCATCTCAAAGAACAAAGGAGAAAGAAGGCATACAAATATCTTCCCAATCTTCCTATTTTAGATATAGATGATGAACACTAAGAGTCAATGATTGGAGTCTAGTACATCAAGTAGTACTGTGCTAAAATGACCCTGGAAAATACATCACTTTTTATTGCCTAGGTAAAAAGCTCTCCAGGGTGAATATCCTACCTTCTCATTACTGAAGAATCTCTACCTCTATTGGGTGTCCAACCTATCCAAGGTCCCTAAGTGCGGGGCATCAGACTTTCTTAAAATCCTTATGAAAATTTATACATGCTTATTTAGGCCACCTGGTATTAAGATTACTTATTCTCCCTCTGACAACATTGCTTTCCTATTTGCCCTAAAAGGGAAAGAAATATGGGACAGAGTCCTTTCTCTGAGATATATAGGCATGGCATGTCCAGCAAAAACACTGGACCTAGCTTATAGTGACAACAGGGGATAACTCACTACTGAGCTTAGCATCTACATTTCCACAACAAAGCCTACTCCTTAATTTAAACAATGGAATGTGTGAATTTTGCCTTAAGCTCTACTGGAAAACTAGTGTCAGCAGCAAAAAGACCCGTGCCTGTCAGACCATAAACACTCAAAATATAACAAAAAGCATCATTAAGGTATTTAGCTAATTTCTTTGCACATGAAAAGTGCTCCATATATTTTAGTTCTGAGTTTACTTATGCTCCAGGTATAAAATTATTATCATTTGAATATAAAATGTTATAATGCATTTCTAATAAACTGATTTTAGAGAAAATTTAGGTTCACAGAAAAACTGAATGAAAAACACAGAGTGTTAGAATATCCCCCTTCCCTCGACCCCAAATTTCACATTATCAACATCTCATACCAGAGGAGCAAATTTGTTACAATCAACGAGCATATATTGATACATTGTCACCCAAAGTTTACATTTGGGTTCATTTTTTATAGATTCTATGGGTTTTGACAAAAGTATAATGGCATATATGCTCCATTATAGTAACATACAAAATATTTTCAGTATCCTAACAGTTCTCTGTGCTCTGCCTGTAGGTCCCTCCCTCCAAGCTTAGCCCTGACAACCACCCATCATTTTTACTGATGCCATAATCTTGCCTTTTCCAGAATGTCATATAGTTGGAATCACACAGTATGAATGCTTTTCAGTTTTGCTTATTTTATTTAGTAATATGCTTTTATGGATCCTCCATGTCTTTTCAGAGCTAGATAATTCATTTATTTTTAGTGCTGAATAACATTTCATTGTCTATGTGTAACATCATTTATTTACCCATTCACCTACTGATGGACATTTAGTTGCTTTCAAGTTTTGGCGATTATGAATAAAGCTGCTATAAATATCCATGCACAGGTTTTTTGTGGAATACATTTTCATCTTTTTGGGATAAATGCCAAGGTGCATGCTTGCTAGATTTTATTACAAGGGGATGTTTAGTTTTGTAAGAAAATGTCAAAATGTCTTCCATAGTGACTGTAACATTGCATTACCACCAGTAATGAATGAGAATTCCTGCTCCCCAACCTCACCAGAAGTTGATATTGTTAGTGTTTTGGATTTGGGCCATTCTGATAGGTGTGCAGTGGTATCTCATTGTTGTTTTAATTTGCATTTCCCTAATGACATGTAACGTGGAGCATCTTTTCATATCCTTATTTGCCATGTGTATGTTTTCTTCATGTGTCTGTTCAGGTCTTTGGCCTAGTTTTTAATCGAGTTGTTTGTATTCTTATTATTTTTTATGTTTTTGTAAAGATGAGATGTCACTATGTTGCCCAGGCTGGCCTCAAACTCCTGGCCTTAAGCAGTCTTCCTGCCTCAGTCTCCTGAAGTTCTGAGATTGCAAGTTTAAGCCACAGTGGCTGACCTCTTATTGTTAAATTTTAACATTTATTTGCATATTTTGAATAACAGTCCTTTATCAGACATGTCTTTTATAAATATTTTCTCCCAATCTGCAACTTCTTGTTCCATTCTCTTGACATTGCCCTTCACAAAGCAGAAATCTATAATTTTACTGAAGTCCTATTTGTCAATTATATTTTTTAAGGATTTGCCTCTGATGTTAATAATCACCATACCCAGGGTCATCTAGGTTTCAAACTTGTAGAAGTTCCACAGTTTTTTGTTTTATATGTAGGTCTACAATTCACTTTAAGTTATATATTGTAAAGGATGTGAGATGTGAATAATAATCTATAATAATCATTCCCAGGTAACCTACATAATAGTGAAGAGATAGAGAATTAAACATCTTCTGTCTCTTTTCAGTATAGTTGATTAAGTATTAAGAAATGACTACATATATTTCTACTTTGCTGATGGAGGCAGTAGAGCTAACAAATAAAGGCAAAATAGTAACAATGCCATGATTTTTCCTAAACATTTTTATTATATGGATCAAGTTTGACTTTGACATTCCTTAATTCAGAAACTCAGTCTAGTTATTTAAGTTGTAACTGCTTAGAATGCAGTCTCAACAATGATCACATAAGATGATGTATCCTTCATAACAGGGCTTTGTTTCTTTTGACTCGTCACAGATATTCTGTTAGCTGTAGGATTTTTGCAGATATTCTTTATCAAGTTGAGGAAGTTCTCCACTATTCCTAGGTTACTGATAGCTTTTCTGAATGGATATTGAATTTTTCAAATACTTTTTTTTTTGCATCTATTTATATGATCATGTGATCTTTTTAGAGTGTTGATGTAATGAATTTCATTAATTAATTTTTAAGTTTTTAATCAGACTTATAAACCTGGAACAATCCTACTTTGCATCTATGTTCATGAGAGATTTTGGTCTGTAGCTTTTTTACTTTTTTAAGTTTTTGTTGGTGTATAATAGTTGGACATATTTTAGGGATACATGTGATATTTTCATAAATATATACAACGTGTAATGCTCAAATTAGAGTAAATTAAGATAGTCATCACCTCAACATTTATCTTTTCCTAGTGTTGGAAACATTACAATTCTTCTTTTCTAGCTTTTTTGAAATATATAATAAATAATTATTAACTGTATTTCCTTACCATACTGTAGAATACTAGAACTTATTTTCTATCTTACTGTATTTTTGTACACCTTAATAAACTTCTCTTTATTTTCTGTACTTACCTTCCCAGCCTCTAGAAACCACCATTCTACTCTCTACCTTCATGAGATGTTCTCTTGTAATGTCTTTATCTGATTAGGGCATAATGGAAATGCTGTCTTCATAGAATGCATTAAGAGGTAGTCTCACCTGTGCATGGTGGCTCACGCCTGTAATCCAAACACTTTGGGAGGCAAGGCAGGAGGCCTAATGACAGAGCCAGATTCTCTCTCAAAAAAAAAAAAAAAAAAAAAATCCTGTATTTTTTTCCAGTTCTGTGAAGAGGGTCATTGGTAGCTTGATGGAACCAAAAGAGAGCCCTCATAGCCAAGGCAATCCTAAGCAAAAAGAACAAAGCTGAAGGCACCACACTACCTGACTTCAAAATATACTACAAGGCTACAGTAATCAAAACAGCATGGTACTGGTACCAAACAGAGATATAGACCAATGGAACAGCATAGAGGCCTTGGAGGCAATGCCACATATCTACAACCATCTGATCTTTGACAAACCTGACAAAAACAAGCAATGGGGAAAGGATTCCCTGTTTAATAAATGGTGTTGGGAAAACTGGCTAGCCATGTGCAGAAAGCAGAAACTGGACCCCTTCCTGACACCTGACACTAATATTAACTCCAGATGGATTAAAGACTTAAACATGAGACCTAATACCATAAAAACTGTAGATGAAAACCTAAGTAAAACCATTCAGGACATAGGCATAGGCAAGAACTTCATGACTAAAACACCAAAAGCACTGGCAACAAAAGCCAAAATAGATGAACAGGATCTAATTAAACTCCAGAGATTCTGTATAGCAAAAGAAACAATCATTAGAGTGAACTGGCAACCAACAGAATGGAAAAAAAAATTTGCAGTCTACCTATCTGGCAAAGGGCTAACATCCAGAGTTTACAAAGAACTAAAACAGATTTACAAGAAAAAAACAAGCAAACTCATTCAAAAGTGGGCAAAGGATATGAACAGACACTTTTCAAAAGAAGACATATTTGAAGCCAACAAACATGAAAAAATCCTCGTCAACACTGATCTTTAGAGAAATGCAAATTAAAACCACACTGAGATATCATCTCACGCCAGTTAGAATGGCGATCATTAAAAAATCTGTAGACAACAGTTGCTGGAGAAGATATGGAGAAATAGGAACACTTTTACACTATTGGTGGGAGTGCAAATTAGTTCAACCATTGTGGAAGACACTGTGGTGATTCCTCAAGGACCTAGAGATAGAAATTCCATTTGATCCAGCAATCCCATTATAAAGACACATACACATATATGTTCATTGCAGCACTGTTTACCATAGCAAAGACCTGTAACCAGCCTCCATGCCCATCGATGATAGACTGGACAAGGAAAATATGGCACATATACACCATGGAATGCTATGTGGCCATAAAAAACAATGAGTTCTTGTCCTTTGTAGGGACATGGATGAATCTGGAAACCATCATTCTCAGCAAACTGACACAAGAACAGAAAACTCAAACACCAAGTGTCCTTAATAGGCAGGTGTTGAACAATGAGAACACATGGACACAGGAGGGGAGCATCACACACTGGTGTCTGTCGGTGGGGCTAGGGGAGGGACAGCAGGGGGTAGGCGGGAATAACATGGAGAGAAATATCAGATATAGGTGATGGGGCAAACCACATTGCCATGTTTGTACCTATGCAACAATCCTGCATGATCTGCACATGTACCCTAGAACTAAAGTACAATAAAAAAAAAAGAAAAAAAATGTAGTCTCTGCTCTGTCTTCTAAAAGACATTATAAAAATTGGTGTAATTTTTTCTTTATAGGTGTATTAAAATTCATCAGTAAGCCCACTTGTCTTCTTTTTTCTATTTTTACTATTATTAAGTATTGATTCAGTTTCTTTAATAAATATGGCACTATTTAGATCATCTACTTTCTGTTCTGACATATGCAAGTTAAAAAAAATTAAAGAAAAATAAATTCCCTATTTCTTCTTCTGTGCCTGTGTGAGTTTTGGCAGATTGTATCTTTCAATAAATTGGTGGAGTTTTTAGAGCTTATCAAATTTGAGAGCACATAATTTTTCATTTTTTTTATTATCATTATAATGTCCATGGGACCTACACTGAAATCCCCTAACTCCCCTCTTCTATTTCTGCTATTATAATTTGTAATTTCTATCTTTTCGTTTTATTTTTTAGCTACCCTAACTATATAATGTACTTTTTTTTTCTTCTGAGACAGAGTATCGCTCTGTCACCCAGGCCGAAGTACAATGGCCCGATCTTGGCTCACTGCAACTCTCCCCTCCCGGGTTCAAGCAATTCTCCTGCCTCAGCCTCCTGAGTAGCTGGGATTACAGGCATGTGCCACCAAGCACAGCTAATTCTGTATTTTTAGTAGAGACAGGGTTTCACCATGTCGGCCAGATTGGTCTTGAACTCCTGAACTCAGGTCATCTGCCAGCCTTGGCCTCCCAAAGTGCTGGGATTACAGGCATGAGCCGCCACGCCTAGCCTATAATGTACACTTAAAAAAAAAAAAAAAAAAAAAAAAAACATAATCTGGCCAGGCATCAGATAATTACAAAGAGTCAGGAAGATATTGTTAGGTAGTCAAAGCAGATAATTACTTTACCTAAAAGTTCACAAGGTTTTCCCCAGAAGTAGGAATGATTTGCCAACAGCCCCTGCTTCCAGTCCTCCTTTTCAACCTCATTCTCATACAGCCTCAGTTCTCTAGATGGATAGTTTTCAATGACTTCATTTAAGCATCTTAGAACTTTCTAGGACCTAGATAATTAGATACTTTCCCTTCCAGTTATAAATCTATGTAAATTTCCAGATATAAATCACTGAAGTCCAATGTGGTAGAGACCTCTTCTTCCTCATCACAGCAAGCAGAGTGATATTCTCAACGGCTAATGCTGAATACATTAATTAGTATTACCTCCAGTGCATTACCATTTAATTTGTAATAAAAGTCTAAGTTCCAAAAATAAAAGACTCTGTAGGCTGAATCAATCTAGACAGAGCCAGACACACAAATCCATGCTTTCCCCAGATCATTCTAAACAACACGTGTTGAGCATTTCTGAAAACTTAGAAAGTGTAAAACCAAGGAAGACTGAGTTTAGAAATTCATTTCAAACTTTGACTAGTAGTAATATCTTGAATATACTTGAATAATGAAATCAAGAGTGGACTGCAAGCCAATACATTTGAGTTCTAGTCCTGGAGAGAGCACTCATTTATTATCTGTGTGAGATTAGGCAGTTTATTTTATTTTTCAGAACCTAAATATGTTCTTCTGTAAAATGAAGGTTTGCCTCTGGAGTACTTTCTTTCTCCATCATGCAAGAGCATCAGTATGGAGAACAATCTTTCAGAACTAAGATATTCACAGTAGGAGGGCCTTAGGGTATCTGTGGGTTATGATACTTTAGTAGCTAAAAAAACGGTGCAATAAAAGCATAAAATTTAAGAACTGCTTATATACTTCAAGCAATATTACAGATAGAATAATGCATTGTAAAAACATGTGAACAATGCTTTTTCTGTATGATCAAATACAATGACTTGGCTTGAACAACACCAAATTTCTTCACCTCCCATGAGAATTTCTGATATGACTTATATACATAAACAAAAATTTCTCATCTTTATACATGTGAGATAAATTTTTTTCAAGTTTCAAGAAATATACATGTGAGCTAGTATGCGAGTGATCCTTATTTCTATCATACTATGTTGGCATTCAAAAACATATAAAAACTGGAAATATCAAAGGGAACAGGAAAACTACAAAATTACATTTATAACTCTGGGTTACAAAAATCAAGTATAGTTTCTGGGATTGTGCAGCCTGACTCCATAAGAGTCTTCATTATAATCCTATCCTAAAATGTTTGATTATGGTTAATTAAGAAATATTGAGTTTGGGAATCACATTTTCATCACCCATTGAGAATTACAGTACTAAGGCATCACCACTAAAGGGTTCATATTCATTAGGAGTAGTAACATTCTAAACAGTATTATCAGGTTTTAGAATAAATTTCTATGCGTGGAAGGAATTGGAAGTCACCTTCCATTGCTAAGAGATTGTTATTATAACTGGAAAAGTGAAGTTTTCTTATCTGATAAAATGGCTTCACATATTAGAAAGCAGGTTGGGGAAAAGACATGCATATGTGAAAGAATATTTTGAATAATGAAGCATGGAAATAGAGGGTAAGCTACAGTAGTAGATAGAATAGAGAAAAATAGTCATTACTAAGCAAATGCTGGTAAATTTATAAGACAATGAAACAGAATCTGAAACTGGCATGCAGCATGAAACTGTACTCAAAACATGAACTCATACTTCAAAAACATGCTAATCATGTATTATCCATTTAAATGAAATAATTTGTCCCCATTACTTCTCCTTTCCGTCCAAAAAAGTCCTTGTTTGAACTGTGGCTTTGAACATAAAGAATTACTTGTAGTTCCTTGTTTACTTTTTGCACCATGTTGAGATTTTCCAAGGTCAGCATTACCTTACCTGCTTTGGATCAATGACTGTAATTGTGAATCTATGCACATAGACAGTGCTCAATAAATAGTTGATGATAATGATAATTTTCACTGCTCCTCTTACAACCTAGATTTATTCTCTTTATTTTTCTATGAGAAGGTAAAAATGAGTTCAGTATCTCAAGCTGCTTAGAGACCACATTAAATTCCAACTATTCTTCCTATATTCTGTATTTTACTACATGGCTAATTTGTAAAATAGGTTTCTTTCTTACACTATTTTATTAACTTTGATTCATATTTCAATTTTTCTGTCTCCTCTATTGTCTGGCTTAAAAATAAATGATTCTTTTGAACTCTTTTTATTTCACT